>NC_141761.1:87568946-88224076 GCF_982258835.1 Parasteatoda tepidariorum | reverse complement strand
CTGATCCCTTTAAAAGAAATTTCATGAGATGGGCAACAAGCTGCCATCGCAAATGCAGAGTTGTACGATCGAACATTCTGCTTAAAGTTAATTGCATCAGAATGGCTGCCAAGTAAAAGATCTTTTAATACTTCTGGATATTCCAGATTTTATAAAAGCGATCCGTATTTTAAAGTAAACTCTGTTCAATATATTTTGATAATTTGGAATGTAAATAGTTTTTTGAGTGAGTGTTGATTCGTTCTTCCAATAACTCTACCCGATTTATCAAAACAAACATTTTATTATAAAACTTTAGAACAACTATGTTTTTACATTGCCACTCAAAATTATTAATTAGCACTGGATAATGTTGCGTTAATGACACTTTTATCTAATGACGTCATAAACAATCGTTTGCATAAAGTTTATTTCAGAATAATCATATACGAGTATAATCGTTTGCATGAATAATCGTTCATGCTTTTTATAGCTTTACGTAACAAGTGTGAGATTTTTTTATTTATTATTTTTTTTTTTTGGAATGGCGATGTTATAATTTTGTTGTTGAGTTAATAAATCTTCCTTTTTATAAACGTAATAGTAGAGTTTTCTTAATTATTTGATTCGAAGTCCTCTGAGTTTTATTTGAGGTCAGTTTGTATTTTGTATTTTTTGACAGCATTATTAAAAATTATTACCTTTTCACACACATGCGTTCTCAATTTTGATTGGCTGTTTTGTGCGTTACTAACTAGAAGTCTTCTGTGATTGGCTATGTGTTATATATATATATATATATATATATATATATATATATATATATATATATATATATATATATATATATATATATATATATATATATATATATATATATATATATATATATATATATATATATATATATATGTAGACTATATATATATATATATATATATATATATAGTCTACATAGGAAAAGGACATCATTAGTTTGAAAAGACATAATCAAGTTTATTCTATTTCCAGGCATAATAAGGACATTTTACCTTAAAGACCATTGCCATTTATTACCCAAATACTTTAAACTATTACCTTTAGCTGTTAAACGTTCTAACAGCAGCTTAAATTTTTTAAAAAAAAGGCTTTTACAAAAATTGTTTTTTCTGTATTTAATGTAGCAGATATTATCCCTTAGCAATTTTCGCTGCCACTAACTCTATTTTACATGTATTTTCACAGTTAATGATTTCCAACTTCCCAACTTCACCTCTTCCCCAACTTCTTTGACTGAGAATTTAAACTTGTGAATAACTGGCAACTGCTGATTGAATCAATAACTGTGGATTGCCGTAAAATTTTATAGTTGTTTCATTCATTTTATTTTATTCTATAACCCTTGTCGAACAGCCGACCCAATTTTTGGGTTCCAATCCATTTTGAACCAATCCAGAAGACATAGAGACTCCTGGATCAGTACCCCAGAAGCATGATTTTTATGGGCATTTACTACACGCTATAGTTGTTTATTGTTAATTTTCCGATTTCTTGTGCATATTTTATCTATATTTGTTTCTCTTCTAAGATATCTATTTAATTCCGCAGTCACCGGTACGCTTGTGACAGTGACTACAGAATTGATGACATATCGTGGAAAATTATATCATGGCTGTATATGGTAATCTTTTGTAATAAGTCCTGTGACAGAATCTGTAATTACTTCACAAGTCTGTAGTTACTGCCTGTTCAACGCCGTGGCGTTAACTCAGTGATTTAATAGTGAATCATTCACTTTATTTTAATTATAGTATCAAATTATTTTTGCCATTACTATTTTAAAAATAAACTGAAAAAAAAACAGATACTTTATAATAAAATTGTTCGAAATGTTATCCTTCTTGCCTTGTTTTTTCGAATCTGAAGCTGAGCTATGGATAAACATCCGTTGATGAATCATTCACATTATTTTTTTATGCTAAAACTTAAATGTTATATTGTGTAATTATTAAAAGCAGTTAAAAAAAATTCAATTTAATGAAGAGAATTTTTAAAAAGATATTTTGTCAAATTTATGAGTTCATTTTATTTTAGGCTACGCTGTAAGAATTAAAGAATCAAATTACGGCACAAAGAATCGACACTTTGGATGCATTATCCGTAAAATCTATATCTTTTTTTTTCTTCGTAAAGTCCATTTTCACCGAAAAATATTATACCGTAATATTTATTTAAATAGCCGTGATTATACCGTAATATTAATAAAAAAATTTTACGGTAGTTAATATTGTAAGAATTACGGTACATCAGATTTTTGTTCCGTATAAAAGGTAAAAATGGATTTTAGGGTAAAAAGTTACGGCACCCTGAGTGCCAATACTGTTTACTGCAACTTGATCCGGATTTTTGTGTGTATATATTTTATATTAAAAATTTCATTTTCTGCCATTATTAAAGATTTGGATATCGAGGGATTAAAATTTGTTAACACGTCTCTAAAGCAAACGATTCATTTCTCATAAGAATTTGAAAACTAAAAACATTCCATACGGTATAAAAAAAAATCGTTTTCTCTTTAAATGAGTAGATACATTTTAAGCAGGAAATGAAGAGATGGAATTGTAATTTAGGCTCCACTGCTGTGTCCGATGGGACCTCCTTTTCCCATCCCTCCCCCTGGGGTCGAGCGGGGGTGTGGCGAGCGCGTGCGAGTAGAATCCAAAAGAATGGCAGAGAAGGAGCTGTGCATTCGATTGAAGCAGTCGACGATGCTCTTCTGCTTAATCCGTGCAGCAGCAGTCCTCATCTTTCTCTTCTTGTTCATAGAAGCCGCCAACCACAGATCTAGATCAAGGGGGAGGGGATCACGGTGGTGGTGAGTTCTTTTTTTTCCCTTTTCTTCGAATCACGTGATTTGATTCGAACTATTAATATTCATATTGGAAATTTTACTTTGATATTCAGAAAGTGATTTACTTAAGCATGGTACCGGTAATACGTACCTGGAAAAACATGCTGATTCTTTTTCGTTAGATTATTATTTACAACTAAAGAATTTTACAGTTTAGTATTCATGGGATTTGTATTCAATAACAATAAGGTGTATAACTGTAAATGATAAAAGTACGCCGCTTATTTTGGTACAAAAATGGACATAGTAATTAATATCTGAAAAACATTAAGGGAAATCATCAATGCGCTTTATAGAAATATTGGAACGAATTGAACCATTAAATCGCTTACATTTGCTATAATCTTACTATTACTCTAATTACAACTATATTATCGTATTTCACAAACTTAATTGCATGATCATGTGATTTTAACTTGAATAAAAATATGGTATAATTAAATTTAATAATACAAAACATGCATATCCTTTGAACCACAATAATAAAAATTTTAAAACTTTACAAAGTTTTTTGTAAATTCGCAATGTGTTATAGTTCAAGATATTGGCATCATGGTTCTATATAATATCAACACTGATTTGTTTTACAGTTTTGTTATGCTGTTAGGTTTTACTGTAAAATATTGTTGATAGGTTTTACTGTTGTTAGTCGTGTTATTAGGTTTTACTGTTGTTAGTCGTGTTATTAGGTTTTACTATAAAATTCTACTGATATAAAAAAAACTGGAAATTTGTAAAACTCTTTAAAATTCGTTTTTTCGTTTCTGGAGATGGGATAAAATGGAAAATCTAAGTGCCTATTATTTTAAAGAAACATTCATGGAAATTATCAGAGAGTTTTCAAAGTTATTTTAAAACGAAACTGAATTTGCATTGAGCTGCCTCTGTATTAAACTCATTTAAGTTTTTTAGGACGTTTCTGCAAATATATTAGGAAATAAAGTGTCAAAATGTTTTTAAAAGTGGAAAAAAACATAATTCCGTACAGTAGTGAGTTTTGTTATAGTCGCGAGTTATTATCATCATTTTGAAATATTTATTGCCTGTTTTTGGATTATATAGGTAGATTTTAGTTTGCTTGTAATTGAAATAGAAGAATTAAAAAATGAAGCAGAAGAGAAATTATGGTTGATTTCCAATATGTTTTTTGTAACTAAGAAAAGATTTAACTAAGGAATTTTTTCCCCCTGGTTAAGTTGGTAAAATAATGATTTTTCTTCTTTCATCTAAAATGTATATTCCTATCTTCTAGAAAAACTACTTTTAATCTCAAAACGTTTAATTTGATTTCACCCTCATTGTGTAATAGGGATAGGCTGGGCAATTTTAATTTATAGAATTGTAGAAAAATATATAAATTAAATAGAAAAGTACTTGCCGTGTACTGCTGAGCTAAATAGTACTGAAATACAAAAAAAAAAAAAAAAAGAAAATGTGTTTTGAAGTGCTTTATTTAATTAATCATTTATAAACTTAATTCTTATTTCACTAAAAAATTAGTTCTCTTTCCCCAAATCTTTAAAAATGCTTATAGATAAAAATTTAAAAATGCAGCAATAGTTAAATGTGATGAGTGCGGCATATTATACGAAATTCTTCTACTACGAGCCATTTTTAAAATGCCATTTTAAAATGCTAATATTAAAGTTGCACAAATTGTAATTTTATAACGATCAAAATTACTAATTATATCCGCTATTGCGACAATGTTTTTTTAAGGAAAATACATTTTTATGCTGTTAAGTTGGCAATATAATATGAAGAAAGGTAAAATTAAAAATAGTTTTAATTATTTCGGTTAACAGTACAGAAAAAGGAAAAAATAATAACCTTTCCTCGTATTTTTTTAATTGCGATCTTAACGTAAAGCAAAAATGTGTATGAGGATCATCAACCAAGTAATTATTCTAACTATAAAAGAAAACTCTATCACTTTTTAGAGATCTTATCGTATTACACTTCAAGAAAAATATGACTGTTATTTACCACATATTAGTGTTAGTAATGATGCCAAAGCAACTACACACAGCTACAATCGAATAATTTTGTTTGTTATTTTAACATAAGACTTACACAGACCTAACATATACTTACATAGAATCATAAGTTCTTTATAACGAATATTCCATTTGATATTGTAAATTATCGTTATAATGGATATTTTTAGAAAGGAAAAGAGAAATATGCTTCTTTCTTCTACATTCAAGTTCTTGATAAATTAAGTTTACCTAGAATCCAAGGTAGACTAAGTGCATTCTAAGATTTTCTTAAGCAAAGCTTTCACTGACAGTTTTGATTTCTAACATTTTTAAAGTTTTCAGTGAAAATTAAGTTTTTAATCAACTTAAGATATAAGTTACTTAATTATAATAAATAAACAAATCTTAAATCAGATTTATAAGACAATATAACAGGTTCATCACTAAACGATTGTTTTTTTAACTAAAGAATATTATAGCATGGTACATAATAATATAATAAAAATTATATAATGTAATCTTTCTTAAAGCTTTAAAAGTTAAATAAATTTCTTTAAATTTTTATAACACTATAAAATAGTGCAACGAGCGATATTAATGCACTATATTAATACATTATAACATCAATAATAATACACAGTACACTCTCAGAAAAACTGATTCATCATAGAACCAAAAGTTTGGTAAATTGAGGCGTAATACGGTTCAATTAAAATAAAGTGCTAAATCAAACCATCTTTAAATGAAATAAAACCATAATATCACATTCCTTAAAAGTATAATAGCCACATAGAGAAAAATATGTTTTGAAAAATTATCATACTGTATTAATAAAATTTTTGCTAAAAGAAAACCATAATTCTGGTTTTAGAAATGGTATTATATGCGGTATTTAAACCATTCATTTGTTAATTTTTCCTTTCATGTGGTACCGGTTTATTGGAAATTTTTGTTTTAAGGATTATAGATCTTAGTACTACACATTTAGTAAGAAATAAAGAATTGAAAAGTAAATTTAACCGAATAAATGGTTTTTAGATCCTGTTCTAAGGTATGATAAAATTACCAAATTTTACCTCATTTACCAAATTTTATCACATATTATAAAACTATATTTTATCGTTAAATTTTGCTAAAATCATTACGAAAGCGCTTCGGTAAAAGTTACCAAGCTCTTTGCTGTTCCCATAGATCCAGAAGTACGGTAAATTTTATCATATTGTGGTAGTTTTGGCTATTCTTTTCTTCCCAGTGTATATCGCCCTTTGAAGCTCAAAAAAAAGCAAAATTATATTTCAACACAGAACCATGTTATAGTCGTAGCAAATTTAAACAATATTACAATTCCGATGATTCAAAAATCTTTTACAACATATTCTGAGTAAATTGATTACGTAATAAATTTACCCAGAATATTAATAATTCTTTAATTTAGTTTGCATACTATCATTGCAATCAATCGAATTGTAGAGATCCACATACATTTAAAAATTCGTTTTTAGTATTTAATTGATTATTATTTTACTTCCTATATTAAAGATATAAAAAATTTTGATTTTCAAAATTTAAAATATAATTAAACTGATATTCAAGTCAAAAAATAGATAAGTATTACTCATTTCATTGTAAATTAGAGCTATTTTATTTAGCAAAATTGAGCCTACAATAATAAAATTATTTTCATTCAATTTTATTGAAAGTTTTGAAATTTTCAGGTTAACATTTTTGTTAATTATTTTGTGGGTCATGTTTAAGTATATCAGTTAAGTATTAAGTATGTTAAGTAGTTAAGTATTAAGTATATTAAGTCATGTTGAGTTTCATTTTGTTGGTCATATTTAAGTGAATGAAATATTTATCCTTGCACTTAAGCATTATTAAAAATTAAATATTAAGCATTATTAAATATTATTGTCTTTTACGAATCAAAATTGTCTTTTACGACATTTATCAGTCCTTGATTCAAATAGTTGTAACAACCTCCAATGTTTTCATCATAATGAGTTTAGAATTTGATGCGTATGATTTGTTGCGAGAACCTGAAAAACATATTACATCATTGAATTGAAGATCACTAATTTCTTTTTAATTTGTGTGTTCCTTTTTCTATCAGTCACTTTAATTTCAAAATATAATTCTTCGTTTACGAATTTTTATTTATTTATTATTATTTTTTTTGGCTTTTAAGTCAAGCAAAAGATTTGCTATTTTAGAATTAGTAAACTACAGAGTGAAATTCGTTTGCTCCGCTTACACTCGTTGTACACAAAAGTACAACGTTGTACACTCGTTACACTCGTTGTACTTTTTGAAGCTTCGTCGGGAGTTGGATAGATTAAAGGTAATAGACATACGGCCCATTGCTGAAAAATTCAATAAGCGTTTGCACTTTAGCATTGCTGCAAAAAGTGGCCACTTTAAACCTAATGAAATATATTTATTGGTAAAAGTCTACCTATAATTATTCATGTTTTGTTAATTTATTTATTTTTAATATAGTTGTATAAAAAATTGTACGTCCAGGTTTATTTTGTTTTTTAAAATATATATGTAAATCAAATTTGGTTGTGTTTTTCAGATTGATATTTTTAGTCTATATTTTCTTCTAATTGAACACTAATTATTGCATTTTTAAATATTATATAAGGAATACTCAAATTTTTATTAATCATTTGTAAAATATTAGCGTATCAAACAATTTCGGTTGAATATGTTTTGTGCAAACAATTTGAAACTTATATGATTGTTATTTATATCAAACTTTATTTACATCATCCACATTAAAAGTTACTAAAACATTCTATAACTATTGTAATATGCAGTTTTGGTATTCTCTACTGAAATTTAATGTTTTTTTGTTGAATTAGCGAATGTCTTTTAGAATTTTTATTTTATTTTTATCTTTTAAGCAAATAACATTCTATAAATATTTATTGCTTTTTTAAATAATAATAAAAGGATTGCTTTATTATTAGCTTTTTAAAATTTTTTTAAAGGAATTTTTACTTTATGTAATTAAGGATTGTAGTATCTGTTAAAATTATTTTCTATAAATATTATCTATTTCAGATTTTTAATTACATTTAAAAATGCAATTTAAAACATATAATATTTTGAAATGTAATTGAAAATTTTATCTCGAATTTTTAACTAACGAAAAATATTTAAAATAAATTATTCTAGAAAGAGTTCATACTTTATCAAAATGATATAATTCCAAGATCATCGAAGTTTACCGAAAAAATATATTTCCAAATCTAACGGAAATTTTATATGATTGGAAAATTAAAATGTTTTAAACTTTTAAAATAGAGTTATGAGAAAATCTATTCAAAATGTTATTTTAAATTGATAAAATTTTAAACTAATATAAAATATTTAAAATAAATAATTCTAGGAATATTTCATACAAATTCTAGGAATTTCATTCTAAGAATTTCATTCTAAGAATATTTCAATCAAAAAGCTATATTTAAGCTATATTATAAATATTATAAGACCATTATAGGTCACAGGGAAAATATTTTTAGATTCAATTGAAATTTTATATTTTTGGAAAAGTAAAATGTTTCAATCGTTAAAAAATAGAGTTTAAAACTAATCGAAAATACTTAAAACTCTTGAAAATATTTTGTAAATGTTTGTTGCAATAAATGTTCGTTGTTTCAAAAGTTTGTAATAAATGTTAATAACTTTTTTAAAATGTTTAATGTTTAAGATTAATATTTTGCATTTCAAAACATTTAAGCATATAACATTTTGAAATGTAATTGAAAATGTTATCTAAAACGTTTAACATTTGGAAAATATTATCCGTTTCAAGTTGTTAATTACATTAAGAAATTTTATCCAAAATATATAGTATTTTGAAATTTAATTGAAAATGTTATATAAAATATATAGTATTTTTAACTAATGTAATATATTAAATAGAAGTTATTCAAGAAATATTTCATATTCTATTTTGTTTATTAATATTCATATCCTAAAATGTAATGATTCCAAGACCCTTGAAAGTTACACAGCGAAGATAGTTTATAAAAAATGTTTTATATGTTTGAAAATAGAGTTTAACGAAAACTAATCGAAATATTATCTGAGGCAGATAACATTTTCAAATGCAATTGAAAATTATATCAAAAATTTCAAAGCTTATTAGATTTCAAAGAACATTGGATTTTAAAGATCATCGCAGGTTGCAATAGAGAAATTTTTTTTTGTTGAAACAAAAGTTATGTTTTTTAAGATTCAAACATGAAAAATTTCAATGTTTTCCAAGATTAAAACAAGAAAGAATTTATGTTTTATTAGGTCTCGGTAGTTCAGATAAATTGTAAATGGTAAGAATTTCTAAAAACTTTCTTTCCTATATTTATATCACTTTAAATAAAAATTGTGGGAAAATTGCTTACTAATAAACAAATCCTTTTTTTTTTTTTTAGAAAAATTTTTCTTTTAAATTTTTTAACCTGTATCACCATTTATTACTGATTTTTTTTAGTTCGTTTTATTAAGCAATTAATTGAGCATTTTAGTTAGCTTTAATTAGCAGTTAAATTTTTTCGAATATGAAATCTAGCAAGTATCGAATTTGATTACTCGATTATGATAACGAGTTGATTGTTCTCTAATTTGATGTCGAACTATGAGTCCAAATTTTTTTAATGTATAAAAACTTGTTGAAAACTTAAAAATTATTTTATCATTAAAATAACTGATAATGAACAAAGAAATTGACCAGCTCTATAGATAAAAGCTAGCAATAAGCTAATAATAAGCTAGTATCAAGCTTATAAGCAATAAGCTTGGTAAGTTTTTAAAAGCAGTCGATTACGCATATAATACTTTAATGAAATGATATGAATGAAAATGTTAATCCTTTAACTTCTAGTAACAATTTTTACTGAAAGTAATATTTTCTACTGAATTCTTTTCCGATTTTTATACCTATAAACACGTAATTAACTTTCTATGGTAAAAACAAGAAATTTTGAAGCTGTAATAGAAAAATAAATTTTATTATATAATTTTAAATTGCCTTGCACAAGAATTCAATAAATCTATATTTTGAATATATTTTATTTAAAAAAAAAGTTAACTCAGTATAAACCTTAATGCGTACATTCTTTATTTCTGTTACTTAAAGTTAGATTCCATATCATCATACTTCTCAAAAACAATTTTTATGCACATAACTTTATATAAAAAATTCGTTAATTTTTAAATTTATGGTGAATATAATAATTAACTGTTTTTATTGTTGTATATTTTTTTTTCATGTTCTTTAAAGACAAGACTGATTTAGATATTTATTTATTTATTTGTCTTGAATAAATGTTGCAATCATTAACTTTATAGGATATTTTAGTTGTAACATAGAATCAAAGAACATCATGTAGTTCCTTACGGATTTTTTATAGACATGACGGTCTGTTTTAAGATGGATCAATTTAATTAAAACAAACGAAATTTCTTTCCATAAAATATTTTGAGTTTGCTCTCTTTTTTCGTGGTGACAAATAAAATGTGTTTTTTTTAAGCTTTATTTTTTACCAAAGTCATTCAATAAATTCTATTATAACCCTTTTTCACAGAAGTTTTATCAAGCATATTTTCCATACTTTTTTTAAAATTTTTTGTATAAATTCGTATAAAAATAAGTGAAAAATATTATATTGAGAATTTGAATGATTTATGATTATAAAATACGGCCGAAACACCGGTGTCTTTTTCTGCATTAAAGGCAAAATCTTCCAAACACGGCTCATTTTCAAGCAACGATTTTTCAAATTTACCCTTATTTGCAGTTATTTAGAATTGTGAGAAACATACATTCCTTATCAGTATTTTTTTAATTTACAAAATCTATTATTGATACATTTTTGAAAATAAATAGAAGTAAATAAAAGATATAATCTTTTCATCAGCCCACACGATTATATCCGCAAAAAAGAGTTCTTAATTTTCTTCGTGTTTTCTCGTATTTATTTATTTTGTTGTATATATATATATATATATATATATATGCTATTCTTCTTCTTCTTCATGCTGCTATTACTTTCGCATTTGTTAAATATTGAATGATAGATAATTTATTATCTTATAAATAACGTTTATATGCAATAAAATGTTCCCCATAAAAACTTTCTTAGTTTAGAAAAGAGTAATAATGATCCAAAAAAGATTTTTTTATTAATACTCTCAAAGAGTAACGAAAGTTTTCTAAAGATTTCTCACCTGTTGCGTTTAATTTTTGTCTATAGCTATTTTGTAGCTTAAAATGAAAATTTATCCGAAAGTTTTTTTTGGAACTTCTTCTTTCTTATAGCATTAAAAATTCCTCATTTTGCATTAAAAAACATTTTGAATTTTAATCCGAATAAGACTAAAAAATTACCATTACGATTAAATCTTGGTGAATTAAAATAAATCAAAAGTTATGCAACGTATACAGTTTTCTTTCCCATTTTTTTGCCCACTGTTCATGTGTAATTTCGTGTCTAAAACATTACGAGTTGGTCAAAAAAAAAAAATGTTTTGATAGTTTCGCGGTAATATTTTTCTGTTTTATTCAGTATTTTGCGTACTTTGAGTTAAAAAATTTTAAAACATATATTATACAAACAGAAATTGAATTTCAAAAATTTGTAAGCTTGTTAAATTTAGTAGGGGTTGATAATTATATCCGAAGACAAACTTTATTTATTTATGTATTTGGTCACTCAAGTTTGTAAGCTTGTTAAATTTAGTAGTGGTAGATAATTATATCCGAAGACAAACTTTATGTATTTGGTCACTCAAGTTTGTAAGCTTGTTAAATTTAGTAGTGGTAGATAATTATATCCGAAGACAATATTTATTTATTTATGTATTTGGTCACTCAAGTTTGCAAACTTGTTAAATTTAGTAAGGGTAGATAATTATATCCGAAGGCAAACTTTATTTATTTATGTATTTGGTCACTCAAAACCATTTATTAAAAATTTCTTTTAAAGTTCTATTACACTATGCGCTACAAATTTATTAATAAAAAATAACAATATTTGGTAAAAGAAAACGTTTCAAATTTAGTAAGAGAAAATATGCTGAGAGGATTTTCACATCTTGACAGGGTCGCGTTTGCTCAGAGAATTGAGCATTCACCTCCGAATGAGGTAACGACGGTTTGAATTCCAGCAGTGGCTGGTTGATACGAATTCTGTTCTAAGCTTGCACAGTCCACAGTTTTAACGAAAAATATCCTTAGTGGTTGACTTAACATAGGTTATAATCCCTTGCTGTCAGGCTAAGCGTAGGTGGTTTCTTCTCCATATAGCACAAATACTGGTTAGTTCCCTCAGAAATTCCTCTACGAAGGCAAGTTTGTCTTAATGATTTATTTAGGAGTTCCCTTGTCTTTTGTATTAGGTTCTATACTACAATGCTGCTGAGTTGAACATTGGTAGTTGTAAACTCTGAATTGAGTCGGCTGTTCAACGCCGGTAAGAAAAAATAAATAAAAAACCTTGACAACAGTATTCAGAATGGAAGACATTGTTTTGCGGAGAAGATACCATTGTTGTATGGGCAATTTTTTCAGAGAAACACTAAGAATGCACTTTTTTGTTTTGAGCATATTTTTTAAAAAAATATAACAGAATTTAGAATAATTACAAAAACTTTTATTTCGATTTGCACTTGTTTTAAAATTCTCTACATTATAGACAGTTTAAAGTAAGGTTTTTACTATTTAATTTCAGTTCATAATATATTTTAATGCTAAAGAAACAGCTAATACAAAATAAAGACATCATATACATCGACAAGTTAAATGATTTAATTCACGAAAAAAGTCAAAAAAATAGTTTTTTTTCTTTCACGACATTATCTTTATTTCAACAGGTTTTTCTGTTTTCGTTCTTGTAACATCTACTGAGCTGTGAATAATATCATTTGTATTAATAAACTAGGCTTAGCGAAAGGCTTTGGTGGAATTTTATCTCTAATATGCCCGCTGCAGCAAAAAAATCATTCTGCTCACCAACCAACTTTGTAAAAACAAAGAAAAGTCTTTGAAGCACATTAAAAAATTACTGAGCTAAAAACAAATTTTACAGCGAACAAAATGTTCTTTACAATTATAAAACAATACAACATTGATGAAAAAAATAGGATTTTAGACGGGATTTATAGATAGGACGCTCCCCTACGTACTCCCCCTCCACTACACCCCTGGATTTTAGTGAAATATATTAATAAGAACATTAAGTTTAGATGTCACGCGCCTTCAAAACTAATCTAGTTTCCGCTGTCTTATTATCGGCGTGCGTACTGATACTTGCTCTGAAAGAAAAATTGATACATCCGAACAGGATGTATCTTAAATTACTTCGTTTATTGCTTAGAACGTTATTGAAATGTGGAGTCTGTCTTTAAATCTAGAGAAAGTCGATAGATGGCGTTTCATACAGAAAGTTTTTATCCAAAGTTGAGATTTCGAACACATAATTTGCTCAATTGTTCCGTTCTCATTACAGTTTCGAAAGATGCGTCAGAGATTCCAGTTTCTGAATATTTAAAGATATTACTATATTTGGAAACACCTAAATGCTTAATAATGTTTTATTTTAAATGTATTCATCAAAACCTTATTATTATTATTTTGCAACTCTAAATAAAGTACAAATACGAAAACAATTTACTTTTCTTAATGCACCCTCCTCCAAGAAAACATTATAAAATTTACAAATATAATTATATATATAATTATATATATATATATATAATTATATGTGCAATTATATATATAATTATAAATATAATTATATATATAGTTGTATATATAATAATATTTATAATTATATATATAGTTGTATATATAATTATATTTATAATTATATATATAATAATATACTTATGATATTTTATAATTTTTATCATGTATTGTTAAGTTTAAATCACAAAAAGAAAACAAAGCGAAATTTTGAAGCAATGTAATAAAAAGAGACGTAATAACCATTGCTATAAACTTTTTTTAAAATGCTATTAATTATCTATGATTTTCGAATTTAGTGATATTTCTTAATTTTATATTATAAGCACTTTCCTGTTTTATGTTTTAGACGAAAAAGTACAGTAAGAAAGTCGTAATTAAAAATTAAAAGAACAATGTTATTATTATTATTATTGAAAAGGTAATAAATATCTTATCATCTCTACGGTTAATATGATATGAATAATTCTCTGAAACTGTTATTGTCAAATTTATAATTTATTAAATTATTTTATTACAATTTATTGCATCATTGTCTTATTGTTAATCTTTAAATTGTATAGTTTATTAAAGATTTCTTAAAAGTGAAAAATCAACAACTAATTCTTTTTCGTATCTAATTTCATAACTTATAATATCTTTTGCTTTAAGTATTTAGTATACTTAAGGTTAAGCATTCAAATCCTTAAGAACGTAAAAATCTGATAAATAGGAAAGAAGTTAGAAAGTGGGTGGACTTTTTTATTTCCTTATTGTACATAAATTTAGAATTCGAAATAGATACAAAAAAAGGTTTGTAGGAAGATATATGTAAATTTTTAGACATATTTTAAAGAGTAAAATATTATTATATAATCTTATTATATAATGTTATCAAATTTATATTATTTAAACCTGTTTAATTAAAAAAATTCCTTAAAATATGAAGGAGTTAATTCGAAAAGTGAATTAAGCAGTGATTGCAGCTAAATTTTTGAAATAGTTTCTTTTAAGTTTCGCAATAAATAGTTTAATTATTCCTTACTATTTATATCCACGCTATTTGTAACAATCCTGTAAAAAAATCTTTATGCGAAGGTAAATAATGTAGAATTTATCTATTTTTTTTTGATTTTAAACAAAATTAAATAGAACTGTTTTAATGGTATCACATAAATAAATATCTGAACAAACGTAATAAAATTTATTATTTTCCAACATTGCATTTCCTGGTAAAACAATTTAAGTAAATTAATTTTAGTAAGAAAATTATGTAAATTAATTATTTTTATAAAGAAAATTAAGTAAGCTAATTTTGTAAAGTAAATTGTCACAGTTTTATTCATAAGAGTGCCAGTGATTTATGTAATTCTATAACTTAGCTTATCTATTACAGAGGTTTTATGTTCTGTTGTAAGGATGAAATGTTTCAAAGGGAACAAGAGGCGTAGATAAAACCTAATCTTAATTGTATTACGAATGAATGTTATGAAAAAGAAAATTCAGCCGAAACAGTAAAAAGGAATTATTTAAAAAAGTAAGTTTAAGAAAAAATTAATATGAGATAAAAGCGTTAAAAAGTCAAACAAAAAATTTATTAATAAAAAATACATTTTTTATGAAATTTTTTCTGTTGTAAAAAAGTTTATTGAAATGAATGGTATTGAAAACGAGTTTACTTATCTAAAAATTAAAATATTTATTTCTGTTACTGTCTGAAATACATTAAAAATCTAAGAAAAAAGTATCAAAAGAGTGCTTATTCATTCAAATTAAAAGTATTTTATTTTACTTTTATTCCAGTCATTGTTTAAAAAGCGTTAAAAATCAAAGAAAAAAGTATTAAAAGAGTGTTTATTCATTCAACTTAAAAGTATTTTATTTTACTTTTATTCCAGTCATTGTTCAAAAAGTGCTAAAAATCAAAGAAAAAGTATCAAAAGAGTGTTTATTCATTCAACTCAAAAGAATTTTATTTCACTTTTATTCCAGTCATTGTTTAAAAAGCGTTAAAAATCAAAGAAAAAAGTATCAAAAGAGTGTTTATTCATTCAACTCAAAACTATTTTATTTTACTTTTATTCCAGTCATTGTTTAAAAAAGCGTTAAAAATCAAAGAAAAAAGTATTAAAAGAGTGTTTATTCATTCAACTTAAAAGTATTTATTTTACTTTTATTCCAGTCATTGTTTAAAAACTGTTAAAAATCAAAGAAAAAAGTATCAAGAAAGTGTTTACTCATTCAGTTTCAAAGTATTTTATTTTACTTTTATTCCAGTCATTGTTTAAAAAGTGTTAAAAATCGAAGAAAAAAGTATCAAAAGAGTGTTTATTCATTCAACTCAAAAGTATTTTATTTTACTTTTATTCCAGTCATTGTTTAAAAACTGTTAAAAATCAAAGAAAAAAGTATCAAGAAAGTGTTTATTCATTCAGTTTCAAAGTATTTTATTTTACTTTTATTCCAGTCATTGTCTTAATGGATTGAAATTTTCCAAAACACTCTTCTATAATACATGGCTTACTAAATGATATCTTCATTCTTAATTGTGTCTTTATTATTGAAATTTTAAAAGCCAATTTTAGCCGAATTCTCATCAGATATAGAAACGTTTCACATTTTTTGACCTGCAGACTATAGAACCTTAAGTAAATAAAAATCACCAAAAGAAACGTTAAATTATGAGAATATTCGTAATACATATATCTTTTATATTTTGTAATTTAAGTAGATTTTAAAAGATAAATTCAACCTAATTATCCTGAAATAGTTAGCTACAAATTTTACCGAGACATTTGAAATGAAAGACTATAGAAATTAAAGTTGATTATGAATTCAGTAATACTTGCAGTACTTCTAATACGTATAAGTACTTGTAGTACTTGTAATACGTTCAGTAGTACCTGTAATACGTATAAAAGTTCAATTTTATGTTGTACTGATATTCCTTTGGTTGTAGAAAATCTTTACATTTCGTAAATTTTGTTAAATTTTTTAGCCCATTCCGAATAAAAAATGTGAATCTTAAGCTTTTACTATAGGAAACGATAGTTTTAAACTGATTATAAAAATTCATAAAAAATGTTCGTTTTCATAACATGTATAATACAAATATTTGTTCTTAATATTTTATAGAAAATTTGTAATACTATGCATATGTTTTAATATTTTATAAACTACGTCAAATTTGAAAGAATCAGAATCTGAAACGATTACATTAGAAGACAAAAACTTTAAAGCGTCAATTAAAGAGTGCAAATCCTAGAAAAATCAGTCAAAAGAGCTAATTATAGGAATATTTTCAATGTTTATATATATATCAATGAATCATAACAATTTTTACTAAAGATTGTATTATTATAAAAATATTTTCATATTTCATAAGTCATATAAAATTTTTAAGCTGAATTTAACCTTACCTGAATCTAAATTTTGGAGACAACATAATGAAATATTTTATGAAAATTGTTATATAATGAAATTCTGTTTGATACGCTCATTTTCTGAATATTTTTACTAAAAATGTAAATTCATAATAAAACTCATTTTATCATGTAAATAGTTTTGTATTTAGTAAATTAAATAAAATTCAAAAGCTTATTTTAACTTACTCAGAAGAAAACTTTTACTTAAGTAAACAGCAACATTGAATCGTCTACAAAAGAAAAAAAAACATAAATGAAGCAAAAATCTGCTGGAAATGCTCATTTGTAGAAAATTTCTGATACGTTTATCTGTTCAAAAAATTTTGTATCAAGACTCATTGTATTAAACAAATAGTTCAGATCTTCGTTAATGTTCATTTTTAAATCATTTCTAATATGCTTTTATTTTTATGATAGCTTATAATAAGGCTCATTTGATAATTTAAATAGTTTTATATTTCGTAAAGCGTGTAAAATTTCAATGATAATTTTAGCTTTATCTGAATCTTAAACTTTTATCCAAGGACCTTTTAAGAATTCTAACAGGCTCATAATAATTTGAACCAATACTGTTTTATCTTGTGACTGTTTCAATCTTCCGTTCTATTATTTTTGCAAACTTTCGAATCAGGAGACAACAGCCTTAAATCATCTATGAAAAACAGTAAATTCGACGATAAAAATGTGTTTGAGTCTCATTTTTAGAATTCTAATATTCTTCCATGCTCATAATAATTTATACTAATACTGTTTCATCATGTAAATATTTTTATCCTTTGTATTAGTATTTCTTAAACTTTCACATGAGGAAACAATGTCTTAAATCTTCTATGTAAAACCATACATGCAACGAAAAAAATCCGTTTAAAATACTTATTTTAGAATTCTAATATGCTCATATATGCTCTTAATATTGACTTTATACAAAAACTGTTTTATCATATAGATATTTTTATCTTTCGTATTATTATTTTCTCAATTATTTACGTAACATAATAGTCTTAAATTTTCTAAGAAACACTTTAAAAAGAACAAAAACAATTTGATTGTAATGCTCATTTTTCGAATTCTTATATGTTCTTAATATTTTATACTAATACTGTTTCATCGTGCAAATATTTCAATCTTACGTATAATTATTTTCGAAAACTTATATAATAAGACAATAACTTTAAATTATCTATGAAAACCCGTAAATACAACGAAAAAAAAACATATTTGAAATGTTCGGCTTCAGAATTCTAATATGCTCGTAACAATTTATACTAAAACTGTCTCCTTATGCAAATATTTTAATATTTATTGCAATTTTATCGCAATTTTACATAAGGAGATAGCGTTTAATCATCTATGAAAGCGCGTAAATGCAACGAAAGAAACCTATTTGAAATGCTCACTTTTAGAATTCTACATAACAATTTATACTAAAACTGTCCCCTCATGCAAGTATTTTAATATTTATTATTATTTTATCACAATTTTACATAAGGAGACAGCGTTTAATCATCTATGAAACCGTAAATGCAACGAAAAAAACCTATTTGAAATGCTCGCTTTTAGAATTCTACATAACAATTTATACTAAAACTGTCCCCTCATGCAAATATTTTAATATTTATTATTATTTTATCACAATTTTACATAAGGAGACAGTGTTTAATCATCTATGAAAAACCGTAAATACAACGAAAAAATCCTATTTGAAATGCTCATTTTTAGAATTCTACATAACAATTTATTCTAAAACTGTCCCCTCATGCAAATATTTTAATATTTATTATTATTTTATCACAATTTTACATAAGGAGACAGTGTTTAATCATCTATGAAAAACCGTAATACAACGAAAAAAACCTATTTGAAATGCTCGCTTTTAGAATTCTACATAATAATTTATACTAAAACTGTCCCCTCATGCAAATATTTTAATATTTATTATTATTTTATCACAATTTTACATAAGGAGACAGCGTTTAATCATCTATGAAAAACCGTAATACAACGAAAAAAACCTATTTGAAATAAATGCTCGCTTTTAGAATTCTACATAACAATTTATAGTAAAACTGTCCCCTCATGCAAATATTTTAATATTTATTATTATTTTATGACAATTTTACATAAGGAGACAGTGTTTAATCATCTATGAAAAACCGTTCTAATATGTTTATAACTTATACAAATAATGATTGATCATGTAAATATTTTAAACTTTCGTGTTAATATTTTTGCGAACCTTTAAATAACGAGACACTAGCCTTAAATCATCCATGAAAAACCGTGATTACAAGAAAACAATATCTGTTTGAAATGCTTATTTTTAGAATTCCAATATGCTGAGATTAATTTATACTAATACTGTGTTAACGTGTAAATATTTCATTCTTTCTTGTTATTATTTTCACAAACTTTTACATAAGGATACAATAGCCTTAAATCGCCTATGAAAAACTATAAAAGCAGCGAAAAAAAAATCTGTTTGAAATGCTTATTTTGAGAATCTAAGAGACAGCCATGATTTTCCAGAGCAACAAATGCGTTACCAAACAGAGCTAAGAGGGAGTCATAAAAGTGTCATTTTAAGGTCCAATTTGCCCATTTACTTCAATCCGAGTCAAAAAGGTCGTGATAAACCCTCTCGCTTCCTCATATTGCCACCAATTTAATCCTCATCCTCTCAGATATACTTTTGTTGGAGTGGGAACCAATCAGCATCGAGCAAGATATGTCTCACTACCGAAGACAGATGGTCTCGAAATGGAATATTGGCATGAAATGGAACAAATCAAATTTCTGCTAATATTAAATGTTTCCCATGGGAATTTTCTTTGCATTCTTAGTTATATTTATTTAATGTTTTTTTAAAAAAATATCATACCTAAATGTTTTTAAGCGTTTAAAAAAAATTAAAAACTGATTTTAATAGTTTATTTTTTTTTAACTACGTTTACAAAATTAATACATAGACGATCAAAAATGCTGTGCAGATAGAAAACGGGACAAATCAAATGCATGCCAATATTAAAAGTTTCCTAAGCTCTTTTCTAATTCTTTTTCTTTTCTTTTTCCCCAAATGTCCTTCGTTATACTTTGTTAATAAATTTATTATTCTGTGGTCTTAAGTTTAAAGTACTCTTTAAAATTTAAATAAAAAATACATTGGTTTGATTTCTTGAAAGCGAAAACAAAAATAATATGTCGTGGAACAAATGTGGAACAGATTTTTGGAATTTTTGGAAATGTAATATTCTTTGGTCTATGTTTAAAGCACCCATTAAAACTTTAGTAAAAAATATGCTGATTTGATTTCTTAGAAACGAAAACAATATGCAGATAACACTGTGGAACAAATTTTTGTTGCGTTCATGCAAATACTTCATACTGAGTAGTACGGGTGGGAGGATTTCAAATTTGACATTAGTTTTGATTCTAAGACTACAGATTTATTTTGAAACTATATTTTTAGTCTTATGTCGAAATTTACAAGTTTAAAAACGTAATAATAAAAGGTCTTCGTACAAATGCTGCGACAAACATCTAGGTGAGTTCAGGCAGTGTTCCTCAACCTTTTTATCACCGTCGGACATGTCAACGTTTGATAATTTTACCGCGGCCCGCTGGGACGACGACGTTGATTGTTTATATTTTAGATTATTTTGATATATTTGTTTTAATTTAATTGTATTTAAGCATGCCTTCAAAATAAAATACAGTTACACCAAAAAATAAAACATAAAGTGATTTAACATTTTAACTTACTAGAACGTTAAATCAATGAGAACCCTGAGCTTGAATTCGTTTCAATGAGACAGCTCCACCTGGTGGTAATCGGAGACGATGATACAATACAAAAATTAAAAAATGTATGTCACTACCCTCGGGGCCCCTTTTCTTTAAATAAATAAAATTTTAATGAAACACGGATATTTTTAATTTGGGGTGTAAACCCAGGAATTTAAATTTAGTTTCGATGAAATGGGCGGCCCGGTACTGTTTGATCCACGGACCGGTACCGGTCCACGGACCGGGCGTTGAGTTAAAGCACATCATCAGGATTAAAATTGCATAGAAACCCCTTCCCAGAAATGCCACCTTTCGCAGCTAGGGACGCTTTCCTATTAAGACCGGTTCACAAGAGCACGAAGAAACAGTTCATAATAGGGAAGCGCATATAACGGCTTATGAGAAAATTTTGGGGATGAGTTCCTGTACAGTTTTAATTCTAATGATGTCCCTTATCTCCTTTAGAATAAGTTTGGTGCAACATTTACATGACCCCTTGAACTATATAACGTTTTTAAACTTGTACATTTCAACATAAAATAGATTGAAAATCAGTAGTTTGGAGAGAAAAACCGATTTCAAATTTTAAATCAGCGATATTTAAGATCTTTTAAAATAATTTCCTGCAGTAGAAAAAAAAATTATTCCCTAGTGTAATCAAAAATGGAATACTGACTTGAAATGGAACAAATCAAGCTTAAAAAAAATAAAAATTGGAACAAATCAAAACATTAGCTAATATTATTATATTTTTACCCTCTGTAAATACAGATTTTGTATTATTTTTATCAATGATTAAGAAGACTTAAAAAATTCGATAATGCGAGAGTTAATTGAATAAATCTATAATAAATCAGAAATTTAAAATCTTATTTGTTGCACTAAAATTTTTTTTAATTTCAAATTAACGTTACAACTTATTTATTTTAATAGGTTATTGTATAACCTATTAAAATAATTACCTATATTTAAAAAAAAAAACAATTTAGAAAGTTTTAAATATACATAAAAGAAAAATTCTATGATCTCCATATTTCTGTTATTTTTTATAATTATTTTTAATTCACTTTCTTTAAAAAAAAAAGAAAAAAAAAAGAAAAAAAAGAAAGGAATTAGTGAACTGACTTGCAAAGAATTTTTTTCTTCACAAAACATGAATTTTTAATAAACTGCCTTATTGCCTTATTGGGTTATTATTATTAAGATCTGGTCAAGAATATAACTGGGTTTTACCCTTTACCTTTAGCTTAAAAAGATTTGGGTAGGGATACCAGGAAAGTGTATGCCAGAAAATGGCCCTTATGTCCTTGTGGGGTAATTAACCTAGTTAATCCAACAAAAAAAACTCACACCTGTTTTATTAGAGCAAACCTACTTATTGCACCAAAAATTACTTTAAAATAATATATATATATATATATATATATATATATATATATATATATATATATATATATATATATATATATATATATATATATATATATATATATATATATATATATATATATATAATAATAATAATAATAATAATAATAATAATTAATAATTTAAGTTGTGTTAAAAAATTAATTATGTGTTAAGAACTTATTTAGATTAATTTTGTTAGGTTGCCTTTAATATTCTAAGTAGAGTTGAATAATTAGTCGTACCTTAAATATTTATTTAGACTCATTTTTTTTACGTGAATAAAATTTTAGTTACGACGTAATTATTTAGATTTATTTTTGATGCCAATGGCTGGAGAAATTTTAAATATAAGCCACGCTATGTTGCCCCCTACTGTCATACCAGTGACTGTAGCTTGCTTTTTTAGAGCAATAGCATGTATATATTATGCGATACTCAAGTTATGACTGGAAAAGTGCATGAGAAATTAATACAGCAAGTAATGGAGCTTTAATATGAGTTTTTTATCCTATCGCATGACAGAGATAGAAATAATTTGAATATTTTTTGGTGCTTATTATGATGAATTGTCCCAAATTCATAGTTACATTAGTTTGTGGGATTTAATGCCTTCCGGAAAGATTTTAAATTACTACTAAAATTCAAGACATAGAGAACTTTCGCAATATGGCGGAAATCTCTTGAAAATCGTTAAAACTGAAATCAAAGAACTTTCGCCGAAGCAAAGCAGCGTGCAACAGCTAGGCGTTGAAAATTATATTGTTTAAAATAATTATTTAATTACATTGTTTAATATATTGTTTAAAACTAAATAAGGTATGAGAATTGGGAGAGAGGTTGAGAAATTTTAATATTTGAATACGCTTATGCTGAAGATTTGTCTTGGGTACCATTAAAGTTTATATGCTGTGCAAGAAAACTTTGAAAGGTTACCAACCTGGGTCGCCAAAGGTGCCAAGTACTTATTTAAATAATACTAATAAAAAAAAAGAACTGGCAAATCATTCTGAGTTAACAGTATGATTTTCTGCATTATCATTTTACCAACTCGACTGTTTTGTTATTGTATACAATGCCAAGCAGTGTGAAAAAATTTCTAAACATTTTATATTTTACCTTGGATATCCTGCATTGTATACAATGGCGGATATCCAAATTTATCAGTAACATTCATATGCCAAATTAAAATGAGCGAATTTGTGTCTTCCTAGGAATATTGCTTATTCTGAAGAGATTTCGAACTTTGTAGTGGATTTTCACAGAACTAATACATTAGTTGGAAGGGGTTTTGCCCCTCACACTCTACTCCGGAAGAAGCAAAGGCGACTGGTGAGGGAAAATCCAGGCGCCATGACAGCCATCGGCAGAGGAGTTCGATTATCTATTTCCGAATGCAAACATCAGTTTAAAAAAAGAAGGTGGAATTGTCCAACAATTGATTACACAAGGGGTAGAAATATTTTTGGAAAGATTGTTCAAAAAGGTATTTATCAATTATTTTAAACTTACGCTTTTTTTTCTTTTGTTCTATAACTCAGCTTAATATCTAAGTTTACAGTTGGTTACTTCGATGTATAGTTTGTCTAAAATAAGAACTCCTCCAGTCATTCGTCTGGACCTGTGGCGGTGACTATGGTAACGAGGTATGACTATTTTAAGTAGGGGTGCGGGGTCACCGTTTCTACTCGTGTCGGCGAGAGAAAGGGAATCTCTTTCTTCAGTCTATTGTGTTTCCTAGGGTAAAGCTACCCTTCCTAAAATGCACCATTCTTGTTTCCATAGCACCAGGCAGTCTCAGACTTTATGGCGGGAGGACGGTGATACCTGATTGCGCCAATGGTTTTCTGAAATATGGTGGACTGCGCTGCTAACATTTTATCCCCCTTTAATAAAGGTTGGTGGACTGCGCTTAAGACAACCCTTATGACCATCCCTCCTACTTCATTCATGCAGTAAAACAATTTCTGATAAAAGCATCGTCTCGCCAATATTGTTCGCCAGAAGCTAGTGTGTTGAGGGTGGAAGGTGATTTGTCAATAAGTTTTCTTCCATCTTTTAGTAATTTTTATTTGAAAGGAATTTTTTTATATGTTTGTAGATTTTAATACTTCTGTAATTTTAAAATACAAACTGTATTTAAGCTATGAAAAAAAAAATTCTAGTTCATTTTAAGGTGCCATATGGCTTTCAAAGTTTCGAAAATCGGTCAAAATTTTAACTAGACCTATGCAATTGTTTCAAGAATATTGGTTAAAAAGTTAACAAATGTATACATTTGTTGCTCACATGTCGTCTTAAGTTGGTTAAAAATTAAAAGTTCAGGGTGTAGTATCAAGTTTTAATTAAGTTTAAAAAACCTTACTTTAATATTTAATAATTTGAATTTATTTAATATATTTAATAATTTAAAAAAAAAATTTTACATGCAATTTTTGAATATATTTATTGATTTGAATTTTAAACCAGTTTTAACCAATCTATTTTAACACCAAACTTCTGCATATTATTTTTTAAAAAATATTTGAACATAAAATGACTCTGACCAGAAGACATAGTTGGCAATCATTATTTTTTTTACTCCAAAATCGCACATATTTGATTTAAAATGGATATTTTTTTATTCGAATAAAATTAATTGGATTTTTCAAAATTTACCATCCAAAGCATCTGATACAATATTTTAATAATACTATTGTTTAAAAATAGAAGTAAAATAGTTAATATTTCTTACTGAAAATGGATAAAATTATTATTATATTATTACATACTAATCACTGCGTTAAGAAAAAAAAATCATAGTTATATTTCTCAGATTCAACTTGGTGATAATTGCTAAAATTGTCAACTAGACATGGTGACATTTTGTCAACTAGACGTCTAATGAAAAGTGAATTAGTTTAGATAAGAAAACATTACTGAAAAAAAAATTACGTCATTCTGGTTTGAGGAAAACTTGATACACTCTAACTCTATATTCAATAAGATAGAAAGCTTTGCATTTTAATTAGCAAAAAACTAAATGAATATAATTGAAATATGTTTTTTGAAAATTATTTTAAACATATTAAATGGAAAATTACTATTTAAAGGTTTCATATCACTCTTATTTAAGTGTAGTCTATTTTGAAACATAATAATTACATGAATATCCCTTTCGATATTTCTCAGTAAAAAAATCTTTCAATTCAAATCAAATTTCTTAGTAAAAAAATATTTTAAATTATACATTTTTTCAATTAATATTTTTTAATAATTTTGTTGAAGTTACTGATTTATTTTCTTAAAAAAAATAATTACTATTTACATCAATGCATTTTATAATGAAAGGGATAATATAGTGATTTCAAATAAAATAGCTTCCTTAATAAACATACATTATCAATTAAATCAGACTTTTTAAAAATTCAGACATTTAAGAATGTATTTATCAATTATACTGTATGAAAATATGTAAAACTTAAATTAATAATTTTTTTAAAAATTTATTCATAATTAATGTTATAAAAATTATGTTTGTTTAAGTTAATGTTTTTTTAAAAATTAAACTGATTTAAATTAGTGATTTATTTTCAAAAAATTGAAAACATTTGATCAGGATTTAATTCATGACTAAAATGAAGTGATTTATGCCAACCCTGACAGAAGCAATCAGAAACTTAAAAATCTAGTATATTTTTTTAAAATTTAATTTATGTGTTTTTAAAGAAAAACCTTAAAATAAAGTTGAATTATTTCGTACATTTTTTTTCATTCGAAATTATTTTTAACAAATTCTTTTTGTTTTGCTTACAGTAACATCGTAGTAAGAATTTGATTTTCAATATATATATTGAAAATCATATTCTTTTTATCTACTAAGTTGATAATTGAGTCAATCAGCAGATTAAAATAAGCTTTACTCTATAGTTATGTGCAATACAAATATGATCTTATATCGAGTTTTGCTGTCAATTCAAAATTTAAAAAAAGAAGAAAATATTGGAAACAATTTTTTTAACACAATTCAATTATTTTTCTTTAATCACTTAATAAAAATCCTAATATGTCTTATAAAATAAAATAGTTTCAAAAAACAACAACTTTTCGAAAGTTTTGTGAGGAAAAGCGAAACTTAAAATACTGAGTGTAACTTTTTAACTTATGAGTGTCGAGTCGACATAGTCTCAGTTAATTTTCCAAGTACATGCTTTTTTTATATATATAATTTTTATCATAAAAGGCGTTGCAAGAATTTCTAATAATTTATTTTTCTAAAAAAAAAAAAGAATAAAAGTTGGTAACATATTTGATATTTTTACATTAGTCGACTTTTTATCTTTATTTTTAGAGTTAATAAGAAAATCTTGCAAGAAATTTTAAAGTAAAATTTAATAAAATGCCTTAATATCAGAAAAATTAACCGAAAATATATTAACTCGATTTTCCCAAAATTAGAAAGTTACCCTCAATATTCTAATTCTTACTTCATCGAATAAAACTATAAAAGAGCTGTTTTGTAAAATTTTTAAAAATTATTTCATTCTTACTCTGAAGATATCTTGTGATTGAAACTGTTTCTTAATTTTAACTACAAAACACTGAGTACTATATTTAAACAAAATAATGCTTTTAAATGTGTCCTAATCAAATTTTTTATTCACAATAAATCGAAAGTTGAAAAGGGAATAACACAATGTTCTCAAATGCATAAGTTCACCCGCTCTATAATTACATTTGTAAATTAACTTACCCATAAAGATAATAAAATTGTAATGATAAATGCAATACTATCAGTAAATGTATTATATTCTAATTGTAAATCTAATCCTGTTTGAAATAACTCGAATTTAATAAATTGGACTAATATATTTTGATATATTTCTTGGCCAAGTAGAAGCTTATCGCCTAGTTAGGGCTTGATTTTTATAAATTGCACCCCTCACATGTCAATGAGGAGAGAGATCTACCTACAAACGTTATCAACTAGCAGCGCAATCAGCATACTGTTAGGGGTGGGGGTTATAATTGAGGCAATTACTGAGCGCAGTCAACCATTGCCCCGGGAGGAGTTCTTAGCTTAGACAAACTATAGAATAAAAATTCGTTGTATGAATTGGAACTTCAGAACAAAGTTAGAAAATGTTTGACAAATATTTTAAGAGGATTAGCGAAGATGGTAATAAAAAGATTAGTAGTACAGTGCATGCCTGGAAACACCGCGTAAATAAAGTGGAATGATAAGAGATATGAATTTTATAACCGTCGTTGAACAGCCGATCCAATTTTGGGTTTACGACTGCCTATGTTCAACTCCGTAGCCTTATAATTTTGAACCAATCCAGAAGACAAGGAAACTCCTGAATCAGTACAAAATTCTTATCATAAAATACATTTAAAATAAATTTGATTATTTATTTATAATTATTATTTGTATTTCATTGCAAGGAAAAAACAGAATTGATTTTATCCGTAGTGATAAAAGTGAAAGCAGCCAAAAAATTAGAATATTAAAATATTTTTTTATAGGGCATTTGTTAAAAATGTTAAATTTCCCCTGTGCCAGAAATGAATTTTTTTAACAATTTTAATCAAGCAATCAATAAAATTTCTTTTGTACCAGAAATGATTTGTTTTAACAGCTTTTATAAAGTAATCAATCTCATTGAGAGGTTTAACTCAACAAATATTAAATGAAATAAAATTACGAAGAAAGAAGGAAAAAAGAATATAGATTTTCTCTTTTTTTCCTATGCAATTGATACACATCCATTTTTATTTACTTATTTTGTTCACTTTGTAAATGTTTCTATCATAACATATTGCTCATCATAAGCTATCTCTATCTTTCCTTAATTCATGAGACTTGAAAAGAATAAGGTAAAGTCGGTAAAAAAAATTACTCAGCTAATTTTCTTTTTCAGTAGCATTCTAATTTTTTTCTTCGTGCTCTCTGACTTGCATTGATAAATATCTGTATTCAAAACTTATTGAAATCGCTTACTTAAAAGCGCTGACGGAAGAAAAAAAAAATGGTCGCTAAGATGCTTATCTTATTCTTGCATGGGAGAGGGGATTGTTATACCTGCAAACATTTCACATGCTGAGTTGTAAAAGATACTGAAAATATAATAGTATAATTCTGAATGACAAACTAACAAATCCGCCATTTTTGGGATCATGAGGCAGTACTTAGCAATAAAAAAAATGAACTAACAATGGATTTTTGAGCAAGGATTTATTGTATTTAAATATTACTAATTAGGAAATTTGGAGATTAATTTTTTTAATTTTGTATATACTTGCATAATTTTTTGATTTGCAGAAAGTCCCGTAGCATTTACTGAAAAAAAATCACAATTATGATTAATGTTTGGCAAAAACTGTATTGCTAAAACGAAAGTAAGAGATGGGGAAAAACTGCTTGCTTACTCATTTTTAAGATTTTATTTTTTAAAATTAATTTAGACTATTTTCTAATTTATAAAATCATTAATAATATTTTTGAAATAAAAAAAATGGTACAAATATGTTTCGAAAATTTTGACAGAAAAAAAAAATTATTCTTAAAGATATGGTTTGGTTTCTTCGAAATATTAAAATGACTCAAATTGTTTTTTTTCAAAGGTTTCATTGTTTGGAAATAAAACACCTCAAATTTAATTTTTTTTCTTAAGTATTTTTGGTGCACATTGAATAGGTTTAGTGTACGAAATACCTCTATAAAGCGCATTTTCATATACTTATTGTCAGTAGCTTATTTTGATTAATTGTGTCATGTTAGTTAGTTATCTTACAATCAGTATCATAAAAATTGGAAACTGCTAATCAGATTTGAATCGGCTTTTCGAAATATATATATATATATATATATATATATATATATATATATATATATATATATATATATATATATATATATATATATATATATATATATATATATATATATATATATATATATATATATATATATATATATATATATATATATAGATATATATATATATATATATATATATATATATTGAAAAATTTGTAACATTTCACTTTCTAGCTTGCAAAACAACAAGAAAGGAACTTTAAATAATATAAAATAAAAATGTTCGTAAAGATCTCTGATTACAAAATACAAATGAATTGACTTTGGCTGGCAAAAAAAGAAAAAAAAAAATTTTTAACATGTAAATGTTTAAAATTTATTTTCAGAAATTTAGATTCAAGGTTTAACCGAAATAGCAGTACTTCGAACCACAAAACTGTACAAATGAGCTGGCACTCTTAATAAGGCATTAAATTTAATAATTTTTTCTCGCTCAGATATAAGTGTGTCCTGTGATCATGTTTAAAAAGTACGATGCATCATGGCTTAGCACCATATAAAGGTTCCAATAAATTTAAAACATATTATTGTACTACATGCTTTAAAACTTCTCTAGCAGTGTAACGGCATTACAGTAAATCTTTTTCAAAGCACAAATATAATTGAAAGTGAAAGGTATATAATGGAATACAGGAATGGGATTATTCATAAATTGAATTTTAAAGAAAGCGCACACTTTTCCTGGAAAACGGGAGTAATAAAGCTCATAGGTTGGCATTTTCACCTATGTCAAAGCAAAAAAAATTTTTTTTTTCCCCGGAAAACTTGTTTCGAAGCGAATACTCACACTTATCCGTGAGTTTTTTTTCTTCTTAAATTCCATATTTCAAATAATTAATTTGTCGCACCACTTCGCTAGGAATGCATTGGAAGAATTTTCTAAAGGACTATTTTCTTTATTCTTTCTTCAATTGTTTTCATTTGTTATTGCGATTGGTATTAATCGGACACTCGCCAATTTAAAAACATAATTTTAGTGGTCTTTACCATGGTTTCACAAAGCTCCTCGACAAAAAAAAAAAAAAAAAAAAAAAAAGCGAACCACAATTACGCTTGAAGCAAAGCTATAATTTTAAACTATCTTTAAAGAATAGAAGAATTATCTGGGCTTTAGAACGGCCAATCAATTAAAAATTGCCAATTTGGCGACGTTTTGCCGCCTAGGTGGAACTTAACAGAATCATTAATTTTTCTAAATTTTTGCAAACCTTTACGAGCTATGATAATGTAGCATAAGAGTAAATTTTTAAATATTAAAAAATTAGAACACAACCGCTTTTCCTTTTCACAAAACTGTGGCTTATTCCCATATTGACGTTTTGCACCATTTTCAGAATAAGCATGGAAACCGCTGTTTATAGATAGGCTACACTTGACCTAACAGTCATCATGAGTAACTGTTGCGAACTCACAGTAGATTTGAAAATAGCATACTATTCGTAAAAAAAAGCATCATTTCATGCGACTAAATAGCCTCCGAAACACGGCCTTTAGGTACTTAACGTGGTAAGAACCAAAATGGCCGATGAATTAAGTTCTTGCTGTACTAAAGGATCAGCAGAGGAAAAAGCTGTTTCCCTTGAAGTTTCTTGTACACTATCGATGACGTGGGGGTAGGGTTCATACGAGGGTGGTCCATGATGCCCGTTGACGCAAGTGATAAGCGATCGCCACATTCCGTCACCAAGATCTTTCTCCTGTCAGCGATTGCCCATTGTTATCTTCAGAATCCTGGTGAGCTTCTGGAATTTGCTGCTACCTTGAGAAAGCCATTGCCCTTAGCTGACATTGTGTCTCTCTTCTGTAATGACTCTGAATTACAAGGACCCTCGCGATGCTATCGTTCGCTCTCTCTTCATCATTCCCTTCATCCGGATTCGAACGATCTGAAAAATGTTCGGTTCATCCTGGAATTTGCATACTGTTTTTTGTTATTGTGATGCTTTGAACTATTTGAGGTTGGTCGTAAGTGGTCATGACGTTGGTAAAGTGGAATCAATATAGATTTTTTTTTTTCTATACTGACGACGAAAAAATCTTTAATAGATGTTTTTTAAATTTTTTTTATCTTTTGCTTGACATTTTGAGAGCTTCTTTCCTTGGAGGAGGGGACGCTGGAATTTCAACTTTTTTTAAAATAGTTATTTTTTCTTCATTGTAAAAACTTTTTGACTTAATTAAAAATTGTTTAGAGGAAATTTGTTTCACTATCAATTTCTTAAGTGATTCATAAAGATCTAAATTCTTTTATGTATTACAGACAAACCGAACATTTACTCCTGATTTCCGTTTCAGGGTTTAAATTAGAAATAATTTTTTTTTATCGTAAATGTAATTATTTTTTACAAAACAAAAATATAAACAACATATATAAACAACAACATATATTATATAAACAACAAAAAAAAATCTTCAATGCTTTTTTTTAATTATTTGCCTGAGAGTTTGCGAGCTCTTTTTGAATCTCAAATTTCTACTTCGTTTAAAATAGTTACTTTATCTTCATTATAATTAATTTTTAACCTGATTAAAATTTCTAAAAATAAATTTTTTTTCTCTATCGGTTTTCTAAATGACCCATAAAGGCAAAAAGATCTTCAATAGGGTTGTTTAAATTCTTTAGTGCATTACAGATAAGAAGAACTTTTTCTCCAGAGATTGAAGCAGTTTTCAACCACGGATTTCTTTTTTTGCGTTTAAAGTAGAAATAATTATTTAATCTTAATTGTAATTACTATTTTTTAATTTTGACGACAAAAAAGATCTTCAATAGGTATTTCAATTGGTACACGAGAATTTGAGAGGGTTTATTTTCTGGTCTAGAATTTCTACTTCGCTTACAATACTTATTTTACTTTTTTGTAATTACTCTTAACTTGATTAAAAAGTATAAAAATGAAATTTGTTTTGCAATCGATTTTCTAAATGACTCATAACGGCAAAAAGATCTTCAATAAAGTTGTTTAAATTCTTTAGTGCATTACAGATAAAAAGAACTTTTTCTCCAGAGATTGAAACAGTTTTCAACCACGGATTTCTTTTTTTGCGTTTAAAGTAGAAATAATTATTTAATCTTAATTGTATTTGACGTAAACCCTACACAAATAGGGTGGGTCGTGTCACTATTCAAATAATCTTAATTGTAATTATTTTTAAATTTAACTTGAAGATATAAAAAAAGAACTTTGTTTTAAAATCGATTAGCACAATTTTGAGATTTTTGTTTTGCTTCTTAACAAGAGGATTTTTCTACTACTTTAATGAATTATATAAATTTTGAAAAAAGATTGCTGGAAGTAATTTAAAACTGTTTATTTTTTTTCTGAAAAACATTCTTAAGCTTTTACTGGTTGTTTTGTTCTACAATTATATTTGCGTTAATAGTTCTTGTGGTTATGTTTAAGTTATGAACTATTTTTAAAATAATTATAATCCAGTAAAAAAATCTATCGAAATTTTTATTTACCTAAAAATAAATATTACATGTTTCATGGAACTTTTTTCAGTTCAAGTGTTCGAAATCAGATTTCATTTTAAGTTTTGGAAATTAAAAGCTCGTATTTTATATTTTGTACATTATTCTAACAGTCATACGAATCCATTAATCCTCATCAAGCTATCAGAAACGTTTCTATATACTTAAAAAAGGCTTAATTCTAACTTAATTAGTTTGTATTTCTTCTCCAATACAGCGATTATGAATAGAAAAAAATAAAGAAATATTTTTCGGTCTATTAAGCAAACATTTGGTAAGTTCAGGATTTATACAACCGATTGGTTTCTGATTTTGTATTGCATGGATTTGCATTGTTTACATTTTTATGTATAATTGATTAAAAATACTTCCGATCATAAATTCATAATTTATGCATTCATAATAATTCATTTCATAAATTCATAATTTATTCAACCGATTTATTACAGATTTTCTCTACAAATTTTTCATACGTTATATTAAAATTGAGAGAGGGAAATTGAGAGGGAGAAATATTTTTTCGTAAATTAACTCTATGATTAATTGAAATAAAATATAACGAAAGTAAATAAAGTAAAAAAGTATTATAAACGTAAAGTTTTATAAACGTTTAATAAATTTCTTTCAAGCAATCGTTGAAGATTTTAGTTATATTGAATGTTTGTTTGTTTGAAATCAATATTTCTTGGACATTTGTTTGAGAGTTTTTTTATAAGTCAATGACATTTAATTTAGACTTAATCTTTAATTCCTTTTAGAAATAATAACTAACTCTCGAATTTCGTATTCTCATAAATGAAAATGTAACAAAACTTACAGAAATCAACAAGAAAAGTTAAAGTACGTGTCATACACCAAAGCAACACTGTTATTTTAACATTAATGATAGAGTCCTCGGCTTTGAATATACTAAAGCCATGAAAGCTTTTACCATCTTATATTTATTCACTTTTTCTCCGATTTTACCTAACAAATTCTAAAAAAGTCTCAAAATATTTTTTCATCCTGTTTGATCTAACGCTTCTGAAGGGGAAGACGTTATAATGTTGCCACAATAGTGCCAACTTTAAATAACTTCAAGGAATTTTCTTTTTTTCTTTGGTTTGCCCAATATAATTCCATTTTTAACCAAGTTTTAAAAACATTTACTCATACTTCCTCCTTTAACGTTTACTGAAGAGAAGAAATATAAGGAATAATAATACAAGGAATTTCAACGATAGTGCCAACTTCAATTAATTCCAAAGAATTTCCAAGCAATAAAAAGAATCTTTTCTCGGAATTTTCCCTCATTTAGCCATCATACATCACATTTATTCCGCAACTAATTAGTACAATTCTTACTTTCCCATAAAAAAAACGAGAGATATTTACGCAATTCCTTTTGTTTCATAGTTTTTTCATTGTCTATAATCCCGACAATTAGTTCTTTTCTCACCTCTGCTGACCCTTGTAAGCGTTCCCTTCCCTCCAAGGTGGGCAGCATCCAATGAATTATGTTATAATGCCATTCCTAAATGGATTAAATCCGTTATTAATAACAAAAGCATTAGCGAAGTCGCAAATTAATGCGCTATTAACCTTCCGTGGCCGAAAAAATAAGCTTCGCCAAATTACCGTCCATTTTTATATCTGCAGTCTTTATGTAAATTAGACATTTAATGCTTGTTTCACGAACTAACCCAACCGGACAACAGTTCGTCCTCAAATGTGTGAACTAAAGAAATAAAAGTTCTTAGACTCCTTCGGTAGCAGGGAAAAGTGAAGTTTTCTGATAAGGTCTAAGAGTCTAATAAATTAATGAAGAGAGAAGGGGAGGAACATAAAGTCGAATAAATGGATGAAAATTATCTCAAAAACATTCTTCCCAGGACTTGAAAAAAAATTTATCACTACCGAGATTCGTTTTTTTATATTTGTTTTCGCTTTCTTTCTTTTCCAGTCTGACCTCTGAACTCTTGAGTTGCGAAGTTGACGGGATTTTTATTCGCAAAATGCGTTGTTATTTCAGAGTTGGTTTCCCGATGTGTTCTACAGAACTATTAGCTGTTTTTTTTTGTTATTTATTTTGCTTTTGTTTCTTTCTTTTTTTTTCTGCCAAAGCATTTGGAAATTGATCTTTGATGGAATGATTAGTAGATAATAGAAGAAATGTCTTTCACTTTTTATAAGTCTTGCCTGGTTATAATTTCAATTTGCGTGGAGTTGTTCAGGATCAGTTTTAGTAGTTAAGCAAAATATCAACATTAAAGTAGTTAAATAAGAAAAGCACTAAATTGTAATTTTGTTTAGAAAAGTAATAATTTGTTAGATTTATCGTGAGTTTAACAGAAACCAATAGTATTTTCATATTTCTTTTTCTGTAAATCCATTTGGTTTTATCAAAAATTGACTAATCGTGTTAATAATATGAAAAATCTGATATAAAATACTCGTTTTGATAGAATTTCAAATTTTTGGAATTTCTAAAATACGTTGCTACTGTCATTCATCAGAAATAGAAAAATAATCCTTCAAAATAAATCCATCAGAAATCGAAGGGAATCCGTCAGAATATATCTGTTAGAAACAATTAGGGTATCCATATATAAGAATATGTATAAATTCAAACGAGAAACCAACAGAATATATCTGTCAAAATTCCAAGGGAGATCCATCAGACTATATCTGTTAGAAACAATTGGGGTATTCAACAAGAATATGTTAAATTTCAAAAGAGAAACCATCGGAATATATCCGTCAGAAATCGAAGAGGGATCCATCAGAATACATCCGTTAGAAACACTTGGGGTATCCAATAAGAATGTTGAATTTTAAAAGGGAAACCAACAGAGTACATCCGTCAGAAATCGAAGAGGGATCCATCAGACTATATCGGTTAGAAACACTTGGGGTATTCAATAAGAATATGTTAAATTTCAAAAGAGAAACCATCGGAATATATCCGTCAGAAATCGAAGAGGGATCCATCAGAATACATCCGTTAGAAACAATTGGGGTATCCAATAAGAATGTTGAATTTTAAAAGGGAAACCAACAGAGTACATCCGTCAGAAATCGAAGAGGGATCCATCAGACAATATCGGTTAGAAACACTTGGGGTATTCAATAAGAATATGTTAAATTTCAAAAGAGAAACCATCGGAATATATCTGTCAGAAATCGAAGAGGGATCCATCAGAATACATCTGTTAGAAACAATTGGGGTATCCAATAAGAATGTTGAATTTTAAAAGGGAAACCAACAGAGTACATCCGTCAGAAATCGAAGAGGGATCCATCAGACAATATCGGTTAGAAACACTTGGGGTATTCAATAAGAATATGTTAAATTTCAAAAGAGAAACCATCGGAATATATCTGTCAGAAATCGAAGAGGGATCCATCAGAATACATCTGTTAGAAACAATTGGGGTATCCAATAAGAATGTTGAATTTTAAAAGGGAAACCAACAGAGTACATCCGTCAGAAATCGAAGAGGGATCCATCAGACTATATCGGTTAGAAACACTTGGGGTATTCAATAAGAATATGTTAAATTTCAAAAGAGAAACCATCGGAATATATCTGTCAGAAATCGAAGAGGGATCCATCAGAATACATCTGTTAGAAACAATTGGGGTATCCAATAAGAATGTTGAATTTTAAAAGGGAAACCAACAGAGTACATCCGTCAGAAATCGAAGAGGGATCCATCAGACAATATCGGTTAGAAACACTTGGGGTATTCAATAAGAATATGTTAAATTTCAAAAGAGAAACCATCGGAATATATCTGTCAGAAATCGAAGAGGGATCCATCAGAATACATCTGTTAGAAACAATTGGGGTATCCAATAAGAATGTTGAATTTTAAAAGGGAAACCAACAGAGTACATCCGTCAGAAATCGAAGAGGGATCCATCAGACTATATCGGTTAGAAACACTTGGGGTATTCAATAAGAATATGTTAAATTTCAAAAGAGAAACCATCGGAATATATCTGTCAGAAATCGAAGAGGGATCCATCAGAATACATCTGTTAGAAACAATTGGGGTATCCAATAAGAATGTTGAATTTTAAAAGGGAAACCAACAGAGTACATCCGTCAGAAATCGAAGAGGGATCCATCAGACAATATCGGTTAGAAACACTTGGGGTATTCAATAAGAATATGTTAAATTTCAAAAGAGAAACCATCGGAATATATCTGTCAGAAATCGAAGAGGGATCCATCAGAATACATCTGTTAGAAACAATTGGGGTATCCAATAAGAATGTTGAATTTTAAAAGGGAAACCAACAGAGTACATCCGTCAGAAATCGAAGAGGGATCCATCAGACTATATCGGTTAGAAACACTTGGGGTATTCAATAAGAATATGTTAAATTTCAAAAGAGAAACCATCGGAATATATCTGTCAGAAATCGAAGAGGGATCCATCAGAATACATCTGTTAGAAACAATTGGGGTATCCAATAAGAATGTTGAATTTTAAAAGGGAAACCAACAGAGTACATCCGTCAGAAATCGAAGAGGGATCCATCAGACAATATCGGTTAGAAACACTTGGGGTATTCAATAAGAATATGTTAAATTTCAAAAGAGAAACCATCGGAATATATCTGTCTGAAATCGAAGAGGGATCCATCAGAATACATCTGTTAGAAACAATTGGGGTATCCAATAAGAATGTTGAATTTTAAAAGGGAAACCAACAGAGTACATCCGTCAGAAATCGAAGAGGGATCCATCAGACTATATCGGTTAGAAACACTTGGGGTATTCAATAAGAATATGTTAAATTTCAAAAGAGAAACCATCGGAATATATCTGTCAGAAATCGAAGAGGGATCCATCAGAATACATCTGTTAGAAACAATTGGGGTATCCAATAAGAATGTTGAATTTTAAAAGGGAAACCAACAGAGTACATCCGTCAGAAATCGAAGAGGGATCCATCAGACAATATCGGTTAGAAACACTTGGGGTATTCAATAAGAATATGTTAAATTTCAAAAGAGAAACCATCGGAATATATCTGTCAGAAATCGAAGAGGGATCCATCAGAATACATCTGTTAGAAACAATTGGGGTATCCAATAAGAATGTTGAATTTTAAAAGGGAAACCAACAGAGTACATCCGTCAGAAATCGAAGAGGGATCCATCAGACTATATCGGTTAGAAACACTTGGGGTATTCAATAAGAATATGTTAAATTTCAAAAGAGAAACCATCGGAATATATCTGTCAGAAATCGAAGAGGGATCCATCAGAATACATCTGTTAGAAACAATTGGGGTATCCAATAAGAATGTTGAATTTTAAAAGGGAAACCAACAGAGTACATCCGTCAGAAATCGAAGAGGGATCCATCAGACAATATCGGTTAGAAACACTTGGGGTATTCAATAAGAATATGTTAAATTTCAAAAGAGAAACCATCGGAATATATCTGTCAGAAATCGAAGAGGGATCCATCAGAATACATCTGTTAGAAACAATTGGGGTATCCAATAAGAATGTTGAATTTTAAAAGGGAAACCAACAGAGTACATCCGTCAGAAATCGAAGAGGGATCCATCAGACTATATCGGTTAGAAACACTTGGGGTATTCAATAAGAATATGTTAAATTTCAAAAGAGAAACCATCGGAATATATCTGTCAGAAATCGAAGAGGGATCCATCAGAATACATCTGTTAGAAACAATTGGGGTATCCAATAAGAATGTTGAATTTTAAAAGGGAAACCAACAGAGTACATCCGTCAGAAATCGAAGAGGGATCCATCAGACAATATCGGTTAGAAACACTTGGGGTATTCAATAAGAATATGTTAAATTTCAAAAGAGAAACCATCGGAATATATCTGTCAGAAATCGAAGAGGGATCCATCAGAATACATCTGTTAGAAACAATTGGGGTATCCAATAAGAATGTTGAATTTTAAAAGGGAAACCAACAGAGTACATCCGTCAGAAATCGAAGAGGGATCCATCAGACTATATCGGTTAGAAACACTTGGGGTATTCAATAAGAATATGTTAAATTTCAAAAGAGAAACCATCGGAATATATCTGTCAGAAATCGAAGAGGGATCCATCAGAATACATCTGTTAGAAACAATTGGGGTATCCAATAAGAATGTTGAATTTTAAAAGGGAAACCAACAGAGTACATCCGTCAGAAATCGAAGAGGGATCCATCAGACAATATCGGTTAGAAACACTTGGGGTATTCAATAAGAATATGTTAAATTTCAAAAGAGAAACCATCGGAATATATCTGTCAGAAATCGAAGAGGGATCCATCAGAATACATCTGTTAGAAACAATTGGGGTATCCAATAAGAATGTTGAATTTTAAAAGGGAAACCAACGGAGTACATCCGTCAGAAATCGAAGAGGGATCCATCAGACTATATCGGTTAGAAACACTTGGGGTATTCAATAAGAATATGTTAAATTTCAAAAGAGAAACCATCGGAATATATCTGTCAGAAATCGAAGAGGGATCCATCAGAATACATCTGTTAGAAACAATTGGGGTATCCAATAAGAATGTTGAATTTTAAAAGGGAAACCAACAGAGTACATGCGTCAGAAATCGAAGAGGGATCCATCAGACAATATCGGTTAGAAACACTTGGGGTATTCAATAAGAATATGTTAAATTTCAAAAGAGAAACCATCGGAATATATCTGTCAGAAATCGAAGAGGGATCCATCAGAATACATCTGTTAGAAACAATTGGGGTATCCAATAAGAATGTTGAATTTTAAAAGGGAAACCAACAGAGTACATCCGTCAGAAATCGAAGAGGGATCCATCAGACTATATCGGTTAGAAACACTTGGGGTATTCAATAAGAATATGTTAAATTTCAAAAGAGAAACCATCGGAATATATCTGTCAGAAATCGAAGAGGGATCCATCAGAATACATCTGTTAGAAACAATTGGGGTATCCAATAAGAATGTTGAATTTTAAAAGGGAAACCAACAGAGTACATCCGTCAGAAATCGAAGAGGGATCCATCAGACAATATCGGTTAGAAACACTTGGGGTATTCAATAAGAATATGTTAAATTTCAAAAGAGAAACCATCGGAATATATCTGTCAGAAATCGAAGGGGAATCTATCAGAATATATCCGTGAGAAACGGTTGGGATATCCATCAGAATATATCCATTTAAAATCAAAAGGGAACCCATCAGAATATATCCGTCAGAAATCGAAGGTCTATCAACAGAAATCTGTTAGAAACCGTTGAGGGTATTTATCAGAATTTGTCCACCAGAAGTTGAAGGGGAAATCATAACGATATATTTATCAGAAAGGTGGGAAGGCATCAATATAGGGAATTTTTTTTTATTGATTTGCAAAAAATATATATTTTTAATAATGTGTTTGTTTATGTGTATGTTATACAGAGCTTTTCGTGTTTTTCATAATTTTTCTTTTCTTATAACTTGCTGGTTACCGACTTTTTCACGAAGTCAATAATGGTAAATTTTCTGAGATGTTGAGAAATTTCTTTAACTATCTGATAGTTTTATTGGCTAGAGTTTAAAATCGGGTAACTTTTGTTTAAAAAGTGCGTATTACAATTTTAAGTAATCTGACAGGTAAAGTTAAGTAAAGAAAAAAAAAAATACATTAACTCATAGCATTTTTTTTATTTTATCTAGAAAATATTCGTTTATCTATCTCTTTGAGTGTATTTTCCATTGTATTCGCGTCTTACAATTTTTAGTAAGCTAACAGAATTAGTGGAAAAAAAATTAACTTAAGGGATTTTTTTTAGTTAGAGAATCTTTATTTTTTTCGTAGATTTGCCACTCTGAGTGTTTCGTCTCTATTGCATACGCATATTATAATTTTTATAAGCTAACATAAGTAGTAAAGAAAAAACATTAATTTATAGTATTTTTTTTATTTGGAGAATGCTTTTTCGTAGATTTGGCACTTTGATTACATTGTCCACTGCGTACGCGTATTATTATAATTTTTAGTTAGCTGACAGAAATAGTAAAGTAAAGAAAAATTTTAACTCATAGCATATATTTTTATTTACAAAATCTTTATTTATCTCCCGGAGTGTCCTACAAAACTATTTGCGCTTTTCATTAAGTTTTTACTTAAAATCACTTGGCAATTATTATTATTATTTTTTTTAGTATTTTTCACTTGTTACTACTAACGCAACCATAAAAGTGCGTTTAAGACCATTTTCATTTGATTGTAATGCAAGCATACCTCGCATTATGATTCCGAAACTTTTTCAATCTAAATCAAAACTCCAAGTTTTTATAGTTTGTCTACGGTAAGAACACCCCTCGCCTCAAAGTCTGCTGCAGTGGAAACAAGAATAGCGCATTTATGGGAGGTTAGCTTCTTTTCACTCTAGGGCTAGCACAGTAGACCAACGAAAAAGATTCTCTTTCTCTCGCCGACCTGAGCCAAAACCTGTTCTAAATAGTCATCCCACACCCCTACTTGAAATAGTTATACCGCGTGAGAATAGTCACCACCACGGGTCCAGATGAAGGGCTAGGGAAATTCTTACGTTATACAAACTGTACTTGTCTTCCGTAAACTTAACTGAAAGCTTTAAGAACTGATAAGGGTCTGGGTACTCTTTTTGAACGCTTAACATAAGCGTATAAAATTTCAGAAAGAGAATCTCGACACTGAATATGGTGGCTAGAACTACAACTTTAAGACTGGAAAGATTTATTTGAATCAAGCGGCAGCTCTGGAAATGTTAAACAATGTTGGCAAGCTTGATTATTTTTGTCATGAATAAATACTGACCAATTTTTGGGGGGCTTAGAACTACTAATGTTCAACTCCGTAGAAGTGTAATTTTGAACCCTATACAGAAGACAAAGGAACTCCTGAATTAAATATTAGGAGAAATTTGCCTTCATGGAGGACGTTTTTGATGAAAACCAGCATTTGCGTCATATGGAGGGGAAAACCCCTAAAACCTCGCATGGTTAAAGTGATGGCAAGGGGACTTTAGCCCATGATCCGTCTACCACTGAGGATATTTTACGTCAGCACTGTGATCGGTGCAAGTAGGATGCGGAATTCGTATCGAACAGCCATCGCTGGGATTCGAACCTGAATTACCTCATTGGAAGGCTCTATCCCCTGGGCCATCATGGCTCTCACATCGTTCATTGCGGGTTAAAATTAATTTCAAAAGCCTTGAATTTTAAAAAAAAATCTTATTAGCCAAACAAATTTTAATTTCTAATTTATATTTACAGGTTGCCGGGAAACAGCCTTCCTTTACGCAATAACAAGTGCAGGTGTCACGCATGCTATGGCTCGAGCATGCAGGGAAGGCTTGGTCACTTCTTGTAGCTGTGATTACAAACGTCGCGGTCCCAGTGGCTTGGATTGGGAATGGGGAGGTTGCAGCGATAACATTGAATTCGGATCCAAATTCACAAAACAGTTTGTAGGTGCTGCAGAACGAGGTAAAGATTTGAGGTTTACAATGAACCTGCACAACAACGAAGCTGGAAGAACGGTAAGTTTCTAAATCAAGCAAGCTAAATCAAGCAATCACTAGATAAAAAATTAGTCACTACTGATTGCATGCAACGTCAAGTTCAAGTCAGAGATGTTTTTTTTTTCTTTTCTTTTTTTTTAACATCCGTCGTTAAACAGTCGACCCAATTTTGGATTTACGACTACTAATTTCCAACTCTGTAGCCTTGTAATTTTTAACCAATTCAGAAGACAAGGGAACTCCTGGATCAGTACCCCCAGAGGTATTGATTTGTTATGGGGGTATTGCTTTTTTTTTCATAGTTCAAATATAGTTTGCATTTTAAAACTACAGAAATATCAAAATTTACAAAATATAAAAAACTTCTTCTAATTGAAAATTGCTAAAAGATGGAGGAACACTTATTGACCTATCCCCCCACATCACTCTAGCTTCTGATGAAAAATATTGGTGAGACGATGTTTCTTTTAAAAATTGTTTTACTGCAGAATTAAAGTTGGAGGAATGGTCATAAGGGTTACCTTGAGCGCAGTTCACCAACCTTTCTCATGAGGAATAAGGTGTTAGCAGCGCAGTCCACCCTGTTTTAGAAAACCATTAGCGCAATCCGCTACCACCGGTTATGGGAACATGGAGGACTTTACGACTCCACAGATTTAACGTGCATCAATCACTTTTTGCCACACGGGGAGTCTTCGGCCAACAGGGATTGAACGCACGAACTCTTGGACATGGGCCCTGTGCCCCACCAACCAGGATACCCCAACCAGGCTACTTTCGGGGATGTTTTATTTATTTTTATATGAATGGGGTTTGCTCCGCGGTGGGACCACTAACATGAACCAGCATGTTTAATTTTACATTCCTTATAATCAGGTGCAACCTTGCACTCTACCTCTTCGTGGTGAGTACGCTGTTGATGCCCCGATGTTTGAAGATGACATCAGCAAAGTTCAACTGGGGAAAATATATTACAAATATTATGAGCAGTTATACACCTTTGTTCATATCGATTGACCTGGAAAGTCACCTGATTTGAATCCAACAGGAAATCTGAGGGGTTTGTCGTAACAGCGGCCAAAATGGCAAAATCTGCATCTCCCTAATTTGGTAGGTTGGCACATTGAGTTATATAAGTTGACTTACTCATCGATTGAATACCAGCAAAAGACGTCATCGTAGGTATATCATGATGGCATTTGTCTGTTCAGAAGCCAATCAGGTTCGACACGCATGCGTGACGTCGCTTATAGGTAACCAATTAAATCTGATTTGAATTAAATGGCTAGGCATAATCACTTCACTTCCTTTCGAGTTGCAAGTACCCCATTCCATGTGATTACCAGAATCTCTGATGGAGATGCAGATTATTAAACTATTATTTTCATTGATTTCTCCAGTGGTGACTCATTTTTTGTCTAGAGAGAAATTTTTAAATGACTAGCAAATATTTTTTTAGTGGTTTCGAAATAATAAAATTTGTCTAAATATTTGATATTTGGGAAATTAAGTGTTAAGTGACATTTTTGTGGTTTAAGGAATGTCAATTTTAAATATGGGAGGAAACTTAAAAATTGCCTAACAAAATAATTTTTTGTTCCTTCTATGAGGGCATTAAGGATAAGCAAAGGAAAATTATAAATAAAAATGAAATAGAATGCCTTTTTTAAAAATGTTTAGGCTAGTATTACCTATTAAATCGAAAATAATCAGCACATCATAAGCAATTCTCGGAAATAATTGTTAAACTAAGTTAGATTTAAACTATTTTTTGCGAAAGGTTTTAAAAACGAAGTTTTTTTTTCGGTTTAAAATTAAATCCTTTTGTTCAAACCTTTATTTTTCTAAAAGACTCACTTTACCAATAAAAAGACAAATGATAAGAAAATTTTACTCCAATCAATTATAAATATTATATAATTAATTGGTGTAAAATTGTCTCATCAGTTGTCTTGTGCAAAGTTAGCCTTTTAGAAAAATGAAGATTTAGAACTAAATGAAGAAATGAACTAAAGGGTTTAAATTTGTACCGAAAAAAACTTATGTTTTCATAACCTTTCAGCCTTTTTAATACACTTAAAATGAAATATATATTTATGTAATTTTTTAAATGTTTAAAAAGAAAGTTATTTAATATCTTTAAGTTATGGAAGTTTATTTCGAGATGTAGTTTTTGAGAATGGATTTACATCGATTTAAGGAAAAAATTAAGAATATCGCATTTCAGAAAAATGTTTTTTACATTTTTTTATTAGTATCATTTATAGAGCAATTGTATCAAATTTCCTTCAAATATAAAAATTACACTACCGGTCAAAAGTTTGCGAAAATTTTGAAATCTGCAAAGAAAAGGTCTAAATTCAAATGTTCATAGAACTGCGAAAAATCATTCAAATGGCATGAAAATTTGACATGTTCTAAAGTGAACTCTCTACTGTTAGTTACATATGATCAAATTGCAATACTTTGTTTTTTGCGAACTGAATCCAGCTTTTCATCCCGGATTGTTTTTATGGTGAAAAAAGTTTTTAAGTTTGAACACTTGCCAAACATGCAAAAAATATTTTTTGTACTTTCTGTTAATAGAAAATAGTTATTTGAACAGTTCTATGTAAGCCCTCAAAATTTCAAATCGATTCGATTTTTTTTGACGAAGTTATAGAATTTTGAAAAACATGTGTACTTCTTTCGATTTTTGAGCATTCCACATATGCAGTCTTCTGGTGTATACATCTTCTATCAAAGAACTTTTTAATTTTTATGTTTTCTATATTTTCAAATAATTAATATTTATCATAAAACAAATACTCCTATTCATTATTGTAATTATTATTGTTTATATTTATTGTTTATATTTATTGCTTACATGTATTAGTTTTGTTGTGATATTTTTACTTTATATTAAATTAAAATAAAAAGTTATAACAATAATTACATAAATAATTCTAAAAAAATTATAACAATAGTATAAAAAATTTGCATTTTTATTAAACTATTTTATTTACAACAGGTCAAATATTTAACATATTCTTATTCGTAATTTGTAATTAAATAAATTAACATTTAAATCTTAGATTCCTCGAACCATCCACCTTTTGATTTTATTATAGCCTTACATATGCATAGCATTCGTTCTAATAAACCATTAATCACTTCAAGTGATATAGAGTTCCATTCCTGTTGTAAAATGTCCCATAACTGACTTCGATTCAAATATCAGAGCATCGTTTGTAAGAACAAACAAATTTTCGATGAAATGTGACATCTACGAGATATTGTTTTAATTATATTTATAATAAATTCTTTGAAGTAACAATAATTACAATAATAAATAAGAATATTTGTTTTATAATCAATATTAATTATTTGAAAATATAGAAAACATTAAAATTAAAAAGTTCTTTGGTCGAGGATGTATAGACCAAAGGATCGCAAATGTGGAATGCTTAAAAATCGAGAAAAGTACACATGTTTTTCAAAATCCTATAACTTCGTCAAAAAAATCAAATCGATTTGAAATTTTGAGGGCTTACATAGAACTGTTCAAATAACTATTTTCTATTAACAGAAGGAACAAAATTTTTTTTTTGCAAGTTTGGCAAGTGTTCAAACTTAACAACATTTTACCGTAGAAACAACTCATGATGAAAAGCTGGATTCAGTTCGCAAAAAACAAAGTATTGCAACTTGATCATATGTAACTAACTGTAGAGGGTTTACCTTAGAACATATCAAATTTTCATGCAATTTGAATGATTTTTCGCAGTTCTATGAACATTTGAATTTAGAACTTTTTTTTATAGATTTCAAAATTTTCGCAAACTTTTGACCGGTAGTGTAAGTTGTTTCATTCAAGAAAAAGTTGTACACTAAGAGTTTGAGTGTAGAATGCCGACAATTCCTTCCTTTCCAATCCTTCAGTTTTTCTACAGAACATGGATAATTTTCTTCTTTTTATTCCGTGAAACAGAGTTGCAAAAACTAAAACTCCATACCCAGTCGTTTTTTGATGCATTTTACTTACATGAATATTGTGCTCTTAAACATTGCATGAATATTTTGCTCATTAATCGGAATATGGGAAACAAGGTAACAATCATCAAGGAAAAGAATTGTTGAATATTTATGATACGTCCAATGGAATAGTTTTACACCGAAGAGCCATTACATTATGACCACCCTCCATCTATAACAATGGGCTCGCCCAGGTTTTCATGGTTTCTCGCCCAGGAACAGTGTTTTCATGGGGCACATTAGGACCCATAATCCTCATAGAACAATCCCTGACGTCTCCAAGCTACTTGAACATAGTTGCAGACCAGGTTCACCCATTCATGGCAACAGTTTTTCCTTCGGGGGATGGTGTTTACCAACAGGATAACGCACCATGTCATAAGGGTCGAATCGTCGAGGAACATTCCAGTGACTTTCAAGTCATGTCTTGGCCCCCAAATTCACCTGACTTTAATCCAATAGAGCATTTGTGGTCCTACTTGGAAAACCAAATTCGTGCTGAAACGCTACCTCTCGCAATATGCAGGACCAGTTGGTGAGCGCTTGGTACTAGATACCTCAGACTACCTATCAGCACCTTGTGGAATCAATGCCACTGCGGGTGCTAGCTGTTTTGAGGGCTAAAGGTGGTCCTACATGTTATTAGCAGGGTGGTCATAATGTAATGGCTCTTCTGTGTATATTGAAATCATATTTGGAGAGTTAAGTAATTCATTTGTTCGATTATTTTATTCACAAACATTGCTCGCAGTTAACCCCTTAGCAAAGATGAACACCGGAATCTCTTTTATATAATTTTTTTCCGACTCTCTCACTACAAGTAAAAATATATTTTACTATTCTTAATTATAAGAAAAAGTCTAGTAATTTTTTTTTTTTTTTTTTTTTATAATTACCCTCTAGGAATGCGCTTCTATAAGCATAAATAATTTAAAATCAAGCAAATATAATCAAATAAATATAATCAATAAATATGTCTAATTAATAAAAAATAATAAGTCATGCACTAAGGTGCAAAATTAATGCGGAAAATCGCTTTATTGTGGTAAATATTAATGATGTCTAGTTGGCTGCGAGCAATAGCCTCATTTTTTTGTGCCGAAAAATATTGAGTTTTGGTAATAGTTATTTAAAATATGTTGAATTTCTAAATACGTGTTTTGCACTATCAAATAATGTGAAGTCAGTCACCATGTGCAATAAATAATAATAATAATAATAAAATATTGGAATTATTTTAGCTTTCAGTTTTGTTCGTGATTGTGTAATGTTGATATACTTTTTCACCCTGTTCAAGGAATGGGTATTTAATTAGTTCATAATAAAAATGATCAAAATTATGATGGATGTATTTTGATATTGACATCTATTTTGTGAATATCGAAGATTTCTGAAGTGGGTAAATAGGTAAATATTGTTCAATAAATTGTCACAAATAAGCTATAATACGTAGCCCCATTTTATACCTGGATGTTTTTTCTTTTTTTTCTCTTTTTTTTCTTTCTTTTTTTTGTCTTTAATTTTTGATTTTTATACTTCTATGTATATTGTACTATATTGGATTAATGAGCTGTACTATTGTATTGAGCACGCAACCCCGTATTTGAATGTTAATTAATAAATTGTCAAATAATGCAAACAGGATACTACCATAGAGAAAACATATATTAAGGGGACCGGAAAGTAATGTTGTTTGGGAGCATTAAATATTCGTTAGTCTTAAACCCCAATTCATTTTTTTTCGATGCATTTCGATACATTTTTGATCCGGCATTGAAAGGCTGTTGCTAACGAGGGTGAATACATTATTGATAAAATATAAAATCTTAATAACAAACATCAAATGCAGTCAAACGACATTACTTTCCTGTCCCCCTAATACTAGAGAGAGCCATTATTTTTGTAATAACATAAATAATGAATATTGCTCAATAAAGGGTTACAAATATGATATAATAGATAAAAGATACTTTTTTTTTAATCATAGATTTTTTTCAAAATTTTCTGGACTGCTATAATTTTATGTTCCTGTTCAGGCTATAAATCCTGCTGGAGTTGTTTTTCCCCCCTTTATCTATTATCTCGTTGACTACAATGTAACATACTTTTCCTTTCAAGGAAAAACTTCAGAACAGAAAAAAATAACTAATAATGGTTTGAAATTTAATTTAGTATAAGTAAGCCATAAATATGGTATAATACGTAGAAGATACTTTTTTAATCATAAATTTTTTTTGAAATTTTTATATACTGCTATAATTATTTTTTTTATTCTATTTCTGCTACAATTCCTGATGTAGTTATTTTTTCTCTTTATCCATTATTTTGCTGCCTACAATGTAACATATTTTTTCTTTTAAGGAAAGACTCTAAAATAGAAAAAGAACCGAATAATAGATTTTAAATTTAATCCTGTATAAATGAACCGTAAATATGATATAAACCATAAAAGATACTTTTTTAAGTCATTAATTTTTTCCCTCTAGTTTTCTATACTGCTATAATTCTTTTATTATTTTTTTTTCCAGTTCTATAATTCCTACTGTAGTTGATTTTTCCCTTTATCTATTATCTCGTTGACTACAATGCAACAGACTTTTTCTTTTAAGAAAAAAACTCTAGAACTGGAAAAAAAAAACGAATAATAGATTTGAAATTTAATCCAGTATAAATAAACCGTAAATCACTGAAATGTTTATTCTCATGGAAAATTATTTGTTAAGTTGCAGTAGAAGCGTCATTGAATAATGCAATTAACGTGAAATGAAATTCCTAACAACTGGGTGGTCTAATTACACGTTCCAAACTTGTTACAATAAGACTTCCTAAGATTTCGAACTCATCCTGGGAAGATAAAGCAATTAAGACTCAATGACTCGTTCCCCCTGCTGTCTAAATACTTCTTAACCTGTTCAGACATTTTATCATCGTTTCTAGTCGCATAAATTTTTGGAACACTTCCGCTCGGTTCCGGTCATTTAAATTTAGATTATTTATCTGTTCATAAATTAATAAGTTTCTTCACGGAGAAAGAAATTCAGGTAAAATTTCCGTTATCTAGGGTAAAGACTTTTCTGGTAGAGAAAACCCATAATTCTGGTAGTATAAACTAAAATATACTGTACTTAAACCATTCATTGGATAATTTTTCCGTTCATATGGTAACGGTCTACAAGAAATTCTGGTTTTCAGAATTAATTTTGTTTTGAACAATTCCGCTCTGTTCCAGTCATTTATATTTAGATTATTTATCTGTGGCTTAGTTCATAAATTAATAAGTTTCTTCACGGAGAAAAAATTCTGGTAAAACTACCGCTATCTATGGTAAAGACGTTTCTGGTAAAGAAAATCCATAATTCTGGTAGTAGAAACTAAAATATACGGTACTTAAACCATTGACTTATAATTTTTCCGTTCATATGGTAACTGTTTTCAGGAAATTCTGGTTTTCAGAATGATTTTTTTCTTACCTGGCTTTATTGATAAATTAATAACTTTTGTGCACGAAGAAAAAAATTCCTGTAAAATTCCCGTATTGCATGGTAAAAGCTTTTCTGGTAAAGTAAACCCATATTTTTGGTTGTAAGAACCAACAAACACGGTACTTAAACCATTCATTGGATAGTTTTTCTGCTCATATGGCAACGGTTAACAGGAAATTCTGGCTTTCAAAATTAAATTTTTTTACCTGGCTTTGTTGACAAATTAATAAGTTTCTGCACAGAGAAAAAAACTTCTGTTAAATTACTGTACTGAACTTTTCACGTAAAAAAAAAATCATAATTCTGGTAATAAACGGCCAAAATATACGGTATTTAAACTATCCACTTAGTAATTTTTCTGTTCATATTAATCTTCACCAGTTTACCGAAAATTGTGGGTCTCAAAATTAACATATTTTTTTCTCCATCTGGCTTAGTTGATAAATTAATGATGTTCTAGGGTACATAACAATTTTATTACAAGTAATATATATTTCCAAATAAAAACAATGTACATTTACGGTTAGTATTAATAATAATGATTATAATAATTATATAATTAATAATAATGATTATAATAATTATATAATTAATAATAATGATTATAATAATTATATAATTAATAATAATGATTATAATACTCACACTGTAAACAAATGATTTAAAATATAGAATTTCGTAGCTGAACTTTTTATTTTAGACAATTTCAGTTTTAAGAATGTTTTTATGGTATTTTACTTGGTTTTCAAACTATTTTTATGCCTATTGTATTTTTCCAGGTTACATAAATAATGAAAATTTTAATACAAAAAATGTACATCTTCTAATAACTATATACTTTTGCTATATTGTTAACATTAATAATAATTGTAATACAAATAAATAGAACAAATATACTAGTAATACAAATATAATATACAAATGGTTGTCCGATTTGAAATTTAGAATTTCGTAACTGAATTTTTTATTTTGGTCAAATGCGCTTTTAAGAAAATTAAAATGGCTCCTGATTTACTTTATATCTATTTTTTTAAAACGTAAGCCCATTTCTTTCAAACAGGCATTTCAAGTTACGTCCATTTTCTAAATACTCATTTGAAACATACTCCAAACATATATTTTAAGTTTTGTCCGTTTTTTTAAATAAAATTTTGAAGCATTTTTTTTCAAACATGCTTGGATTAAGTCCGTTTTCTTAAATACATATTTGAAATATATTTCAAACATGCCGTTTAAGTTGTTTCCGTTGTTTTAAATAAAAATTTCAAACACGCATTTTAAGTTATCCCCTTAAATACGCATTTGAAACATGTGTCAAATACGCATGACAAATTTTGTCCGTTTTCATAAATACAGATTTGAAACATATTTCAAACATGCATTTTAAGTTATCTCCGCTTCCTTAAATACACATTTGAGACAAGTTTCAAATATGCATGCCAAGTTTTGTCCGTTTTCATAAATACAAATTTGAAACATATTTCAAATATGCATTTTAAGTTATGTCCGTTTTCTTAAATACACATTTGAAACATTTTTTAAGAATTGTATTTTAAGTTATGTTCATTTTTGTAAATACATATTAGAAATTTTTTTTTCCTTTCAAATATGCATTTCAGGCTATATCATGCCCATTTTCCTAAGCTCGTAATTTGAGCTAAATTTAAAATAAAAATCTAGCAGATGGTTTATTGAAATAAAAAAAATACAAATTAAATATCAGGATCTTAAAATTAATATAAATTATATTTCTAAATCTATTTCTCTCCTTTCGCAAACAATAAAACAAAAATAAAGGAAGTCATTTTCACGTTACAATAAAAATTACCCACCACTGTCAAACTTTTATTTTTTAAGGTTATATATGTCTGGGTAAAACCAGAAATTAAAAAGCGGAGGAAAGAAATTCAACTTTGTAGGCGTAATTAAAAAAGTCATTATACATAGTTTATTCGTTTTGTTAAAAATGTGTATTTATTAGCAATACTAAAATGATTCTGTGAATATATTTCCTTTTATTTCAATGAATATATCATCTATTGTTTTCGTTTGCGCTTTAAAATTAATTGCGATTATCAAGAATTTTTCATTTTTAAATTAGACCGTCATTACAGTTTAAAGAAGAAAAAAAATACCGTTTCAGTACTGTGGGACAAGTATGTTATTTCTTAATGCACTACTTGAAGTAGTTCGTAATGCACTATAAAAGTCAATATTTCACGTGGAAAAACAAAAGAAATTTTGACTACAAAATATGCAATTTTCGTAGTTTTATGTAAGAACATTTTGCTAGTTTGTTAATCGTTATGAACGAACGATGTTACGAGCTAGCGTTAATGAACGATTTTCTGAATTCGAAAAATAATCATTTGTACTTGAAAAAAAAATTATCAATGTAATACAGTTTGTGTGACTTAGTCAAAAGATATAAAAAATAATTTTAGTCATTAACTGGACTTTTAACTATTCAAATAGGGAAAGGGTTTTGTTTCTCATGAGTTAAGTGTTTTGAGTTTTAAACAAAATTTTCTTTCATTATATTATCTTTCAATGTAGACTGTAAGATTTGTATCAGGCATTATCGGTTTTTCCTTTTCTGTTAATTTTGACAACAAGCGTGAGCTCATAAATCAAATGTATCGATAGTACTACAATGAATAAATAATTATTACTTAAAGAAAAAAATTGGAAAAGAACTTTCTACAATAACTTTAGAACATATAGAAATTTTGAAAATTAAAGAAAAAAAAACTCACGTTAAACTAATAATTGAAAATGGTGTAATCAGCACGTCAAGTTTTAACTCGGTAGCTGCATTTCAGTGGGCTGTAGATCTCCCAACATTTTTTTTTTGCTTTTGTTTTTGCTATAAGTTGTTAATTTCTTGAACTAATCGAATCGTATTTTTTTTTTTATTTCAGCGAACTCCTTGTAAATTTTTTTTCTACACAACTTCGCGATTTCAAGTTAAGTTTTAAAGTTTTTGCTCGGCACAGAAAAATGTAACGCAAAGAAAAAAGGTGAGAAAAATTGCAAAAAAGTACTTAAAAATGAAATAACTTTCAAACAAATTTAATTTCTAAAAAAAAAATTAAAGTCATAAAAAAATTACGGCATGCCGAATTTAAATTCTGCGTTCCTGCGGTCTGCAGAGCGGCTCATATGGTATTTTTTCTAACATGTTTAACAGCTAATAATTCTCAAACGAATTATCGAAAATTAATTTTTATTCCATCATAATTCCTATAAATTTTTCTACACACTAAACTTTTTCAACTTTTTAAGTTTTATAAAGTTATAATGTAAAGTTAAGTTGAGCACCCAAAACAGCGTCGGCGGCCCTTACTATTTTTTTAATATCGAGGAAAAAGGCTAAGTAGCATTAAGTCATGAAAAATATATGTGTTGCAGTATTTATTATTACTTTAGTAAAAAAAAAGTTGAAGCAACTTAAGTATTTATTTTAGAACAAATGCACAAAATGTAAGTTCATTTTTAAAAATCTGCTTCCAAAACAGATTTTAAAAAGTTTTATAATATAAATACATAAATAAAACTAGGGAGGTGCTAGGTACCAGGCTGACCCGGACAAAATTACATTAATGCTGATTATGCAATAGGACTCATACAATAGGATACAATAGGGAGCACATGCAATACAATAATACGCAATGCAATAAAACACATTGGGAACAAAATTGACTGTATATTTAGTAGTAACTGATACTAAAAAAAACCGCAATTTATTTTTGCGAGTTTAATTTTATTTTATGCATAAAGAAATAAAGGAACAGAAAATGAATTAATAATACTACTACAGCTTTTATGAATGAAAAAAAAAATAATAATCTCGCATTGACTTTGAAGTAGGTGACTATTATTAATTCCCCTCTTTCAGAGTAATGCAACTTCGTTTTCTATAATTGTCATTTGCTTCCATGTACTCAAATATATATATATATATATATATATATATATATATATATATATATATATATATATCTTAAATAAATAATTCCTAGGAACTGAAGCGGTGAGATATTACCTGATAAACTTCATTTCGCTTCAAAAAGATATAAATAGCAAATAACAGTAGAATATTTCAAGCGCTTTAAAAACAGGCGCCTATTTTCAAGACTTGCCAGACGTGAATGAAAAGAAGTAAAAGCGATTTGAAATAAAAAACGAAAAGTTGCTAATGAAAAATGGAAAAATAAAGGTGAGGTACTAAACTAGGAAAATTACAGTTTCGAAGAAAGATGAAAACGTAACATTGCTTCATTCATATGAATGCTGATTCCCTTGTTAATGCCATAAATTCCTCACTACCATAGTGTGCGAGGAAATGCATTTTACCCTGATTTGCCTCTCTCGGCCACTATGGTTTTTCTTGTTCTGTTTTCCCCCTTTTCTTTCTCTTGGCTATTGCGTTTTTTCTAGATTTGTTTCTCTCCTTCATTTTTCGTTGTCACCTTTACGTTTTTATTTCAAATCACTTTTGTTTCTTCTCATTCAACTTTGGCAAGTCTTGAAAACGGGCACCGATTTTTGAAGCGCCTTACACATGTCGACAGTTATTTGCTATTTATATATATTTTTTTGAAGCGAATGAAGTTTTTAATTAGGTAATATATATCTGTCCATATGCCACCTACCAACCAGCATAAACTTTACGAACAACTCATTTATAATTCCGTCTCATAACTCCGAACAAGCGCAAAACAAAACTAGTTTGGACTCGTTATAAGGACACGTAATCGACAATCAAAACATTAGACAGAAATAAAACACTCTCATTTAGAAGTTAATAGCACTCCATAATTCCTATGGAAAAAACCTGATATACGTTCCGCATCAAATATTATCATTCATTCCTGCTTAATTGCGCGTTCCACAGCGGGACGGCCAAAGCAATGATAGTTAAACCAGGAGGACATTGAAGTAAATCAAACTATACGTTTAGTCCCTCATTAGAAAATTAAGCAAGACCTAGCTGGTGATCCAAGCCAGAAAGTTTATGATAGTTGTTACGACAAGCCATGCTTAATTAAGGACTGCAAAAATTACAGTCTTTAGATCTTAGAAATTGAGACGGATAGTTATGTTAACTAAAAGTTATTACCTTTTTTTTAGATTTTTGCATACTTAATTTATCATGAATTTTAATTTGATGTTATCTGAAAAGGAGTATGTTATTATAGTTCAACGTGATTTCTGTATTTTGGTAAAGAACGTAATGCGGATAATTTTATCAAAATTTTGAATTTATTGTTACTTGTTTTAAATTAAAGAAATCTACTGAAAAAAAAATACTTAACGTGAAAGTATTTAGATCTTGATGTGGTAGCTAAATTAATCGTATGGGATAAAGCTTTTTATTATTTAAACGTTAACTGAGGATCAATTTATCTAAAATGAAAGTCTTGAGCTCATAAAAGAGCGCACAACCTCGTATTGTAATTTTTCTATTTTATTTATTTATGACAAAAATAATCAAGCTTGAAAGCATTGCTTAGCAATTCTAGCATTGCTATTTTACCACGTTTATATCAATTTGCCTTCGTGTATGTCTGTTCGGATGGAATTTTGTAATCGATTTTAAACTAACTTCCCGACTAGCTACAGGCTTCAAATTTGGCACATAGTTCAGAATTGGATGACAATGCATAAAAATGAAGAGAAAAAAGACATACAAAGTAATATAATATTAAAATTAAAGAAAAATTAATATTTTCGTGATTGTCTTTTGTTGTCGATTAGATTATTTCAAATTAGTGTCACATGTCAGTTGAAAAGTTTTGTGTGCAGTGAGTGAAAAAATTGAGATTTTGGAAGTGAGTAAAAATAAAAAATAAAAATAAAAAAGAATATTTTTAAAAACCACGTTTTTGTAGTGGAGAATAATAATTAAAAAACAAATATTTGAAAAACGAAGGAAGTGGGGCGCATGAAATATATAACAGTCATATACACATACATATAAACATTTTCTTGCTCATACACATACACGCTCCGATACAGTTACAGATATACATACACATATTCTCATGAGCACACGTACTGTTACTGTAATGTATTACATGCGCCCCACGTTTTTCGCTTTTCAAATTTTTGTTTTTTAATTATTATTCTACACTACAAAAACGTGGTTTTTAAAAATATTATTTTTTATTTTGATTTTTTTTTATATTATTAAACAAAAATTAACTAAAAGTGAATCCTTTTCAAATTAAAATTCTATACGCTTTCTAAAATTTTATACGCTAATGTTGAGAGTTCAAAAAGAGTATGCGGACCAAAGTTCGTTCTTAACGCTTTCAGTTTAGTTTACGAGTAGACATATATCTGGTTTTTGCGCTCTTGCACTCGATTGGTGGTACCCTATTGTTTTGGGTTATAGAACCCTAAATGATTGATCTCCTTTTTTGATAGAACCCAGACTTCATAAATGAAACTCATTATCAGCTGTAAATGACTACGAATCAAAAAGACTACGAATTATTTGGATATATTTAATGCGAAGAATAATTTTTTTATTTTTGCATAACAATATTAGAATTAGAATTAAATGTCAAGTGACTGAAGTCTCAAGTCTGGATGGTCTTCTACTCCTGAATTTGATTTGTAACGTATGCATTAGTTGAAACTGAATAAAATAATCAGAATCATAGTTTCTGAAAACGAACAATTATGAACTGGGAGAACGATGATCAGAGAAACGTAATTATTTATTTAGTTATTTTAAATTAAAAAGTTTGGTGAGAAATATTTGCGCATTATTTTTGAAAGCATATCCTTTTCGTAACTTATTTAATATTTTCTTATTGAAAGAAAAATTATATTTTTTAAGTTTTGCCACATTTTTTGTTGGCATTTTACATTATTTTCAAAAATAATCGAAATATTAAAAAGAATTATAGATGAAAATTCAGTTTCAGGTTTCAAAACTCACAGTTAAGAAAAAGAACAACATTTTAAATGCTGTATCGGTTTAATCAATATTAACCACTGTTGGGTTTCTGTAATTTTAAGCAAATTTCTTACAAACTGATTTGGCTAATGTTTTGAAAAGCCTCACTTTTTCCAAAGATGACAAATTTATATCAACCTATTCTTTTGAATTGTTTCCGGATAGGTACTTAATGAATTTCTGGAATTTCCACTAGGTAATGGCATGATATTCAGTAACATACTAAATGCCTAAATGCAGACACTCACCTGAATAATTTGAAATGTGGCTTAACGTTATAATGTCTCCAAGCTTATCAATTATATTAATTACAATGATAAAACCTAACTTTTGGCAAAAATATTAAAAAAAATAATTAAATATAATAAAGTTTCTTAAATTAAATTAAATTATGCATCTTCTTCAATTAATTATTAACTCGAGGAGATTTAATTAATAAGATATTTAAGTATTATTTCAATACATATTTTATTAAGAATTAAAAGTAAGTATTTTTTAAACTAACTTGGAAGTAATTATTAATTGAACTAATTTGAACTTACTTTAATAGGTTTATTCATTTAATAATGCATTAATTTTATAAATTTATTTTATTGAAAAAATTCATAAATTGTGTGTAAAATTTAATAAAAGGAACATTAAACAAACATGATTGTAATTTATTTTTAAATTCGACTACAAAATTTCCGTTTTTTTTTCCCTTTCAAAAACAAAAAAATTCTCATTGGCTTTACTTGTTTCACTTTAATAGGCTTATTCAATTAATAATGTATTAATTTTATAATTAATTTTGATTAGTTGATCAGTAATTAGAAAGTGTCTTAATTTAGAAGTAATTGTTTAGTACCAGAACCTTTGCACTGAAACAAAGCAATCTAACAAGTAATAATAATAAACATGATTTATGAAAAAATTCATAAATTACATATAATATTTTAATAAAAAATAATATTGAACAAATATTATTGTAATTAATTTTAATTAAATTCTGCCACAAAATTTCCGTTTCTTTTTTTCCAAAAACAAAAATTTTCTCATAGCTTTTACCTTTTATTATTATTATTATTTGCCTTTAGTAGTGTTTAAATCTGTGTTCAACATTTGATACGTGTAATGAAATCAGTAGATACTTCTGGTGAGAGCCCCCCTCCTGCGGGGACCCAACAAGAAGTTGGCGAATACGACAACAGGGATCATCCTGTAGGGCTGTCATTCAGCCCGGTCGGGGGCAGAAGAACCCCGACTAGTCGAATAGGAAATCAACACTAATGAATGACTTCAAACAGTTGTATAAAAAATAAGTGTATTTTATCATATTGCTTTTCACATCGTTTGCAACTTCTCGACGTTTACGGAAATAATCAATCAGATTTTTTTTTTGAAGAACATTTTTTGCTTGCTTTTCTTTCTTTCTTTTTCTTCAATGTCTAGTTTACAATTCTTAATTATTTTTCTTTTAACGTCTAGTCAATTTTTCTTTATTTTAAATGCATTGATTTTGTTTTTTATTTTACCGGCAGAGTTATTACGTTAGTTAGCTGTCGGAGTTGCAGCGAACTCAGAGGCTTTACATTTCATTTGTTTGTAGATCATCTGAAGTCAATTACAGTGCAAGTTCAATCCTATGGGGAAAGGGCAACTTTGATTTTATTTTAATTTGAAACGAATGCATAGTGCCTTAATGTGCAATTGTATAAAATGCATGAAATTCAACTATGTATAAAATTTAAATACGCAAATTTTCACGTACAAAATTTTAAGTACGTTAAGAGAAAAATGTACGTTTTACGTTAGTTTTTGTACGATTTTTGTTTATACTGTATTGCTTTAGTTATTATTTGTTCAAGTAGACTTCTCGCTTTGATCTCACTATTTAGCGAAACCAAATAAAATGGTTTCATTCATGGAACATTGTCTGGGTTAGTTTGTGTTCCTAAACAAACATGTGAAGTGGTCGTTTTCACCCGATTTTATTTTAGTTTTATTTGTTTTGAAATTAAATTCTTGTATTATAAAAGCATTTATGAAAGATCTACTTTCAACTATTAAGTCCATAAAGTTTGCCATACAAGTGTCACTATATACGAAATTTTCAATCGCTTGATTGGATAATAAAGCGCACTGCTGTATGTACTGCAGGGAAAATTCGGAAGAACATTAAAAAGAAAAAAAAGAAAAACACTTTTAGACAGGAAAGTAAGAACACTTTTTATTGATGTACTGGGATACTTCAAATTAGGCAATTGTTTATTAATTAAAATTAGTTGAAGTTGAAAAAACACTTCTTGCGGAAAAATCACGTGAGAGGGCATGTTTTCTTCCAGGATTTAGTTTTAGTTCAAACATTTTCCGATAGATAGCGCTGCGAATACTTTCTACCATTTTTTTTACGTTACGTATTGAAATAGGCAAATTTCGTCCTCTAATTATAACATGAGATAGTGGTTCATGAAAGACATTTCGAAAACACGATGATGTGAATTTTACTTCTTGAAAGATTTTAAAAATTTGTGATGTTAATTTCATTTTCTTTTTTGAGATTTACTACTTGCAGCGGCATCTGTTGAAATTCTTGCTTTTGGAACATAAAACAGGAATTCTGAGTATAAAATTTATGCCCAGTCTCGTAAATTCGATAAAAGAGTTATTCTTTTTCAGCATTCAGTACTTCTCTGTTAAATTTTCAAAAATAGTCTTTTTTTGGATACCCTGCACTTTTATGTGCAGCACACGGAACTGGAAACTTTTAAGCAGTTTAAGTTGCAAAAATTCCTTTTGTATCATTACACTTTCATAGTAATTCACTAAACAGTGTGAATTTAAATGTACTGACCTGTTATTTGTGTACTACATTGAACTAAGCCATATAATCCCATTCCTATTTGATTCATTAGTGTCAGATTTAGCTCTAAAAAAGCATTATAAGCACAAAGGACTTATTTCTTACACCGACTAGTTTTAGATTTTTTTCCTTTAAAATTGTTTTTCTTCTTTTTATCAACGGCAACGCTCATCAAGTCTTCGTTAATAGTGCATTGCTTTTTTTTCCCTTTCTCTTTTTCAGTTCGTTTTGAAAAGAATATTTTTAAGGTCCAAAATAAAGTGTTATCTTCGTTTAGCTGTTTTTTTCTTCTTTTTTTTTAATAATTCCTTTATATTCATCAAATATTTTAGGAATTTGAATAAGGAATTCCTTATAATTTCACATTTTGATAGATCTTTGACACTATGTATTGTGTATCAAAGGTTAACATGTGCTTCAACTTCATCAAATTAAATAAAATAAAATTAAACGAATAAAAAAAATTCTGGCTAGGATTTATTTTCGAGTTTTTTCAGCTGTTAGAATTTTTGAAGCAACGTGATTGAACCCTAATATTGTTCAAAATTGCTTAAATCTGAATATGGAGCCAACTTGAACCATACTATCGTGCAAATTAATCCATAGTTATCTCGGTTACATGAAACTCTGTTTCTATTAGAAGGAAAACATGATTCGGTTACTTTCTAAGATTGCAAAGTATTATTTGCCTACATCGAACCGAATTTTTGAGAGTGGATGATAATTGATACAAAAATCAAAATGAATTTTTGATTATAAACCGCTATACCTATGAATTATTTTATATTAATCATGAATTATTATAGCTAAAAATTACATTTAGTTCCATCCACTCTAACAAAGAGTTTTTGAACGACATATTTCTGTAGATTGAATTCCTTCGTGAGAGAAACATCACTAAAAAGAGATGTTCCTTCTCTGCCAAGCCATCATTAATTAACAACAAAAACAACAAAGCTAACAGCTTGCCAGGCGTGAGGACTTTTCCATTCGCAAATAGCAGTATTTCTTTGTCTTGTAAACCCTGTTCCATTGTGTTTGTAGTTTTCTTTTTACCTCTAATCAAGCAGAAGCGCGATTTTTCCAACTCGATTGAGATGATTCTAGCTTACACCACACTTTACCACAAAGCGTGGTGATTGTGACGGATAGAGCTGTGTTCGGGACCACCCCAAGATACCAGTTAATGGAGTCACGCAAAGACCCCTGAGGCAAAAAGGACTAATTGATTTATGAATTGCAAAACACTTCACTGGACAATACTCACCACCGGTGGTCGTCAGCTGTTGCTGTTTTTTTTTTTTCTTTCTCTGTCTCTTCTTTATCCACTCCTCTTTTTTCACCTTACTTGAAATATTGAGCAGAGAAGAATTGTGTGTCGTGACACTAAGAACCTGTTCTCATTCTTCTTTTTTTCTTTTTCTTTTTTAAAGAGCTTTATTCCTCAAGCTGCACTCTAACGAACCATGCCTCTTTTTATAGGTACAGACTTTGACTTCGCTGTACTATGGGAATGCACGATAGGCTGAACAAAGAATGTCTTCCCACAAATCAGAAGAGCAGATTGAAAAAAAAAATAATAGTAAAGTAACAAGGGTTTAATAACACAAAAATAAAAGAACCATTTCAATATATATTTTTTTTTAAAATTCGAAATTGCTTCACAACAACTGTTTTTTGTAGGCTTAAGTCAGAGCTTTCGTAAGCCTGGGAAATATTTACATCCACTGAAGCTGAGTTTGATGTTGCACATTGTTAGTAAAATTAATGATTTGTGACTGCAACTCAAAAATTGATACAACGTATTTCATCCAATGGATAATTTATGAAGTTTATGAACGAGATAACTCGTCTATCTGGGATTTTTAATAGAAGTGAACCATGATCCTTTTTTTAAAAACAGACTTTGTCTTTGTCGTATTTTAGGAATGCTCGATAATACCCCAAAAAGAAAAGAACCATTTCACTATATTTTTTAATAAAATTATTTTTTTTTTCATTTTTACAATAGATATATTTTTAAGGCTTAGGAAAGAAATTTTGTGAACCAGGAAAATAATTCACTGAAGCTAAGTTTGGTATTAATATTATATATAATTTTGGTATAAGTAATATTAGAAAATTACAACTACAATTCAAAAATTAATACATTTGATGCATCCAACAGGTAATTTATAACGTTTATGAACGAGATATCTCGTCCACCAGTAAGTTTTACTGGCTTTATTGAACCATTAGTTTATTGAACTAAGAAGAAAAGTATCGAATTGTAACAGTGGGCTGGATTAAAAAAAAAGAAAAAAAGAAACAGAAAAAAGTTCTTGAAAAAAGTCCATTAAAAAGCATATTATTTGTAATTAAAATGAATTTTAAAACCGACTCAATTTGGTTTCTTTGGTTTAGTTTAGTTTAATTCTAAAATCGTTCGAAATTTCAACAATTATATTTGTTTGTAGTAAAAGATAATAAGCTATAAAGTAAAAAAAGTAATTTTTCACGTTGAAATTTTTTTAAAATCGGCATTAAATTGAAATACTTAAACATCTTTGTTTAAGTTTATAACTCATCAAGAGATTAATTCTCTGAGTGGCAGTAGTTAATTGATAAATTTCTGATAACAGAACTATTATATTTATATTTACATTTAAAAATACATAAAGTATTATATATTCTTTCAATCAACTTGAAATTAAACTCTGTGTAGTAATTAGCTTCATAAAAAAAATCTAATTAAGTTCGGATAATTATTTAATTACATTAAATTCGTGTCCAACGACTCAAATCCAATTGAATATTGAATTTATAACAAGTTATAGCATGTTTTTCTACTGGGACAGTTCTATAAATAGATACAAAGTTTCTCATCTATAAAGTCTGAGAACTAATTATCTCGTCTACTAATAATGTGAGTTTTTCTTAGACTTTACTCTGTGCACACCATGTCCTGATCATCAATATTGAAAATTCCCCGGTAGGTGGACTCAGTTAACTTGTTATCTTCATGTTGGCGGCCGAAGGACAATCCACAAATGACTGATGTAATTTCTTAAGAAACTTAATTATGGACATTGTGGTTTTCCAAAAGCAATTTAATTTTAGGCATGTTAATTAGCAAGTGAGGCAACAATTGCATTAAACTTTTAATACATAACGATTAATTACACAAAGAAAATTATATTATTTTAGAAAACAATATTAATACTTCTCCCATTTCCAACCATTAACTAATAAAATAGTCATTTTTTTCTATATACAGTAATAATATTTACATAAGATTTATACATGCTTGACTAAGCTGTGCCAATTTTATTGTTTCGTACACTGTTACTGTTGTCAATTTATCGAATGAAAAGAAACGTACCTTTTTACCAAAGCTAAATTCAATGCCAACTTTTTAAATTAATATGGCTTATAATTAATAAGGCATATTAGGGAGGACATATTACGTCTTTTTAAGGAACAAATAACGCATTATAGTGTTCTTGGTCAGTTTGTAAAGTGTGTAAGAACTATGATTCCTCTGATATAGGGTCTCATTTATTTTAATTGCAGTCAACCAAATTTGATTCTTTAAACAACAGCGGATTTAAAATATCCAGAAAATGTTTAAAATAATTAGATGAACTGTGATAAAAGTTATGATGTTTACACTAGGAAACAATTTTTTTTTAAAATATCTTAGATACTTTTTATCGCTGTTTTAAATATGCAATCAGCTTCCCTCTCCAAACTCCAATTTTTTTCTTGTTGTTGCTTAAAATAGCATTTTTAGTCTACTTTTTGTCGAAATATACGTTTAGAAAGTTTAGAAATATTATATGGAACAGGGGGTCTCATAAATGTTGATACAAATTTTTAGGAAAGTAAGGGTACATTATCAGGGTACATCATTAAAACTGCGTCGAAATCCATGCTCGGAAATGTCATCATATGCGGTGAGGAGCATTTCTGTGCATAGGTTTCTATGCATTTTTGATCCTGATGATGTGCCTTAACTTTCCTCGAAATTTGTCGCAACATTTTTTCGTTCCCCCCTTGTTATATATAACGCTTTTTGTTCATTTCAGCAAAAATTTTACTAAAAAGGTCATTTAAAAAAATCTGTAGCTTTAAGAACAAAACTAATTTCAAATTTGAAATCCCAGAATCAGGCAATATCAAATATTTGCTTAAATGCAGTAAAACATTTGTTCAATAGTGTTATTAATGTTATTATGTTACTGTTTGAACTGCAATAAAATATCAGCATCATGCATTTGTTAAACAAAATCTTATTTTTTTGCAGCATGTCGCAGCCGGCATGCGAAGGCAATGTAAATGCCATGGAATGTCAGGAAGTTGCACGGTCCAAACTTGCTGGATGCAATTGCCACCTTTCCGAGCTGTAGGAGACGGACTGAAAGACAGGTTCGACGGTGCCTCGAGGGTTCTTGTCACCAACCGGGGAAATGTTCGTAGAAGAGCACTCTTCAAGCCATACCACCCAGAACACAAACCACCATCCAAAAAAGATCTCGTCTACTTTGAGAACTCACCAGATTTCTGCTTTCCAGACTCGAATCTCGGCCACCGAGGAACTTTGGGCAGGATCTGCAATGCATCTTCCATCGGGGTCGATGGATGTGACCTCATGTGCTGTGGTCGGGGCCACAAGGCGGAGCACAGAGAGGAAACGAGTAGGTGTAACTGTACTTTTCACTGGTGTTGTCAAGTTGAGTGCAGGACTTGCAAGACGAGGCGTTTAGTTCATTCGTGCCTGTGAAGGAATTCCAATATTTATGCATTCCAACTCTCTGAAGTGCCATGAACGGGAATCTTTGTAAGATTAAATGTCAGCTCATTTTGCGAGTTTAAGAACGTCTTCCAGTCGAACCCTACACATGATATGCTTGCGTTGACCCGATATATCTGCAATACATCGCAGTATTACTTGTATGTTATTTTGTGTTAGTAGAAAGGGATGTGTTTCGAAGTTGAAATAGTGAAACAGAAAGATATTTTTTGCACACAGTTACGTGATTGCGCATATAAGTGGTGAAAAAAAAAATGAGAATGAACCATTACTGTGCGATAATTTCATCGAAGTAGCGAATGTGGTTTTAGAAATTCTTGCTGGGTTGTTAACGTGGAAAGGCTAAGACATGATAAAATATGTCAAGCCTAATTTTAGTGAATCAGTGATAATAAGTTTTACAATGGACAGAAACATCAAGAAATTATTCATTAAACATTTTCCTCAGACAAACCTTTTATTTAAAGCTGTTCTTTTTCGTCTCATAAAATAACACTTTTTAGGATTTTTATACTATTTTTATTACTGTTGTGATTTTGTAAGAGGGATTCATGGCAGTTAGGCTAAGTTTTGTCGAGTTAGCAGCCTTTATACTGATATAAAAATGAAACAAACTGTCAGTCTAAAGAGCTGTCATGGTTTTTTGAAATTAAAAAGTGTTTGCAATTTGATTTTTTTAATATTCGGAAAATTATTATCAAGGTGCATTTTCTAGATTCATAAGAAAATATAAGGACTATGAGTTGTTTATTAGTAAGGCGGTTTTTCGGACAGTCTGACCGTCATATGAAATAATGATATTTTGCCTACATATAATAGGCTATTTTTATAACTGATATGAGTTTACAACGGTTATTCAGGACAGTTAGATCAAATATAGCCTATCTCCATCCAGCAATCTCTGTGATAATTCTGAAAAAGACGCAAAAAGTCAATATAAAGAAAATCCACAGTTTCGTGAAAAGGGAAAGGGTTAGGGATGTAATTGTTTAGTATTTAGGAAAGTGCTACAACGCTGCATTATCTAAAATTCTAAAAATTTGCGAAAATTGAAAATTATTTCTCAGTTTTAAAAATTGTCATCTAGGTGAAAAACTCACCAAATTTGAAATTTTTGGTGAAAAAAAATTGAACTCTTAAAATATTTAACATACCTGTATGTTCTAAAGCGCAAATAATTTTTCACGCTATGATGGTTTGTGCAGCCTAAAATTATAGCTATGCTTCAAAGCACTGTGTTAAAAACTTCGGCTTTTTTATTATTTTATTTTCCTTGGCGAAAAGCTTAGGAAAAAAAAGGAAAAAAAAAACACAGTTGATGACTACAAGAAGGTGAAAAATTGTGTCAAATGTTTGCGTTTTTCCTTCGTTTTTGTAAAGTTTAATAATTTTCCAAACATTTAAACTATTTTTCTTTTTAAATCCAGATTATAGAATACAGGCAACTAGAGAAGAAAGTCATTATGATCAGATTTAATTGGATGCCTGCAAGTGACGTCACGCATACGTGATTGATTAACTTTAAATGCCACGATTTACCAGCGATGACGTCACTTGCAGACATCCAATTTGTTTGCAGCAATGGGCATTTAGTTTAAAATTGCAACTTTGATTTAGTTTAAGGTATTTACTTAAAGTTTGGCTTTTTGAATTTTTCGTGGAGAAAGAGTTCCTAAAAACGCCCATGAATGATCTGACTGATTAAATAAACCTTCAAATAATGACACTTGATTGCAACATGTACTTTTACACCCAGAAAGGGGTAAGTTTTCACAACATTGCTTAACATGTTTCTCAACTAAGAATTTTAACAAGCATACAAACAATTTGAAGAACAGAGAAAAAACAATTTTTTTTCCTTGATAAATTATGTTTACATTGAAATATTTATTATAATCAAATCAGGTTTCACGATATTAAAGTTTAAAATGAATATTTAAGGAAAATGGAAAACATGAGTAAACAGCTAGACTATAGTAGCTATCTCACTTTTGTTTATTGAGAAAAAAAATGTATTTGATGTATTATTGTATTATAACAATGCAATGTAAAATGTATTTGAGTTGAGTATTTGTTACTGTAGAGAATACAATGCTATTTTTATAACTGAGTTACTATTTTTTCAGACATACAGTTTTGGTCGTAATTTATCTCTTTACAGCAATTTCGCAAAATACTATTTAAAAAAGAATTATAATCAAAAGATTGTGTGTTTTTGTGTGTTTTACAGAAAATGTGATATAAATGTTTTGATTTTATGTAAAATAAATGACTTGTGCTTAACAAAATTTGCTTTGTTTCTTTTTGTTTTTACATTTTTTTCTGAAACGTGCTAATTTTAAACATGTTTTGAATGAATTTTTATTATATAGTGAGAACAAATCCATAAATTTCGTAGCAAACTTATTTTTATGTAAAAGCATTATTAAGTACAACAATGTCATTAAGCTAGATTGAAAAGTATTCTGAATGCAGGAAAAGATCAAATGTAGGTCAGCCAGTTGTGATGGCTCAGGAGATAGAGCGTTCGCTTGCCAATGTGGTTCAAATCCCAGCGATGGCTAGTTGATACGAATTCTGCTAACGGCTCGCATCTACCACAGTACTGGCGTTAACTATTCTCAGTGGTAGACGGATCATGGGTTTGAATCCCTTTGCCGTCGGGTTAACCATGATAAAATTTCGTACTTTTCCTCACCATGTAACGCAAATGCGGGTTAGTTCCATCAAAAATCCTCCACGTAAGCCAGTTTGTCCCAATGCTTGATCCCGGAGTTTCCTTGTTTTCTGGGTTGGGTTCAAAATTACAATGCAATGGAGTTGAATGATCGTAGACTCTGATTTGGGTCAGCTGTTCAACGCCGGTTATAAAATAAAATAAAATGTAGCTCAATCAGTGTTTTTTTTTTTTTAAATTTTGGATATAGCTCAAAATGCGTGTTTAAATGGGCATTTTTTCCGCTTTTCAAACTTCTCTTACGAAAATTGTTTTCCTTTTTTAAAGTTTAAACTAATGGATCTAATTAAATTCGAAATGTGATGTTGTCCATTCGCTTAAATTACGTAATGCATCAGTTTTAAATTAGTCCTTCTGGAGAAGATATTAAAAGTCAACATTTATATTGATGTAATTGTCATCGGCTCTGGAAATTTATGTCAGAGTATATAATTTATGCATATTATGTTTATTAGGAAGAGATGTTTGAAAAGTTGCGTCTGTAATAAGACCTGACACTAAAAGGCAAGCAAATCGTCCTCCAATGGATCCCGGGACATTGCAGGATTTGGGGTAATGAAAAAGCTGATTTCTTGGCCAAGAAAGGAACAACTATTGCCCAAGCATCTCGTTGCTCCATCTCTCTGCACTCATTTAAATTGCTGGTCCAAAATCAATTCCGGAACACGCTCTTAGAGAATTTCCGTAAAAGCAATATACACAAAACCTGGTTCAACTATATTTTAACTATTCCAAATCAGCCCAGGTTTAAGGCAGTTGCTCTCTTTAGACTTGTAACGGGCCATGACTGTCTGGCCAAACACCTTTTTAGTATAAACATTTTTGACTGTCCTAAATGCAAGCTCCTTGTAGAGGACATGGACTTGCCCCATATTTCCGTCTGTCCTGTGCTCATTTCCACTACTGTGTGTGGACGCTGCTGAGAGGTTAGGGCCCGTATGGACTAAGCATGTCACTATGCATTCTATTCTATTTATCTCTTTTTGCCTTGTTTTTCTTTTTATTTTATCCTGTTTGTTCTTTCAAATTGGCCTGCCACTGGAAATAAAAAAATATATATATACCCAACAACTCCGGCCTCCAGCCCCTAAGTTCAGTACTTAGCCTCCTTAATGTTTATATTTAGTGTTTAAAAAATTACGCACGAAATTTTGTGTCTATTTATTAAACTTAGGTTGAGCATTAAAAAGGTGCATTTTTTGCTGCTTCCATTACATTAAAAGTGCATTTTGAGTTGTGTCCATTTTATTAAACACGCATTTTGAGCTGTGCCCATTTTTTTAATATGCATTTTAAGCTGGGTTTATTTTATTAAACTTGCATTTTAAGCTGCGTCGATTTTGCTACACACTCACTTTAAACTGTGTTCATTTTATTAAACACGCATTTTAAACTGTGTTGATTTTATTTAACACGCGTTTTAAGCGTGTTGGTTTAATTAATCATCAGTTTTAAGCTGTGTTTAGAATAAAGAGCTCACCGACGAATAAAATTTTTTGTCTTTTTCTTTAATTTCTATCGATTCAGAGTAAAAAAAAAAGTTACATTTATGATTTATGAAAGTTACATTATTAAGATTTTTTACGCACTTTTAGTTTAGATTTACTTAGATTTTTTATAGTTGCACTTTGTATATTTTCAGTTATACAACGCAATAGGGCTAGAAAAACCACTCAATTTTAGGAAATGGTAAACTTATAAACGACGCGGAATATTTTCTGCTATTTTGAGAGAGAGAGTCGATTATACAATTATTCTTTAAGAAATAATCGAAAAGTTATGCTATCTTCAACGCAAACATTAAATTTTATCGGTTGAAAATAGTTTTCAATTTTTCAAATTTTCAAGCGATTTGAAAGATGGGTAAAAAGGGGTTATTTTTCCAAAAATAACAAAATTTCATTTATGGACAATTAATTAATGGAAATTTTTTTTTAAATCGTAGATAGTTTTCAAGTTTTGAGAATTTGAGGAAATTTGGTATATGGGTAAAAAGTTGCTATTTAAAAGAAAAAAAAAATCAAATTTTAATTTCAGACAATAAATAACATAAAGTAAATTAGTTTACAATTTATGAGAATCTTGGGAGAATTTGGAAACGGGTAAAAATGTTCTATTTCCTTTTTAAAGTAGCAAATTTTGATTACAAGCAAACCATATAAATTTCGCTGTAATTGAAATTGGTTTAAGCCTTTTGGGAATTTCGAGAGGTTTTGAAATTGGTTTCAATCTAAAAATAATAAATCTTAAATATAGTGAATATGCAGTACATTTTATTTATTAAGATTAATTTCAAGTTTTCAAAAAACTTTGAAAATGGGTAAAAATTTGCTATTTTTCAAAAAACAACAAGTTTTAATTGCAGGTACAAAGTTAAAGATTATAATATTTACTACTTAAGACTAGTTTTCAAGTTTTAAAAAATTTCGAGAGTAAATGGTTAAAAATAAGTTAATTTTTAATGATATTAAAATATTTGAAAAATATAATTATCAGATCAGATTTTTGATTACAAATTATTACTGGAAATAGAAAAAAATGTTTTTTGAAGAATAATTCAAACTCATAGACAAAACAAAATCATTTATTAAAGATAAAAAAGTAATATGCATAATTAATGTTATATAAAAATTTAAACTGGGTGATCAAAATCTTCATTATAGGCTTATTAAATGACTTAAAACATAAGAAATTAGTTATTTTATCATAGGGGGATCATAGGGGAAAATTACATAGGCGAGATTACTGCAAAATTTTTCGGTATGGGGTGATTAAAAGCACTATTTTCCGTTTGTAATTTATAGTCGGTCCCTCAAACCTGTGAAAGATTTAAACTGCATAGATAAGTATGAAAAAATGCATGACTTAAGCACTTCTGAAGTTATAGAATGATTCTTTAAGTATTTCTTGCGAAATACAAAAAATATATTAGTATAGTGTTTTCCATTATTTTTCCACCCCTGTGTGTGTATATATTATATATCTAAGAAAAAGAATAAAAGAAAAGAAGAAAAGAGACATTAACGAAGAAAATTAAGAAAAATAATAATAAGTTTTATATACTGCGCATAAGCTGCAAGTACATAGAATTCATTAAATAAATTAAAAATGTAGAGAAAACATAGAAGAAGATAAAAAAAAATTTTTAAAGAAAAATAAGTGAAAGAAAATTTTTGTTAAATAATTTTTTCTCCTTTAAAATTTTTTTATATCTTTCTCTCTGTTTTCTCGATATTATCTGTTTCAATTTTTTCTATACTGTTCTATTCTAAACTGTTTTTTTTCCCCATTCTATTCCATTAATTTTATTCTGTTCGATTTTATTTTTCTATTCTATTGTTTAATACATTTGTTCCATTCTAATTTTCATTATATTTCTTCTATTCTAATTTTTCCTATTCTATATTTTTTATTCTAATTTTTTGTTTTCTATCTTTTCTATTTTAATCTATTCTTTTTTTTTCTATTTTATTTCGTTACTTTTTATTCTATTCTATTGTGTTTTTCTATTCTAATCTCTTCTCTTCTATTTTTTTTCTTCTTCTCTTTTTTTCGATTCATTCTTTTTACTCTTATTCCATTCTTTTTTTTTTTGTTCTATCCCATTAATGTCTATTTTATAACAAATTCATTTTTAAATAAATGCTTTTCTGGAACATTTACTTTTAAATGATGTAGCTACGTAAATTTTTAAATTTGTAGTCTTTATCAATTAAAATTTGACTTAGATCACTTTCTCAGAGCATATTTTTATCCAGTGCAGTTTTAAAATAATTTCAATTAAAAAATTTCGCTAATTAATTATGCGTTTTTTCTCCGTTGCCTTTTTTTCCCTCTTTATTTATTTTTTGCTATTTTACAGATTGATGAATAATTTTCAAAGTAAGTGGTAGGGAAATACATCGATTGAAGCATTACTACCCCCACTTGCGCTAGATCTAAATTATAGTAGCGTAGTGTACACGAGTAATTGTTTTGGATCTTCCCTATGTATGAGTCCCAGGGCGTCGATAATAGCCCATTAGAGATCTAGTATAACAATGACATCAAAATTTAAAAACAATTTATAAATGTGATGAGAACAATTATAAAAACTAATTAATAAATAGAATGAAAAATTTAATGAAATGAATCATATTATTGTAAATAATTCGTAGAACCGATGAATTCGTAAATAAATTTTTAACAGAAATGCGAATTCATGAAATAATTCGAGAAAAAAAATTGGATCTAATTCTAATATTTAGAATTTGAAAATTGACGGTTTATACCAAATTTTACTTTCAATTTTCTTCTCTTTCAGTCGTTAAAAAAGAACGCCCGTATTTATTGTTTAGGTAAAAAAAGAAGTAAATAAACAAGTAGAAAACAGGGCGGGGTGAATGCATGTTTGTCCGAAATACTTTAGCTCCACAAACCCATATTTAGGAAAAATTTCTCCATTAACTTCGATGTCGATTGAGATGGAGGGGAAGGGGCTTAAAAGGGGGGAAAACATGAGTGAAGAAGGTATTTTTACTTGTGGAAAAACGAAAAAATAGCATTGCAGAAATAAAAAAGAAACGAACATTTTTGAACAGGGCTTTAATTTAGTTACCTGTCTCTCTGAGCCTCGTGGTCCCTCACATTTTCTTCACGGTCAATTTAGCGGCGTGAATCGGAAAATCAGAGGGAGTGCGAAGAAGGGGGAATCGAAAATGGTCTTTTTTGTCAACCCCCAAGAAGATGCAAAGAAGCCTGTTCTTGCGTAGGCATAGGCACTTAAGATGAATTACCAGTGAAATGCACGATCACTACAGTTCACGAAGTCACGCGGATGCTTTTCCGTCTTACCTCACCTACTTAGAGGGATTTTTCGACCAGATTATTCCCTATTTTTCAAAGAATCTTCTCTGCCGAGCTATTTAATCGGCATTTTAATTATATATATATATATATATATATATATATATATATGTCGGAGAATTTTAGGGTTGGAAATACATAAAGCAATGATATTTCAAAAATATATTTGTACAAATGAAAAAAAATTAAAAAGTATTGTAAAAATTAATTATAAAGTTAATTTATAGTAAAATATAAAGCTTAAGCAAGTGTCTGACTTAAAAAAATTAAAATTCATTCCTAAAACAAACTAATTTATCGCCGATTGAAATTTAGAACAATCTCCGATATAAACGAACATAAAATTAAAACTTAAAAAACCACGTTTTTTTTTTAGAGAGATTAAAAATGAGCAAATGAATTTAAATCTTTACACAAAACGTGTGCATCACGTTAATAATAGTTTGCAATAATATTTAATAATAATAGTGTATTAATAAACACTTTATAAATAATAAACTCCTATCAGTACCTAAAAAATCAGCACCAGTAACAGCAAAAATTTTAACATATGCTTCCTTTTCAAATCACTTCCACTCAAAAAGCTTAATCTTTAAAAACATTTTTCTGTTTTATTATTTTTTCAAGCTCAATTCAAATTTAGTTTAATTTAATTGCAAATATTTCTGATTTAAAATATTTCTGATAAAGTTGAAACTAATAATTTTTCAATTAAAAGTTTATATAAATTGGATGTTACGTTAATGCTCTACATACGAAGGAAATAGAATTTTGTTATGTATATTGTCTATTAGAGGAAAAGATAAGCTTTAGGGGGGGAAAAAAACTAACACTAAACATTTACAAAACGCTTACAAAATTATGTTACAATTACGTTAGAAATACGTTTACAAAACATCGTTCCAATCGTACCAATCAGCAGTAAGCGTTTTACATGTAGGGATACAGTAAAACGCTTACTGCTGATTTTCACTGTATTTGTTTTTAAATTTAGTGCTGAAATTTAAGTGCTTTCAAAATACTATTTAACATTTCCTTTATCTCAGCTTCTCAGATTCATAGGTGTATTTATTCTATTTGATAAACATTTATTTATCAAGGGATGGTGCATTTACATAAGTGTGAACCTGGGTTCGAATACCCATTGGCTGGTCGATACGAATTCCTCACCTGTCTCGCTCTGACAGAAGAGCTGGCGTAAAATATCCTCAATGGAAGACAGATCATGGGTTAGCGTCCCCTTGCCTTCAGACTAACCGTGGGAGGTTTTCCTCTCCATGTAACGCAAATACGGGTTAGTTTAATCAAAAAGTCCTCAGCGAAGGCAAAATTTCTCTTCCAATACTTGATCCTGGAGTTTTTCTTCTTGTCTTTTGGATTGGGTTCAAAATTACAAGGCTACGGAAGGGAACAATGGTAGTCGTTAACTCAAAATTACAGAATATATTTTATTTATGATCAGATAAATTACGAAGATGAAGACAAATTGTTTGCATCCTTGCAGTACTAGGTATTTTGAAATTTTATGAGTAATGAAAAGTAAATGATTGAGTAAAAACACTTTACTTGATCATCTGCTGTGTCAAGTGTGTTATTCCCATGTTGCTGAGTGAAAATATGAAGGAGTTAGTGAAGCACATGTTATATGTTTGCCTGCAGTCTTTTCTCCATGTTACTGATATATATATATATATATATATATATATATATATATATATATATATATATATATATATATATATATATATATATATATATATATGATCACCTCTGACTGTCATGCTGGATTGATATCGTCTGCCCATGCTGAGGAGTTAAGAAGCTTTTGAGGAATTTTTTCCCATTCCTATTCCTCTTGTAGTGCTAATTGCAGCTGCGGAGTTGTTGCTGGTGCCTGGGGACGTATTGCCAAGCGTCTCCTTTAGAGTGTCCCACACGAGTTCAGTCGGATTTTATTCCGTAGACCTCGGTGGCCATTACATGCGCACAATATCTTCACTCTTCAGCAGTTCTGTGATAGCTACTGTGCGATGAGGTGTAACATTATCGCCCATGAAGATAAACTCAGAACCCACAGCACCTCTAAAAAGCCGCACATGAGGAAGGAAATCCTCGGTGTAATAGCGGGCACCAGTGAGTGAACCACCTTGGGAGATATGTAGATCAGTATGGGTACCAAGCATGATACCGCTATGTGCAAGAACTTTCACCCCATACAAGAAGTCCTCCTCCAAATATCTTTTGATAATGTTAAAGGGGTTATTGCGTGTTACTCGCTCTCTTCTGACGTGCATACGTCCAGAATCTCTGCCCCCTCCATTGCGCATCTGTCCAGTTGATGTTTTCCATACACATCACTAAATGGCATCAACGGTGAACTGACGTTAATGGAACACACTGTACTGGACGTCATACAAATAGATTACCCCTGTTCAGTCTCCTGGCCACAGTAGAACAAGATATCGGGTGTCCAGTACTTTGCTGTTTTTTGTTTAGCGATTTCTGCTGTTATCAACCGTCTGTTTCTTCTAGCCTGTAGGTCTATATACCAGTCGTCCGCTGCCGAGGTTGCGCGAGGACGACCTCTATTAAACCTTCGGACAGCTGTTTTTGTCCCCTGAAATGTTCCACGCTCTTGAAATGATGCTGTGGGTGATCCCAAACTCCGCAGCCACACTGATCATAGTACGACCTTCTATCAACTTCCTGATGATCCAGATGTCGTTTTCTGTGTTATCTGTTGGCAATATCACACCGTGACAACAAATTCACTTCATTTAAGCAGATGTATAGTTTGTCTAAGCTAAGAACTCCTCTCGCCACAAAATCTGAGGCCGTATGGGGCTGTGGAAATAAGAATGGCACATTTTAGGGAGAGTAGTCTCACTCTAGGACTAACACAATAGACCGGAGCAAGAGATTCCCTTTCTCTCGCCGACCTGAGCCAACACCACTTCAAAATAGTGACCCCTCACCCCTACTTGAAATAGTCATACCTCGCTACCATAGTCACAGCCACAGGTCCAGGCGACTGTCTGGAGGAGTTCTTATTTTAGACAAACTATATACCGGGCAATACCACTCACATAAATACTGAGCTACTACCTCCAGCACGCTTTATTTCCTTACAGCACGTCCCCTGGTACGTCTTGGTGTATCTATGCAAATATTCTACTTTACTTTAACGTGATTGGTCGTCTCAATGAGCTTTCCTTCCGTTGTAACAACCTGTTTTTTTTTTATTATGCTAGTTTTTCCATTTCATCTTTAATTTTTGCAATGTATATGCATATTGATATAAAAGAAATAAGCTATGTACTAGAAAGCAAAAGTAATGGAGTAAAGATATTTATTTGTCTAGAAGAACAGTAAGAAATCGTCATACTATCATTGACGACAAAGATGCTTAACTAATGCTGGTAATATGTATTAATTGAAGTGAAAAAAGTAACTAATGTACTAAAAAGCAAAAATAATGGAGAAAAGATACTTATTCGTTTTGGAGAGCGGTAAAAAATCCGCATTGACACTAATGCTCAATTAATATCGATAATTTATATTATTTGAAATAAAATAAAATAAGCTATATGCTATAAAGCGGAGCACAAATTTCCTATTAACGGAGAAAAGGTTAATAGGAAATCCGTGTTGGAAAACCGCAGAAAATTGCCATTAACATATAACGCTTAAATAATATGTATTATTGACGGTAATATGTACTACTGGTATTATGGTAATTGGTGGAGTTTTGATAAGAATTCTACACAAAAATATGGCTTTAGTTGTTTACCACCATAGACTAATAATATAAGTATAGTGTGGCTTTCAGGAGAACTCCTCCAGACACCTGTCTCGCATCGTGGCGGGTACCATGGTTACGTGGAAAAGTCACTTCGTATAGGGGTGTGGGGTGAATTGTTTTGTCTTGATCTTCGCATAGGTCAGCATGAGTAAACCAATCAACTCCTTCATTTCTCCATTGCACCCCCATTAGAAATGTGCTCTCGATTGTAACCATAGCAGCAGATAACCATAGACTTTTAGTCTGGAGGAGTTCTCCTGAAAGCCGCACTATAGACTTCTCTCGCATTGGTAAACTCACATTCACTTTGAAACCAACATCTGTCTGATTTTGCCACTCAGCACGTGACGAAAAGGGCGGCATGGTAAGCAATGTTCGCTACTTATTCCTATATTTGGCAATGCGTTAACATCTTCTATTTCGTATTAACATGAATCAATAGACATCTGGCAATATATGTAGCACTTAACATTTATGGATAGGACTTTTGATAAAAGTCAAATATAGTAAATGGTAGTCTTGAGATAAAATGCTTGAAAAAATTATTCTGTATTATAGTTGTAAGTAAGCAATGTATTTCATAAATATTTTAATTACACAGAACAAAAAATTATTTTTAATGCTAGAAAGGTGAATGCTCCATTAATTAAGAAATTCACTATGCAATTTAATATTGCAAAATAAAAAAAATTTAGCACAACTTATAGACTTCGTGACTTATAAAAATTTTTTTTGTAAAAAATATAATTTCCTATCTAGTAATTCATCGAAAGAACTCATGTAAGTTAACACGAATTAGTTATAAATTCTGTTCAGCGTCTTAAAAGGTATTGAAATTTTGATGCAATAGGGAAAAATAGGGATTTTTGGGTTGATATTAAGAAAATCAGGCTGGAAAGATGAATAGGAGCAAAAATTGTTCCACGACCACCCTGCTTGTCGGAATGCGGCTCGACCTCACACCTCGGCTGGGCCCTTTCCTCATAATTACGCGGTAGCGGCCCCCTATTTACGGGACCCAATGAAGATGTAGACTTGCAACCCCTAATCATTCTGTCACTTGCCCGCCTTCATTATCAGTTTGGGGGACCCACGAGTTCACCCTCCGTCCACTCTTTCACTTAAAGTTCCTTCCTTTTTCTTATTTTTTTTAATTTATAAATGCCTAAGGGGAGGCAAAAATATAAATAAAATAGCCTTTCCAATGTCTGCCCAGGTGTTGGTCGTAATTAATTCCCAGTACACATAGTATAACTAAAATCCTACTTCTGGTTTCGAGTTTTGGGTAGGCAGTAGTAGAATGAGCTAGAGTGTGGTCGGTGATCAAAAGGGATAATTACATGCAACTGCGTTTTTAAAGTGGTTTTTATTTTTCATTATTTTTTTTTTGGGTTGCCATCTATTTCGTCAAATTTACGCCTTGTCTTTCTAGAAGGGGAGAAAATTCTTTTATAATTACGTGTCTTTTTTTCTGAAAATCGCGCCAGCTCATGTCTATATTTTTACATCCTGATGATTGAATGCTTTCATGAGATAATGAATAAAGTAATCAGTTGAGTAAGCTGACAAGAACGCAGAAAATTACGTCAGCTTTATTCTATTTATTTATTAAGAGATGTTTGAAAGGTTTAGAAAGAATAGTGCTAAGACACGCTTTTTCGAAACTTTATATTTTCTAACAAACATATACAAAAACACTTTTTAAAAGAAAACTGTTCCTTAGAACTGTTCCCAGATACTTTATAGTTTTTCCGGTATCTGTAATAGATTGTGGAACACTGCTAAAAAAATCGTGTTATCTATTTGAAAATCATAGTACTTTCCGTCAAAAACAATCTTTTGAACAAATTAAAAATGTGCACTCTCAGAAATAAAACTCTCACTTTTGACGATTCAGCTATCTTTGACCATTATTTCATTTAATATGAGAGTCATTTTGTCACGAAATCACGTGATTTGCGACGAAACTCGAACTCTCAAATATATGACAAAAATGTTTTCTCAACTCGAAACCTCGCCGTAGGGCATGAGGGAAGATTGTTAATTAGACTGACGAATTTAGAATGAAGACTAGACTATCGGAAATAAAATGACGAAATGAGTCAAACATACTGCATGGTGGGCATGGAATTGGCCAAGCCCACCAATAGGAAAAACACATTTTTAGTAGTTTATCCCATCAAAATAAAGATTTAGTCACATTTGGCACAAAGCTCGTGCTCTAAGCAACTCGAGATAGTCGAAATTTACCGTAATCAAGCAATTTTCTCTCCTGTTCCCATCTATTTCAAGAGGACAGTAAGAAACCTGCTTCCATATCATCTTTATTATAACTGTAAAGTATTGGTGCAGTTTTAATAGGTACTAAATATACTAATATTTTATTTTCAATGAGCTGCAGAATCGGTCTTACCGATGAGCAGACCTAGTGCGTTCTCCAGAGGTGGTATCCACTCTTTCAGGACCACCACAATGGGTGAGATACCGTTGGTCATGTTGATTCGGGCGTCTAGTTTCTGCTACACTAGATGGCAGCACCGAGACTCTATTTTGGATGCTAAAGTGCACAAGGAATTTAATTTTGCCGGAAATGCCAAGAGCCAATAAGGCACTTCAGGGATCTGTTACATACCGCATAATCATACGACATGGCCGTTGAGGATTTTCTGCATCCCGAAAATCCGGTGTCTGGGCAGGGGATCGAATCCACAGACTTGGGCTCAGAAGGCCGACGACAAACCAACTGCGCCACCCAGCCACTAAATATACTAATATAACGCTTTGTACCTATATTAGTACATTCCGTACCTATTAGATCAGGACCAATACCGTACAGTTTTAACATAGATACTGTGGTTATATGGATACTGCTTGCTCTAGCTCCTTATAGTTTCTAATCCTCCATCAATTCAAATAAACAATTTAAAGTAGAGTAAGAGTCAATAAAACATATGCACAAGTAAGCGGGGGGGGGAATTTATAATTCTTCGTAAAACTACCTTATCCCTATTACAAGCCATTAACCACTTATCACTCATCATCACTAACAAGGAGAAGGGGGAAGAGGTAGTTGGGGATAGCAATTATTTTGATCGATTTATTATAAAATATTTAGGATATTTAGAATTAATTTTCCGTTAATCCCTTCGAGAATCTGTATTTTCTTTTCTTCCTAAGCGAGTCTTTCAACCAAAAGCAATTAGTTTTAAACTATGACAACGAGTTATGTCAACATGCATATTCCCTCTCCCTAGAATGAGCTCCTCAAAAAAAAAAAAAAAAAAGAATTCTAGTTAGCCGGATGCGTTCAAGACAATGGAACTTCAAGCTCAGAGTCACATTCATCGAATTCAACTTCACCACTTTTGTCATTAGAAAAAGAGTGAATAATGACATTTTTAGAACGCCTCATAAATTGGAGGTTCATTAAGGGATCACATTAAGCAAGATTGCAATCGTTTGAGACAAAAAAGTCTGCTGTCAACTTCCAATGGACAGATGACAGACAAAGAGTGGGACTTACTGTCATATATGGAGGATTATTTTACCAAAGAATCTGTAAATCAAATTCATTCCAACGATGATAAACCGGTTTCAAAACAGTTCCTAAGATAAGATATCTATGTTGATATGAAAAGTTGAATTAAGCTTTCAATGCTTCCGAATTTGACATGAAATGCTTGCAAACAAGAAGGAGCTTAAGACTTCGGTGTGGATAGGCATTCTTGTTTCCGAAATATAAGGAAACGGATTATAACGAGGTGCCTTCAAAAACGATAACAGTTTGAGGATTTCACTTATATTTGTTTAATTTTGTCTTAAAGATTTGTAAAATGCTGTAACTATTTATTTCAAACAGACATACAATGATCTTTTAGTAAAATGACCAAAAGAATATGTTGTAAAGGTCTTGTGGATCAAATTTATGAGTTAGTTCTTGGCCGATTTGCTTAATAAGCACAACTGAATTGCAGTCATAGAGTTCTCTGGTTGGACTATAATTTGTCCAACTTAAGACTTTCGTTAGAAATATAAACATTTTAAACATGCATTTGTTATGGCAGAAGTTAGGAATACGGCATTGTACACTGTAGAAATTGTGATGTAATATCTCTCAGAATTAGTTAATGAACAATGCTAAAAGTTGGGTAAGGAACAATTTTTTTCAAGTTAACATCATATCGAGCTTTCATATTCAATTTGAAGGGTGTATGAAGGGTCCGGATAGTAAGTAAGACGCAGGACTCGTGTTGAGATCGTGAGTTCGAATCCTGTTGGCCGAAGAATCCTCGTGTATTAAACGGGGTCTCCACATTTCCGTGACAAATCAATACTTCTGAGGGTACTGAATGAGAGATTGATTGTTCTCTGATTCAGGTCAAATCACGATCTGTGGAAGAATGAATGGAGTATGAATGGGTCCACCGCCTAAAATGGGCTATGACGTCTGTGTGTGGCTGAAGTCGTATTCCTACCCTTAAATGGAGTCATTAAAAAACAAGAAAAGCACCCTCTGCTTTAAAAATAACTTGGATTCCCATAGCAGGCTTGCTAGCATTGGCAAGTGGCATTAGTAACAACAACAGGGTGTATGAATACAAACATTTTATACCACGATCATACGGTAAATATGTTTTCGTTGGAAAACTCCCATGTCGGCGCGTTTTATTTCGTCGGTAATTGTTTTCAATCGATTACGAGTTGACGAGTGTTTACGACCGTCTTCAATGTTGCTTTTCATATGCAGAAAATAAAGTTCGTCGTTAAAAATATGCATGTATTTTTTTAGCTGTGTAATAAGGATACTTATATTTTAATTTTCAAGTTTCTATAAAATGTATTAAATACTTTTATAATGTATAATTAAATTCTGATCTATTAAGCCTAGTTTGAATTTGCCTTAATACTCTATCTTCTACGCGTATGTTTGATTAACGAACTCATTTTATATGAAGAATTAGTGTATGTATTCAACCTAAATATTGATTCTCACTTTGTGTTGTCTCGAAAAAATAAATTTATTAATTCTTATGAGTACCATATACTACTGTAATTATAATTATAAATTTTAGTGTTACTGAATATCAAACATGGTGGCAGCTTAATCACACCAAATAATGCAAAAGAGCATTCTATTATTGTTTCAGACCACCAGGAACTATCTTTGGGTTTCCGTGTAGTTAAACTCTAAGGGGAATACCACTTTTGTGTAAAGTAGTTGCCACCATTTTTGGTGTTCAGATGCACGAAAATTTTTTATACAGTGTATATACAGTGCCAAAAATCTACCGGTAAAATAACATTTACTACATTGATTAGTTATTGTATACAATACCAAATGTCGAAATCAGCAAAATATGAAATATCATTATTTCATAACTTTAATTAGTATAACGTAAATTTATATTGAATTAGTTGCGTATGCATTAGTTGAAAGTATTTCTTTGTACAAATTACTGACTGCAACTTTAGTTTTGCAATTTTAACCTTGCGGGCAAAAGAACAAAAACAAGGGGTAATCTCTTTTTTCTTCTTATTGTCATACAATAAAGTTTAAGAATGACTCATTTTCGAGTTTTCCAAAGTGCTTCCTACATTCACCATCGACCAGCCATTCACCATACTTCATACATCGACCAACCAATGCTGGGAATCGAACCTGGGTCACCTCATTGACAGCCGAGCAATCTATCCCCTGAGCCACCATGGCTCTGGATTAAACATTGCTTAAGAGCGCTAACTTCAATTCATTTTCAAAATAGTGTTAGAATTTTATGCACAAATAATTGAATGAGTGATAAACACTAGTAAAATTTTCAATTATGAATTTTATCAATAATCTATAAATTGAATAAATAATAAAAAGCCCCACTTGAATAGGACACAGTTTAGAAATGTTTTTCATTTAGAAACTACCTAAGCAACCGATATTTTGTTCACTAATTTTTCCAAGATGCTCTCTCACCTGAACTGTTCATAAAATTTTATCAATAATTTATAAATAGAATAAATAAGAAAAATTCCTACTTGAATAGAACACATTTTAGAAAGGTTTTTCATTTAGAAACTACCTAAGCAACCATTATTTTGCTCCCTAATTTTTCTTAGATGCTCTCTCACCTGAGCTGTTCATAAAATTTTATCAATAATTTATAAATAAAATAAATAAGAAAAGTTCCTACTTGAATAGGACACATTTTAGAAAGGTTTTTCCTTTAGAAACTACCTAAGCAACCATTATTTTGCTCACTAATTTTTCTTAGATGCTCTTTCACCTGAGCTGTTCATAAAATTTTATCAATAATTTATAAATTGAATAAATAAGAAAAATTCATACTTGAATAGGACACATTTTAGAAAGGTTTTTCATTTAGAAACTACCTAAGCAACCATTATTTTGCTCCCTAATTTTTCTTAGATGCTCTCTCACCTGAGCTGTTCATAAAATTTTATCAATAATTTATAAATAAAATAAATAAGAAAAGTTCCTACTTGAATAGGACACATTTTAGAAAGGTTTTTCCTTTAGAAACTACCTAAGCAACCATTATTTTGCTCACTAATTTTTCTTAGATGCTCTTTCACCTGAGCTGTTCATAAAATTTTATCAATAATTTATAAATTGAATAAATAAGAAAAATTCATACTTGAATAGGACACATTTTAGAAAGGTTTTTCATTTAGAAACTACCTAAGCAACCATTATTTTGCTCCCTAATTTTTCTTAGATGCTCTCTCACCTGAGCTGTTCATAAAATTTTATCAATAATTTATAAATAAAATAAATAAGAAAAGTTCCTACTTGAATAGGACACATTTTAGAAAGGTTTTTCCTTTAGAAACTACCTAAGCAACCATTATTTTGCTCACTAATTTTTCTTAGATGCTCTTTCACCTGAGCTGTTCATAAAATTTTATCAATAATTTATAAATTGAATAAATAAGAAAAATTCATACTTGAATAGGACACATTTTAGAAAGGTTTTTCATTTAGAAACTACCTAAGCAACCATTATTTTGCTCCCTAATTTTTCTTAGATGCTCTTTCACCTGAGCTGTTCATAAAATTTTATCAATAATTTATAAATAAAATAAATAAGAAAAATTCCTACTTGAATAGGACACATTTTAGAAAGGTTTTTCATTTAGAAACTACCTAAGCAACCATTATTTTGCTCCCTAATTTTTCTTAGATGCTCTTTCACCTGAGCTGTTCATAAAATTTTATCAATAATTTATAAATAAAATAAATAAGAAAAGTTCCTACTTGAATAGGACACATTTTAGAAAGGTTTTTCATTTAGAAACTACCTAAGCAACCATTATTTTGCTCACTAATTTTTCTTAGATGCTCTTTCACCTGAGCTGTTCATAAAATTTTATCAATAATTTATAAATTGAATAAGTAAGAAAAATTCATACTTGAATAGGACACATTTTAGAAAGGTTTTTCATTTAGAAACTACCTAAGCAACCGATATTTTGTTCGCCAATTTTCTTTAAGATGCTCTCTCACCTGAGCTGTTCTTAAAAGCCAATAAAATTGATAAGCATCAAAAAAGCAATTCCGTCTCTTTTCAGAGCTATCAACGAGTCATTGAAGCTTTCACCGACTTTGATTGCTGCTTTTAAGCAAATATTTTCAACACTATTTTTTTCACTCATAAGCATAAAAAAACTTTTTAAAGTGATTTTTTGGGGTAAAAAAATTTTTTTTTTCAGATCTAGTTCGAAAAGTGTTATGATGGGTTGGGACAATTAGTATTCGAAATTTTTTTTCTCCACCTGAATGGCAGTTTATAGATTATTTATAAGCACTAAAAATAAGGAAAGATCTTACCTGCAGATAAAAGTGGGTTTATTGGAAATACTGAGGGGAAAAAAACTCCCCTGATTTGCTTCATTTTTGGTCACAACTGCTTAGTTAATGGAGGGTAAAATAAGGTATATGAGAAGATAATGCTCTTATAGTGGACTGAGATGTATCAACTTAAAAACAAATTATTTATTCTAAAATGGACGCTTTACCTTGCCACCAAATTTTAATGGAAAATTTCATTTCATCTCTATTTGGTAATTCAAAATTTAAAGTTAGAGAAAAGTGAGATCAGACTGACCTAGAGTAAACCAGAAAGTTTCCAATGTTGAAAAGAACATTCTCAAAATGTGTCCAAATTACTGCAGGATTACTATCCCACCGCGTACTCCTGAGAAATACAGCCATGATTGGATACCTGCAAGTGACGTCATCGTAGGTAAATTGGAGGATTTGTCGATTTTAAATAGGTTTGACACACAGGCGTGACGTCGCTTGCAAGTACCTAATCAAAACTGATTTAAATCCCATGGTTTGGCATAACCACTACACTTCTCGAGTTGCAAGTACACAATTTGTTGGCATTTTGATACTTTGAAAAAAGAAGTTCAGCATTTGAAAATTCATAGTTCACTATAGGTTCGCCTGAATTCACTTTTTCTATACTTTAATTTTTGAGCAATTTATTTTTTTAAAAAATAAATTGCTATATATATATATATATATATATATATATATATATATATATATATATATATATATATATATATATATATATATATATATATATATATATATATATATATATATATATATATATATATATATATATATATATTATTTCTTCAAACAAATGGTTGATTTATTATGATGGGACTACAAAAACCATTAAAAAGTGAAATGCAACAAGAAAAAGTATATACTTTTTGGCATAGAAAGAAAAAGTGCTTTGAATGGCAGAATAGAAACTGTTAATTGTATTTGTTTTTCGGACAAATGCTGAATTCTTTCTTCAAACAAATTGAAAAATTATTACAATTGAACTACAAAAATCATTAAAAAAAGTAAATATACAATAATACTTTAGCCTGTGGATGGATTAAATGTATTAAATGACTAAGCAGAAACTCCTGATTAGTATTTGTTTTTAGAACAAATTCTAAATTTTTCTTCTTCAAACAAAAGATTGCATTAGTATAATAGGAATACAAAAACTATTAAAAGAGGGAAATGTAACAAGATAAGTGTATACTTTAGTTCATGGCAAGAAAAAAGTTTATTGAAATGACTGATCTGAAACTGTTAATTACTATTTGTTTTAATATTAATTTTAATCAATAATTATTGTATATAATTGTTAATTAATACTTGAATCAAACTAAAAAGTATAAAAAGTGATGTAAATATTAAGACAGAATATATACATTTGAATATAGTATAGTTTGAAAAAGTGTATCGACAATCTTAGCAGATACTGCAAATCAATATTTGTTGTAAACGTAAAAAAACTTCTACACCGTACTGCGATTCTTGAAAAAGTAGCAAAAATCTTAGTAAAACTGTGAATGAATTAAAATTGTTGTTTGAAATGTAGAATAATTAAATCTAAACATCTAAAATTTACTGTGATTACTTGCTTTAAAATATATAAAATACCATAGTAGAAACTGTAAATTAATATGCATTTATTTTAATTGTAGCAAAATTCTAGTTTGCCCTCCGTTTTCTTTTCTTTCTTTTTTTTTCAATCCAATTGATAGGATAAATGTTTGACCATAAATGGCGCACTATATGAACAACTTAGAATTTCTGGTTGATGGACGGGTGAAAACATTACCATCAGGGGTTGTGTGGGGGTAAGAAGAGACATTTTACGACGCTTTTTTTTAAAAAGATGCAGGTGTCTGTGCCCGAAGAAAAACGTGCCATTAGATAATGTTTACTACTGCACCTAGAGTTTTATAGTCCTTAATCTTCCTATGCTTTTCACTAAAAATGTTTGCATAATAGCAAATGAAATACAGCAGCGTGTAATAGAGATATTCACTATTACAAAAGCTTTTCTTCTTTTGCCCCTAAATTAAAACGTAAAGACCTAATCTCAGGAGTTAGTATTATCCATTAAAGTTGGAAATGGTTCAAAAAGGCAAGAAACATTGTTGACTAATGGTATTAATTCATAAAGTGTAAGTTTGTGGGCTTTTGTGACACAATAAAAACGTTATTTGAATGGATATCTACCAAATTTGGAATAATTGTTTCTTATCAGCTGTCTACTAAACCATTAACTTTTGGTTTTAAATTTATTGAAGGTTTTATTGCTTGTGAAATTAGTAGGTAGTATTTTATTTTATTTTATTTTATAACCGTAGTTGAACAGCCGACCCAATTTAAGGTTTACGACTACTAATATTCAACTCCGTAGTCTTATAATTTTGGACCTTATCCAGAAGACAAGGAACTCCTGAATCAAGTATTGGAGGAAATTTGCCTTCGTGGAGGACTTTGGGATGGAATCAACCCGCATTCGCGCATGGAGAGGAAGACCACGAGAGCCTCCCACGGTTAGCCTGACGGCAAGGGGACTCTAACCCATGATCCGCTTACCACTGAGAATATTTTACGTCTGTGCTGTGGTCGGTGCGCACCGGTTGCGGAATTCGTATGCGACCAGCAATCGCTGGGATTCGAACCCGATTCACCTCATTGGAAGGAGAATACTCTACCCCCTGAGCCACCGTGACTCAGTAGGTAGTATAGGAAAAATGATGTTACTGAATGAAACGTTTAATACAATATATTTATGAAAAATCTGATAAAGTTTTGATCTTCTTGTTCTATTATCTTTTGAGAATCTTTTTCAAAATGTAAACCAAAACACATGCACGTTCAAGGGTTTCAAATAAATACTTGAACGAGGAAAGAAAAAACGAAAGAGATAAAAAAAAAACGCTATTGAATTCTATCGAATAATTATTAAAATGAGTGGAAATGAAAACATTAAAAGTTTAGTAGTCCTTAATTAAACTCTTGATGTTTCTAGTTCAGTTTTTTCCAGTTACAGACTTGTTCGACTTTACTTTGAAAAAGATTTTAGAAAAATGCATTCAAAGTAATTATTATGGAATGCCATGCGTACATTTTTTATTTTAGTAACTAAGTCTATAATAAAAATCATAGATATTTTTATGGACTATGCTCTTACTAATATTAAAGAGTTAATGACTCTCAACTGTAAGTTTTCCCCTAAAAACTGTAAAGAAAAAAAAATCTTGAATTTATTTACTTTTAGACACAAGTAGGATGATTTTATTTGTTGTTGTATTTTTAAGTCTAAAAACATTTACAAAACATAGAAATTTGTATTAAAACATTTATATAACATTTATAGAAGGTATCTTAATATATATTTCGAAGCATAGAATCAAAATATTCTTATATTTCTCCCATCACGAGTTGGCTTGTACAAAGTGAGAGTCAAGTGCACCGGCAGAGTTTATTCCAACGATTCAGGGGTGGAAGGTAGAGAAAAACAAAGCGAAAAATAGAAAAAGAGAATCATAGAAAAGTTAATCCTTATTTGGCGCATTACAGAAAAAAATGAATAAAAATCTAACTTATTTAAAAGAGCTTTCTATCTAAGGGAAACAATGAATCGAAATGGTATGTCAGTTGATTGTTTTGCCAATAGAATTGCGCTCAGATTTCGCATGCTTTATTTTTTCCCACTTATGAAAAAGTGAACTTTTCTGCTAAACTTCGTCCCCACAGAATAACTTGCAGTGGTTGAATAATAACATCGCTCATAAATATGCATTTTTAAGAAACCTTTCAAAAATGAAGTGAAAAATATTAGCATTTTAGGGGTTCGGAAAAAGTTTAATTAAGAAAAGAAAAAAAAATTTAAACTCATGTATTATTTAATATATATATATATATATATATATATATATATATATCGGACAATTTTAGGGTTGGAAATACATAAGGCAATGATATTTCAAAATATATTTGTACAAATGAAAAAAAATTAAAAAGTATTGTAAAAATAAATTATAAAGTAAATTTTTAGTAAAATATAAAAAAGCAACTATAAAAAATTAAAATTCATTCCTAAAACAAACAAATTTATCGCCGATTGAAATTTTGAACAATCTCCGATATAAACGAACATAAAATTAAAACTTAAAAACCACGTTTTTTTTAGAGAGATTAAAAATGAGCAAATAAATTTAAATCTTTACACGAAACGTGTGCATAACGTTAATAACAGTTCGTAATAATATTTAATAATAATAGTGTATTAATAAACACTTTATAAATAACAAACTCCTATCAGTACCTAAAAAAGTAGCACCAGTTACAGCAAAAATTTTAACATATACTTCCTTTTAAATCCCCTTCCACTCAAAAAGCTTAATCTTTATAAACATTTTTTTGTTTTATTATTTTTTCCAGTTCAATTCAAATTTAATTTAATTTAATTGCAAATATTTCTGATTTAAAATATTTCTGATAAAGTCAAAATATATATATATATATATATATATATATATTAAATAATACATGAGTTTAAATTATTGTTCAAATATTGCATATTTCAGAAATTAATATGTAAATATATTATACATTCCCCATAAGCAAGATTTCACAAATACGTAATGTACGATATATTAGTAAAGGCATATACAGATGAGGTCTAATGTAACAATTAGGTATAAAATTACATCGTTTAAGCAAAAAGAATGATGAGACAGTCTTTTGAAAAAGAAGAAAATTACTTTTTGCATGAGAAATGTATAACTATCATGCAGCGAGTTAACCACCTATGGATTAGTAGAACATTTACTTTATTAATGGATTACTTAATGCCATGAATGGATTAATAGAGCACTACTTAATACCAGCAATGGATTATTAGAGCATTTACTTAATTAATGGATTACTTTACGCGACCAATGGATTAGTAGAACATTTATTTTATCAACAGATTACTTTACGCCCCGAATGGATTCGTAGAATTAATTTAGTAATAGATTACTTAATCCACGAATGGATTAGTAGAGCATTTACTTTATCAGTGAATTATTTGATGCCACGAATAGATTAGTAGAAATTTGAAATTGTAAATTGAAATACTGAAATTTTTAACTGTGTACATAGTAAAATTCTAGAAATTATTAGCGTGAATTATAAATTTCCATTAGTAATGAAATTTATGTAAATATAATAATTATGTATATAGTTTGAATGAATATTAAAAATCAAATTATAATACATAAAATTTTTTATTTGAATAAATCAATGCAAACCAATGGTTTCCCAATATGTATTTGATGAATATTTTCAGAATTTTTTAAAAAGACAGCTAATATTGAAAGGAAACAGCGTCGCGAAAGCGGGTCCAGGAGCCGGCGAGCGCAGTATATATATATATATATATATATATATATATATATATATATATATATATATATATATATATATATATATATATATATATATATATATATATATATATATATATAAAATACAAATCATAAATATTAATCATAATTAATCCAATAAATCTAATAATTATGTATATACTTTGAATGAAATGTTTCAGAATCAAATTATAAAGCATACAATCTGAATGAAGCCAAAGGTTTCACAGAATGTAAATGATGCATATTTGTAGAATTTGTTTTAAAAAAAAGAACCAATAGTGATTAGGAACAGCGTAGTGCAAACAGCTCTAGGGGCGGCGAACGCAATATGAACAAAACAATACCAGCTATAAATATTTATTATAAAATTTTATTAAAATAATTCCATTTTAATCCCCACTTGTCACTCTACGGCAAATATTTACGAGAAATCTATTGTTTCAGTTTCCCCAGTTTAAGTTTTTATTATACTCTAATACACCTGTCAAATTAATGATGATAGATGGCAGCAGCAAAAACTATATAGATGGCAGCACCAAACACATCCTTTCACTTTCTCCGAGCAACACTTTGATTACTTTCCTTAATTATAATATCATTTTAAATTATTGCCTTATCCTTACTACTTAAAAGCTCCAGTAACAAAAGTGTTACAAGAACTAAGATGAAAAATTTACTATTAAGGAAAAAACTTATCTCTCTTATCTGCCAGAAAATAGCAGTTTATTTATATTGTATATATATATATATATATATACACATAAATATTTAATTTGAAGGAATATGAATTTTTAGTATGAGTGTATTTTGTTTATTCATTATTCTCAAAAATATCTATACAGGTAAAAATTGTTGCTAATTAGCAGATAATAAATATTTCTAAATGTAGAATTATAGTAAAAACATTTATCGAAAATTGCCAACATGATTCAAAATGTTTTTTTATAACCGTCGTTGAACAGCCGACCCAATTTTAGGTTTACCACTACTAATATTCATCTCCGTAGCCTTGTAATTTTGAACCCAATCCAGAAGACAAGGGAACTTCTGAATCAAGTATTGGGAGAAATTTTGCCTTCGTGGAGGACTTTATCATGGAACTAACTCGCATTTGCGTTACATGGGTTGGAAGCCACGAAAACCTTCTATGGTTAACCTGATGGCAAGGGGACTCTAAGATCCGTCTACCACTGAGGATATTTCACGTCAGCACTGTGATCGGTTCTAGCTGGATGCGAAATTCGTATCAACCAGCCGTTTCTGGGATTCGAACCCGATTCACCTCATTGTAAAGCTAACGTTCTATCCTTTGAGCCATCGTGGCTCGATTCAAGGTGTTCGAAGTTTACAGAGATGTAAAACATTAAAAATTTAAACTTGAATGCTCTTCATAAAAAAAGTAGATAAAGACTAGAAAAGTAGACTGAAATTTCGGGCTATATCATTAAAGTGCTGATCAAAGTTGGAAATAAGTGAACCCAACAGTAACGAATATGTAACATACATGTATACATATATATACAAATAAAACAAATTAACTTATTAATCACAAATTGTCGTTATGTTGAGCAGGTGGTTGTGCATCGATTCCGATCGGTATAATTTATAATAGAGACTAACAATATATAAATACCATTCCTAAACAGCAAATAGCCATTGATTAGAAATAAAATCCAAGTGCAGAAAGCGATTATAATGCGCCAAAATTAAATGTTTTTATTCATTACACTATTCATTTTATTGAAATTTGTTATTTCATTGTATTGAACAAAAGCGGTGCTGGGTGCTAGCCTGACGCAAGAAGAGGTGTAAAAATAAAAGGAGATCGGAATTATGGGGTATTTAGAGATGATAAACCCCTCAAGTTAACAATTATCGTATAAGACGCATTTTATCAAGTAAAAAAAATACACATTCAATAAGTGTAATACTTGGTCACAATCAGAAAAAAATCAGTTCAAGTTTAACCATAACTAGATCACACATTGTTGAGCCGGTACAATAATATGGTGCAACTTCGCTTTAAACTTAAATAAGATGTTAAATTATGCTATCGTGTAAGTTATCGAGTAATTAAGTTTAAGAGTCATGATAAGATTATAACCTTATTAAGATTATAACCATATATTAAGATTGCAGCAAACTTGAACGATAGTTTTGTTCACAACTCTCTGAGTAATTTGGTCCACCATGGGGTGTAGATTGTTCTTGTTGTGATGTTCCTGTTGTGATGTGCCACCAATATTGTGCCCAGCTTAAAGTGGTTATTGGAAAATAATACATTAGGCACAACGAATAATTTTTTTTTGGAAAAAATAAAATAACTAAATATTTCTTTTAAAATTTTGACAAAATTTGTTTCCTCAACGGAGAAACGATAGTCACTTTAACAAAATTTTTGTCGGAGCATAATAGGAAACGATCGATATTTGAATATCCTTCATTTACAGTGTAACATTTTGCAGTTTGGCACTTTTATTGATTCTTGATGTTACACGAATGTAGTTTTTTAAGTTCTTGCATTGCTTTTGCCATTGATGTTTCATTAACCATGTCTCGCGCACACTGCCACCAAGTTCTCCAGATCTCAAAAAACACCGATAAAAATGAAGGAATTTCAATAATACTTTTGCACAGTATTGGACACTACTGACTGTGTGAAACCACAAAGTGAGTGGAATGAGATTTAATTATAGATATTTTCCGTCTCACGAAAGGACCATGCTTTGAATGTATGTATCTAAAAAGAAATTTGGTATCTATTTCTTTAAGTTTTTGTACCCCTTATTGTAATGTGCGTAATAATTTTGAACACATGAATTGTCGAAATTAAGTTCTTCATTTGTATTTAGCCTATTTATTTTTAAAATTCTGGTCAATAATGAAAATTATACGCTTAAGAGTTTTCGAAGGAAACTTAGACCAATCATTGTTGAGATTGGAAAGAACAAAGTAGGGATTAAAATCATCGAACCTTGCTTGATTTTTTAGACTAGAATATAGACTTTCGCTAGGAACCACCTTTGCACTTTGTACATTTGTATTATTTTACATTTGTATACATTTGTTTTATTTTACATTTGCAAATATTTGTATTATTTTACATTTGTATTATTTTACATTTGTATACATTTGTATTATTTTACATTTGCATACATTTGTATTATTTTACATTTGCATATATTTGTATTATTTTACATTTGTATACATTTGTATTATTTTACATTTGTATACATTTGTATTATTTTACATTTATATATATTTGTATTATTTTACATTTACATATATTTGTATTATTTTACATTTGTATACATTTGTATTATTTTACATTTACATATATTTGTAATATTTTACATTTGTATAATTTTACATTTGCATATATTTGTATTATTTTACATTTGCATATATTTGTATTATTTTACATTTGTATACATTTGTATTATTTTACATTTGTATACATTTGTATTATTTTACATTTACATATATTTGTATTATTTTACATTTCTATACATTTGTATTATTTTACATTTACATATATTTGTATTATTTTACATTTGTATAATTTTACATTTGCATATATTTGTATTATTTTACATTTGTATTATTTCACAATTGCATATATTTGTATTATTTTACATTTGTATACATTTGAATAATTTTTCTCAATTATTAAATGGCAACCCATAACTTCCTCAGTTATTTTACAAGGACTCTAAACATATAAATTAACAGCGGCCGTTACGGAATAGCTTGAGAATAACATTCTTGAAAAAGTCTCCCGAATAACTTTTTCGCGGTAGCTCAGGAAATAAGAAACTTGCCTCCTTGTGATTTCACCCAAGTTCGAATTCCAAATGACTAATCTATACGAATTCTGTTCCAGACTCGCACAGATCACAGTGCTGACGTTAAATATTCTCAGTGGAAGACGGATCATAGGTTAAATACCCTTGTCCGGCTAACTATCAAAGTCTTCGTGGTTTTCTTCTCCATGTGAGACAAACTCTCAACCAAAAAGTCCTCTTCGAAGACAAGTCTGACCCAATCTGCCTTGGTGTAGGAATTTCCTTATCATCTGGTTTGGGTTTAAAATTACAAGGCTATGGAGTTGTACATTGAGAGTTATAAACCCAAAAATGTATCAGCTGTTTGTTGCCACTTATGAAATATCAATCGATGCTCCACCAATTTGGAATTTTGATATTATTTAGGTAAGAAAAGTGTAAAAACATGATTTTGGACAAAATGTTTGAAATTCAGTTTATTATGAATTTAGAATCTCTCTACTCTTAGATTTCCAAAAATACTTTTAATTTTGTTTGTACTCCAATTATTTAGATAGTTATAGCAGTTTTTGTGGAAGGTGATAACAATGAATAGACTAATGATTATAAGTTTTTAAATGCGTTTATCTTAAAATCAGATATTTTTTTACATTTTACACTACTTTAAACACAATATCTCATATTGTTCTTAAAATAATTGTCTTCAATTTTTCAGGAGTGCTTCTGATTATAGCACACGTTTTGAACTACAGAATAAGAGAAAAAGTGGAGTTTCACTTTCTGTGCGAGTTTTTTCGCAAAGACAAGTGCGGAAATTCCTAAAAATAACCTTATTTTTTACCTAAAAATGGCCATTTAAAATTATAATTATGAAAATAATAATTATTTCCCTAAGTTTTATAAGCTTTTACTCATAATAAAACTAATAAACTAGCTTTTTTTAAGAATTTCATGCAAATATTTAAAAAAAATGTTGAAACTGTTCAGATACCTTAAACCAATGTAGGAACAGCAACATAAATGAAACTTTAAATGATTTTAAAGGAATACGAAGCAACATCCACACAGCTCAACAAGATATCTATAGGCATAAAACCGACTAAAAGGATATTTCAATTATATTTCTGACTTTTCTTATAATTATTCACTGCAATTAAAAACCTCGACCAGCGACAAATCCCTACCAGGATTACTCCATCTCCGATTCAATTATATTTTTCTATAGACAATCGAAATATTTTTGTAAAAACATTATTTGACTTACATTATACTTACATAAATTTATAATGTTCACTTATGCATCGGAAAAGTTCTTTCCACAGGGATATAAAACAAAAATACTTATAAAAACTGTTAACTCTATATCAAAATGATAAGTTTTGAAATTATTTGAAACACTACCACCAATAATTCAACAGCAAATATTTTTCATTAAAACATAAAACCAATCTGTACCAACTTAAAGTTTTCTTTTAAATGAGTGAATAAAAATTTTAAACCGATAATATTTTTTTTCATTATTTAGAGTTTTTTTACATTAGCAAGAGGCACCCAACTCCGTCTTTGTTTCTCATTCATAGTTTTTAAAAAATTTAAATCCCTCCCCCCAAAAAAAACACATTTTGTTAGCAAAGTATACAATTATTGTAGGACATTTTGTCAATACGTTAATCCTAACAAGCTGAGCGATTATCTGGAACGATTTCCTGGAAAAATAATCATTAGTCAAGAATTACCTGCGTCACAAGAAGAAATAAATGTGAAGGAATTTTACTCGCTAACGAGACCTATAAATGACAGTTCAAATATGGAACTGTTTTTTTTCTTCCTGTACTAAGGTTTTTATTTTTAAGAAATTTAAGATAAATGTTAATATTTTTATACGGCACCATCGAATCTCTTTTTTTCTTCTTCTTTCTGTTACATCTTTGGTATCAATTGAAGTGCGAGCTTATAAATGAAAGATTTCTAGTGAGAAAATAACATTTTCTGCAACAGTAAATGCTTAATCCAAAATAATTAAGCAGAACATCACGAAAAAAGCACTTGAAATTCCAATAACTTCAGAATGAATTAGAATTTCGAGAAAGAAAAAAAAGAAAAAACTCGTATATAGTTAACAAATATCGCTCTTTAAGTATGTTCAATTTAAAATCCGTAGCTCCAACTGAGCGAGCAGAAGATAAACTTTAATGGCATATTTTACTAAAAGTATAACAGTTAACATTTCTTTGAGTAATTATCGAATTTTAACTTCGTTTACTCCGTCCCACTCTCTGCCACATTTTTCTACATCCCATTGGAGTTTTTTCTTCTATTTTTTTCTTTTTTTTTAAAGTTTTTGAACAGCGAAACAAAATGTAACGCGAAAAAGAAAGAGACGAAAAATCCCCCCCCCCAAAAAAAAACACTCGAAATTGCAATTACTTTCAACAAATGAGAAATTTGAAGGAAAAAAAATTGATTTTATAAACAAATGTTTTTTTCTAGTAAGTAAAATTTCAGCTCTTTAGCTGTATTTTTGCGGTTTGTAGAGCTGCCTGCATGCTAGTTTTTGCTACAAGTTAAACAGTTAATAATTTTTGCAGTAGTTATCAAATGTTAAATTCTTTTTACTTCATCGTACTTGTTGTACATTTTCAAAGCATTTGCATAATTTCAAGTCTAATAATCTTTGAGCCACAAAACAAAATAACTAAGTTGAACATCCAAAACAGGGGCAGCGTTTATGCTTTTTTTTTAAACATGGAAAGACAGTTAAGGAGTTTATGCTAACATGCATTTCCATTAATTTTATCCCAATGCTCCCAATGATTTAATTAATTTAAAAAATTAAAAAATTAAACGATATTGCACAATAACAATACTTGCTTGATATAAAAGTACTCCTTCTGAAAGGGTTAAATTCAAAAGTGTTATAAATAGGATTTACAATTATATTACATAGCTTAAAACAAGCAAAAGCGTAATTAACATTAAAGGTGTTCCGAATTCGGTGTGGTGTTTGGAAAAGTGTTCCGAAAACAACCACTGTTCTGACTTAACTATTAAAACCATATTTTCTTGACAGAAGCTTCCCTTCCATATATATATTGAGGGTCAAAAATTCAAATATTAATAAAAGAAAGACTACAAATTAGTTTGGATAAATTTAATGAAAAGGATAATTCTTTTATTGTTTTACGAATAATAGTCTTAGAACTAGATTAAATATCAGGACATTGAATTCCCAGGATTGGAGCTGCTTCTAGTTTAGTCTTTGAAATTAACTGGAATAAGGTGAATTATTGTTTTCAAAAATGAACGATTGTATTCCTTTTTCTTGAATTAATTATTTGAATTGAAATGTATAATGACAAATACTTCTGCATTCCTTGTAAATGGTTATCTTTTTAGCAATTTACTCAATATATCGTTTTTTATAGGAAATATATCTATATTTTTAAAATTTTGCTATAATTTTTTCATTGTTATTTTATATAAAGCATTTCATTAAACGAAACGAAATATTAAATAGATTACGGATTTTTTGTGGGCTACAATTAAAGTTACAAATTTTAACAATCATTTTGCTGGTAAAAAGAAAGCTTAACCCTCGGAACCCTTGTTACTTTCCTTCGGAACCCTACGGTTCCACGGAACACCTTTAGGGAATAGAGTATGGAATAGAGGATACACGGAGTGTCGTAGAGTTATTTTAACCACGCTTCTCATTCTCATAACTCGAATAATACTTAATGACACAATGTGAAATCTATTGTCACATGTCTAAAAAAATGCTTAATAAGCATTTTAATATCTGAATGAGGTTATTAGTCTTTGATCAATGAATATCAATCCCCCTTACTAATTTGATTTTTTGCCACTTTATCATATCAATTCTTGTCTGTTGAGTATCAGAATCTAATATCGCGATATATCGCCAAGAAATATCGATGCAGTGTTTTTGTCACCTTATTAGACTAATTGACACAGTAACACTCACGATAATATTATGTTTGAGAGTTGATTGTAATCAATAATACTCGTGATATTATCGCATTCAATATTATCAGTTACGGACAATAATCCTGAAAATATCGTAATCAATAACTATAGTTATTGATAAAGGTCTCAGAATTATCATTGACAATATTTATACTCGCAAAATGTTTGCATTCAATAATAACCATTTTTATAAAAATCGGGATGTTATCGCAGTCGATGATTATACTTATCTGTAATACTCGTAATACTACAGTATTCAAAATATATTGACGTCGATAATGATCTTGATAATATCACATTAGATACACGCAACCTTATCGCACTCAATACTAATCTCAATCTATAATAATTACGATATTGTAGTATTAAATAATTATAGCTATCGATAATACGTGAAATTTTATCGTATTCAATATATATCGTTGTCAATAATGATTATGAACTGTTTTTTTTTTTTTTGGTAAAATATTGCAAATTCATATTCGAAGGCCGGGATAGCCTGGTTGGTAGGGCACTGGGCCCATGTCCAAGAGGTCGTGGGCCAAATACCCGCCAGCCGAAGACTCCCCGTGTAGTAAATGGTGACTGATGCAAGTTAGATCTGTTGAGTCACTAAGTCCTCCATGCTCCCATGACAAATCATGCCTCTGGGGGTACTGATCTAAGAGTTTCCTTGTCTTCTGGATTGGGCTCAAAATTACAAGGCTACGGAGTTGAACATTAGTAGTCGTAAACCCAAAATTGGGTTGGCTGTTCAACGACGGTTATAAAATTAAATAAAATATTCTTATTCGATATTTATGGTAAAACATAGTAATCATGATATATTGTAAAAATATTTCTTAAAATACTGTTATCACGTCGAAATAATATTAATATCACGGTATATTTAAACCTCCAATTAGTATACTACTCATTAGTATACTTTTGATGATAAGCTTTTCACAATTTTTTAAATGAAAAAACTGTAAACAAGAATAGTCAATAATGATCATGATATTATTGCGCACAATCAGTATAGTTATAGATAATATTCCCAATATTGTCATAATTGATAATACTCGCAATATTATCGCATTCAATTCTCAGACAATAATGATCGCAATGTAACAAAAATTAAAGTTATCAGCAATATTCACGATATATTATAGCATTTGTTATTTATTGCGAGACATTGTATTTACGATATATTGTAAAAATACTTTTTTTAAAAACATTTTTATCACATCAAAATAACATTAATATTTCATGAAATATTTCCCCACCTCTAATTAGTAAACTGCTCTAATTTTGTTACTTAACTTTTCACGCTTTTCAACAAAAACCTACATACTACAATTTGCAATTTGTGGATGCTCCCTATAAACAAGTGATGCCTCTCTCTCCTCCCACCGATGTTTTGGATGAGGCAAGCGGCCGTGATCCAAAAGAAAGAGGCGAAGACGTTACTCAAAGCGGAGTCTTCCCCATGGACTGCCGGCGGATGCTATGCGTCTTGCTATGCATGATATACATGCTCCATGTCACCGGTCTTTGGTGGTAAGTAATGTGCGTATCATTTACATGTGTAACAATAATGACGCAATAATAAGGTATAATGGTGTTGCGGTTTATCTTCCGGTGCGACGTGTTTTGACGCGATGACATTCTAGCTAGTGACAATTCCTTTATCCAGAATTTAGAATTGAATTTTTAATTAAAGTTGAAATAATTTAAAATAAAAATAATTTTGATTGTTGTATTTCATAAAAAATAATTTTGGAAAAAAATATTTTTTAATTTTTTTTATTGAGATTTTATATTTAAAGTTGAGTTTAATGTTGTTAATTAACATTAGGTTAGAATTTTCTTTTTATTTCTAATTAAACTATTAATAATGAAGAGCTGCTTTGATTAAAGTATTTATTGTTCCAAATGATTTTGTTATTTTTGTTAATAAATCTACTAGATATCGTTTTATATTAATAAATGATACAGATCATAAGTAGAAATAAAGTAATTAAAATGTTTAACTATTAAGCTTTGAATTAAGAGATTTTTTTAAAAAAAATAAACGTGAAAAATGTTATTTTTCTAGAGAATACTGTAACCACCTTATTTTTTATTATTATCTTTTCTCTAACACTTAGTATTAGTTAGAAATAAGGATCCAGATCTTTAGTAAATTTTTTATTACAGTAATTAGTTATTGAATAAAGATGATAATTATAATGTTTATGTTAAATTTAAGGAATTAACGAAAAGTGTTTTAGGATAAAATAACTTCTGGACTATGAATAATTCCCAAACCAAAATTAATTTAAAAATTTCAAAAAAAAAAAAAAAAAAAAAATTCAATTTTTTTTTAAAAATTGTTAAAACAATTAAAAACAATGTCTTTTAAATTTTTATCATATTCATATTGTATATCATTTAAAAGTTAAGAAATCGTTTTTTAACGATGTTCTTTCCATGTGATATTTAGTATATTATTTGCGTTCTTTAATAGCATTGTATATTTTTTTCTTATTCGTATGCTTATTATGCTCTTATTTATTATATTCCTTATGTTCTCATTTAATTTTTTAGATCTTCTTAAAACTTTTTAGAATCATTATTTTCGTTTAAAAAAAAAGCGGTATGAAAATGCACTTATCCATCTTTCTCTCTTTACTATCTTTTTTTCCTGTCATCAATTTTCAGAAATAATGTTACACGTTTCCTTTTCTCATTTGACAAATAATGATAAATATAAATGCCTTAAGAATAATTATTGTCAAAAAATCACAATCAATTAACAACAATTACAATATCAAAAAAATTTATATTTTAATTGTATATTGTATTTCTATCTTCATAACGAAGATCGTTGCTAGTTTCAATAACAGTCCTATTTCTTGTCTAACGATGTCTCCTTGCTAAGAACGAAAATTCTCTTTCTTATTGCGTATTTAATTTTATATTTAAGGACATTTTTGTTAAATTTTGTTTATTAAAATATATGAGTCTTAGTAAGCGAATTTTACACTTTTGAAGTCCTAGTTATCTTCAAAACAAGTTCCGTTAAAAAAAACAAAAAAAAAACATACAATCCTTAAAATTTCAAAATTGGAAACTAGGTTTAATCTATCGCACATTCAATGAATAAAATGAAAGATAAATTTAAAAACATTAATTAGTCTCAAAATAAAATATTTAAAAACTAATAAGGAAAAATAAAAAAATAAGGAAATTACATTCCTATAATTCTACGCAAGATAATATGAGTTCCCTTTTCTGTTTGTTGGAAAGCATGAAAGGTTCGTTATTCATAAAATGGTTCAAGTTATGTCTTTTTATTTCAGATACATACCATTTGTGCTTTCGTTGCATTATTATTGCATTTAAAATAAATTTTTGATAAAAAAAATATCTTTACAACCGTCTAAAATCACTTTAATAATCACTCGAATATTTTCACGTTGAATGAGAATAAGAGGTTTGGGGCTATATAATGATAAGACACATTTTATCATTGATCATTAGAGTGATCTCGGAGGAAAACGTCATTGTTTCAATAAATTGTTTAAGATAACAATGCTTCTAAATGAACGTATCAAGAAACAATAGAGAGATTTTGCATATCGTATAACCATAATGCTACTCTTATTTTCTACCCCATTTGAAGTTTTCGCGCTTGCGCTGTTAAGCTCAAATAGTGTTGGTGTTAGAGTTATGGGAAGCCGAAATGCTATACAAAAACAATCTAATATCAACTTTACAACGGTGACTTGTCACTTTATTGTCTCAAATCCTTTAATTTAATTTTATTTTATTACTGTCGTTGAACAGCCGACCCAACTTTGGGTTTACGACTACCGATGTTCAACTCCGTAACCTTGCAATTTTGAGCCCAATCCAAAAGACAAGGGAGCTCCTGGATCAAGAATTGGGTAATTTTCCTTCGTGGAGGACTTTTTGATAGAACTTACCCGCAGTTGTGTAACATGGAGAGGAAAATCATGAAAACCACCCATGGTTAACTTGACGGCAGAGGGTCACTATAACCCATGATCCGTCTACCACTGAGGATATCTTACATTAGCACCGTGGTCACTGCGAGCCAAATATAGAATTCGAATCGACCAGCCATGGCTTGGATTTTCCCCCTGGTCATCTCATTGAGAGGCGAGTGCTATATAACGTGAGCCACCAAGGCCCCAAATCCTTTCATTGTAAATCAAGAGTTTTACTAAAACAATTGTATTACACGCGCAAAAAAAGTTAAGTCAATTTTGCTTGGTAAGTAGCATCTTAATGTACAGGGAGCAAAATAAATAAATAAATAAATAAAATAAATAAACTCACTACCCTGAATAACTTTTGATCTAATGATCAGATCCTCACGTTCTGAGACTCAATCTTACTTGTTCGATACCAGCAGACGATATTTTAAAATACGAAATCGGGCAGAAAAACGTACTTTTTCTGTATAAAATCCCCTTTTTTTTCGAAAAATTTGAATTTCTGACTTCCAAACTAAGCTGTAATCTGGGAAATATAGTCTCAATAGTTTGGTCAACAAAGCGATGTACAGCTCGGATCCCTTAATATTAATTGTGTTTTTTTTGCGTATTTTGCAATATCTCGAGAAATTTTTAAGCGAATTGAAAAAATATTCTTCATTAATTTAATTATAACTTCGAAAAAATTTTAAATTGTAAGGTGTACCATTTCATACATCATTTAAAAAAAATTTATTTTACATGGCAAAATACAAAAATTTAGAGAAATCGGTCCAACTATTCCGGAGAAATTAAATTCTTTTGAATTTCTTTGTAGAACATTTGGCTAAACGTGAATAAAACACTAATAAAATACTTTAGTCTGCGTAGCACAATGTATATATAATCCTTTTGGTACATTTAGCTATTAAAATAGTGTAGAAACTATTTAGTTAATTAAATACACCAACTTTAATTATTAAATACACATTTTGAAAATTTCACAAGCATTCATTCGAAAAATCAGACCCCTATTATAAAAAAAGAGCTATAAGCAAAATATTATGTTCCTTAACCTATCAAAAAACTAAAATTAAGAGGTAATCTTAATAAACATTTTGAATCTTTGTAATAAATTTCTATGTGTGCACTTTTTAAACGGGCCCCAAAACTTGATTTGCAAGAAAAGTATTAAATCACCAGACACAACAAGTTTGATTGCAACTTTTATGAATCGCGAAATGTCCCGTAACATTGTAACACTCCTTACCACAATACTACTCCTAATTGCTTATTTGATCACATGGGAAGAGTTTTCTTGATTTTTCGTTCGTAAATAATGTTGATTCAGTTGAACCAGCTGAGGTAAAAGATTAGCAGTAGTTTGCATTTCAAATGACTTTGTTAGAATAATGACTCCATTGTAAATAAAAAAAAAAAAAAAAACGTCTGCAACACTTAATTTTGTTGCAAAACTGCAGTATATGTCTTTGTTTTCGATATAAAGAATAAAAAGGGGGAAAATATTATTTATGACCTTTATTGTAACCGGTAATTTTTTTTCTTTCTGATGAATTATTCATTTTGTCACTTACAATTAATGACTATTATTTTAATATTTTTTAACTTTATCTGTTGAACAGATATTCCAATTTCGTACAATGTGCTATCAAAATAGTTTAATTCTTAAAAAGTTTCTCACATTTTAAGAATTATTAATTGATTACGTGATAGAAAAGTTGCGGAATTGCGTATTAAAAGTAAATATACTAAAAACTGCTGATTTTTTAAAATCGTTTTCTCCAGAAAAAAATTTTTAAAAATTGTTTTTCTCCTTTTTTTAAAAAAAAAAATCGTTTTCTGTAGAAAAAAAATGCTTTACTTTTCATTTAGAAGCATTTTTTGAAGGAATTACCAAATATTTGAATTACAAAATATTCTTTAACAATAGATTGAAAATATTCTTGTTAAATAAAATTTTGCATAAAAAAAATTTAAAGCAAAATATTGTAAATTGGGTATAATATGAAAAAAACACAACTACTTCGATTTAGTAGGAACAACATATGACGCAATGCTAAACGAATGGAATTTAGTTGTTGTTCATTTAGTTATTGTTATTAGTAGTTGTTGTTATTTGTTTTAGTTGTTGTTGTTTATTTAGTTGTATTTACAATAACTTTTCTTTATAATGCAATAAAATCTGGCGAGCAGCTATTTAAACGATCGAACACTTCGTTTGTTTATTTGTGGCTTGAAGTTAGGCTCGCAGAAAATGCCGTTCATGGGTTAAATTTAGTAGGAACAACACAACCTGTGACGTAGGCTATATTATACCCAATTGGCTTAACAAAAAAATATTTTCAGTTTAACGCTTTTCCATTCAGTAATAAATTGTAAAATACCTTATGTTAAAAATTTTGAGTTATAAACTATATTACAGCAATAGATTGCAAATTATCTTATGCTGAAAAATTTTTGGTAACATATTATTTTCTTCTCAAGGAGTATAAAATAGTTTATCAAGAAAGAATTTGGAATATATTTTATAGCACTAGATTTTGAATTATCTTATCACGACACTATCTGACTTAAAACTAGATTGTAAATGAACTTAACATGAAGAATTTTAAGTAAGAAGCCATTTTGCAGCAATTGACTTTAAAATGTTCAACATTTCAAATCTACTTTTAACAGTATTTTGTACGAAATATTAATGAAAATTTTTCTCTCAATGTTAGAGATGATGCTTTTTCGTTTTGATTAAAAATATCTTCAAAATTTAGATACTAATCAGCGTCCCATGTAAGAGACAAATCTAAAAATGAATTGTGCATTTACTGAAACTATATTTTAGTCAAAAATTTTACTTAAAGAATTTACCATTTTTAAATATTTTTAATGGAAAGACCTATTAAGTGGCAATTCATAATGTAAGCCTTTTATTTACGTTTTAGAGCTTTTTCAGCAAATTGTTAAAAAAAATTTCCACACTGTTTCAGCACATTAAATACCAATGTAAAAAAACATTTTCTAAAAAAATTTATTAAAACAAATCAAGGGAAAAAGATTCACTTTAAATATCTTGAAAATTTAAAAATCTTTTAGCAATTTTCCAAGTAGTTTTAGTATAGTAAATATTGAAAGAAAGTTGTGAATGGTAAGGGACTTTCTACAAATTATATTTTATAGTATAACTAAATTTTATTAAAAATTTCATTGACATTATGTAAGACCATCCCCTATTAAAGTATTTTTTCTTTTCTTTCCTTATTCCATCGCATATTGTTGTCCGTACCATCATTGCAAGGTATTATAATTTGTTATTAAATGAAAAAAAATTATAAAATTAAACGAGGCAAAACAACACAATTAAACTTATAGAAAACCCCTTAGTTAGGGCATTTTTACCAAAGTTCAAAAGCTACTTAGAAAGTTATTAAGAACTTTTCACATTTTCAAGGTATTCAAATCGGACTTATTTCATAGGTTACCAAATTCAATTCAGAATTTTTTTTATTTCTTTTAATGTTTTTTGCGCATGCGCAGTAAGAAAGGGTTAATTGAAATGCTTATATCTTGCCCAATTTTTAATGAATTATTTTTAAATTTTAAAATGATGGTTTTATTATTAATCGGAAACTCGTCTAAAACTTTTGTGCAGTTATTGTATACAATAATCAAAGTAATTATTGTAAGTTATAAGTTTATTGCAATATATTTTGACATAGGTAATAATAATAATAATAATAATAAATATATATATATATATATATATATATATATATATATATATATATATATATATATATATATATATATATATATATATATATATATATATATACCAATTGTACAACATTTAAGCTTAATGGATGTAAGCTTTCTATCTCTACCATAAAAAAAATAAATAAATAAATAAGTAAAAAAAATCAGAATTTAACATATTAATGTCGGTTTTTTCAGTGATTCTCTGTCATGAGTATTTAGGAGTTCTTAGCGCTTTTTAAAATTCTGTAATCACAACGCTTATCTATACATAAAAAAGAAAGGGCTTTAAAAAAAAAATCCAATTGACGCAGATCAAATGAAAAGGTCACTTATCGCTGCAAAAATAAAGAGTTCTCGTCCATCCTTTTTTAGCTAGAAGTTCCGCCTAGTAGTAAGGTCTGTTTTACCTGTAACTCCACCTTTTTCACATCCGGGTCCTAGAGGGAGCGTCGAAAAGCTAATTTTTTTATCCTCTACCCTTCGCTTAACTGGAAAGTCTCCTTTATAAAGTCTCCTTTATATCAATGTGTGCGGTGACCACCCAAACAGGTCACTTCTTCATGGTAAATTAAAAAGTACATAATTTAAAAAAAAAAAAAAATCAGATGTTAAAAATGATGACAAGATTATAACAAACGACGGCTTATACACATAACTACCTCAGTCATATTTTAAATTGTTAAGATCATTTATAAAGAAAAATTCTTTTCTTCTTTTTCTCCCTAACTTTATTTTATAGTGTTTTTATAAAATTATTTCTTTAATAATATCTGTGTAGCAAAGTTTTTCCTTTCTTTCCTGAGTTTTATTTTAATGTGTTTCTATACAAAATTGTTAGCAACATCTACATGGCAAACTTCTTTTTTTCTTCCCTTCTAAACTTTCTTTTAACATGTTTCTATATGAAATTTTTAGAAACGTCCAAATAGCAAAGTTCTTTTCCTTTCTAATTTTTATTTTCATGTGATTCTATACAAAATCGTTCGAAACATCTACATGGCAAACTTCTTTTCTTTTTTTCCATTCTAAACTTTCTTTTAACATGTTTTTATATGAAATTTGCAGAAACATCCAAATAGCAAAGTTCTTTTCCTTTCTGATTTTTATTTTCGTGTGATTCCATACAAAATTGTTCGGAACATCTACATGGCAAACTTCTTTTCTTTTTCCCATTCTAAGCTTTCTTTTAACATGTTTCTATATGAAATTTTCAGAAACATCCAAATAGCAAAGTTCTTTTCCCTTCTGATTTTTATTTTCGTGTGATGCTATGCAAAATTGTTCGGAACATCTACATGGCAAACTTCTTTTCTTTTTCCCTTTCTAAACTTTCTTTTAACATGCTTCTATATGAAATTTTCAGACACATCCAAATAGCAAAGTTCTTTTCCTTTTTGATTTTTATTTTCATATGATTCTATACAAAATTATTCAGAACATCTACATGGAAGAATTCTTCTCCTTTCCGAACTCTATTTTAAAATGCTTCTTGATGAAATTGTTAGGGACATCTACATCGCAAACTTCTTTCCCTTTCTAAAATTGCCTTAATCTTATCTATAATTCTTTTTAGAAACTTCTATATAATAAAGTTCCATTTCTTTCTAATTTTTATTTTAATGTGATTCTATACATAATTGTTGGAATTCTACATGGAAATATTCTTTCCCTTTACGACTTTATTTTAAAGTACTTCAATTTAAAATTTTTAGAAACGTCCGTATAACGAAGTTTTTATCCTTTCAGATTCTTATTTTAATGTGCTTCGATATAAAATTATTTGGAACAATTAAATCACATCTCTTCTTTTCCTTTCTGAACTTTATTTTACTACATAAAATTTTTAGAAACATCTATTTATCAGAATTCTCTTCTTTTCTGATTTATATTTTAATGTGTTTCTCTGAAAAAATTGTTAGGAACTTCTACATGACAAAATTTTTATCTTCTTTTCTTACCTTAAATCTAATTTAACGTGTTTTTATCATCACATCCTTTTCTAAATTGTAAGTTTTGTTGTTTAATATTAAAGTTATGACTAAATCTATCCTAATATTTTCTATAGAAGTTTTTTTAATAATTATTTACATAAATTTGTAAGATGTTCCAGCCTTTGAAACATACAAACGGAATGCAACTATAGTACATACGTTATATAAGTGCTAGCGTCAAGCTCAAAATCTATATAAGCTCAAAATCTTAAAGTTTGAAATGATACCGATAATCAGAATTTCATAAAAACGTTTATTTGAATATTTCTGTTCACTATTTATCTAGATTAGCTCTTACTTTTCATTAAACTTATTACATTTAGATAAACTTTCTTAAATGTAATAATACGGTGTAGTTGGATTTTAAGTACTGCTTGGGTTAAACATTTTGCTTAACATCGTCAATAATATCATAAAATAAAACTTCATAATTTGTGTTTCATTCTTTGCACTTTCTCCCTTACTCTAAATCTGAACTATATAATTTTTTTTAATCATTATTAAATTTAACCTTTTACAAAACACCAAAGCGACAGTTAAGACATTTTTTTGTTTTTTAAATTTTTTTTAAAGAAAAATACATAAATTGTATTATGAACAGTAGATTTTTCACAATTTTCTGCACTCCAATTTTTAAAAATTTCAAATCTTTCTCTAATAAAATTTTCATAAAATTTGCTAAATTCATTATTATGAATACATAATAAGAAATGAATTAAAAACGAATAAAAGCTCAAAACATTTTCAAAACCACTATATTTTACGTAAATATTACAAAATAAAATTACAAATAAACAAAACATAGCTATTTAATTTTTATTAAACTCTTTTATTAATTCATTGTACAGTATCTATAAAACTTAAAACATACACGAAATAGTTTAAGGAAAATTGTTGATTTTTAATATGCCTGTTCAATAGTATATCAAAGATTATTTTTTCTCAAAACATCGTTCATCTTTAGTAGCGTTAACCATAATGTTGAGAAATAGTTAATTCTTAACCCTCCAATCATAATAAGTAAAATTTTATTTCTGCAATACTTTTATCAAGAGTGTTGTTTGAGTAATAAGGATATCAAAATAAATAGATAATAATAAAACACCTTACGAAGGATGTTTTCACTGTTTATATGACCCATATTTGAAAGCCGCCTAATAACTTCCGACAGCTTTTAAGTTATTCTCTTCTACTTTTTTTTAAAAATATAATCTCCATTTTACTTTAAAAATAAAATTCTTTTTTTCTTCTAAAATATAAAGCAATTTTTGTTGATAAATGAGATTAATAAAAAAGAAGAAATATTTCAGTGACTAAGGAAAGGTTATATATTTCTTTCCACCTGTGACCTTACTTTTTCGTTACGCTTCTGGTTAGAAAAGTTTGAGGAAATTGACAGAAGAAAGTTTGAAGAATTTTGCAAAAACGAAAAAAATAGTTTGGTTGAGTTATATAAGGCATATTGCATAAAAATATCTTCTACAAAAGTGAGTTGGGTTGCTCATCACCTCTATTTCCTTAAAAAAATATGAAAGGGATTGTTCACCAAATAAGAAATACAATAGTATGATGCGTATTACATATTTTTATCGAAAACTCGCTAATTTTTGGAACTTTTCCCACGCTTGTAATCGTCGGTTAGCAAGAACGCATTCGCTGGTAATTTTAAATAGTCCAATTCTTGGATATTTTTTATTATTACATTTGTTCTATTCAGAAATTGTCATGCTGGAAATTTTCTCCCGGGCAAAAATTTTATGAGCTCTTTCATCTTAGAATGGCACCTTCGTAAGATTATTTTCATCGCAACTTGCTAAATATAAATTAATATATTTAATTTCTGCCTATTTTTTCCATAAAAATAAAAGATATATTGATTTGGCTGCCTACTATTATGGCATAACAGATAGCTTGTTCGAAGTTAGTTTTTAAGGAAAACCTGTATTTTAAACAAAGCAAGAAAAAAAAAATTTAAACACATTTGAAGAGAAATATAACAGAATTTAAACAAATTGAATTAATTTCAACGCATTAATATTACCACTGAAAATCGAAAGCCCTTAATCTGCTCCTTATGTAGCTAATCTCAGATTAACTATTCCAGTATCCGTCACTCTCCAGTGCCCATTACCTTACGAAAAGCCGAGCTCCTATGTCTAGTTAGTTAAATATTAATTTTTGTTTTACGTTTTTGAAAAATTCTAGTTGTAAATGATTAAAAAACCGTATAGTTTTGTATTCATGGTTTTATAACCATTCTCTTTGTAAATGGTTTTAAAATCATAAAGGAAAAAAATGTTCTTTACCTTAAACTTTGCGGTTAATCGGATGGACGTCCGTCCATCCGATTAACTGCCAGTTATTTTACCATAAATTTAGAATGAAAATTTTTACAGTGTACGGAACTAATCTTAGATTAACTATGGTTACTAATTAAATCCGCTAAAGTGCGGAATCAATTGTTTTCCGCAATTCATGTAGCTTATGTACGCATTAACGGTTTCCGAATCATTAAACTTCACTAGTTCGCTTCTCTCATTCTAATCTGTTGATTGTTTAATGGTTGAATGACTTGATTCTTTTGATATTAAAAATAAATAGACGGCGTTAGGTTAATTTGCTCAGCTATAATATTTTAAACCTTCTGATTTCTTGCATTATAAAATTTTTAGATTGATGAATGATTGATTCAATCAGATAATATGTTGATTGTTTGGTTGTGGGGACTCTATTGCTTAGATAGTGAAAAATAAAGAACATTAATTTAAGCATTGCTGTTATTCCAGAAAAAAATATTATTTTTCCTATAACGAGTGCCTAGTAGTGTGCCGAATATCTAGATAGTTTGAAAATTACTTAAAAAATTTGAGAAATGAGACAAGTTTTTTGGCACTTTAACGTAAAAGGTTTAGAAATGAGACAAGTTTTTTGGCACTTTAACGTAAAAGGTTGAGAGATGAGACAAGTTCTTTGGCACTTTAACGTACAAGTTAATCTCTACGTAGGGTAGATAACACCGGGAAGCAAAGATTTTGTTGCATTCATATAAATGCCTGATCTTGCTTAATTCGGGTGTTTGGATTTTAAATGAGTTTTGCTCCTAAAACTGAAATTATTTTCAAAATGACATTTTAGTCTATTTTTTTGGCCAAAATGTGCAAGTTTAAAAACGTTATACATAACAGGGGGTCGCGCAAAAGAGAGTTAAAGCTCTCAATCGGGATTAAAATTGCATGAGACCCATGCCCTGGAATGAAACCGTGCTTTCTTATGTGTGGTTTTCTTATTATGACCTGTTCAAAAGCACAGGAAGAAATAGTTCATGAACGGGAAGCGCCCTTAGCACAGTGTGAGGACATTTCAAGACTTACTTTTTTTTATGCAGTTTTAATCTTGATGATGTGCCCTAACTTTCTTAGATATACATATATATATATAATATGCGTCCCTAACTTTCTTTTATATATATATATATATATATATATATATATATATATATATATATATATATATATATATATATATATATATATATATATATATATATATATATATATATATATATATATATATATATATATATATATATATATATATATATATATATATATATATATATATATATATATATATATATATATATATATATATATATATATATATATATATATATATATATATATATATATATATATATATATATATATATATATATATATATATATATATATATATATATATATATATATATATATATATATATATATATATATATATATATATATATATATATATATATATATATATATATATATATATATATATATATATATATATATATATATATATATATATATATATATATATATATATATATATATATATATATATATATATATATATATATATATATATATATATATATATATATATATATATATATATATATATATATATATATATATATATATATATATATATATATATATATATATATATATATATATATATATATATATATATATATATATATATATATATATATATATATATATATATATATATATATATATATATATATATATATATATATATATATATATATATATATATATATATATATATATATATATATATATATATATATATATATATATATATATATATCTGATTAATATACGATTCTTGGTTTTAGTAAATTCAATTCATGGGGTCTTTTATTCCCCGCTACTTCTAAATAATTCAGAGGCTCACGTATTTCGCCCCTTTGTTACTGTTAAGCCGGGTTGAGTTACTTAAGAAATTGGAAAAATTAACTGAAAATCTGTTAATTTTAGTTTGTAATTCTCCACCGTTTTTAAAAATATATTGTATAATTGATTGAAAAGATTGAAGACGCAATATTTTAATTAATTGTTTGTTTTAAGACATATCCTTAGGAACATTAGCTACTAATTTCTAGAAAAAATTGTCAGTTCAGCTCCATATGTTTCATGTAATTACACTTTCTAGAACAAATAGTAGTTCTAGATGCAGATTCTAGAAGTAAATCTAGATGTAGTTCTCTACCGTTTTTGGAAATATACTGTCGAATTGATTGAAAAGAATGAAGACTCAATAATTTAACTAATTTTTTGTTCTCACACACATATCCTTAGAAAAATTAGCTACTAATTTCTAGAAAAAATAGTCAGTTCAGTTCCATATGTTTCATGCAATTACACTTTCTACAACAAATAGTAGTTTTAGATGTAGATTCTAGATGTAAATCTAGATGAAGTTCTCTACCGTTTTAAAAAATATATTGTCAAATTGATTGAAAGGAATGAAGATCCACTATTTTAGTAAATTTTTTTTTCTAACAGATATCCTTAGAAACATTAGCTACTAATTTCTAGAAAAAATTGTCAGTTCAGTTCCATATGTTTCATGTAATTACACTTTCTAGAACAAATAATTCTATTATCCAACCTTCCGTGCCGAGAGATCTTTTGAGAAAAATCGTAAAATGCACCTGCTTAAGAGAAGAGCATAAACTGAAGCAGACGGTAAAACGATTTCGTACTTGCTACAGACCATTTATAAGCTTTTAAAAGGTTACTCTCACAGTTCACTTTGCGAACCTTTGTTTATAATATAAAAATTTTATGGCTCATTTTCGGTATAGGTGGGAAAGTTCGATTCCAGCATGTTTTTGTTCTGTTCTATGAATGAGCAATAAAACATAAAGAACCTCAGTAAGTAGTTATTGACCTAAAATGGTGTCTTCGCGTGTTCTGAGCCTGTTCGTAATTGACTAGATATAATACTTGATTCGGAAGAATAATTTATGGGTGTAATAACTATGCAATTCTTAACACAATTCGGGAAAGAAATGCAGTTTTTATAATTTAATTGGTTGCGTTGAATTTGATTAGTGATTCCCAAAAATAGTTTTCTTTCCACTCAAGGAAGGATTACGAAAACTTTAATCTGGTATTTAGAAATCTATTTTTATCTTTTGTTAAACATTTATATTCAGCTTGAGTGTATCCATATTATCAGGGGAAATTTTTATGCAGCATATGCATGTAAATTAAAAAGTGTTCGTGATTGATTAGCTATAATACTTGAATTTTTGCATATAATAACGACTTAATTCTTAGCACAATTCGAGAAAGAAATGCAGTTTTTATAATTTATTTGGTTGCGCTGAATTTTAATGGTGATTACAAAAATAGTTTTTTCCCCCCTCAAGGAAAGATTAAGAAAACTTTAATTTGGTATTTAGAAATCTATTTTTATCCTTTGTCAAACATTTATATTTAGCTTGAATATGCTAATATCAGAAGAAAATTTTTATGAAGTATAATCATGCAAATTATAAAGAAAAATGTAGTTATGAGCAGTATCCCCAAACCTCTAGAGATACTTTTGGTAGAAATAAAACTAGAAATTTAAAAAGGAAATATTAATAGAATTTTAATGATACAAAAACCAAATACGGCAGTATTACATCAAATTTAACGAACTCAACGAAAAAGAAATTTATCTGGGAAGCTATTATTTTTTTATTATTGTCGTTGAGCAGCCGACCCAATCAATTTTGGGTCTACAACTACCAATGTTCAACTCCATAGGTTTGTAATTCTGCGCCCAATCCAGAAGGCAAGGGAACTTCTAAATTAAATATCGGGAGAAACTAGCCTTCGTGGAGAACTTTTTGATGGAACTAACTGAGAGAAATCGTGAAAACACCCCACTGTTAGCCAATCAGCAAGGGGATTCTAACCCATGAGGTTATTTTACGTCAGCAACTGTGGCCGGGGCGAGCCGGGCACGTAATTAGCATCAACCAGCCATTGCTGAGATTCGAACGTTTGGAAAGCGTTGGAAAGCGAACGTTTTAGGGCACTAGGGTATAATTTAGACTTAGTTTTTTGAGGTCCAAGTCCATCCGTGATCCGCTAGAGTTTTTTGAGACCAAGCCTATCTGAGCCCGAGATTTAATTATGTTAGATGTTGGAGAGTCTTCTAAAAATCTGTAAGGCCAAAATGTGCGAAAATATACGACTCAATGTTTGGGATTGCTTATTTTGGGATTATAATATTTAATATTTCTAATTTGAAAAAAAATATTAAGCGTTCCCGTAACAGCCCATTATGGGCCCAAAAAGTTATGCTGGTTTAGGCTCCACAATATAGCGGCCAACGGCATGATGCTTTATAAACTGACTGCTTTTACTGGCTAAGGATTAAGCAGCAACGGGGGATTAAACATCAATACTTCACAATGAGAGCTCAGTGCCTCAAGAAGACGCTATACCACAAGAGAAAATTTTGATCACAAATTTTGTTTTATCTCTATAACTAATTCAAAATTCTAGTTTAGAAAAAGTAAGTTCATACAAACCTAGAGTATGCCATAAAGTTTCAATTGCTGATAAAAAATTTCAGAATGCAAGCAAATTATCTGAAGAGAACTTCTCCATTCTGGAATCTTAAGTTATCCTCACATAATTTGTTTTCATTTTGATAATTAGAAAATTTCTTTTCAGCAATTGAAACTTCGTGAATTACTCTTAGGTTTGCCTGAACTCACTTTATCAATACTTTAAATTTTAAATTACTAATAGAGATGAAAAAGAATTTGCAATGAAAATCTTAACTCTTAAGACTCGTATCTAGATTGCCTCTGCTTAACAATTAACATTTCTTAATCTTTGTAATTGGATCAAATATATAATTAAATATCTGCTTTTTAAAAGATCTCTTTTTAAATCTTTATCTTTTTAAAGTTGTATCTTTTTAAATCTCTATTTTTAATCTAAGAATAATTGAAAGAAAGTTTTTATCATCAGCCTGAAATTTTTTCCCCTGCCTAACGAGTCCGAGTAAGGCTATGGTTAAAGTTGTCCGTCTTGATGCCTTTTTAAAATTGACAATCTGCCTCCCTTATTTCTTATAATAGGAGATTTTCTCTCTTATAATAATAATAATAATAATAATTATTGTTATTATAATAATTATAATAATTATAATAATTAAAATCATAATAATTATAATTATAACAATAGTAAATAAATAACAGCAAATTACAAACCCTCTCCCTCGTTTGGAGCTTGCGTAATTTTTTGAATGACTGACTACTTATGTTTTCTCGAATAAACAGTGGCGGGCAGTGCATGTTCGAGCAAAATTTCTTTAATAGATTCTCCCAAAAAAAGTGTAATATTGTAACTAATGGGGGAGGGGGGAACAAGTGAACCATATACTATGTTTATGAAAATCTAAACCCATATTTTAAATTCACTTTTATTTAAATAATTGAGGAAATTATACTCTATGGTGAAAATTTCATTGTAGTCTTAATTTTCCTTAAAAAAATATTTAAATTTTAATGACATAAAACTTCATCATTAAATGTGATTGCAAATTATATTTTACTCATCATAAAATATTTTCTTAAGTTAAATATCTACCGAGTAAAAAACTAATACAATAAAAATAGAAATAGATTTCTAGTTTTAGTGTCTTTAGTCTCCGGTTGGCTGTACCATTGATTGGATGCTCGAAACCATTGCCTCCTTCTCCCCCCTTTTTACACGCCACTGGTTACAAATTAAGTATAATCGTAATTTCAATAACTTTAATGGAAATAATCATTTTTATTGCCTTTATTTTACGTACAGAGTTTCGATCAATTAAAACTCCAATTTAGTAAACAAAAAAAATCTACCTGTTTCATTTTATTTAGGAATAAGGGGAAATGCCCGACGTTATTTGTAATAGGAAATCACACGCGCCGTGACACAAACATAATTCGCTCGAAGGCCTTTCACAAAATAAAAAAAACAAAAAACTTTAATTGAGACAATAGACGGACGAGGCTTTTACTATGTGTGGGTGTTTTTGTAAGCGGAAGCGATGCTGTCGATGTTACTAAATATTGTTTTCGATCATTCTAGACGCAGGAAATTGAATCATTAAGCCAAAAGATTTACACCCGCGTCGCCAAGTGAAAGCATTAAAAAATTTCGATAGTTTGGATTATAATTAATGTTAATTAAATAAAACTCCACATCGGACAATGAATTTGTTAAAATATAATTCTCGTCTTTTACTTAATTTAGATTTAGTATTTGTTTCAGTGGAACCTCTATTTAATGAAGTCTCTAAAACCCGATAATATGTTCGTTATATGGAAAACTCGTTAAATAGAAAGTCACCTTTTGAAATACTTAAACTAAACAAAACAGGTTTCAAAATCATAAGCACTAGACATAATTAAAATAGCAATTTATACTCTTTTATCATGTAAATTAGTATTTATTATTTATTTTATAAATCTTAACCATAAAAGAAATCTACATGGGAAGCAAGAATAGAGCAAAACATTATCTAGTGTTACCCTATCATTCTACACGCATTTTCAACTAAAAAAAGCTAGATTTATGTTTAAAATTATAGCTGCATTTATTAAAAAAGTAATTTCAAACATACATTACCACGTGCGTTCTTAAGTTTAATTGTTACTGATAAAATCCCTTAATTTTGTCTAAGTTTTTAGTTTGAAATGCAAACAAAAAGGGAAAGGGGCTTTACTGCTTTCTCTAAAAGTTAAGTGGCTTCAAAAATCAATTCAAGATGTCATTCCCCTATAAAATGCGTTAACAAGTTTAAAATGTTTTGAAATATTTTGGGAAATAGGGAAAGTGGATCTCAAAGAAAAGTTCGTTAAATAGAAAGTTCACTTCGCTATATGGAGGTTATTTTAAGAAGAAATTTCCAAAATGTTTTTGGTTCCTCGAAAAAAATCGCAAAATAGAGAAATTTGCAAAATGGAAGTTCGTTAAATAAAAGTCCGACTGTGTATAATTTTTTGTAACCGTGATATATGTTTGTTTTGTGTGCCTGGCAACTTCGATGCATAATTAGTTTGTTTTTGTTCTACATGGCTTCTTGCCATGTAGTGCTAAATAAAAATCTCAACACTTATGTTAAGATTTCATATTTAAGTCTTTGTGTTAAGTAAGAAATATAGAGTGAAAGAAAGAATCGAAATCTTCGCGAACTAATATAGAATGTGTCACTTATGTCAATTGATACTTATGGTACTTGTCTTATTCTAAATAGAATGGAAGGAGCAGTTTCCAAAGTAAGAAAAATAATACCACGCTTCAGCAACCAATCAGGATCGAGATATCCATATTACGTCACCCATATTACGTATCTCACTGTTGTTCCACTTACAACTTCTTCACTTCATCTTGGATAAACAGAAATTAATTAAAACATTTCTCATTCCTCAACTGAAATGGGTTTGAGATTATAAATTTCATATTAATGTGATTGATCTCGGCACAATAAGAAGTTAAATTTAAATAAAATCTTTTTTTCTTCATAAAAGTTATAACTTTCGAATGTTAAGTCAGATCAATGGCTACACTGCGTTACAATGCTATTATGTCCTGATACCTGCAAGTGACGTAGAGTGGGTATCTCGATCCTGATTGGTTGTTGAAACGTGGCATTTGCTTACGTTAGCAACTGTTCTTCCCATTCTACTTCGAGTGAGCCAAGCCCTTCAAGTATCAATTCCCTTAAATGACACATTCTGTATTCTTAAACAAAGATTCTTTCCCAAAGATTTCAATTCTTTCATTATATATTTCTTACTTAACACAAAGATAGGCACGAAGCCAAGGGGAACTTAAACATACTAATTATGCATCGAAGTTGCCACGTACACAAAACAAAAAATTATCATGGTTACTATAAAATACATAAACAAATAATAAATTTAAGTTAAGTAAGAGACAAGGACGAGAAAAAATTATATTTCAACAAATTTGATGCATGATACTGCACTGTATTTAATTAAATTATCGTTAATTAACATTCCAACTCATGTAGAGAAACTTAGCTCAACTTTAATACGCCATTTTGTTGATAAAGATTAGCTCTCGCTGACGTCATAGATCACATGTGAAGGTACGGAAGGTCTTCTTCTTGAAGTGCAATTCCAATTGAACGGTGTTATAAACTAAAATCTCGAAGCAAAACAACAAACAAAATGAGAGAAAGTAAATGGAATACTCGGAGCTTTGAGAACAAAAGAAGAATTTAGTAAAAATGGTATAATAAAACGGTACCGATTTCTAGTTCTTTTCCACATTTTTACAACTTTTTATTCTATATTTTTTTTCCTTCATGCCTTTAAAATAATCTCTCGTTGTATTTCTTTTACAAAAATATCTTTATTTTATACTTTCGTTTACTTTACACTTTCGTTCATTTTATACTTTCGTTTATTTAATACTTTCGTTTATTTAATTCGTAGTCAACTTTATCTAACCATCAAATTAACTAGTTTGATATCAGCATTTTAAAACACCTCATTTCAACGAATACAGTTAGGCCTTTCAAATTTAATTACTTAAGTAAATGCGTATATTTTAAATGTTTTATTTTATTTATAACTATATCACAAGAAGCATAGGAGAAATAAAAAAAACTGATTAAACTCACACACACTAGATTGTTTTTCTCCACGATCATGTGATAAACAGTTATGCCACTTTTAAAAGTATTGTAAATATAAAAAATAATGGTGTTATAATGAGAAAAATTAAGAAAAAGAAGCATCTATAGTCGTCTGGCTCTCTTTTCATAGCTTGTTTAACAAAAAGGTTACAAAAGTAAGCAAAATTTATTCAACGGAAAGTCGAGAAAAATAAAGAAAGTAAAAGAAAACTAGTATCTAACCATAATTTTGCTCCACCCTTTACCATTTACCTAACCTTACCATTATTTTTCTCAACCTAGAAGTATTTACATAACCTTTCTCTTTGGGTGTAATGATAAATAGTTGGTATTTATTGAGAAAAGACAATATTTACACTGTTATTTTTTCGTTCCTGTAGGGCAATGGGTCGCCATCTTGTGCTAGATCCGGGCCGCATATGCCGGAAAACGCGTCGTATGAGAGGAAAGCAAGCACAGATATGTAAAAAAGAACCAGAAGTTGTGACAGCTATCACTGAAGGATCGAAAATTGGAGTACAAGAATGTCAATATCAGTTCCGATTTAGAAAATGGAATTGCACCACAGCTAAAAGATCCTTGAAGAAAGTACTTTTAAGAGGTACAAAAAATAACCTTTTAATATTTTAATGGATGCTTTTTTTTAAAAAAAGAATCAAGTCAAATTTGTAACTTATTTTACATTAATAAATTATAAATACACAAAAATAAACTTTTTACTCACTATTAGAAAATGAAGTTTGAAAACTGTTATTTATATATATTAATTACACTGTGGAAAATTTTAGTGTATATTTGACTTCATTTTTGGTGTTGTTGTATACCAAATACATTTCTAAATACAGGACTGTAATTATCATGCACAAAATTATATAAAATAAGCAAAATAACAATTGCTTGTAAGAATTAGTGCAAATATATTACTAAAAATGTGCTTGTTTTTTAAGCGAAATGCTTTTGTAATGAAACATAGCTTGTTTTTTGATTAATTGATTTGGTTTTATCTGTGAAATTTTTCAGTTTAGCTCAAAATTCGTAGAATTTTTTTCATTTTTGACGAAATTGTTTCCTGATATATGCTCTGAGCGAATATTTTGTCGAAGTGACGAAATAACTATCATCAACTCTAAGGGGAAACAAATTCCGTCAATAATAAAAAATATATATATTGTTATTCTTTTATTTTCCAAGGAAAAAAAAGCCTCGTAATGTCTTATGTATCGAACTTTTCTAATAATCCCATAACCGTGGGCACTATATAGCTGGATTAATGCCACAAGAAAGACAGGTAGAACAGAAAGAAAAATTATACTCATGCCCGAAGAGGGATTCAAACCCGGGATCTTCCTGATACGTGGCCTGCTCCTTGACCATCATACAGCATATTTCGTCACTTTAGTTTTGATCGTCTAGTCTACACTCGTCATTATAGTTAAAAATCTCCTTAAATGCACAGGTTTCGAGTTGAGGAAACATTTTCGTCATATATTTGACAGTGTCCGATTCGTCAGAAATCACATGATTTTGTGACGAAATAATTCTCAAAATTAACGAAATATGACTCAAGGATTACTGAATTGCGAAAAGTGGAAATTTTATTTTTGAGAGTGTGACAAACTTTCACGTAAATTATCTACTGTTGCCATTTGATGGTTTTCGAACGCGCGCATAAATTGACTAAAATAATTTTTGAATAGAGTAAAGGCAATCTGAGCTTGCTGTAATCTTTCCCAATTATTAGTGTCTTGATTTAACTACACTTTTTAAAGTGAGCACGAACGCTAGATTCGGAATACTTTTTCAGCCCCTAATTCGGATAAGTATAACATCGCAGTTTTTACGTTGCTTGGGAAGAAAGTTCTAAGAGACATCTTTTTGAAAAAAATTGAGATTCCTCGCAGAAATTTATTTTTTTAGTGTTATTTCACTATGCAACATCAATTTTATTTTCTTAAGCCTTTAAATCTCGCCAATTGAGATTTCTCGCGGAAATGTATTTTCTAGTGTAATTTTACTATGCAGCAATTTATTTTCTCAAGCCTTTAAATCCCTCTTACATCAGTGGATGAAAGCACTAGGTAGCAATTAGAGTGTTAGTGTAGAAGACGTATATTTGACAGCAAACTGTCAATGAATAATTTTAAAAAGTTTCTAGACACCTAATTGACCATAGTTATAAACGTCATATCGCAAACAGTCAAATTGAGTGTTAGAAATTAGAAAAAAAAAGCTTGCAGACTTAAAATAAAACCAAGGAATAAGGTTTATTTGCGATTGCCACTCTATTAACTTCAAAGCTAATTTACAAAAACATCAATATTCTACTAAGTCATACAATTAAGTATTTGGTTTAGTCAGTTTAAGTGTTTTTAGGCAATTTGTTTACTTTTATTAAATATTTGAACAGAAGTTTTGATTTGTACAAATGAATAAGAACTTGCACAGTTTTTATAGCTAGCCAGCGTGCAATGGATTTTTCTTCAAAGAAATACTAAAGTTGAATGCCTTTTGTAAGTTATGTATAACATTACTTACAACTATAATCTGTAGATATCAAGTAGGAAAGTTGTTATTTAATCAAAGAACATAACATAAATTAAAACATTAGCTTTTTGTCTGTTTATATCAAAGTCATTAATGTTGTTAACCTAATTACCATTTATTACAATTTAAGTCTCTTCTATTAATATCAATTTTATTTCCGTACAAAGCGACGATAAAAAAAAGAATAAAACAACAGAAATGTCAAAATAGCGAAGATCAGAACAGCAAATGTCGAAATTTCGAGTGACAAAACCATAAATAGCTGAAATGAACTATACATTAACATTAGGATTCCTATTAAAATAGGCTGTGAGTTGGTAGACATAGGAACTTCACAAAATTATTGCTTTCCCCAAATTTTCTTTAATTTTTTAAGAAATAAAACAGTTTTATTGATAATTTTTCCTTCAGAACTTTAAATGATACGCTTTTTTTTAATGCTCCAGATGTAACATATTTCTTTCTCGATTAAGGGTATTTTACATAAGTAAATGTAATGCAAGTATAAGTAATTTGATTCTTTTCAATTTTAAAGGAGGTAAAAAATTTAAATTATGACTCAAATCGTATTATTTTCGACTAAATCTAAAACTGATTTTCTTGAATGCATTAAATCGTCAATTAATATATTCTTTTTGCTTAGTACGAGTACTTTAAATATAAAACTATTACATTATAAAATATAATTTTGAAGCTAATTTTAAAAATGAAAAAGACATATCTACACATTCTAAAGGCGGTTTTCTTAAATTCATTAAAGCGTCAATTTACACACATTGTTGACCGCTGACGAGATAACTCGTCGTTGCAATTGAATTATTTATTTCAATTTACGAAAGCCAAGACGACATAGAATATTCCAAAATTTAATTTCATTTCATTCAGTATACATAATGTCTATTGGAGTTTATTTAGAATGTTTTACTTTATTTAAATATTCAAATACAATTTACGATTAATAATTTCTGTGTAAAATTGCCGGTCAACAAAGTGTTAATGTGCAAAAAGCAAATATAAAGCTAATACATAAAATATAATTTAGAAGCTAATTTTAAAAATGAAAAAGACATATCTACACATTCTAAAGTCGGTTTTCTTAAACGCATTAAGGCGTCAATTTGCACACATTGTCGTCAATTTGCACAATTTATGAAACATAAGGCGATATAGAATATTCTACAGTTTAATTTAATTTCATTCAGTATAAATAAAATCTATTAGAGTTTATTTAGAATATTTTACTTTACCTAAATATTCAAATACAATTTACGATTAATAATTTCAGTGCAAAATTGCCGGCCAACAAATTGTAAATATGCTTTTTCAGTACCTTCTTCAATTATAAAGTAAAAATGCATTAAAATATAATTTATGAACCCTTTTTAAAAACAAAAAAAGATATATCTACTCCTTCAATGGCCGTTTTCTTAATTTTTTTTTAAAACCAAAACAAATAATTGTTTTTTTTCCACCAACTTCTTCAAATATGCAATAAAATATAATTTATTAAACCATTTTAGAACTTGTAGTGTATCATAGAATTGACTAAACATGTTTAATATTCCATCTGTTTATATGCTTTTTCAGTACCTTCTTCAATTATAAAGTAAAAATGCATTAAAATAGAATTTATAAACCCTTTTTAAAAACAAAAAAAGATATATCTACTCCTTCAATGGCCGTTTTCTTAATTTTTTTTTAAAACGAAAACAAATAATTGTTTTTTTCCACCAACTTCTTCAAATATGCAATAAAATATAATTTATTAAACCATTTTAGAACTTGTAGTGTATCACAGAATTGACTAAACATGTTTAATATTCCATCTGTTTATATGCTTTTTCAGTACCTTCTTCAATTATAAAGTAAAAATACATTAAAATAGAATTTATAAACCGCTTTTAAAAACAAAAAAAGATATATCTACTTCTTCAATGCCGTTTTCTTAATTTTTTTTTAAACGCCAACAAATAATTGTTTTTTTCCTCACCAACTTCTCCAAATATGCAATAAAATATAATTTATTAAACCATTTTAGGACTTGTAGTGTATCATAGAATTGACTAAACATGTTTAATATTCCACCTGTTTATATCTAATTATTTTAACTGAACTAAAACATCGCTTAATACTCTTCGATAACATCACTTTCTTTTACTTCAGATACCAGAGAAACAGGATTTGTAAACGCTATCACTGCTGCAGGCATTATATTCTCCATCACACAGGCTTGTAGTTATGGACAATTATTGGATTGCTCCTGCGAGAGAAGCAGTCCACCTGCTGCTCTTCCACCTCCACCCCAGATTTCCACGGAAGAACGGTGGGAATGGGGCGGTTGCAGTGACAATATCAATTTCGGCTATCAAAAATCAAAGGAATTTATGGATGATCGGTTTAGAAAACGAAGTGATCTCAAAACTCTATTGCTAAAGCATAATTATGAAGCTGGGAGATTGGTAAGTAATTAAAATGATGCAGCCTTGTTTTCTTACCCTCAGAAGCAACGATGCTCGAAAAGCGACTTAGATAAAGCACAAATCAACCACAGAAATGAACATACTATAGTTTCGGTTCTCTTAAATAAAAAAAATCTTCCTCAGTGTCGCCAAAGAAAGTTTCTTTCTTCTTGTTTAGACACTGAGGAGGGTTCTTGTTGTTCGACTGAGACAACTTTTTTTAATACTCTCGGAAGAGTCAATATTCGAAGTTAAAGTGAAAAAACAACGCGAATAATGCAGAAATCAAGTACAGAAATGGACATACTATAATTTCAGTTCTCTCAAATAAAGAACCTTCCTTAGTGTCTAAAGACACACACAAACACAAAAATCACCAAAGAAGAAAGTTTTTTCTTTTCTTGTTTAGACACTGAAGAAGTTTCTTGTTCGAAACTATAGTCAGTCCATTTCTGTCCTTGATTTGTGCTTTATGCACGTTGGTTTTCACTTAGTCTACGAAGCTCAAAAAAATATCTTATCCTTTTTAATCTTCGAAACGATGCTGTCTTATAAACACGTAAGCTGGGCAGTGGCAACAGAGCTCCCGCCTCCAATGAGGTAACCCGGGGTTCGAATCCGATGGCTTGTCGATGCGAATTCCGCACCCGGCTCGCACCGACCACAATGCTGACGAAAAATATCATCAGTGGTAGACTGATTATGGGTTAGAGTACCCTTGCCATGAGGCTAAACCGCGGGAGGTTTTCGTGGTTTTCCTCTCTTTGTAACGCAAATGCGGCCTAGATCCACCAAAAAGTCCTCCCCGGAGACAAGTTTCTACCAATACTTGATCTAGGAATTCCCTTGTCATTTGGGTTGGGTTAAAAATTATAAGGCTACAGTGTGGAATATTAGTAATCGTGAACTCAAAATTGACTAGGCTGTTCAATGACGGTAATAAAATAAAATACATAAGCTTTTCGGAAACTAAGGTCTGAATCAGATTAGCTTATAAGCCATACAATGCTCACTAAACTCCCCACAAGTCTTGCTCGTTAAACGTCGGCATTTGCATTGGCATTGTTGTAACGTGCTTTGCTGTCAGTTTAAAATGTTTAAGACAGTTGACCTGTCCACTTAAATTTGAAATTCGGCAAGTGATTCGATTTTTGACCATACGAGACATCCGGAGGTTCATTTTTGTCTGAAAGTTTGTCATTGCATGAGAATACCAGATCATATTTTGCTATTCAAATCTGAAATTGAATCAGATCTTTAGGGTGGGGAACGAATTGACTGCCCATAATACAATTCGAGATTTGACGTTGAGTATTTTTATTAGTTTCTCAAAATTCAGCCACAAACGACGAGGTGAAAGATTGACTGTAATTTTAAGACTAGTTATCCTCATAGACCATACAGTTCAATAACTCAAGCATACAAAAGCTTGTAGAACGTTAGTACAAATGTTTAAAAAAAATACTACATGTAGAACATATAAAGAACATGTAAGGAAAAATGAAAGCTGTTTTTGTTGAAAATCCGTGACGATTCATGCAGTATTAAAAAATCAGTCCTCACTTTCCAAAAAATCATTGTATCAGTTTTAGAAATTTATTATTAAGGCTGGAAAAGTAGTAGTCAAGGTAAAACTAATTTTGCCATGTTTTGACGATTTTTATGAATAGGGTCATTTTAAACAGGTCATTATTGAATGCATCAAAATGAGGGAAAATAATGCTAATTTTCATTTTGTGATGAAATAAAATAAATTCTTGCTAAATGATATTACTTATTATTGTATGGTCTTTCTCTAGATCAAACATTAAACGGAGTGTCAAATTTCAGGGAAATAATAATTGGATATAAAGGAAATAATAATAATAAAACATAAGTGTTCTTTTTATTTTTTAAAAAAAAATTTAAGTTATTGTGATGAATGACTGCCATTTGAGTAATAAAATTTCATAGCAATTGTTCCAGTAAGCGTAGATTTCAAAACAACTTCTCACTCTCATGAATTTATTTGTCTCTTAAAGACAAAAACGTGCGATCATAATGAAAGTGAGAAATAGTGGACAAAGGACAGCAAAAAATTTCATCTTCTTTTACGTTATTTCAAACTTTCATTGAAGAAGTCTTATTAGAAATAACAACTGTTACTCATAAATAAATATTATTAACTGCGATAAATGGCAGCATTTCATTTACGACATAATAAGTCTCTTTACTGTTTTAGAAAACAGGAATCTGTTAACTACCTGTTTTGTGATTTGTAGAAAACAAGCATGATTTATATGAAGTTGTTAAGGAATTATTTTCTTTATTTTTATCATATTAATATGACAGGTTGTTTTTAAATATTAATGATATTTAATTTTTACTTTAGACTAAGGGATTAAGCTCCATGCTCGCTGCCCCACACTAATCTCATTGATTACTTCGTAATTATTATTGTTTCGAAGCATAAAACAGTTTTTTTTTCTAAGAAAGTTGAAATTATTCACTTAAAATATATGTACTATAGTATGTTGATATATGTTGATTACGCCTTTTTTCCCACTTCTTCGGTTCAACATTTGTTTCTTCAAGTAAATGTTTATATATATATAACAGTCGTTGAACAGCCGACCTAATATTATGGGTTTACGACTACTAATGCTAAAGTTCGTAACCTTGCAATTTTGAGCCCCATCCAGAAGACAAAGGAACTCCTAGATCGAGTATTGGGAGAAATTTGCCTTCGTGGAGGACTTTTAGATGGAGCTAACCCGCATTTGTGTTACATGGAGAGAAAGACCACGAGAACCTCCCACGGTTAGCCTGACGTCAAGGGGACTCTAACCCATGATCCGTCTACCAGTGAGGATATTTCACATCAGCACTGTAATCGATGCAAGACGGATGCGGAATTCGTATCGACTGGGATTCGAACCCGGTTCGCCTCATTGGAAGGCGAGTGCTCTATACCCTGAGCTCAAATTAATTGTTTGAAACAAATTTGATTGATAAATAGTATTAAAGATCTATTTCCTTTATGATTCTATTAAGATTTATTAGCGGATGAAAAAAAGTTCGCCTAGTATTAGTTTTTAAAAATAATTAACATTTAAAATTAAAGGCATACTGTTGTAATTTCGACGAGTTCACAGCCGTAATATAATATTTTCGCTTAACAAACAAGGGGATTTATTAAATACAATTTGTGCATAAAGCTGATCGTTAAGTTTTAAATCATTTAACGAACGTTTTAAACGGTAATTTATGATATAATATTAATGTAATTTACACCAAAGAATAATGATTGTAGTACAGATAATAAGGTTAGACATCGATTCAAATAAATTTATCTTTCAGTGCAGCATAATAAAATAATATCATAAAATTACGTTACAATAAAGAAACAACTATTTTAGTAATTAACTCTTAATTTAGAAAACAATGAAAATCAAAAGCTTAATTACAGGAGAGTAAAATAAGAAAAGCAGATAGTACTGTTAAATATACCTTTAAAGGTAAAAATATATTTGAGGGTGCCCCTTACCGAAATTGGCGACTTATGTTTGGTGCTATTCCTGTTTGCGCGGAGCATCGTGTTTTCTGTTACCACGGTTTTGGGCACCATTCCTGCTGGAATGGTGGCCAAAACATAATGATATTTCAATAAAACATTGGAAAATTTCTACAAAACATCGGCCAAAGCTTTATAAAATTGAAATGAACCCAATATAAGCAAAATTAATAAACCCAATATAAGCAAAATTAATAAACCCAATAAAATGCATTTTTAATCGAAACAAAAATTAATGGAGTAAGCACAGAAAGAAAAGGAAAAAAGCAACTCGCGTCGTCATTAAGCTTAAATATCTTCAGATTTAGGTGCACAGAATTCTCTAATGCAGTTAGATACTGTCTAAATTTATCATGAATAAAATCTGTGTACCTCCATCGCCACATGAATTCGGCGAAATGCGAATCGAAAATGGCGTCTGTGGTACCGCACTGACGGTGACATTTTTTTCCAAAGTCCCTTTTTATGACTGTCCACATACCTTCGAACTTATTCACCAGAAGCAAAAGTAACCTTACCAGCCAGTATCCAACGTAGAATTAACGGACTTCTGAAATTACATATACAGTTGAACATTTAAAAATTACGCTAAAATCTAAACCAATCAGAATCACGATTGGGTTTCAACATCGCCCATCTTGGCGATCAACCGCGATCACAACTTGGCGAGAATCAAGGGGCACCCTCAAATATTACCCACCTTTAAAATTGGGATGCAAAAATATTGTACTGGAAATTAATGCTTTATGAATTTTATTAATTTTATGCTGATGGCAACCAAAAAACATAGAAATTAATGTTGGAAAACTGGATGCTACCGTGTGATTTTCCAGTCAATAAAAATGCACCGATAACTATAGAACACTGCGACAACATCATAAGAGATTTATATATAGTTAGAAATAATATCTTAGGTTAGTTTTTACTGATTGATGAGAATAATTGCAATCTGATTCGTTTCTATTTTTTAGGCAGTGCAAAAGCACATGAAGCTTGTATATAAATGCCATGGAATGTCTGGTTCATGTGCCGTGAAATCAACTTGGCGCAAATTACCACTATTCCGAGAAGTTGGCAATTATCTGAAAGAACGCTTCGACGGGGCCGCAAAAGTGATGCCAGGGAACGATGGCCAAGGATTCATACCGGAAGGCGAAACTATCAAGCCTCCAACTAAAGAGGACATTGTTTACACCGAAGAGTCGCCAAGTTACTGTGAGCCAGACAAGAAAACTGGCTCTCTGGGTACTCAAGGAAGGCACTGCAATCACTCATCGATCGGGGTCGACGGTTGCGAGCTCTTATGTTGTGGGAGAGGTTACGAAGCTGTTAGAAGAACACATAGGGTAAACTGCAATTGCAGGTTTCAATATTGCTGCGACGTCCAATGCGAGACATGTGATCGCAGGTATACTTACAGTCGGTGTCTGTGATAGGTTTTGAGATCTAGTATGTGTTTTTTGAAATTATTGTGCCAATCTTAGTGTGTTCCCAATTAAATTCGGAAGCAAGCCGAACTAGCGTAGTGAAAAAAAATATGAGCTTATTAAATAATACAAAAATTTTGTGGAAATTTGAGTATTTATTATTCACGTGACTTTCAATGGTACTGCTTAGATCTAAGAATTTCATTATTCGTCCATCAATAATTTACCATCAGGGTTCAGAGATAGGCATGTTAATGTAAGGCCTTTTCGCCTTAGGCACGTATGGATAGACATGTTAACGTACTTTTCTTGCTTGAAGTTTAAGATAAGTTGAGTTATTATCAAATGGTGTCTGGGTATTTCAGAATTCATTAATGATTAGTTACTTAAGAAGATGATAGTTCTTTTTTTCCTGATTCTATTGCTTTGAGAAAAGTAGCATTCATAGTTTAGGAGAAACAGCTAAACTATTTCCTTCCGTATGAAAAAATCTTTAAAATTTGAGGACATTGAAAACTTAAAAGTTTCGCAGTTCGCGAACGTAGAAATTCTAATAAAAACGACACTTCGCATTCATTGATAATATTTGCATTGCTGTAGGATAAAAAATATTCTAGAAATTTGGAGTGAATACTTATGAGGTTTTTTTCCTAGATGCTTTGTTGTATGCATTCAGCTATTCCGAATTTTCTTGCTTGATGAACAATTTGTAGAGTCATCACTTCAGAAGCTTTAGAAATTAAAATTAAACTAAGTTTTAATCATCAAAAGACAATAGAAAGTTACAAACATATGCATAATTTGTATTGCTTATCTTTGTGAAAAGATTATCCATGGTTTAATCTGATAATAATTCCAAAACATTTGCTGCGTGGTAATAGCCATTCAAGAAATATAAGGTGAAAAACGGAACTATTTATGGAAAAAGGGCAACTAAAAAGCGTTTCTTATTAAACTTCGGTTAATGTTCGTTCTTATTAATGTTTAAGTATAGGCAAACTCTACTTAGAATATTTCTTATAAATAGCTTTAATCTTACGATTCGATAGGCCACATTTTATTGAACAGTAAAGGCAAACACCAGCTCAATCCCTCCGTTTATTTCGCGGCCATCATATGGCGAAATTAGACAAGCTTAATGAAGGCTTAAAATTGACCCTTCTTTGAAATCAGTTTCTAGGACTCCTGGAAACATGAATATATATTTATGTATTTCGAAGTAGCCTCCATTTGCCTTAATTCACTACTTTAAACGGATGTAAAAATTTCAGAAACAACTTTTAAAGTCTACTATTGGAATGTTCTTTAATTTTGATGCCGTGGTTTTCTAAACGTCTTCACTCTCCTTAACCTTATACTTTTTTCAAGTTTTTCGGTTTCGGAATGTTTTGATGATAAACCTTTTGTAGATTTTTTTTTTTTTTTTGCTTTTGAAACAGAAAAATATGTTAAAGAAATATGGTTTAACGTTGTCGAGTTCATTAGGAAACCTTAATATCCCACAGTAAAAAATAACTAAATTCTGCAGGGGAAAAACATTCACGGAAAAAAACTGGATAAAGAAAAATACAGATTTTTTCTGTTCTTAACCGTTATCCGAGAAATATAAACAATTTCTGTTTATTTACGGTCCTTCTCTGTATATTTGACGATTTGAAACTATTTTTTTTTTTTTTTTTTACAAAATGGTTTTTTTTTTGTTTTTTACCCTTATCATAAATGGATTAAAACAGTCAGTTAAAATTCTAGCTTTTGTCATCTAATATCGCTTACCGTACCATAACTTTTATCTTTTTTCAAATCATTTTACGATTATTTTCTATATTTGCATTTATTTTTCAGCAATTACTTTATAGTTTTGAAAATTTTATAAGTAAGACTACGAATTGACTTTTTTGTTAAAAGGATGCTAAACTGGATCAAATGATGCTAAACCGGACCATTATGTTTCTTCAGATATAATGTTCTGGCTATTTAAGTTGCCAGTCAATTTTGTAAGAGTAGATCACGATAGTTTTAAATATTTTTACACTTAAATATGATATCAATATGACTTTTAAGATAAAGACAGTTTAAGACCTTTCTTCATAAAAGAAAACGAGCTTCGGTTCAAAGCACTCGCCTAACAGTGACCCAGGTTTGAATCCCAGCGCTGACTAGCAGTACAAATTCTCTCGCCGCCCACAATGCTGACCTAGTAAATAATTTATAAATATAAACTATATCAAATTATATAAATATAAATTATATTACATTATATAAATATAAATTATATGAATATATATAACAATACTTATCTGCTAAAAAACAGGCGTCCGTTTTTAAATATTAGTATTTTTCTGTAAAATAAACGGTTTTATACTGGTACATCAGCTGACAGTTTTTCCCTGAATTTAGCAGCTTTTTTTTACAGTGCAGAATTAAATAGCATTAAAAGAGAAGATTACTTCTGAAACTTTTACATCCAAGTACGGAAGTAAATTACGGCAAGTGGAAGTAACTCCAAAACATATTAAATGAGTATTTAATTCGCTGAATATATTTAGAATTAGTTTTGGAAAAGAATACTCAAAACTCTCAGATACTTTTACTGTTAAGTAAACACTTACAATTATTTTAAGCATTGCCTAAATAATTAAAAAAAAATTTCAATTTAAATATGAATAACTAAAATTGCATTTTAATTTTTTATTTGTGTTATGAAATATTTTTACGTCATTTTTTCAAGAAACTGTAATCTAAGTTTTATTTGATTTCTTTGATAGTATTACATTGTACCGAAAATTTATTAAAGGCTGCATTATGCACCGTTTTAAAAATTCTTTACTTAAGACAATTGATTATTAAATATGTTTGTTGCTTATAAGTCTGACAGATGTTGTTTTCTGAGCATATGTGTTTTATTAAAGTTTTTGTTGAAATTATTTAGTGTCATTTTTTTGCCGAAATCAATTCTCCAACATGTTAACTAATGCACATTTTATAATTGAAAAAAAAACTCTTCTAAAAATGTACAAGCTTAATAGAAATTGTCTAAATTTAAATGCAGCTGACCGTTAGCAGCTAAAATACATTATTTTCAATGTTTAACTATTTAAATACTGTCTCATTAAAAAGGTATAAGTACTTTTCGCAAAATCCTAAATAAACTTTAAGCTAATGATTGGAACCGCAATTTGACGCAGATGGAACACCGGAGCACCTTTCACATATTTTTTTCTGACTCGCTAATTACAAGTAAAAATATATTTTGGTATTTTTAATAATAATAAACATTCTAATAGTCTAATAAAAATCAGTTAGATATATTTTTGCTTGTGGAATTCTTTTTTTCACTTTTAAATTTGTTATGCATTAAGTTGGTGAGTTTATTTTTGAGATATGGGACCAGAGAGATCCCTTAAATACTTCTTGAGTTGTGAAAAAAAAATTTCATCATTTGAACGCTATTTTCGTTTTTATTGTTTTAATTAAGACTCAGGAATTCTAACCTACAATTCAAGCTGGATCGTTTTCAATACTAATTCAGGTGAATATCACAAATAAAGAGGGTCCAAACTGATTGACACGATCCCAAATGTTGAGGCAAGAAAAAAAAAACGATGCGAAGGCCAAAGAACGCAGACGGGAATACCTTAAGGACAAACGGAAAAACAACAAACGGAAAAATGAAAGGATTCCGTTAGCAAACGCAAGCATGAAGCCCATTCCTTACAAAAGTACCAAAGTGGTTGAGAGAATTGAACCCTACCGAAGAGCGAATGGTGACTCTCCGAACCCCTTTCATGCAAAAACGAGAACTGTGTGTTGATCACCAGTTAGGGATAAAAGGATCCATTGTCAAAGAACCCAATGACTTGCACAAGACCGTAGACTGTCTTCCACGCAATATAAATGATTCATTCGCTATTCATGTAAAATTGAAAAAAAGCCTAGCTTTAAAATCTTATTTCATGTATGAACTTGTGAATCCGAAACGGAGGTATGATGCAGCCTACAGTCTCCTTCAAACACCATTGTACCAATCCGAAAATGTTAATATCGATCTCGATTGGCTGTTCAATGTCTATTCAGTCATCAAAAGAATTTACACAGAATGTGTCTGAGCTGCTTTCAAATATGTCTGCGAAATTGTGTTCTGAGCAGTTCTGGATTAACAGTTAAAGATATCCAAGATGAAAACACAATATAGTTGCTTTTCCAAAAATAAAATTAGACAACAACCATTTTGTCAATGTGTACCCTGTGATCGTCTTGTGGCCAGGGGTGAAAGCGAGACGGAAAAGAGGAATGGCTGGTAGTAAAACCATTTCGGTTATAACTAGTTTCCGGGAGGAGTTAACTAATTCTTTTTAAAACTATTTAATACATTATCCTTGGAAAATAAGCAGTTTCATATATAGACTAAAATTATAAAAGAAATCTTGATAGTTACAGATGTTTTATTTTTCTCGAAAAAAATGCTAAAATGAAATGTCTTTCGTACCAGTTTTTGCACTTTTCCATCTTGCTATATAAGGGCTTTCAGCCATGCTTGTGGCGATCACAATTTTTTTTAGTAATAATGTTATTAATCTGAAATTATATATTTTTTTCGACATGGTAAATATAGCTAGAGAATGTATTAATAACCTTAAAATAACTCAGCGTTAACAGAATAAATGTTTAATGTAACAAAATAATGAATTTTAATTTGCTATATCAGTTTAAAAAAAGTAAATAAAAATAAAATATTCCGCATTTGTATCGATTTCAATTCGTATTATTTACTTTGCAAATGATTGTATTAAATGATCAGAAATGACACCCTGATAAAAGTGCTAAATTTGGATACAAGATAAAGAATTGAATCTTTATATAATTTTCACATATATAGCATAAAAAAGGGGAAATACACTATGTGTCAAGAAAAAGATATACGATCTACAAAAATCCCTATGCTCGAAAAAATGCAAAACTCAGTTTGGCATTTTTTTCCGAATCTCCGAGTTCATTTATATTCCCCCCCTGACACCAAGTCTAGTTTACTAAAATGCTCGTATATCCTAGATCAAAACTTTTGGGTATTTTGATAATGAGCAAATTCATGTGTTCTAAGTTATTGAAAAGGCATACAATAATTAAAAGTTTAGAATAAATATCGATATTTCTCCTTGCAATAAAAATAAACTTATCAAGTAAAAAGAACGCAACTCTATTTGCTTTCACAATTATCATAATATGTTTAACAAATAACTTCACATTTGCGTATCAATAAATAAACAAAAATTAACAGTATGGCACTCATGATGAACCCTAACTATTTATATTAGTAATACTTTTTTGGAAACGTTACGCTCGTAGAGAACGGGCCGTGTAGCACATATTTTAGCGCTGGGGCTTTCGAAGCCTAAGGATAAATTTTTATAAATTTGTCAATCCTTATTCGACGGTATTTAGAGCATTTGAGTTAAATATAATTTGTAATAAAATCAAATGATGTTATAAGTTAAGTTAGATGCAAAAATCATCAAAACAAAATAAATAAATAAATTACGTCTAAAAATCAGAACAAACTAAAAAAAGCTCAAAACTCGGAGTTGTGGGACCTGCATTTACCTGATTTGGGTAAGTGACTTGAGCCAGTGGTTATATTATAAAAAAACACTATTTCCGAGAGCGTTTTTTCTTGAAATGGAATCAACCGATGATATAAAATAAGTAAAACATTATAAAATGAGTTAAAAATCAGTAAAAATTTAAAATAAATAAATAAATCAAATAAAATCAAAAAACCAAAACTAACTAAAAAATTCTAAAACTCGATGCTGCTACCAGTATTTAACTGATTTGGTAAGTGAGTGGAGTAAGTGATAATGCTATTAAGATGTACTATTTCTGTGTTACTATTTTTTTAGAAACAAATTAAGTATCCTAGAAAATTATAAAATTAGTTAAAAAAATGATATAATTAAAAATATGTATCGTTGGTTCACTTTAAAAGTTTTTTGCTGTTACAAATCTAAAAACAAAATTATTAGAAAAATTAAAGCTTTTATGTAAGTCAAAATCAGTGAGCAAATCATTAGGCAAAAATATTAGGCTGTTTTACAAAGTAGTTTTGCTAAGGAAAATAATGAACGAAATAGACACAGCGCATTAAATTCGAAGCAAAACTTATCGATTTGCTATCATTCTGAAAAGAATTATCTCGGTTTTAAAGCGGATAAATATTTTAAAGATAAAAGGAATGAATTTTTATAAAAGAAATTTCAATTTGATGAGGTTTTCTCATTTTGATGAAAATTATTAAAATGGATGAATAATTTATAATGTTTTCATACTATTTATGAGCTCACGTATTGCATTACTAAAGTAACTTTTTTGAAGTTAAAAAAATCAAATTACAAAGGCTTTTAATTTTAGAAAGACCACGGCTTTACTTCAAATTAACATTTTGCTCCATTTCCTTAAGCAGCATAGAAAGCACTGACTAAAGTTACTGTTAAGAACAGTTACGTACATGAACAACTGCAATCGGTAATAGCTGTTATGACCATTAATAACTACATTCATTAATAACTATTATAAACTAACTTAAAATAGTTATAAAAAATATTTCTCAAGATTAAAAACTTTTAAAGACCAGCTATAAAAAACATGATAGATATATAATTCATTTTATTAATGCAAAATATCGCTTGAAAAATACAAAAAAGTACTTTTTGTGTTAATTGCTTGAAGGTTTTGTTTCTTCAAAAAAATTAAAAAGTAGAAAAACGTTTTTTTTTTTGTATCGTTCAAGAAGGCTAGAAAACAGCAATGATTTTTAAAGATCAGCTATGAAAAACATTACACATATATAATTCATTTTATTAATGTAAAATAGCACTTAAAAAATGCAAAAAAGTACTTTTTGTATTAATTGCATGAAGGTTTTTTTCTTAAAAAAATAAAAAAAAATAGAAAAACCTTTGTTGAAATCGTTCGAGAAGGCTAGACAGCAATGTTTTTTAAAGACTAGCTATGAAAAACATTACAGATATATAATTCATTTTATTAATGTAAAATAGCACTTAAAAAATGCAAAAAATTACTTTTTGTATTAGTTGCTTGAGGTTTTTTTTTTAAGAAATTAAAAAAAAAATGGAAAAACGTTTTTTTAAATCGTTCGAGAAGGCTAGAGAACAGCAATGATTTTTAAAGACCAGCTATGAAAAACATTACAGATATATAATTCATTTTATTAATGTAAAATAGCACTTAAAAAAGGCAAAAAATTACTTTTTGTATTATTTGTGTGAAGGTTTTTTTTTTAAAAAAAAAATTAAAAAGCAGAAAAACGTATTTTGAAATCGTTCAAGAAGGCTAGAGAACAGCAACGGAGATTTTCAAAAACACGAAGGAAAAAAATCTAATTTCGAATTGGCTAAAAAAAAAAACATCTATCTCCAAAACCCTTTGATTTTAAATACCCTTGAATTTGCTTAAGTAAATAAGAATATATTCATAAATGGCGCCAATTAAATAGCTAAAACGATCTTAGAAATTCAGACGCAAATATATATAACAGTTAATAAAAGGAAAAAACTAAATCCTTCCTTAATTCGAATCAGTAACCCCACTACCTAAAGAGTGCTAGGCGTTGTGGACTCGCCCCCTATTTTTTTTTATCTGCTTCCCCTTCTTCGTGATATGTTAAAATCAGTGAAAACGAAAAAGAAACGAAAAAAATCTTTAAGCGTACTGGAAATGGTTCGACCGACAGACCGTTTGCTGAGACCTATAATTTTCTCACGTCAGGCTTCAAAAGGCCTGCGGGCCTATACCGAGGCCTTGCGCCACCCAAGCAGATTTTTTTAAAAGAAAGTAAAAAATAAAATTCTCCTATTAAAAGGTCACACGGCTCATTGGTTGTCCACTGTACAATGATGATGAAACTCCGATAATGAGAGAAATTAAAGTCTTGGGATTTCGATAAGTGATTAAATTAATGTTTTATTTGATGTATGCAATACATAATGTTATTCTAAATAATTGGATTGTTGCGATCTTTCGCCTTCCATGTCTTGCTAATTAGTGTTCGTTAAACTGAAATGACCACTAACAGTAGATAGATTTTTTACATGTGACAAATACAAAAAAGAAAAATCATATTTTAAATTTCGACTGATTTCGCACACATTTCGTATTTTGCCATGTAAAATCACATTCTTTAAAATGTTAAAAATTGTATACCTAAAAATTCGAAATTTTTTCGACTGACAAGGAGAATAAAAAAAAAGAATAAGAAAAGATAAATATGTACTGAAAATATTTTTTGCATTGAATTATTTTTAGATAAATGAAAATTCGGAAAATGAATCCATACATTACAGGCAACATATACTAGAGCGAGAATCTGAGTAATATGAATACATGAACAATAAGAATACTCAACAATTGAAATACTTGAACAATAAACGAGAACAGTGAAAATTAAGGATAACAAAATAAAAGTGAACTACAGTAAAAGGTGTCAGACAAATGGAGGTAACGCAAGTCCTGAATAGAATTCATTATGCTTCTAGTATCAGAATATAACCTGAGAATAGTGCCATTACTTTGAGATTTTTTTTATCGAATCCTGGGCAAGATAGTTAGTGCTCAGCATTCATTTTACCAGCTCTGCAGATTTGACATTGACTTGTCTGAAGAACGGCGATGTTGTTTTGATGTTCTGCTAAACAATCATGACTGATTTTAAGTCCAAAATTAGCAAAGGGTTCCATACGGGATGTATGACTATAGTCTTTCCAATTTAAATGTAAAGTTAGGAGCCAAAAACAAGCGAAGACGAAATTCTAAAGATATGTATGTTTGCAAAAACTGAACTTCATCAGGGGATACTCTGATAAAACATTGGAGACTTTCTGTAATCAGTGGTTAAATCAAAAACACTGTGCTTCGTGGCCCCATAATGGATAAACTAATTAAAAAATGTAATCCAAAATTCAAAAATTCAAATAAAGATGAAAATTCAATTCAAATGAAATACAAGTCAAAAGTACACTGAGGAAATACTCACAAGGACACGTCTACATATAAGAAATATAAATAAAGATAAAGTTACAGTTAGAATAACCAAATCAAAATAAAATAAAATAAAAACTAATTTTGAATGAAAACAAATGAAATTATTTTTAAATATTAAATAAAAGCTGTGATCGCCTCATTACGCGCACTGGTTATCCATTGGTCAAATGCTTTTTCCTTCTGGATTGACTCCGTTAAACTCCACAACATTTCAAATCATGAGTTGCTAAAACTGTCTCAATTGATGTTTGTCGTCGGATTGATTTTGAAATCCTGCCTGTGTACGTGTTTCAAGACGTCACAAAGTGCTTTTCCTTCTTTAGCATTCATATTTATACTGAAATCACCATCAAGCCAGTAATTACACGTTAATAATAAAAAGAATATAAACATACTTTAAATTATTATTATGTAGTGAAAATAAAAAGGAAAACAGCAAAGGTCGCCATAGCAACGCATGCGAAGACGATTTATGCACACTGTTTACTTGAACACAGTTGAAAAGTGTGTGTACGCCATCAAATCCATACCAAGACCCATTTTGCCAATGGGTAATAAAATAAAATATAAATTGCCAGATCTTTAAAAATAGTCTTTCCAACTCTCCTGGATCTTTTCCCAGCGAATTCCTTTGGATCGCAATTCTTGCTCTGTTCTGTGTGCTGTATTAATTTTATTTTAAATGTGCTTTTTTATAGACCTTGTAGAGAGGGGTAAAGTTACCCGTTTTTCCTGTGTACCCATCTTTGCTAAAGAATCGGCTTTCTCGTCACCATCTATACCTACGTGTGATGGAATCCATTGAAATACTATTACCTTACTATTATTTTTAAGGGCTTGTTTGTTTAATATGTGAGAATCGGTTCGGTGGTTAGTTGTAACTGCTTGTATTGCAGCTATTGAGTATACCAAAATTACGGCCTTGATAAAGAAGTTGATGTTTTCTAAAAGGCCGTTCATTGCCAGTGAGATGGAATGTGTTTTAGCGTTAAAACTAGAGGCGGGTTTTTCTGTGAGATGTGAAAACAGTTTACTATATACTCCAGCTCTAGCCTTGGAGCTTGGAGCCATCGGTGTAAATTTTGATCCATTCAAGTTTTGGGTATTTTTCCTCCAACAAACAGAGAACTGTTTTATTTATTTATTTTTATTTCCTATGAGCTGCACAATCAGTCTTCCCGATGAGCAGACCTAATGCGTTCTCCAGAAGTGGTATCTACTCTTTCAGGACCACCACAATGGATGAGATACCGTTGGTCATGGTAATTTGGACGTCTAGTTTCTGCCACACTAGATGGCAGCACTGAGACTCTATTTTGGATGCTAAAGTGCACTAGGAATTTAATTTTGCCGGAAATGCGAAGAGCCAATAAGGCACTCCAGGGATCTTTTACATGCCGCATAATCATACAACATGGCCGCTGAGGATTTTCTGCATCCCAAAAATCCGGTGTCTGGGCCGGGGATCGAACCCGCAGACTTGGGCTCAGAAGGCCGACGACAAACCAACTGCGCCAACCACCCACCCACCCAGCAGAGAACTGTTTTTATCGTTATTTATTAAGTTGTTTTTCTATATCAGAAAATTTAACTATGAATGTTAAAATTTATGTCTGGCAACGTGTAAAAGCTTTCTTTTTTGCTACTTTTGATTGACGCGAGCGCCAGCTTATAAAATAAAGAATGAGAGATCTCGTAAGGAAAAAAATAAATTTTTTAGAACAATTGATATATAGTAAATATTTAAAGAAATAAAACCGAAAAAAATAGCAAAAACGCTCTTAGATTTGCCATAACTTTCGTACAAATAGGATTTTTACACAAAAAATCTCTTATTAAAATTATAATACAATATAGTCCTATCAGCCTGTCAAATTTAAACTTTGTTGTTGCGTTTCAGTGGACAGTAGATCAGCCAACATTTCTTCTTTTTGCTACAAGAGTTTAAAAAATGATATTTCTTAGAGTAGAATAGCCAACATTGCTTTTTTTGCTACAAATTTAACAATTAATAATTGTTACAGTAGATCAGCTAACATTTCTTTTTTTACTACAAGTTTAACAGTTAATAATTGTTACAGTAGATCAGCCAACATTTCTTTTTTTACTACAAGTTTAACAGTTAATAATTCTTACAGTAGATCAGCCAACATTTCTTTTTTTTGCTACAAGTTTAACAGTTGATAATTCTCAAACTAATAATTGAATCGTAATTTTTTTAAATTTTATTTCATAGAACTTCTTGCACATTATTTTCTACACACCTTTGTAATAATCTTGGAATATAATGCATAATAGCAGAACGAAAGGTACCATGACGACAAACTTGTTTATAATTAATTATTTATTATGTTAAATGTTCAATGATAACGAATTATTAACTAAACAAATTAAAAACAAAAATAATTCTTTTTTCTCTCTCGAAGAAATGGGAATGGCATAATTGTAGTTGTCATTGAATATTAGTATATTAGTATAGGTAACTATATTTTGAGCTATAATGTCATGCTTTAATTTCTTTATCAGCAGCATATTATGAAAAAAATATACCCCTCTAGATCTCAACTGGTAAAATTTTGCTTTTAAACTCCTTTCTACCAGTTTTCCAAATTTTATATAAGAAGGAAAAATTGTGCTGATTAAAAAAATTCTACAAAATTTTCCCAAATCTATTAAAGCCAGTTAAAATGAGAATTTTAGAGAAATATACAAATTGTTTGAATATATTTTCTTTAAATTCTAGATTTCCATAGTTTGATTAATAAGTAAAATTCCTTTTTCAAATGCTTCGAAGAATTTTAATTTTGAAAAACCCAGTTTTGAAAACTTCTCATAATTTCTTTTTTTAGAGAGATTTGACTTGTTTACAAGATGCAATTTGAAGCAAAAAGTAATCTTTTATTTTAAGTTTCAATAAAAATTAAAACTAGACTTGAATTATAAACATAAAAAATGTCCATAATCATTTTTCTTGATGGTTATTAAAATTTATTTTTGAGAGAATATTTTTATGAAAAATGAATTGCCATCCATTTTCATGAAAAATGGATGGATGGAGTGGAATAAAGGAAAAATGGAATGGAATGAAATGGTAAAATATCGTTTTGAAATTATGTAAAACAGACTATGAGTTGAAGCAAATTATGAGTTATATCAGTTATTACTGTTTATTAAACAGTAATAACTGCTGTAAAAATGAATAAATGTCTGTCTTACGTATTTGATTACTTTTCCTAAATGCAAGATATTTTTCGGAAAACCAAACATAGTGTTAAATTTGAACAATTAAACTTTTCTAAGCAGTAATATCTGCCATAAAAATAAAGAAATGTCTGTGATGTGCGTTTGATTGCTTTTCCTAAGCGCAAGATATTTTTCGAAAAACCAGACACAGTATAAAATTTGAACAATTGACTCTCTATTACAGTTAAAGCAATTTAATAAAACAATTATCACAATAAATTCTTACCTTTTTCTTGAATTTAATTAATCTTATTTTTGGATATACTTGTAGTCTAACACTTTGATTTCTTCGATTTGAATTTTTCAGTAGTAGTAGCACTTTATTTACGTCACACTCGATGAAGTTTTCAGATGAACGAAAAAAGTTAGATTAATTATCTTCTCCTTGTCTCCATAATAACACCAGATGAAAGAGGCACACCAAGTATAAATGCTTTAACATAAATAGTAGTAAAATTTCTACATTTTCCCCACAATTATACGTTTCTATAGTTTTAATAAATAGTAGAAATGTTTCAACATAATTAGTGTAGTCAACATAAAAGTAGGTTTATGATCGAGTAATATGATTGTATAGCAGCAAGGATTTTTGCGTAATTTTTGTAAACAAATTTGATAAATAGGCACATAAATCAGTAGGTTTATTGATTTATTGGCTATTGGTTAATGGTTATTGCAATTACATACATTTTCAGGCTTGTGTGCTCAAAATAGGCTTATAAACCTTCATCAAGTAGAAGAGGACAGGTAGCACAATAGGAGAGACAGCACCAAGTAGTCTTTTATTTATTTATTTATTTATTAGTAAACATACATGTAGGCTTGTGTGCTCAATAACATGAGTGCGGCTTATAAGCCTTTGTCAAGTAGAAAGACAGAAATTACGATTTAGAGAGGTATGTACTTTATTTACATTGCACTAGAGCTGCAAAATGAGCTGTTGGCGATGGTCTGGGAAACATCCCTGAGGATGATCCAAGCACATGCCATCGCAATTTTGATCCTTTGCAGAGGGGATGACTCTCCTGCTTTGGTAGTTCGACGATCTGCGCGAAATCGAGCAGTTTACGGTAGAGCCGTTTTGCAAGGACCGATATCGCGTGCTCTCGGTCCTTACGCACCTACCAAAGTATCACCCACCCGCTTACTGAAAGCAGCCAGTGATGCTAGACTTCGATGTTATACCGGGAACCGAGTCTTTACGATCAGTCCACTGCGGGACTTGTCAAGTAGAAAGGCAGATAGTACGATTCTGAGAAAGACAGCCACGAAGATACACCCAGAGTTATGACGGGATTCGAACCATAGAGTTGAAATACTGGGTAGAGAGAGTAGAATAACCCCCGACCCGTGGACAAGATAAAGTCACGTGACTGTAGCCCAAACTTGCCGTTCACTGAGACCGCTTCGATTCCCGTCCATTCGTTTAGCATTGCGATCGTCTGATGCAATTAACTGTCTGTCTTTTAAATTCAGAAATAAGAATGGTACAAAAGTCCTGAGCATTTTGCTGCACGGAGAAGTTTTCTAGGGACTGTCCGATAACTTTTTACAAGAAAGGGCGACATTTTTTTTCACTTTTTCCATTTTAAAATTGATTTTAAAATTTTTCCGATACTCAGTCATGCTCTGATAATCATGTTTTATTTGCTTTAATAATCAATTACGCTCGTTTTTGCTCACTTTTTTTTGCATTTAACATAAGTTTTAATTGTTTCTTACACTTTAAACTTATAATGTTTAAGTATATTTCAATATATACTCTATTTTTAGCTGAAATAGCTGCAAAGCTTTGTTGGCTTCCTTGGCGAGATACTTTAGCGCCAAGGAACAGTTGAGTAAACTTTCGGTTTTGTTTTAGTTCTCTTTAAATGTCGATATCATTTCTGTATATTCTGAAGATTTTGTTTATCTTTACCTAAAACCCAATATTTATCTTGTTCTAAAATGTTTCCTTTAAATATATATATTTAAATAGAAAATATGGTACATAAGAAGTTGTGTTTTTTAAATTACATAGGAATGCTTAAAAACCAAATTATTTGTATATTCTTATATGTTTGATAAATAATTAAATTCTATGAAATATTTTTAGTATTTAAATATAAAATAGTGTATAGTAGTTTTAGTGTTAATTTTTCATAAAATTGTATAATTCTGTTACTATACATAAAATGAATACAAATTATGTACTATTTAGAAAATAAATTAAGGTATATTTAATGTAATCATTAAGTACTTGTTTATCTTCTTTTTATTTAAAAATAGTTGCTAAATTGGAAATACTTTATTTTACTAGTATATTAAAGCGTAGAATTAGTTTGATTTAGTGCAACAAATTTAGAAAAAATAGAAGTGGCTAAGTTGTATAGGAGTAAATTAGTGCAGTAAATTAGCGCATGTGATACATTGGTATGGAATAAACTGCTTAGACGGCCAAGGCTAACAGCTGGCTGTGGTGCAAAGATTTAACATCATGAAGCTTTCTTGTAAAATTTCAACTGTTTTTACCTTTGTATAGATTGTATATATTTAATTTGCAGCTGGCTAAAAGATATAGTTTTAAATGCACTTACTATTTTTAAGAAAATTACATTTTTTATGGATGGGCATTGTAATTTTCTTAATGTCCATAAAATGATTATGGTTCTCTCATTTGTAAAATAAAATATTTTTAACTGTTACTTTTTAAGTTACTGGTTTTCTGTATAAAAATTATTAAATATACATTGACCTATAATAGTTGCATAAATTTACCTCATAAAAAGTTGCATAAATTGCAATTTCTATCACAAATAAAAGTAAGATATTTTAATTATAAGTTCGTCATTAGTTTCAATCTACATTTCGTACAAAGTAAAAATTCTAATTGATTTCTCTTTTATTTAAGTATTTTTCGTTTAAATTTCGAAAGCTTTTCTACTAGTCTCTTTGTGTGTACAATTCAAACTTCCTAGTAATTTATGGAATTAGATTGTACATGAAATGCAAAGTAAAATTTCTAATTATACTCCTTTATTATTTTCTTTGATTAGTTCAATGCTTTTAATCTTATATTTTTCTCTATTCGGAGCTGAAAACTTTTATATTAGAATAAATATTTTATTTCATATTTAGACAAATTGTTGAGTATTAAGTTAAAATGCAACAGCAGTTTTATTTTTGAAAATATCTATTTTAAGTGTCAGGAAAAAAAGAAGTAAAAATTCTAAATTGATAATGTAAATAATCTTTATTGTATAAATAATTTAATGTATTCAATATATAAATAAAATTCTAAACGTAATTAAATCTAATCAAAAATATGTTTTCTAACTAATCTTTTCTACTAAAAACGGGTTTTATTTTCCCCGAAGATATTTTTCCCGAAATTTGATATTACCTCTCGAGCAGTCTCTTGGTGAGCATAAATAAAAATGATGAAAGTGTTGCAACATTAACGTTATTTCTAAGCATCGAACTTTTTTCAGACAATCTGTTTAATTTTACAATTTGTTTTATCTAACAGTGATAAAACTTTTAAAACGTAAAGATTAAATTTATTTTTTAAACGAACTTATGTTTCATTAAAAAAGAAATGCAACATTTTCAAATTCACATTTTAAGCCCTGGTAGATTTAAAAAAATCCTGATTTTTGCATCGAAGTTATTATTTTTTTTTAAAAAAATAACAATAGTTAAATGTAATAATAGTTATTACAATATATATTGTTAATTTTTTTTTAAATAGATCTTTGCAATAAAAGCATTTAAAAAAAAAATTTCCGAATATAGTAATAAATATAAGTGATGCAGAATATCGTTTTTTATTTTGATTTAATGAATAAATTTTAAGGAATAGTGTTAAGGGTAAAGACGAGAACTACTGAATTTTTTTTAATAAAGGCAGTACTTTAATTAAAAAATTTTTGTTAAGAAAAAAAAAACTCCTCATGTTTTAAAAACCCATTTAATAATATTAAAGAAATGTGATTAACGAAAATATTTTTTTTCTCTCTTTCAAATGCTCCGATTATTTGCGCATCGGTAATATCGAAATAAAGCTGTTTAAAAACTTAGTGCGCCAACATTTGTGATACTGCGCCAAGTATTGCACTCTTTCCATCACGTGATTGTAACTCTTTGCTTGCTATCTGTGGCGTGTCTTTTCGGAAGGAATAAAGCGAACTTGGTTCCTCTACCTACTATTTCAACTCTATGATTCGAACCCGCTGCCTCCACGCTACAGACCTCTCGTTCAGGAAGGTCCCATAAATTTGTAGAATTGTTTACTGTCACACATATATATGCAGGCTTGTATGATTGTAAATACAAGGAAATCTAAATCGGTAGTTGTCAAACAGATAACACAAATTAGAGAAAAACAACGCAAGGATACACACACACAATTAACCTGGCTTCGATTCCGCTACCTCCAAGTTTCAAAGTGTTTGTTGAAAGGACAATGCTTTTCAGCCACAGAAGCTTTATAAATTTTGGATTAGATTGGAGGTACAACGAGCTCTATGGTCGAGCTATATTACGCTTCCGATGGGTTGGTAGATCGAAGTCTTATATAAGAAGTCCTATATTTCTCTGCTGTAATATTTGTGATATGCAGACTTTCAAAGAACCCATTGCGTGAATGTTGGAAAATCTTGAGATTCCAGCAGCCGGTGGAGTAACACGTCAACTATATTTCATTTATTTGATTTATTTATTAATTTGAGTTTCCTTGATTTGATAAAAGGTTTGATATAAAAATAAAGAAAAGAAGAGTAATTTTCTCCTCAAATGTTATTATTGGAATTATATACATTTCCAGGCTTGTGTGTTCAATTTAGACTCATAAATTTATGTCAAATAGAAGAATAGATAGCACAATACAGAAAAAGGTAGCACGAAGATACATCCAGGGTAACAGCGGGATTCGAACCCGCTACCTTCACGCTTTGCACAGCATTTGGTGGGCAATACCGATCGGCCAGAGAGGCCCCCTAAAAGCTCCTCAAATGTTAAATTTCTGTATTAATTATACGCTTGTGTGTCTCAAACATCGAGATACTACTTTCTGGTTCACGTACCTGAGAACTTTACTATCGCAGACTTTAGTCTCAGTTTATCCTGAGAGTTTTAAGGCAGAAAAAATTGCGTGTTCTCTCAAACGTTCTTCTATCCCACAGAGGACTGATCGTAAAGACACGATTCCCAGTGGAACAGCGAAATCAAGCATCACTAGCTGTGATCAATAAGCTGTTTAATAGTTACTAAAAATCCTGTTAGATTATTATATTTATACTGAAATATAAAATCTACCCAAAAAGTAGTTTGACATTTTTCTTCATTTATATTTAAAAATTGATCATTAATTGATTTTGCAAACGAATTTCAATGATGAATTACTGTTTCTCTTAGATTTAAATAACTTCAGACGTGTACAACTAAAAAAAAAAAAAAATACTGTTCGGAAGTGAGCAGTGTTTGGAATATTTTACCTTAAGAGCAGAAAAAGACATGCTGCATTTCATAGCCATAAACGATTAAAATGCTTCATAATATATTTTTCACTTATTTTGACCTAAATCAATACAAAATAATGAAAAAAGTATAAAAAAATATGTTTAATCAAAACTCTGAGTCAAAGACTTAAAGGCGTTCAAAGTTTGGCTATTTTTTTAATCCGGGGGATAAAGCTTTAAAAAATAAATAGTTATTATTTTTGTTTATAACAAAAACCAAGAGTCAATTTTACCATTTGAAATTTCTAATCGGTCCCCAATACTTCCTTCAGGCAGGTACACAGTATCTAAGAGGGTAGGGAGTCCTAATTACAGACCAGTGGCGAATATTCTGTTGTAAGCACAGCCCCTTTTGCAGATTACTTAATCAAAAGAGCGTCAGATTGAGACAGAGAGTATTAAATGACGTGCATGATCCCATGTTTAACCTCGAAATGTCTGGGGCGGTTGCCCTTTTGTTTCTGCATCATTTGAGACAAAGCTAACTGTCGCTCTCAATCTATTCTTGTGGTTTGAGATGCGTCGCCCGGATCTTATTATTTTTTTTCTTCCTTTCCTCATCTTTTCGATAAATAAGCAATAAAGAAAAAAAAAAAGATTCCGTTTGTATTCCTTGTCACGGTGATTAAATGGCTAGTATTTAAACGTGAGTTTTGTTCTTGAATTTGAAGGATTACGTTAAGGATCAGAAGGCGTACGGTTTAAACTATTAAAAGGATTTTAACTGCTGCAGAGTTTTTACTTTTAGCTATTTTTAGTTTTATAATTTAATAGTTAAAGATTAAATTATTATTTCGTGATGTTATTTCAAAATCGGTGAGAATACATTAATACTAAGGGTCTAATTGAATATCAATCATACAAAGTTTTTTTTTTCTTCATCATTCAAATGTCAGAGGTGATTTGTTATCGCACGGGTTTTGCTGTATATTTCGCAATATTTCGATTAGGTTAAACAAGTTTTGCTTCATTGAGTAATTCTTTGCACACTTCCTAATTATCCTAAAAGTACATGGTCTGATTATAATAAGCCTGAAAAATAAAGAATGGAATTAGAAAATATTTAAGAATTTTCCAGTTGGCTAGCGCATTCCTAAGAGTCGAAGTGTTTACATCCCAAGGAAATAACCCAGGTTCGATTCCCTGCCGTAGCTGGTCGATACGAATTCTGCTCCCGGCTAACACTGACCACAGTGCTGACTTAAAATATCATCAGTGGTAGACGGATCATGGGTTAGAATCCCCTTGCCGTCGAGCTAACCGTGAGTAGTTTTCCTCTCCGTGTAACGCAAATGCTGTTAACTTCCATCAAAAATGTCCACCATGTAGGTTAGTTTGTCTCAATGCTTGATTCTGGAGATCCCTTCTGGGAAAGATTCAAAATTACAAGGATCCGAATCACAAGGAATTGAATATTGATAGTCGTAAATTTAGAATTAAATCGGCTGTTCGACGCTGGTTATAATATATATGTAACCGGCAAAGTATGAAACGCCGATATTCTATAGAATGCCTAGGTATTGTATATAATGCCGGATGTTTATAGGCAAGGTATCAAATATGAGAAGTATTACATATTTTCCCGTGTCATTGTATATATCACCTAGGCATTCTACAGAATGACAAATGCTATTTAGGCAAAGTATGTAAAAAGCATCCTGATGAGGTTATTATGCAAATGATGCGCATTTCTCAAATATAAAAATGTTATTCTGAAAAAATAATGAGAGTGCCATTAAAAAAAAATTTAATAAATAATTTAAATTATAAAAAATCAAAATGCGTAAAGAAAAATGTGCAAAACATAATTTATGCCTTTCTTATTAAGGGAAACAAAATTAATATTATGGGAAATTCTTGAACATAATTTACATTAAGAAAGACAAAACATAATTTATGCCTTTCTTATTAAGGGAAACAAAATTGATATTAAGGGAAATTCTTGAACATAATTTACATTAAGAAAGGCAAAATATAATTTATGCCTTTCTTATTAAGGGAAATCGTGATATTCGAAACGAATCGGAGATGTATTTTATACTTAGCCAGTTTCTCATTTGGCATTTCATAGAATGCCTAGGAAATGTTCGAAATATAAATCGTTTCACACAAATCCGGCTAGTTTTAGGTATTTTATACAATGCCTAGGCTTTCTATAGAATGCCGGATTTCAAACTTTGCCTCTAACATATATATATACATTTTAAATAGATTGCGAAGTCTATAAATTATATTTGTCGTCGTTAAATATTATGCATACTACTCATTACTTATAACAACAGTACTCTTAAATATAATACGACTTGCTGTAGCTCTGTATGAATAGGTTGAAAAGCAATTAACATATTTATTTATTTTTAATTAATGAATTATTAAAATTTATTTAACAAATTTTTTCCCTTTTTAAATAAATATTTTTGACAGGAAAACCTTCTAGGATTTTTCTTACTTTACTTCATTAAATAAAAGAGAAGAAAAAAATAGGGTAAAATCATTTTATTGCTTAGGATCAATAGGATTCTAAAACATCCAAAAAACAGAGTACATTACGTATCGAAAATCCTTACATTCTAAGAACCACACATTCTATTACACACAGTAAAAAATGATACAAAAAACACTACAATAATACAAAGTGGTTTCTGTATTAACGTACAACAATATATAAAATTTTGTATGACAGGTAGAACCCGGATGTTGATGACCAGGGGGAAATAAAAATAAAGTAATTTAAATTAATCTTTTGTTTAATTAAGTATGGCTTAAGTGTTCAGCTGCACATTGCCGAAATCATTTGTTGTTTACCAATTGGCTGAATAACAAATTTTAACAAAATTAAATCGTATATTAGTTTAAAATTTATCTTTTCATTTATACATTAACATTAATATTAGTACAATTGGTATGGCTAAATTTTAAAAAAAATCTAGAAAAGGGAATGTTTTAATGTTTGTTTTGTTTTAATATTATGCCTTAAAGTTGCTAGCTTTTTTTAAAAATTATTTTTGAATTCTTTTTAATTTTATATTTTTCCAATGATAGTACGAGGGTTGTTTTTTTTTTAAATAAGGTGCAGTTTCGAAAAAAAAAAAAAAAAAAAAAAAAAAAAAAAAAAAAAACAAATGGAAGAAAATTTTTAAGAAGCAAATTTATTTTCAGATTTTACATATCTTTTTTTTCCAGCATAGTTACCAAGTTCTTTTTAAACACTTATTATACCTTACAACTAGATTTAGAATAACGTCTTCATACAAACTTGCCGCTTGCCCAGTTAACCAACGGGTCACTGCCGTTTTCACGCATTCGTCATCGTTGTAGTGATTGCCATTAATATGATGTTTGAAATATCGGGAAGGATTAAAATCAATGCCTGCAAGGTCTGGACTGTAGGGAAGGAGTGGCCCAACTTCCCAACCAAAAGAGTCAAATAAAGCTGGGATCAGAGCAGCGGAGAGAGTCATGGGACACCAGAATATTTTAACTAAAATAAGTCAACCCGGAGATAAATTTTTGCCATTTCCATTTACCCTTCTAAAATCTGTATGTATAACTTCGCAAAAAGTCAATTTTCTTTTTTTGCAAACTCGGCTGTGTTTCCACATGTTAAGCTGCTTTTCTAATTTCATTTGTTCAAATATAAATAATTTTCCCGAAGTTCATTTATAAATAACATTTTTGTTATTATAAATAAGGTTTGGGAAACTTTAATTCTTAAAAGATTATGAATCACACTATTTTCATAATATCAGAATAAAGTCTGATAAAGTGAAAAATATCGTACACATGAAGGAAGTTAAGAATAAAATATGAAGAATCATAATGATGAAATAATCATCAAAATTAAACGAATTATTCATCAACATCAGGGGTTATGAAGTAAATGAGTGTACGTAGATGGTGAAAGAACTGATTGAAAATTGCAATTACAATTTGAAGATATTTCACTAAGAATGGGACATGTTTAATACCAACAAAGCTATGAGTTAATTTTTTGATTATGATAATGTAATCAAATATTTGGTACGAAAAATGCATTTCGTATTGAACCTCATTCAAAAATTTGCAAATTCGATACCTGCAAGTGACGTCATGCGTGGGTAAATCGTGACATTTGTTTATGCCACAATACAGCAGATAATCAGATTCGACTCACAAGCGTGACGTCAGTTGCAGCTATCCAATTAAAATTTGATCAGAAAATTTATTCAGCGTGATAATAAACCAAGCTAAAATAGCTGCAACGCTAACATGTCACACAAGCGTGCACAACATGCACAATCGAGTGATTAGTCCCAAACGCGTGATTTCAAAGGTATTCTTCTTCTCAAGGTGCAAGTCGTTTTTGTATGAGATGTAATGCTTAAAAGCATTTAAATTTTTTTCATTAGCTTCAAGCTTACATCGAATTAATTGGGGACCTTTCTTTGATTCATCAAACGATTCCAATTCTTCTGTCACTTGTTGATATAAACTAAGTACTTCTATAGCGTAGCTTACGTACACATGCATTTTTTTCACGACAAATCCTCTCTGCTTTGTATTGCCACGGTAAGCATAAAGACAATTTTGCGGAAAGCTAACTTTGGTATTTGGTGTTAACTATCTAAATATGTAAGGATTGTTTAGAAGATTTGGTTCCTTATTTTTACTAGTAATTTTTATGATCTTCTAATCTATAATACAAACGTTGGATGCTTGCAAATATAATTACAAATAGTGGTTTAAAAAACCGGTGAATTACAAAAGTGTATATATAAATATCAACTTATAAACATTATAAACATCAACTAATAACAACTTATAAACTTCAACTTATAATTAATTGCCCATTACTTTTAATTAAAAATCAGTAGTTTATATTATTGCGATAAGTATTAAAAATCAATAACAAGCATCTTGAATACTTTTCGTCTATATCAAACCAAAAAATATTTAATTAATTATTTTTCACTATGTTTTACGTTAAAATTAAAAAGTTACATTAAATCAAAAATAAATTGGCATTTAGGCATTTATATAAGAGTAGAAATGACGTCAATACCTCATATTACAAATGAATGATACAAATTGGTAATTAAAAACTTTTCGCATAAATGAAGCAAGATCTTTAGAAGAAAATATTAAAAATAAATATTGAAAATTAGTAAAAAAGGCATGTTAAATAGATTTTTGGCAATATCAAACCACGAAACAATAATTAACAATTGCAATTTTTCACTATGTTTTACGTTAAAATTAAAGAGTTAGATTAAATAAAAAATAAATTGGCATTTAGGTATTTATATAAAAGTAGAAAAGATGGCAATGATATTAACATTACAAATGAATGTTATCAATTGGACATTAAAAACGTTTCAAATAAATAAAGATGAATTTAAAAAAAGTGATAAATATTTTACTAAATTAAAAAAATCCCTCTGTACAATTTGGTTTTAAGAAATTTAAAAACTTCATAAAGTTTTAAACTCCTTAAAAACCAGAATATCAAACATTTATAAAATTTCAAAACTTCTTTTTAATATTGACTATTGTTTTGACTACATTTTTTATATTGATATATTTTTAATTGATCAAACTAAATTCTGATATTTCTTTAAAATATACTTAAAAAATTTATTTCAGTAAAAAACAAACTTAAAAAAAATTGAAAGAAATTTAAAAACAACCTTTACGTGAGAAATTCAAAAGAAAACAACGATTGAAATTTGCAAAAAGAAAAAGAAAAAAAAAGTCTAGCATAAATGACAAAAAAAATGATGTAGGATTGGCATCAAGTTTGCTTCGAATAATTTTTTTTTCTTTTTTTTTTATAATATAATTAGCATAATAGAAGACAATATGGAATTTATAAATGTTTTTAAATACTCTTTATTTTTATCAGAAGAATTCTCTGTTTTTGTAAAAAGAATTTATAAAGTAAAAACATTGAAAATCGTGGTATAAATGTTTGTAAAAAAATTGAATCGAATAAGAATCCTTCGTTCATTCACTAACTTTTTTACAAAATTGTAAAGTTTGTCAGATTAATAAAATGCCTTTTTTCTTACATTTAACAAAATTATTTTGGATAATGGAATTGTATTTTTTATTGTTAAAGTCATGTCTTAATTAATCAAACTAAATTCTGATATTTCCTAAAAAAAATGCCTAAAAAATTTAATTTCAGTAAAATCAAATTTAAAAAAAATGAAAGAAATTTCAAAACAACTTTCATTAGAGAAATTTAAAAGAAAACAAAACCAAGATATGTAACCGTAGGAGATAAAATAAAAAACCAAATACTTTACATACTTAAATAACATTTTACATTAAAAATATCATGGTTTTAGTTAAATAATATATTCAAATGCATGTAAATTTTTTATGATTTGCAGAAAAAAATATAAAAAACGTTATAATTTTTAAATATTTATCAAAATGTTAAAAATTTTGGAAAAGTTAGCATTTTTAAATTCATTTTTGCTATTAGAAACAAGTTTGAAGAAACAAAATGTTAATAAATTCGCTTTATATACCAAACTGAAACTTATCTCACATCATGATTAATTTTTGTTGATAAGAGATCGATATATTAATGTAAACAACATTGATGTATTAATGTAATTAATATTGATTTATTAATATGAAACAAAATATAATTTTTTTAACTCCCATCAAAATGTTAAAAACTTAAAAAATATAAATAATTTTTTAACTCAATTTTGTTAATAGAAAACAATTTGCAGCAATAAAATGCCACACACATATAGTTCCAGTCTATTAAACTTAGCATATATCAAGTTAAGGTTTAACCTATCGCATAGATATATTTAACCTATTGCTTAGATGGACTTGCATACTTAATTTAAAGTAAAATATTTTAACAGCTATCAAAATTTTAAAAATAATAACATTTTAAAATTTAAATTTTTTATTAGAAATAAATTTGTAAGAATAAAATTTTAATTAAATGGAACTTATCACACATCGAGACATACTTCTGTCGATGAGCAAAACTTTATTGTTCTATAAAAGATGTTAACTTAGGATTTAACTAATCTTCTCAATAGTTTTTCATAAGCGTGAGGTGATAATATTTCATCTCCTTCATCTAAGCCCCTCAGAGTACGTCTCCTACGTTTCCGAAAATCATCTTGACTTGTAGCTTCAATGCAAAGGACGACAAAGTTACGGTCGCAGGGATGTTTCTCTTGATCAAGCAGACGATGACGAAGAAGAGAACTTGCCACTCCAACCTACGTTTAATGAAAAAAAGTAATTAGTTATTGATGTCTGATATTTTAATGACGAGCGAAAGTAATGGAACTTTCGACTACAACCTTCGAGTAATAAAGAAAAAAATTGTTTATTAATGGTCAAATATTTTATTGGCGATGTTGAATAAGAGAACTTGCGACTCCAACCTACATTTAATAAAAAAATATATTGTTTATTGATGTCACATATATTGACGATGGAGATTAAGAGAACTTTCGGTTCCAAACGACATTTAATAAAAAAATATATTGTTTATTGGTGTCACATATATTGACGACGGAGAATAAGAGAACTTGCGACTCCAACCTACATTTAATAAAGAAATATATTGTTTATTGATGTCACATATATTGACGATGGAGAATAAGAGAACTTGCGACTCCAACCTACATTTAATTAAAAAATATATTGTTTATTGATGTCACATATGGAGAATAAGAGAACTTGTGATTCCAACCTATGCTTAATGTAAAAAGAATTTATTTATTAATTGTAGAATATTTTATTGACGATGGCGAATAAGAGAACTTGCGATTCCATCCTATGTTTAATGAAAAAAGTAATTGTTTACTGTTGATCGAATATTTTATTGACGATGGCGAATAAGAGAACTTGCGATTCCAACCTATGTTTAATGAAAAAAGTAATTGTTTATTGTTGATCGAATATTTTATTGACGATGGCGAATAAGAGAACTTGCGATTCCATCCTATGTTTAATGAAAAAAAGTAATTATTTATTGTTGATCGAATATTTTATTGACGATGGCGAATAAGAGAACTTGCGATTCCAACCTATGTTTAATGAAAAAAGTAATTATTTATTGTTGATCGAATATTTTATTGACGATGGCGAATAAGAGAACTTGCGATTCCATCCTATGTTTAATGAAAAAAAGTAATTATTTATTGTTGATCGAATATTTTATTGACGATGGCGAATAAGAGAACTTGCGATTCCATCCTATGTTTAATGAAAAAAAGTAATTATTTATTGTTGATCGAATATTTTATTGACGATGGCGAATAAGAGAACTTGCGATTCCATCCTATGTTTAATGAAAAAAGTAATTGTTTACTGTTGATCGAATATTTTATTGACGATGGTGAATAAGAGAACTTGCGATTCCAACCTATGTTTAATGAAAAAAGTAATTGTTTATTGTTGATCGAATATTTTATTGACGATGGCGAATAAGAGAACTTGCGATTCCATCCTATGTTTAATGAAAAAAAGTAATTATTTATTGTTGATCGAATATTTTATTGACGATGGCGAATAGGAGAATTAACGATTCCAACCTATGTTTAATGAAAATAAAAACTGTTTATTGTTGATCGCGAATAAGAGAACTTGCGATTCTAACCGTCGTTTAAGGAAGAAGGAAATAATAATGATCAAATATTTTATTGACGATGGCGAGTAATGGAACTTTCGACTCTAACCCATCTTAATAGATGCTTAAATGTGCTAATGTTTTGTAATTGTAAATTTAATACCAAACAAATATCACAGTTCCATGTCTGATTCAGCATAAATGCATTTTGTGGCTGAAACACTTAAAAAAAGCATATGTTTCAGTTTTCTTGCGTCTCCTCATCAATCCTGTTGGATGTTTTTATGTAAATATTTTTAAGTGTGGGAAATCATGTTTTACATAAGTTTTTCAAGTTTGTTTAAAAGTTGTTTTGTTATTGATTTCACATCTGAAACTGGATTCTTATACACATGGATCTGGAACATTTAAACACATATAAAGCCTTAAACTTTAGGATATTTTTTTTAACGTGTCATTGGATTTTTTTTAAAAAATAAATAAATGACTATATGAAAATAAATAAATAAATGTTTAACGTGCAAAATGTACAAACAGGCTAAAATATTTTAAAAAACTTTTCATTAATTTTTAATTTAAATGAGAAGGTAATTGGATTTTTTGAAAAAATCTTTTTTTCTCTTACAATTTACGGAAAATGTACTTTTTGTGTGATTAATTAGACTTGCTACTTTAAAAGCAAAGCTTCTATTGAATATTTATGAGTTAAATTTGATAATATTTTCAAATGAAATATAGTTTATTTATTGTAATTATATTTGTATATAAAATATATAAATTATAGTCATATTTAAAATCTATAAAATCCGGAATTAAATTTAAATTTTTACCGTGAATCTTATATCAATTGAATTAGTACACAAGATTAATATAGTTATCAGAAAGGAGTACTAATAATAACTTCATCGAAAATATTAAATTTCATTCCTATTCGATATTAAAATTTTAAATATAGTCACTGTCAGGGTCACGTGATGTAATAACACGCATTTTCTGATGTTGCGAGCTAAAAGCTTGATATTATAGATATGATCATTTTTTGTTGTTTTGGTTTTTTTTGAACGATGGATAAAAAAAGAATAATAAAATGGTGAATTAGTTTTTGTAGAATTTTGCGTTATTTCTTTTGTAAAAGGTTACGACTGACAAATGTGCGGGGAAACCCCAATGGATTTCGAAATAAAAGATTGGTAGTTGTTTGTTCTATGAATTTCAAGTTGTTTGATGGAAGATAGTGAGTTATTTAGATTGTCTTGAAATTGGTTTAGGAAGTGGCATTTTTTTTTTGTAAGAAGGTGCAGTTTAGAAAGTAGTAGGTGAAAAATGGCATTTTTAGGAAGAGCTTTAAAAGTAGATTTGAAGTGTTTGGCGGAAGAGTTAGGAGAAACGGCAACGGAAGACATGAGAGTTACCGAATTAAAGAAGATTATATTGGCAAGTACGGAGTACGAAGAGGAGTTTGTGAAGGAATTATTAAAAAGAATAGTTAGTGGAAGAGAAGAAATAAAGCGCCAACAAAAAGAAGATGAAATTAGGCGACAAGAATATGAAATTAAGCAACAGGAAAGGGAAGACGAATTAAAGCGGCGAGAACAGGAAAGGGAAGATGAATTAAAGAGGCGAGAACAGGAAAGGGAAGGTGAATTAAAGCGGCGAGAACAGGAAAGGGAAGATGAATTAAAGCGGCAAGAAAAGGAATATGAATTGGAGAGGTTGAAGATAGAAGCTTCATTGGTACATACTGGTACTATAGGAGAGACGAGCAGCTCTCGAAATGAAGAAACAAGAGAACATGTACCTGGTGGATTGCAAAAATTAATGCGTACTTTTGATCCAAAAGAAGGTGATATAAGTTTTTATCTAATATTGTTTGAAAGACAAGCACGAAGAGTCCATATAAAAGAAGAAGATTGGGTAACGCATCTTGTTGGATTATTGCCTCTAGAAATGGCGAATTTAATTGCAAGGGAGCCTGAAGAAAAAGCAAATGATTATAAACATGTAAAATGTATGTTATTGAAAAGGTTTAAATTGAGCCCAGAAGCATTTAAAATAAAGTTTAAGAGACATTGTAAAGCGGCTGAGAGCACTTGGCGAGATTTTGGATTTGAATTGGCGAACTATTTTAACGAATGGGTTTCGGGACTAAAAATTAATGATTTCGACAGCCTGAAACAACTTGTCATTGTCGAACAGATAAAAGAACGAGTACCTGGAGACATACAAAATCATTTTATTGATGAGTGGAGTAGAATTTGCTCAGTTGACACACTTGCTGAGAAGCTAGATGAGTACGAGAATGCAAGGAAATATAACCAAACTACTAAATTCATTGCTTCTCAACCATATAGGAACTTATACCGGGAAAAACCAAACATGGTTAGTAGAAGATATCATACATTTGGTGAAGGATATAAACATGAGCATAACAACCATGGCAGAATTGATAAGCGGAGTTCTTCCCAAAATCCAGTCACATGTTTTAATTGTGGACGAGTAGGACACTTGGCACGATTTTGTCGAGATAATAAAGAGAGGAGAAGAAACATTGAAGGCAAAGTGGCCGAGGTTCAAGTATCGGAAGGGCAAGTATCCGAAGTTAAGGTACTCAGAAATGGAAATATCGAAAGCAAAGTAGTCACTGCAAGATTTAACGGTGAAGTCATGATAGGAAACAAAAAATGTAAAGGCGTTCAACCAAAAATAGCTGCCCTTAAGAAAGTTAGAATTTCATATAATGGAAATGAATACGAAGCTGTAGTAGATTCTGGTGCACAAATAAGTGTATTTAAAAACGATATAGTGGGTAAGGAAGTGGATTACAAAGGGCATATAATATTACAACCTGCGTTTGGCGAAAGTCTAAAAGCTGAATTAAAACAAGTGGAAATCGCTTTGGTAACGGAAGGATATATTACGCCTATAATTAAAACGATGATAGCAGCCGTCAATGGGTTAAATGCTGACATTTTGTTGGATGCTGAAACTTATGAGGCATTATTAGAACAAAAAAGAGTATATAATCCCAGTTTTACTGCTGCTATGAAGCTAAGATCAGATTCCCGAAAGGAGCAGTTATATATGAGTGCAAGTGACGGAGAAGAGCAGCAGGAGCCAACAGTAGGTGAATGCGGTGATAAAAAGAATGGAAATGAAACCGAACGATTCAAGATACAACAACAAAGTTGCGATACTCTCCAAGAAGCATGGAAATTGGGGAAGCAAAATAAAGGAGGGTATGTGATACAAAATAATATACTATGCCATGAAGAGCTGTTGGACGGGAATAGAATACAACAATTAGTAATTCCCGAAATTAGAAAAGGTAAAATACTAGAAATTGCCCACGAGTCAGTATTCGGAGCACATCTAGGAGCTCGTAAAACAATTCAAAGAATTAAATTTTCCTTTTATTGGCCAGGGATGGTCAAGGAAATTAAAGCTTATTGTAGCTCATGTCATGGGTGCCAAGGTAGAAGAGTTGTTCGTTCAGTAGACAAAATTCCGATAACACCTGTGTCACGTCCTGAACTTCCATTCCAAGTGGTGAACGTAGATCTAATTGGTCCTCTAGATCCAGTATCAGCACAAGGACATAAATATATCCTTTGTTTGATGGACCAACATTCAAGATGGCCTGAAGCAGTCCCGCTCAAATCGTTAACGGCAAGGAATACATGTGAAGCACTGCTCGAAATATTCTGTAGGACAGGAATTCCAGAAGTAATCGTGGTGGATAATGCGACAAATTTTACGGCAAGTTTAACGCAAGAGTTTTTGAAGGTTTTAGGAGCTTGTCCGCGATTTTCAACGCCATACCATCCGGAAGGGAACGGATTGATTGAAAGATGGAACCAAACTTTCAAAAATATGCTACATCACATTATTAGAGAAGTAGGAAGAAATTGGCATCGACACATACCATTTGTACTATGGGCTTATCGAGAAGTTCCAAATGCAACTACAGGAGTACCACCTTTTCTGCTAATGTACGGGAGAGAACCGAAAGGCCCGTTATCTATATTGAAGTCAATTTGGGCCGGAGATATGTTTTTACCTTTGAATATGAAAGGATCAGCGGAGGAATATTTAAAAGAGTTAAAAGGAAAATTAGAAATAGCAACCGAAAAGGCAAGGTTAACAAGTGATGTGCAACAAAGTAATTATGCCAAATATTACAATAGAAGGAAAAAATACCGGGAATTTGCGCCAGGAGATCAAGTACTTGTGCTAATGCATGATTCATCCAATTCATTATATGCCAGATGGATAGGTCCAGTAAAGGTAATTAGAAGAGTGAAACCGAATTCGTATTATTTGCAAATGCCTGAAGGAAATTTAAGATTATTGCATGTTAACAAAATGAGAGAATACAAAGCGAGAATTCAAACAGTTGGAGTTGTCTATGATATTGATGATGAATTTGGTGAAATATACGAAACACCAACTCTTCCTACAGATGTGGAAAGCTATGAAGCATTGAAAGGATTAAATTTGGATTACTTACCCAAAATGCAACAAAATCAATTGAAAGATCTTTTACATAGACGCAAAACGTTGTTTTCGGGGAAGATAAGGATAGCTAAAGTTGGGAAACATGCGATAAAGCTGAAAGCTGAGGAGGATACGATGAAACCAAAAACGTATAAGATACCAGAAAACTTAAAGGGGAAAGTGGATGCACAGATCAATGAATTGCTAGCGTTAGGACTGATTGAACCGGTGGTAAGTGAGATAGCACACCCGGTAGTATGTGTTCATAAGAAAGACGGAACAATCAGGTTATGCATTGATTTCAGAAGTTTGAATGCTCTTACCGTTCCGGATGCATATCCAATGCAAAATATGATGGAGTTGAATTTCTTAGTAGGAAAGAAGAAATTCATTACTGTGCTAGATATGTTGAAGGGATATTGGGCTATACCGATGGAGAACGGCAGCAAACACCTCACAGCATTCCGAACTCACCGAGGCCAGTACCAATGGAATGTATTACCCTTTGGATTAAGAAATGCTGCTGCAACCTACCAAAGAGCTATGTCTAAAGTGGTTCAGTCCATGTCTGATTTCACTTGTGCTTATATCGATGATTTAGCAGTATTTTCTGATACGTGGGAGGAACATTTGATTCATCTTGAAGAAGTTTTTAAGAGATTGGAATATTTTAATTTCTCCGTGAACTTGAGAAAGTGCGAATTTGCTAGACAAAAGGTTAAATACTTAGGACATATTATTGGTTCAGGTAAACATGCTCCTGACAAAGAACGAATAAGAGTAATACAGAAATTAGAGGCACCCAAAACCAAAAAACAACTGAGAAGTGCTTTGGGATTATGCAACTTTTACAGGCAGTATATTCCAAACTTCGCAAAGATTGCTCTTCCACTAACAGAGCTTACTAAAAAGAAAGTTCCTAATGAGATTCCTTGGAGCGAAGAAGCTGAGAAGGCATTCAAGGAATTGAAGACGTCGCTATGTAAGATCGCAGAGTTACAAGTCCCAGACATAGAGAAACCATACTACTTGCATACGGATGCATCTCAAAATGCGGTCGGATGTTGTTTAGGTCAGTTAGATGAAGAAGGAAATATTCGTCCCATAGCTTTCGGTAGCCAGAAGCTGAATTCAACTCAACAGAAATGGTCTACAATTGAAAGGGAAGCTTATGCTATTATTTGGGCTTTGCAGAGATTTGAAACCTTACTCTGTGGTGCTAAGATTATTTTATTAACTGATCATAATCCCCTAGTATTTCTGACGAGTGCGACACCCCAAAGCCCGAGGTTGCAGAGATGGGCGTTAGCCATTCAACGCCATGATATTGAGGCAAGTCACATCAAAGGATCGAAACTTAGTAATGCAGATGCATTGTCCAGACTGTAAATATAAACTAAAATAAGACTCTGAACATTTTTTCCTATTATTATTATTAGGTGATTAAAGTAAATACCTAGTGTTAAGTTAAACCTAAGATTCAGTGAATATTTGGGTGAATGTGAAACATAGTTTGTTTATGTGTAAAGTGTGACCCTTAAATTATTTGCCATATTCGATCTTTGGATCTAATATGACTCTGGGGGGAAGGTGTCAGGGTCACGTGATGTAATAACACGCATTTTCTGATGTTGCGAGCTAAAAGCTTGATATTATAGATATGATCATTTTTTGTTGTTTTGGTTTTTTTTGAACGATGGATAAAAAAAGAATAATAAAATGGTGAATTAGTTTTTGTAGAATTTTGCGTTATTTCTTTTGTAAAAGGTTACGACTGACAGTCACTAAGATAATATAATGGGGCTGGGTAGCCTCCAGTAATTAGAAAATTGAACTCTGGTCCGGAGGAGTCGGGGGTTTGATCCTCTTGTAAGATCTGCCAAGTATATGCGAGATACGTTCTCGTCAAATCTATGGAATTGAAAATCCCGTGGTCTGTCACTAACCAGTACCAAGGGTACAGGGATACAGTAAAAATTTCCTTCCTTTCAAATCTATGTCTAAATCAAGTGTCGCTGCCAACTATCCTTGGGGTTCTGACCTAAGACATACTTTCCTCCTTGCAGTGGTGCACTCTTAGCTTATCCAAGTATAATTAGAAACATCAAGAAATTTTAAATATTTTTCCCACTCAAAACTTTCGTATTTTCAGATCTGCTTTGATGGTATATATATATATATATATATATATATATATATATATATATATATATATATATATATATATATATATATATATATATATATATATATATATATATATATATATATATATATATATATATATATATATATATATATATATATATATATATATATTTATAAGCTAAAAAATTGAGAAAATATGGGAAAAAATACAAAATAATGACAAGAGAAAAAATTATTAGCAATAATATTTTAAAAGAATTTAAAAGATCATAATTTTTAATACCTTAAAAAAAAAAAAACTTAATAAACTTCGAAAAACTTCGAACTTAATAAAACTTATTAATTATTTTCGTTTTTCTCTTTGTTTTTTTGTGCTATGTTATAGTGATCATATTTAAAGCAGCTTTAGCGCTTGATATTATCTACTATTACCTTACTTCCGTTTTCTTTTTGTTTCCGTTTTTGTTTGGTTTTGTTTTTATTGTGCTATATATATATATATATATATATATATATATATATATATATATATATATATATATATATATATATATATATATATATATATATATATATATATATATATATATATATATATATATATATATATATATATATATATATATATATATATATATATATATATATATATATATATATATATAACAAAATAAATAAATACAAGAAAACACGAAAAAATTTACGAAAAACAATAAGTTTCATTTATTGCGCATAAGCTGCAAATAAATAGAACTCATTAGATAAGTTCAAAACGAAGATAAAACTTAAAACAAAGGAAAATTATAGACATATGGAAAAAAAAGGGGGGGGAATAAAAATTAAAAAAATAACAAACAACTGATTTAAAAAAAAAAGGATGAAATATTTTTAAAAAAACCGGATGAAAAAGATATAATCTTTTCATCAGTCCACACGATTATATCCGCAAAAAAGAGTGCTTTCTGATATTGTATCAATATAGCCAAAGCAAAATATATCAATACAATAGTGTAAGGATTACTCAAAAAAATGTTTTTACAAAAATTACAACAAATAAAATAGAACACAATAAGCAAAAATAACACGTAAAAACAGAAAATAAAATATTTAAAAAAAAACAGTATAAAACAAAAAATATAAAGCGAGTAGCGAAATATATATTTATATATATATATATATATATATATATATATATATATATATATATATATATATATATATATATATATATATATATATATATATATATATATATATATGACTTAAGCGAACGCAAATAAACATCTTACTTACTTTATTTGTTCCTTCCGAATGCCATGCGTCACAATAAGCTTCCATCTCCCTGACACCTAATCTGTCTGCTCCGTGCCACACCATTTTGTGTTTCCTGTAAAATAAGCAATGAGCGTAGAAAGAATAATGTCCTTTAGAATGAATCAAAAGCAGACCAGAAAGTTAAAGAGATTCATTAAGAACGTTCAAAAAACATACAGAGGGCAAAGCATCTAGCTTTTAGACTTGAAAACACCAGATCGTTTATAGAACCAAATAACGGAGCATTCTAGAAACCTTCTGTGAGCTACAGAAATAATAAATAACAGCCTACATTACACTTATACATCTTCTTAGAGGACTGTCGCTATCTCTGTTGAGGATCGAACTTGGTATCTCTGTCTCACCAGGGCAACAACTTTAACCATTCGGCTACACAGACACACGTCAATAAGACACTATGAAGTCTCCAAAGACTAATCAAATTTAGAGCAATTTCGAAGCTTATTAGTGAATCTGTTTCCGCTAAAGTATACATTATCTGGGTAATCCACAAATTAACTACGGTGATTCGTTAAAGTATGAAATCTAGAGAATTCTGTAATTCACATATATTTATATGGGTGGATTCCGTATCGTTTAAATTCAATGAATTCTCTCTCTTTTTTCCTGATCAATAGGTAATACAATTAAATACTCATACAATCAAATCAATTTACTGATTATTACTAAGCTTAGTTTTAATTGTGACAATCAATATAATATTAACTGTGCTACATAAAAGTGTAGAATGGTTAAAACTAACGTGGAGTCATAGTGTTTTTAATTTTCCAACTGCTGAACAATTAATAAAAATACGGAGTGTATGACCTTAAGGTGAATATGTAATAGGTTTATGCAACTGAACAAGGATAAGACACTATATAACTATTGGTCCTAACTGATTTCAAAGCGTCTCACAGCCTGTGGAATAAAAACGCAGTTCTTTCATGATTGGCGCTGTGGATAAGTTTGGAATGGATACGAATCTGTATAAGCCGAGTTACTTGGTATGAATGAGACTGCGGTAGAATTTGGAGTACATTTTTCTAAATTTATTTATTTATTTATTTTTAATGGCGGGCACTTGAGGGTTGTCCCATTGGCCACAGGAATGCCAGAACTGCTACTCTCTTCTCGTTACCCAGTGGGCACCAGTGACGATGCCACGGCGGTGGAGCAGCGCCGCCCACGTCACACAACCACAAACCCGTTTATAGGGCGGGTCGCATTCACACACAAAGGAGAAGGGACATAGAACACAGAGAGAAAGAAACACCCATTCCCTGAGCAGGATTCGAACCCGCAACCAGTGGCTCCACAGTCAGGCACGCTGACCGCTCAGCCACCAGGTCGGCTTTTTCTAAATTTAAACTAATACCATTTTTCAACAAATTGCATTCAAAATTCAAAAACCTTTCAGCAGTTACTAACACTACTATGCGTTGTATGAGGGTTCATTTTGGATTTCTCATGATTTATGTATACAACAATCTTTCAGCTTATTCACAGTTCGAAAGCCGCGAACGAATGCCATTGCTAACAAGCGAGTTATATCAAGTTCGCTGATACGTGCCCTCAAGTGCTTGAATGAATACGACCATGGATTGTCCAATTGTCCTATCTTCTTTATACTATCTTATACAACTATCTCCCATCTTCTCTAATGAGGTGACTCAGATTAGAATCCCAGCGATGGCTGGTCGTTGCAAATTCTGCACCTGGCCAGCACAGACTACGTGCTGACGTAAATACCATGCTCAGAGGTAGACGGATCATAGGTTAGAGTCCTCTAGCCGTCAGGCTAACCATGGGTGTTTTCGTGGTTTTACTGACCATATAACGGAAATAAGAGTTAGTTTAATCAAAAAGTTCTCCACGAAAGTGAATTTCCCCTAGTACTAGATCCAGGAGTTCCCTTGTCTCCCGAATTGAGTTCAAAATTACAAGGCTACGAAGTTGAACACTGGTAGTCGTGAACTCAAAATTAAGTGGGCTATTCAACGATGGTTATAATATCTTTTCTAACAATATGTCCCTTGAGTCAAGGAGTACCCTGCTATACACGAAAGGCAGAAAAGTGCAAGAAAATCAAACATATTATTAATAATGCAAGTAAGTATATTTACAGGGCCTGATTACTGTCTAGAGGCAGCCAAGGCCTGCAAAGGGCTGTTGCGCTCCTGAAGAAGAAGAAGATTACTGTCTAGGCCCAATAGGCACGGGCCTAGGGCCCACACTTTCTGGGGGGTCTCAATATTGGTAAAAAGTCCACAATATTACTTTTTTAAAAAAATATTGAAGGAAACAGTTTATCTCGAAAAAAGCATTTTTCATTTTTCATTTTCTTTATATTGTGATAAACCAAACTCGTAAAAACATTACACTAATCAAATTTGAAAGTACAGCTGAATTTTAATTGGTGTAATTTTTACTCCAACGGCTTGCAACGAGAATGCATATTCGCAAAATCTCTTATAAATGATTAGATAGTCAACAAGAACTAAAAGCTTATTTTAACAAATATGTAAAGCTATAGATGGAAGGCTACAATCATTAAAATAATTCAGCTAATCAGTGACTTATAGCAAAAATCACTGATTTCACTGATTTCAATTGTTTGTGGTCACCAAACTATTTTTATTCTCATACAGCATTGTTTTGTTGTTTTATATTTTGCATTAATATTTAGATGCATAAACTTTATCTCAGAAAAATAATCTTCAATTGTCTGCTTTTAAAATTTTTTTAGAATGTTTCTCTTAAGTCATGCAGTATAATAGATTTTCTTTATTGTTAGGACTACTATTCAGAAATTTAATTTCAAAATATTTCTTTAGAAGCTTGGAAAATTTTGTGGGCCTTGGGCTTGAATTTGTCTTGATCGGTCGTTGTATATTTATGAGCCATAATGGCTAGTGATTAGGACGCTGAGCTGTGCTTTTGAAGGATTGGGTTCTGATGCTGGTAGCGGTTTCAAGTCTACAAAACTTCAGATCGATGGGTATGTTTATAACAATAGCATCACCATGCCATTCATTACACAATTATGAAACTTTAATCTCTATTAACCCTCTGTTCCACAACATGTTTTAGTGGGAATGCTTTTCTACTTAAAATGAGTTACATAAAAAAAAGAAGCATTTTTTTTGTACTCACCATGTATTGTCTGTTAAAACATTCCTACCATCAAATGAGTAGATTCTTGGTGGATAAGAGAATGGTGCTGCAGTTCCAGCAAAAAGGTCTTTCCATGAATTGAATAAAACTTCACCCTTAAATTTAAAATAAAAAATCAATTTACTAAACTTCAAAAATTTTTTAGTGTACCTTAAGATTAAGAAATGGTGGCAATTATTTTTTTTACACCAAAGGGGCGTAGAATCATAGATAGTTTCCAGTATAATGAAACACCAAGGTGTAATTACATTAAGATAAAATACACCCAATAATATAAAATAAAGATCAATAATTTAGGATGCATGCATACACTAATTCTTTAAATAAATACAGTATGCTAATAAAATGTATGCGTAGTACAGAGAGAATATTAAGAGGAGTTAGAATTAGTGTCAATAGAACCGAAGTGGATAGACATTATAAAATTATTTAATACAGTTTACAGAGACTTAAAAACTATGAGTTTGAATTAGTGTCAACAGAACCGAAGTAGAAAGATATTATAAAATAATTTAATGCAGTTTACAGAGACTTAAAAACTATCAGTTTGAATTAGTGTCAACAGAACCGAAGTGGATAGATATTATAAAATTTGTTAATACAGTTTACAGAGACTTAAAAACTAAAAAGTAAATATCCTTATTACACAAATGCATATATACATATTTTAACGGCGAGTTTGTTTCAGTAAATGAACCTCATTGAAGACAACAACTAGTTATATATCTATACATAATAATAAACGCGGCTGTGTGTGTGTGTGTCTGTAATCACAATATATCGCCCCAGAAGCCTCGCCCAGGCACGAAACTCGGCACATAATTGTGTTTTGACATAATGAAGAAGTATTTTTTTCCTTTTTCAAAAATTTGGATTAGTTTTTCAGTTATCAGTCATTTTGTAAGAAAATCTATGCTTTTTCGTCTTCAAAGAGCCATATTCAAAAAACTATTAAAAAATGCATATACTTTTCTCCACTCTTATAAATGTATGCTAATGCGAACCTTACAATTGAAATATTAATTTTCGACAACTTAAACCAATAATATACGAAGGAATTAATAATTTAATTGTAAGGTTCGCATTAGTTTACATTTATCAAAGTGGAGAAAAGTTTAACTTTTGTATTAAAAATGTGGCAAACGTAAATAGAACGCTTCGCTTTGATATATTTGTCGCTGTTCATAATTGTTATAATAAGTTTTCCTTCTCCTTTCCACGCTCTATTTTGTTTTCTTAAGCGAAGACGATAATTTTTGTAGCGATATAGAAATAGAAATTGATACCATAAAAAATTAATTCGTCTTCGTGTTCTTTTCATGTATTTAGCATTTTAGTTTTTTTTTTCTTAAGCGTTGTAGCTATATAATATATAAAATAGGAATTTAATTGTTTTTGAAGGAACGATCACACTTACCTTACGATCACACTTACTATTCTTTATTTTAACAGTTTTTATTAAATGTAATTAGTTATTTTCAGAAAGTTTCAGTTTGCAGGTAAGCACTTAGATTTTAATATTGAAGTTTCATGATTTGCTTTCATAGTAATTGCTGTTCTAAAGTATTCGTTGACTTCTTAAAAACCCGATTACTGACATGGCAAAACCGCCTTCCAAAAAACTTTGTATTTTGTCAAAGAAAAGATATTAAGAGATTCTCAAAGAAGAAGAAGAAGGGCCCAAGAAACGTCTGTGGAACGTCAAAGAAGGATGGAACATGACCGAATTTCGACAAGCAATTCTAGAGCCCAAGAAGTATCAGATACGTCAAAGAAGATTAGAAGAGGTTTTCAGCTATTGGCCAATGATGATTTCGAAAGCAACTTTGGGGTAGACTATACTTGAGGGTGCCCTCGCCAAGTTGCGATCGCGATTGACCGCCAAGCTGGGCGATGTTGAAAACCAATCGTGATTCTGATTAGTTTAGAATTTAGCATTGTTTTTAAATGAATTTTTAAATGTAATTTCTGAGACCCGTTAGTTCTACTTTGGATTTCGGCTGGTAATGTTATTTTTGCTTCTGGTACTAAAAATGAATACTGTCAATAAGATAAATCTAAAGTTTCTGTACGATTTGAATAACAATGAAAAAAAAAGGTGATTGACTGGTGTCTGAATGACGGTTTAATTAGTAATAGATATAAATGTCCTGTTTGTGGGTTACCACGGCGTTCCGGGCAAACAAGTATGGCGCCAAACATAAGTCGCCAATTTCGCCAAGGGACACCCTCAAGTATATTTTTCCTGTTATATTATAGGTTAGGTTACCATAGATCTTAGGTTACATAGCAAAGTTACATCTTCAAACATCCTCAAGAGCTATAACACAACTGCAGCAGAACTGGATATGAAGACAAAGTTGCAGGACAGGAACACTTTAATTGTCCACTAATCTTTAGATTTCCTGCTATGTTTTAAAAAACTTTATTTGTGAAAACCTTTAGCGTGGCGGACAGCTGGCCGCCTTAAGCGGCTAGTAAGTAATATAAAAGAATCTAATGTATGGTGTGAAAGCGCGATTTTGGCTTTACGACTACTAATGTTCAACTCCGTTTCCTTGTAATTTTGAACACGATTCAGAAGACAAGGGAATTCCTGGATCATGTATTGGGAGAAATTTGCCTTCGTGGAGGATTTTTTGACGAAACTAACTCGCATTTGCGTTACATGGAGAGGAAAACATCCCACGGTTAGCCTGATGGAAAGGAGACTCTAACCCATGATCCATCTACCATTGGGGGATATTTAACATCAAGCACTGTGGTCCGTGCCAGTTGGGGCTCGGAATTTGTATCGACCAGTCGTAACTGGGATTCGAACCCGGATCACCGCTTTGGAAGTCGAACGCTATATCCTTTGAGCCACCACGAATCATTATAAAATTTCCCATTTTAAAGAAATGCACCCTTTGAATTGTATTGAAGGCTCAATTTGGTGTTAGCTTGAAGAAAAAAGGTGTTAATTCAATATGATTCTTAGGTTGTTCAACATGGGATTCAAAGATCACAAATAATAAATATTTTTTAAAAATTTAATTGTGTCAAAAATTTTCCAAAAACATGCAATATGAGCAATACTTTAGCAGTTTTTATGAAATGAAAAAGAAATCTTTATAATGAAACAAAAAAAAATTTCTAAATAGTAGATTATAATATAAGCATTTTTATCAAACTGTGTCATTTCTTGAAATTCTTTTAAGTAGTGCATTAACAAATTTACTTATATATGACTTATATAATGTGTATATATAGTCTTATACTTCATGAATCACTATCTAACTTTCAAAAGTTTCAAAATCAATCGAGTTATTTCTTACCTTTATGTTGACGATAGGCAAATCTGAATCTTTATGACGAACTATGCTGTCAAGATTTTGGACCCTAGAAGCTAAGAATGCTCTGAAAGTTCCTCTCAAATTAGCTCTTCTTGATTGGCGATAACATTCGTAATCAGCCCCTCTTACTCCATGCATATCGCCAGTATATGGTTGATTAAGCGCCGCCATACGTAGCTGAAAGAAAGAATGTAGAATAAAATCTGTCAAATTTTTGGTAATTCTTAATTGACTTGATGCAATCACCATTCATATTTTGATTCAAGACTTAATTTATACCAGAACATAATTTATACCAGAACATAACTTATACTAGAACATACTTTACACCACAACATAATTTATACCAAAACATAATTTATACCAGAACATAATTTATACCCAGAATATTAACTATTCTAGAACATAACTTCATACCTCCAATGAAATTGGATGCGATATGGCATGTCTTAATTAACTCTTTAATCTTTCCGATGAAAGACTGATCATCTGACCAAAAACTATCAAGGGCAATTAATCTTTTTGACTTTTTGCGCTACCAATACAGTCTAATAATCTCAATCTTTTTTCAAAATTCTATGATTTTCTTCATACCAGAGCATTATTATGAATAATTCCTTTATACTAGAACATAATTTATACCAGAACAGAATTTATACCTGAACATAACTTACACCAGAACATAAATTATGCCAGAACATTATTTATTCCAGAAAATAACTTCATACCTCCAATGAAATTCGATGCGATATGGCAAGTCCCAATTAACTCATTAATATTGCCCGATGAAGGCCGATCATCAGACCAAAATCTATCAAGGATTATTAATCTTTTTTACTTTTTGCTCTACCAATACAGCGTAAGAATCTCATTTTTTTCGGTTTATTGCACAGCAAAATTTTTTGATAAGACATTGATTTTCATACAGTTCCTAAGCAAAGGAATGCCTTAGATATTTCCCCCATGAGATTTCTTTAACTATATATTTAACAAATTATTCAAAATTTTTATGATAATTATTCCGGTTTAGAAATTTCAAAAATCGATTATTCTTTCCATTGCATATTTCGATATCGTACACTATGGAGTATATGTGGTTGAATCCTATTTGCCTGAAAACTATTTGATATATAGTAGAGCGCTGATTACCCGAAAAGTCAATGTACCGGATTGTTCAATTATCCGGATCGTTTATGGGACATGTGTTTTTCCTACCTTAAATTTTTTATTTTATTTTTAAGATATTTGAAAGGATTCGAAGTACGGCTTCTTTTCTTCTTCGGTGACTATGATATCCACCCAATTTCAATGGTGGGTGGCAAATAGCTTTTAATAAGGAAACAGGTTTCTAACAATTTTTTTTAAAAATTAGAACTTTTAAACTTGCCATTTGTAATATTCTATAATAAGCACTACTACAATTGCCAATCCCAACCCTGGAAAAAATGTGGAGGGAAGTTACTCAAAAACATTCTCTTAGCCATTTTGTAAAATTGTCCAAGAATCCGCAGTTCTCGTTATCCAGATTGGATTTGGTTTCGACGGGTGTGGATAATGGGCACTCAACTGCAGTTGAAAAATGCCATAATCGGACCTGCTATTCCACGCCATCGAGAGCTCACGGACAGCGCAAGTGGCAATCAGACCTACATTCGAAGATCTGTCAAATGACAGTTTAATGGAAAGATGTGCCAAATCGAACCCTAAATCAATAACGAATCGTTTAGTTCGCTTATTTGGACGTTTTCTAGGAAGCGCATCTGTTCTGGTAAGGATGTGGACGGAATTGCCAATTATTTAGATCTGTGATCTTCAACGACGATTTTATGATAATTGCCAGCATGATAGCTGTCGAGAGAATTCGAACTGGGTTCTTGCACTTCAAGAAGAGGGCCTCCCATACCAACACATGAGACCTATGCCGTCAGCGCCAGCTAACCTTTATCAGCAAAATGGCGTTTTAAAGTTGAGAAAAGTTTCCCTACATAAATTCGAAAGTTAACTAACTTCAAGTTAGTTAGTAAGTTAGTTAAACACAACCCCGTATCTCCCATCGAATTTGTTGAAATATAATTCTTTCTCGTCTACTTCTTTTACTTAGCATAGATTTATTACTTGATTATGTATTGTATTGTAACCATGGTTTATTTTTGCTTTGTGCACCTGGGAATTTCAATGCATTATTAATTTGTTTATGTTCCACATGGCTTCGTGCCTGTCTTTGTGTTAAGTCTCTGTTTGAATATATAGTGAAAGAACTGAAAGCTTTCAGAAAGAATCTTTGTGAAAGATTTAGAATGTGTCACTTAAGCGAACTGATACCTGACGGGCTTGGCTTACTCTAAGTGGAATGGAAAGTAGAAAGAACAGTTTTTAACGTAAGCAAATGCCACGTTTCAACAGCCAATCAGGATCAAGATACCCACACTACGTCACTTGCGGACGTCCCATTAAAACACAACGTTCGGATTTTGTATAAGGCGCAACGCAAATCGCCTAACACTTCACTTCTGCATCCATTCAAACAAGGCAGATCTGTGGCTTGGGTGGAAACAGTGCACGCCAACTAAATGCATGAGTTCGTGGAAGGCTCGCTATATGGCCCAAGCATTGCCTATTAATGGTAGATCCCATCAGTAAAACCCGAAAAACGTTATAAAAACCTTAAGCGTGATTTCCCCAAAATAATGTTCTTTTGGTTGGGCTTTTTGGATTGCAGAAAAACTACACAATCAATTTTGATGATACTTTAGAAATTTGTAGAGAGCTGATATAACTATAGTTTGAATCAGCAAAAATTGAACATTTTCCAAAATTTCTATTTTTTTTACATATTTTTAAGTGCGATTATGCAAGGTTTTTGTTAACTTTAATTCATTTCAGACTATTTTAGTTTAAGCAATAGCCACATTCAAACCTAAAATAAATTTGTGAACTGTTTCAGACTATATACACTATGGAGATCGAGCTAGTCCATCAGAGCTCGGAGTAAAGTGTCATCTTCGCCATAATTGTTAAATGTTAATTTATAATTATTTCGGGCCAGAAAAAAATTCAAATTGGGGAAAGCTTATGAAATAAAGCCAGGAAGTCATTTTATAACTTATTCTTTCATTTCACTAAAAAAGAAAATGCTAAAGACGAGGTTTAAATCGGACCTCTAAGCCGGAAAACTATCCTAAATATTTACCCCAGATTGTTTAGGTAAAAGTTGCACTCAATATGCATTTTTAGCTATGTAAATGATTACAAAATTTAAAATCTTGAAGTAAAAATCTTTAATAACTTCAAGAAACGCGTATTTAAAGAACCTGTAAATAACTTACTGCGTCATAAAATAAAAAACGTCTTAGAATTCCGAATTACGTTCAATTGTTTTGAAATCAGCCCCTTTGGCACCTTAAAATCGTGATTTTACTTTTGATTTCCGAAAGCAAAAAATCGTTTGTGCCAAGATTAGTAAGAAAAAAATATAACACAACGTGACAAGTCAATGAAAATATTTTTTGAAAACGATAATTAATAAACTAATATTCAAAGCCATATTTTCATCAAACCTACTTTTCTCCTTATCTGCGAGCATGAAAAGAAAAACATAAAAATGAACACATATTAGTACATCATTAAATTACAGGCGAAATAAAACACACACAAATTATAAAAGATTAAACAAATTTACGAGCGCCATCTGGATTCGCAAGCACGTTTGCATTTTATCTTAAGAATACTCGAAAGTAGAAATGCAAATGTTTCAACAATCGTCTGATGTTGTTAAGGCTATCAGATAAGACAAAAGCTTATTCGAATAAAATTAATACTTTTCTGAACGTTGTACCAGTTTTATTTTTTTTAAGAAACATTTAAAATACATTATTTTAAGCTGAAACTAAAATCCATATCGCAGATATAAGAAGAAAAACGTTTAATCTTTCCATGTAGTGCTAAAAAAACTATAAAAATACATCTTAGGTTTTATGTATTAAAAATAAATTTAAAAGAAAGATTATGTGTGAAAGTAACACTTAGGTACGCAATTAGTATTCAAAACATTTCATGTACGTTTAAAGTACTATTTTACATGGTAAAAATACTGCTTTTAAAAGATTAGATATCAGAGCATAAAAATCAGTGCATTTAAAAACCACGCAGGTGGCCTTAAATATATGGTTTGAATTATGAAAAATAAAACAATTTTAGATTACATTTTGCACTTGTCTTTTATAAATATATGTCTTAGGATAAGGATGAAATAAGAGCTGATATTATCAAGGTTTATTTTTAAAGTTACTTTTAACACCACACATACTTTCATTTATTCAACAATATTAAACAAATTTAGACATCTAAAAGCATTTAATATTCAGTGATTCATACCTTACAGTATTTTTCACACTCCATTTTTAATAATTTTTTTTCCAAAAGTAAATTTGAATTAACTTAATCTGATAATAAAATGATAAATACAAAATTCAAAAGCTGTTATATATTTTTTTTTCTGTGCATAATAGTGTAGTAATTGAATATCCAAAACTTAAATGTTACTATGGCGCTAAAATCTTTATTTATTTTCCTTCATTTTTTTAAAATTTGTTTTAATTTAAGATTAGCGATTTTAATTCAAGATAAAACGTTAAAGGTTATTTAATTTGCATACAGATTATGACAATCAGAATTTTTACTTTTCTTTTTTGCTTTTCAGTATTAAATAAATCGAAACCGTATGCAATTTTTTTTTCAAATTCAAATTGCAGATTATTAGTACCACGTAACAGATTTGCAGTATTTTTACAAAAAAATTTTCTTGCATAAGCTAATACGAAAAGGAAATTCATTGCTCTACAATAATGTGACTATTTTTTTAAAGTAGGGAGAAATATTATAAATTAATTTTGATTGTTAAAATTTATTTATTACTTTTCTTTAAAACATTATATTTTAGAATTATTATTATTTGAAAAACAGATAATTTCATTGTGTATTTACATATTACCGTTTTTGTACGTACAGACTATTCTGAAGGGCGCATTTTCGGATTCAGATTATTGTAGAAATAAACTATTACTGTATAATCGGATGCTTACAAATTGCCGATTAAGATGTCAAGCCGCCAAAAAAATAGTAGTTGGCTCTCTTTGTTTTAGTATTATTTCATCTATTTTCTATATGCATCTGCAGTTAAAACTAGGATGATTTTATGATGTTGGCTTCTCAATCTAGTCTTAGAAATTTTTGACTTTTTATACCTATGGTTTTAATCTATTTATTTAGCGGTAATAATTTCAATATGAAATGTAGCAAAAAAAGCTATATGTTTAAGTAAAAAAAAATACCTTCAGAGTACATAAAATGGGACTCTTTTAATTTGCATTTAAATATTTAGATAGATTTCTTTTTAAGAATTTACGTTTGGGAAATTTAAAAAAAAAATGATTTAAGATTTTATGAGAAGACAACCGTTTCGATGCAATCAGGTTCGCAACGTCTAGTTTTTTTTTTATTGGAGCAATGCAATTGCAAGTAAATGTAATTACGCTCCGAGTGTTTACTTATAAAATTAAAACTATCGATTTCACATGCAAAATTGCTTATGATTAAATTACCACAGTTTAAACATACATATATCCTTTCTGTTTGATGGATGTTAATGAAACTTGGTATACACGAGTTATATTGATCACAGAAAAAAAGAAATTTGTAATAAATTTGAATGAAAAGTTAATTCAAATTTCAACCAGTAGGTGTAAAAAGGGCACTAGTAAGAAACAAAACACAATTTCGAAAAGCGAAACTGTTTAGAATCATAGCATATCCTCAATATGTGCATTCCATTTTTAGTAATTCTCATATTCGAAATGAGTTGTAGCATGTTCAACTATAGCGTAAAGAGTCGATATATTGCAGCAACATGACGCTGTTGTTCTCTAGAACAATCAGCAAATTACCATGGTTCTGATACTTTTACTAGAAACACTCATTCTTTCTTTTACACTTTCATGGTAGAAAATGATCGCTACGACAGTGATTTTTGACTTTAAAGAACTGTATGAAATTGCATTAACATTTTTTCTTTTAAAAATATCCCAGATAGCAAAAAAAGGTTTATTTTCACTCAGCAAAAACCTTTTAATGTAAACCTAACAAGGTTTGTCATGCGGTTTACGTGTAAACCTTCTAATCTTAAAACGAGATATGTGACAATCTGCTCTATTCTACACACATTACCCTAATTCGAAACCTTGGAAAACAACCTTCTATATAAAACCCTTCCATCGAGGTTAACTTAGAGTTTTCAAGCGGGAAAAAACCTTTAATAAAGCTAGTCACAAGGTAAAAATAATCTTAAATCCAAGTAATTATAAGTTTTCTTTTCGCAAAGCAGTGATGGGCATTATTCACGAAAATTTTATTCATGACTAAATTTATTCAGAATAAATTTATTCTGAATGATTATTCACATGAAAATTTAGTCATTATTCATCATTCATTATGCAAATGTATAAAAATTTTTGAATAATGATTGATGAATAAACTCATTAGTCATGACTAATTTTTCTGAATAAAATTTGAATAACCAGCAAAATATGCAATCGATATGTCTTTGTCTATAACGAGATGCAAAACATCGTTTGCTCTTAAACGTCTTATTTTAGGAATTAAACTATAAAACTAGGACAAGTATGAATATTTATTTTTATGTTATTTTAACTTACTCCAGCGTAACATACTTAGTTGTGCTAAAAAGTAGGTTTATAACAGTTTAGTTACTTAAGTTCATTTTGAAATTCTGTTCTAAAATCTATAAAACGCAATTTTTTGTAGTTTTTGAAAGCAAACGATAATATTATTTTAAATTTTTAAATGAAATTTTAATTAAAAAAATTAAACCCTTTTTAGCCATGTAACCATTTCTCAAAAGTATGCATTATGTTAGACAAAAGTAAATTTTCTCAAACATTATATAAATATACTTGAAAAGGATTAACGTTTTATTTATAGTTGTCATAATCGTAGTCAATTAGAGTATTCCGTGCCCATTTTTGTTGACCAGTGAAATTATTCAGTTATTCTTGACTAATGAATAAAGGATACTGAATAACGAATAATGAATGATTTATTTTTTATTCAAAATATTTCTGACTAATGAATAAATCTTTATTCATCATTCATTATTCAGATTTTGAATAATTATTCATCATTCTTTATTCATTATTCTGAATGACAAATGCCCATCTCTGTCGCAAAGTCTTGCTAGCACAGCTATAATCCACCTTGTCATGAAATTTTAATGGACAATGCAATTTGATCCTATCGCTAGTGTGACGTCAGCTAACACGTCACGATGGACATGATGAAAGGTTTGAAAGTGCAATATTTTTGCTTTATTGAAAAAAGGTTTTTAGTACAAACAGTTTCGTGACAATAAAAAGAAAATTCCGCTGTAAGGTTACATGCTTTCTGAGATGCCACCTATTAAGCGAAATTTGAACTAGATTTCGATTGCAGATTTCATTTCGCCATGGCCCGAGTACCAAGTCTTATGAACATTCGCCATTTAGAACAGGATTCTATGAAGCAACTTTAATTAACATCACGGTTCAATTAATAATTTTTGATATTGTTTTTCAGGGTCCACACCGGAAAAGAGAATTATATTTTTATACCAAATATACGAGTATATATTAGAAGAGATGTTAAACTCACTCTTGGCGGTGCATCTGTTTTCAATATTCCTACAGGGGGATTTAATGGAGCTGGAGTTGTAGTTGTAGACTAAAAAAGCAAACAACATTTAGAAAAGTGCAACATTTTGGTCAAGTAAGAATACATAAAAATATATATATCTATAAAAATTCTTCATTGCGTGGGTAATTTGCTTCAATGAAATGGAACTGCTACGAGAAATCGTTTCAATATTAATTTTATTTTTGCGACTCTAGAGGTTTCTTAGAAGGGGTTCTACCAGCTGCTTTTCGTTATCGCTCATTTGGCGACTTTCCTGGGATTCTTTTATTTATTTATTTACTTACTTTCTTTTTTTATATTTTTAATTTATATTTTTAAGAATTTTATTTTTAAGCCCTAAATTTATATTTTAAAGAAATTTAAAATCCACAAACGTAACAAAATAGACAAATATTTATGTATATAATTATAATTCGATCTAAAAAACTGAGTATGTAAAAAAAATCAGCTTGATTTGCGAATGGCATTTCGGGAAACTTCCTTGTTAAAAATAGTCCGTTTATTAATTTCATAAAAATTATATTTTGTGAATTATCGGGAATGGAAGAATCTCTCAGGCAGAAAAATCAGCTTGATTTGCGAATGGCATTTCGGGAAACTTCTTTGTTAAAAATAATCCGTTTATTAATTTCAGAAAAATTATATTTTGTGAATTATCGGAATAGAAGAATATCTGAGGCAGAAAAATCAGCTTGCTTTCCGAATGGCATATCGGGAAACTTCCTTGTTAAAAAATAAGCAGTTTATTAATTTCATAAAAATTATATTTTGTGAATTATCGGAATAGACGAATCTCTGAGGCACAAAAATCAGCTTGATTTGCGAATGGCATTTCGGGAAACTTATTTGTTAAGAGTAATCCGTTTATTAATTTCATAAAAATTATATTTTGTGAATTATCAGAATAGACGAATCTCTGAGGCAGAAAAATCAGCTTGATTTGCGAATGGCATTTCGGAAAACTTCCTTGTAAAAAATAATCCATTTATTAATTTCATAAAAATTATATTTTGTGAATTATCGGAATAGAAGAATCTCTGAGCCAGAAAAATCAGCTTGCTTTGCGAATGGCATATCGGGAAACTTCCTTGTTAGAAATTATCCGTTTATCAATGTCATAGAAATTATATTTTGAGCGCATTGTCGAAATAGAAGTATCTCTCAGGTAGAATAATAACAGAATCACAAATTCAATCAAAATATAAATGAATATGTTTTGTATTCTCTATAACTACTTGGCAGCCTTATTATTCTGTTAGAAAATTGTACTGTTTTATAGATAGTGTGGCAATCGAACTAAAAAAAAAAAAACTCTCAACAAGTTCTCTCGTTCAAAGACCATTATCATGTCCTACCTCATCTTGATCTTTGCATGATATAAGCTTAAGAACTAATGAGGCAGTTGCCATTAAGTGTTGCGTACTTTAATATTTTACTTACTATACTTTAATATTTTTTTACGTATAAACAGTTAACGTCTTTAATTGCTACCTTAATAATTGACCACCTGCCCAAAAATTAACCTTTAGTTAACTATGTGCCATATTTACAAAAACAGTTGCGTCATATTTTTATAAGTTGATTGCTCGTCTAAGTGAATCATCAAACTCGAGCATGAAATGTGATCAAATTACACACTTTAAACTATATAAACAATCTTAAAAAAGCAGTATCTAACAGCCTCAAAATTAGGAGTTTCAAGCAGAAATTATTATGAGAAATGTAATGAGATGAATTAATTTGTCAAGCATCAACGCAAAAACGTAGTTAGTCTATTTAAAAAAAATGAATCTGGGAAAGAGGTAAAAAGTTATTTGATATGTGATAATTGATAATGTATTCCTTAACAATGAAACATAAATCCTTTTTTGTTTTGCACAAGCGCGTTAATTAATTATTTATCAAATATCATTTCAACATTTTTAGGAATTGCAATTACTCAAACTAAATAATAGAGTCATTCAACATATAAATTAGCTTTTTTTTCATTCACTTTGAAGATATCTGATAATTAAGCTGGTTTTTCAGAAATCGGTCGCTGCTTGTACTGTTTTATATTCGGTATCATTCTGTTTTTTCTTTATATTTTATATTCTGTTTCTTTCTTTTTAACCAAATCCAAAGATTTTCCCAAGAAAGCTCCCGCTTTAGTATTTCAAAGATACTTCATCGCATTCATTACGAAAAGGTTATCTCGGACGCTAATGAGAAAGTTGATATGAAGCGTTATGTACTTCCATACTTTAATATATATTTTTTAAATTATAAAGAATGAACCTCTTAAGTTGCTACCTAATTGAGTTGATCACCTGCCTATAAGTTAGCCTCAATTTCATCCCGTGACATATTCACAAAAACAGTTGTATCAAATTTATATAAGATGAGCGTTTGTCCAAGTGAATCATCAAACTCGTGCATGGAATGTGATCAAATTACACACTTTAAAAAAAAAACACTATCTAATCAGTCACAAAATTATCAATTTCAAACTCAAATTATCATGAAAAATGTAATCAGATGAATTAATTCATCACACAAAGCAAAAACGCAATTTTTATTTTTAAAAAAATGAATCTTGGAAAGGCTATTTAATTTATGATAATTTATTTTTTTAGCTTTAGAACATAAATCCTCTTTTGCTTTACACATGCGTGTTAATTAATTATCAACCAAATATCATTTCAAAATTCTTAGGTATTACAATCACTCAAACTAAATAATTGAGTCATCTAACATATAAATTAGTTTTTTTTTTATATTCACTCGACAATATCTGATCACCAGGCGGGTTTTAAAGAAATCGGTAACTGTTTTATATTCGGTAGCTCTTTAGAATCAAATCAAAGGAACTTTCCCAAGAAAGTTCCCACTATAATATTTCAGAGGTGGATGATCACATTCATTATGGGAAAGGTTATCTTTTAAGCTAATGAGACAGTTGATATTAAGTGATGTGCTCTTTTCGAATAAGTCTTCAGCCACAGCCACCCATGCAGTAGCAGCGAGATTGTTGTCTATGGAATTATGGTGACCATACAAGACGAGATAAAGTCGTTCATCGGATGTCTAATAAAACATTGATTACGAACATTTACGAGACGTTTTTTATCAAGTTTATGAGACGCGCTACCCCGTTTTCACTTGGGCTAAATGTTAGAAGTGTTTGATGGAATGCAAGATCGCACACCTGGTCTTCCATCTTTGACCACTCGGGAAGTTTTTGGTTGTGGCATTCCTCGAGTTTTTGTGAGAAAACAGATTAGATTAAACCCTCGGCAAATATGAGACAAATATTGTGTTTATGTGACACGGTCGATGCAAAATAAGTCTGCTTTATCGTTTAAGTTTCAAAGGTTCAGTAAATTTTGTTTTCTTCTTAAGTGGGATTTCACCTTGCGGACCTCACTGCAACTAAACTCCGTTATACATTTTGCAAAATATTATTAATACTTTCTCAGTTTTCTCTTAAATGAATATTACTATTTCTTATTTCTATTTTTAAAAAATTAAATTTAATGGCACAGTAGGTTTGTGTAGAGTAGGTAACGTAGATTTTACGAACCTTTTTGAAAAATAATAATGTTTATCATTAAAATTTAAATCTCATTCAAATGAACGAATGCAGTTGTGAATTGATAGAAATCAAATTTTTTTTAATCCCAAATCTATAGTATTCTAAGCAGCATGTAACATTTAACGATATGAACTAAGAAGGAAGATTGCTTACTCGCCAATCACGCTGATTTTTTAAAAAAGATAGTTTTTTAGATTCTGAAATTATATATAAAATTTATTTTGGCTGTTTCGAAGTAAATATTGACTTATAAATTATCGGAAACTTATATTTTTACCTCGTATACGTCGTCAAATTTAACTCACTTCGCAAACGAACATAATAGTTGGCTTTAAAAGGTTGCTTCAAATTAAAAATTCTTTGTAATCAGTAATTTTAATATTTGCGTTTAAAAAGATTAAATTGTAAAATTCGAATAAAATTCTCTGTTTTTGTTAATGAAATAAAAAATTACAGTTTAATGCCACATGTTGAAAGAATTTTCTATACTAACAATTTAATAGCTAAATTGGAACTCATTTCAAAAATGGTTTGAACTGTTATATTTTTTGTCTATATCTTAGGCGTGATTTTGCCATCTCTATTATTTATCGCGCATTTGGCGAAACTTCTGCGATTCTTTTCGAACGTTTTTGCCCAAACAAAATTTTTTTTTAATAGTTTGTATCCCTGCTTCCTATGCAAAATAGGACAAACGTTTTATTTCCATTAATTCATCATCTAAACCAAAACCAAAAAACAAATTTATAAAAAAAATCAGCTTGATTTAGGAGTGGCGCTTCATGCATCTTTCTAGTAAGATATAAGTACCGATTTCCTTTTTAAATGATAGTTGCTACTAAATATGAATAAATAATATTACTGTTCACTTTTCTTTTTACAGATGAGACGGGGAAAAACAAATAATCACTTTAATTTATATTTATGTATTTCTTCCTTTCTTCTCGAGTTTCAAGTACCCAATTGGGTACTTGCACGTCCAGAAGAAGATCACGGATACCCACACACGTGACGACGTCAGCGAATCGTTTATTAGTAAAATGACATAAGATTACAAAAGATAGAATGTTAATTAACGTGAAGTCAATTAAATACAGCGCCGTATGAAACATCAAAATTGCTGAAATGTAATTATTTTTCGTCAACGTCTGTTACTTAACTTATATTTATTATTTGTTTATATATTTTATTGCAAACGTGATAGATTTTTGTTTTGTGTACCTGACAACTTTGATACATAATTAGTTTGTTTATATTCTACATGATTTCGCGCCTGTCCTTCTGTTAAATGAGAAATATACAGTGAAAGAATTGAAATATTTCTGAAAGAATCATTGCGAAAGAATATAGAATGTGTCACTCAAGAGAATTGATACTTGAAATAGAATGGAAAGAACAGTTGCTAACGTAAATAAATGCCGCTTTTCAACCTGCTCTACGTCACTAGCAGGTATCCCACTGACCTGCTATATTGAGAATCATGCAGAGTAATAGTTGTCATAGTAACCTAGACTTAGAACAATACAGCTGAAATAAATATAAACAATTTTAATTCAATGACTCGTGTATAAAAAGATACTTAAGTAGCGAGTTAAAAAAAAAATTGAAAAGTTAACCTCTTTGAAACACAAATAAATTGATGATGGATAATTACTAATTTGTCAATATTTTACTATACATGTAAAATATTGCGATTCATGTGAAATACAAAACCGTTATCCAATCAGAATTTGACATAAAAAGCGTGTGGTATTTTAGATTCTCTATTAAAAATTTTTAGACAAAATTATGCATTAATGCAATTGTGCAATCAACAGTTTTTGATAGGCAGTTAAATAGTATACAGTTGCTTGCTCTTAGAGTTTCAATAAATATCTGTTTATATGCAATTAACGTTAAAAGAACTTTTTAGCTTCATCCAAATCAGTTTTCATCAGCTTAAATTGTTATAAGAATTTAGATTTTGAGAAACGCGTAGTTTTAAATTACTAACTCAAAACTACAAATTGTATCAATTTAGCGCTTTAAAGCTTTGAGGAAAAATTCATACAAGTTCTGAAAATTATCAAGCATTATTTCTCCTAATATAATAAAGCATTCCTTTAGTTTTTTCCCTTTTTGAAAGGTATTGTGCTGTCTAATAATACTATATCATCAAAAGTTTGTTAAGAACAAAAAAGAATATTAATAAAACAAAAAATTAAAATTTAATATAAAATCCAAGATGGCGAGAGTAATGGCCTCCTAACGACTCGCTCTCCTGTTAGGAATTTTTAAATAAAGAAAAACATGATTTTCAACTTTTTTTTTAATTCAGAATTATTTTCAAATTCAACAAGAAATAAAAGCATTATAATTATAGCCAAAGACAGCCAAGAAGAAAATCCCTCCCTCCTTAATTGATTAATTTGCACTGATTGTACAGAAATGAAGAAGTGTGATTGTTTTTTTTATCCAATCAGATCATAGGGCGAAGGATACCTTCCATATTTATCGCCTTTAACATATAATTAAGAAAAAAAAAACACTGTGAGGGGTTAAAATTAAATTTTTGATAGGAAAAATGTTTTTAATTTGAAAATTAAGTAGAAATAAAAATTGTAAATTAAAAAGAAAATCTTACCGTTGTTGTTGCTGAGGGCAGAGGAACTAATGAACCGAGCTGTAACGAAATTTAAAAAAAAAGAACATAAACTCTCAAGAATAAGTAGATAAGAAAATAATGGCTAACAAAACATACGTGCAATACAAAAATAATAAAGTTCACAATTTTAAATTGCTCTTCAAACAAGTAGACAATCGAATTTCTATAAATAAAAACCAAATATGCTCATAAAATTTACTGTCTAAAACTATTTTCTTATTTTTTTATTAATAATGAAAGCAATTCAAATAATGTTCGGAGTAAAATATCATAACCATATACACCGAAGAGCCATTACATTATGACCACCCTCCAACTATAACAATGGGCTATCCCAGGTTTTCATGGTTTCTCGCCCAGGAACAATGTTTTCATGGGGCACATTAGGACCCATAATCCTCATAGAACAATCCCTGACGTCTGTAAGCTACTTGAACATAGTTGCAGACCAGGTTCACCCATTTATGGCAACAGTTTTTCCTGCGGAGGATGGTGTTTACCAACAGGATAATGCACCATGTCATAAGGGTTGAATCGTCATGGATTGGTTCGAGGAACAATCCAGTGACTTTCAAGTCATGTCTTGGCCCCCAAACTCACCTGACCTTAATCAGATAGAGCATTTGTGATCCTACTTGGAAAACCAAATTCGTGCTGCCACGCTACCCCCTCGCAATGTGATTGAATTGCAGGACCAGTTGGCGAGCGCTTGGTACCAGATACATCAGACTACCAATCAGCACCTTGTGGAATCAATGCCACGGCGGGTGCTAGCAGTTTTGAGGGATAAAGGTGGTCCTACATGTTATTAGCAGGGTGGCCATAATGCAATGGCTCTTCGGTGTATATAGATATATTTAACTATTACTAATATATATAGTCATGGTTAATATATATAGTTAACTGTAAAAATTGCAAAAGTCTTTTTTTTCCTTCTTCCCTGAATTTATTCTGTAATATTCACGGAATTTGCATTTTATAAAGATTTCAACTATCAGTATAGCAAACAAAAACATAATCGTTAGTATACAAATAGGTTTAATGTTTATGATTAACAATTTTACGGTTAATTAGACATATAAAAATGAGATATATGATTTAAGGGATTTTCAAATGTACATTTATAGATAAGATATAAGGACATAGAAATTAGTCGAAAGTTTTCAAGAGTTAATCAAGTCTTATCAACTGTTTTTATTGGAAAAATAAGGTTACAGGGACTATTATTGAACAATTTTAGTTGCATGTTTTTGTGTTAAAATCCTGCTGATACAGTCATCTCAGCGATTGATAATGTAATTGGCCGGAAATTTAACTTGCTTTTTCTTACTATTTCATTTGAATGCTATTCATTTTTATCCAATTCTAAATCAAGAAGAGAAATCGGTATTTGTGAACTGATTGACTTTTAATTTGTAATATGTTTTAGCGATAAAAACTGTAATTTAATTACCCTCTTGATTAGTTGTTGCATAATTAAAAAAATTAAAATTAATTAAAGCAGACTTTGAAAAAAAGCAGACTCGCGCTGAACAAGATTTTAGCATACCGTATCAAATAAAAATAAAAAAATCATAACAACTATTTACAAATCTTGGGACATATTCATACTAAAAATTTGTAATTTATCCGTAGATTGATTTTTCCTAGCAAAAAAAAAAAAAAAAAAAAAAAAAAAAAAAAAAAAACGAGATCAACGAAAGATACATTTTTTTAATATACGACTTAGAATCTTTGCCAATAAAATTGCGCGTGAAAAATACTCATTTGAAGTTGAAAGTTCACATTTGATAAATTCACATTTGAAAGTTCACATATCATAAAAAATAATCAAAACCTAAAGATCAATAAAAGCAAAATACATGTTCAATCGCTGGAAGCAATCAAAAACTAGTTTTGACATTTTTAATAATCTTTCCTCAATACTGATTCGTCTAATTTTGATAACACTTTCTTCTTGCTGAAGTATTCATTTGCGAATTATTTTCTATTAATTTTTGACATGAATTCTGAAAGGCTGTTTTTACGGGACATCCAGTCTGCAGGTAGGGTAGTTTTTTTATTACAGCTTTTTATGCATAAAATTTTATTTTCGTCAAGAAACTGCTATTTGCACCTACAGCCACATTATTGATTCGTCTGATTCTGGCAAGACTTTCTTCTTGATGAAGTATTAATTTGCAAATTTTCATCAATAAATTTTTCTAAAAACATACATTAAGGACAGGGATTACGGAATATCCAGTGTACACAATTTTTCTCCTTAAAGCAACTTATGCATAACATTTATATTCGGAAAGAGACTGTTATTCGCTTACAGCTGCATTGTTGGTTCTGTTCGCTTGCTGTATTATTGGTACAGCTGTAATTTACTTACAGGTGAATGTTAAAGTATTATCTTAGGGCCGGGATAGCCTGGTTGGTAGGGTACTGGGCCCATGTCCAAGAATTTGTGTGCTCGATCCCAGCCGGCCGAAGACTCTCCATGTAGTAAATGGTGACTGATGTACGTTAAATGTGTCGAGTCGCAAAGTCCTCTATGTTCCTATAACAAATCAATACCGCTGGGGGTACTGATACAGGAGTTTCCTTGTCTTCTGGAACGGTTTAAAATTACAAGGCTACGGAGTTGAACATTAGCAGTCGTTAACCCAAAATTGGGTTAATATATATATAAGTTCAAAATGTAGATAAAACAAGGCAAAAATTATAGAACTATGAAAAAAAAGGAAAAAAAAGGAAAATGAAAATAACAAAAAACCGGGAAAAAATCCGAATAAAAGGACGAAATTGTTTTTAAAAATCCGTAAAATAAAAGATATAATCTCTTCATCAGCCCACACGATTATATCCGCAAAAAAGTATATATATATATATATATATATATATATATATATATATACATACGTAAAAGTATTAATTTGCAATTTTTTCATTGACTTTTGGCATGAATTCTAAAAGTATACATTAAAGGCAGGAAATAGGATAGATCTAGTATACATAATTTTTCTCCTTACAGCAACTAAAATTTTAAATTAATAAATAATTAATAATAATAAATTAATAATTAATTAATAATTAATTTAAAATTTTAAAATTTCTTCAAGAAACTATTATTTGTACTTACAGCAACATACTGCCATCCCCCACTGACTCGTACTAAAAGAGTTTCTTCGTCTAACACAAAACCAAGTGTTCCCAGAGGACTTGTTTCAGACACTCGGAGCAGAGAATCTACATTTTTCAGTGTTAATGCCTGAAAGATTTAGAGAATTTATAAGCAGCTAATATAAGTCAATGCCTATACAGTTCAGTAAATTGCACATAGCTAACAAAAGTAAAAATTTAAAATATTATATAATTTTGTTAACTGTAAACAGCTGACATATATCAACATTTAGAGAATTATAAAGTTCTGCAGACTACAAACAGCTGTCATAAGTCCACATAGTATTTTATAGTACTTTTTGACTAAAAACAATGGTTAGAGTAATATATAGTTCTGTTATTTTAAAATAGGTGACAAAAGTAATTACTGAAAGCATTATATAGTTTTGTAAACTGCAAACAACTAACATAAATCAATTTTTAGCAGAACGGCTTAGAGTATCATACAATTCTGGAAACAACAAACAGCTGACATAAGTCAACATTTAGAGTATTTTATAGTTCTATAAACTGCAAATAACTGACAAAAGTAAATATTTAAAGCATTAAAAGCTTTGCAAACTGTAAACAACTGATATAAGGCATTAACAACTTTTAGGTTATGACATAGTTCTGCATACTACCATCAGCATACGTAAGTCAATATTTATAGTATAGCTAGCAAAAATAAATTACAAACAATTGCCCTAAGTCAATACAGTATTTTATATTTCCTTGACTATAGTCAATACTTAGAGGAATTTATAGTTCGTTGTGTACAGGGTAACAAAAAAATATAGGGATCATTTTTGAATGTTTTTATTTCCATAATTTATTACATAAATTCGGCGATGCTTCTCAATATGTCGACCTTCGGCATAATAGATTTGCCTACAACGCTTCGGCAATGATTTTAAAGTCTGCAAAATGATTTCCTGGGGGATTTTCTTCACTTCTTCTTTAATAGCTCTTTGAAGGCAATGTAGAAATTCTTCGCTTATTCAGTTTGTTTTTCAGATGTCCCCATAGGAAACAGTCGCATGGTGCAGCATCAGGACTGTTTGGAATCCATTGTTCTGGTCTCAGGAATTGCACTTGCTGATCTGTTATTAATTTCTGGGTGACCTTAGATGCATGCAATGGGACAGAGTCCTGATGGAACACAGCATCACCATTAGGGTACAATCTGCAGCAATCATCCTTAAGAAAGGGCTTTAATATCTTCTGTATGTAATACTCAGAATTTATTTTGGCCCCAGGTTTCACTAACCGAGGTTTGGTCACACCATGGGCGGATATACCCATCCAAACTATTACGCTTTTGGGATGAGGCACCGTGGTTGATGGTGTCAAGTCTCGCCTGTTCTGCCCGCGACTAAGATATTGAGCTTTAGATTTAGCATTGGTATCAGATAGATAGATCCAAGCTTCATCAGTTGTAATGAACTTTCGAAATCTGTCCTTACGGAGAAGCTTGTAGAGGGGACATGAACGTTGCCTCCTAATCTGCACCAATCTCTCACTTAAAAGATGATATTTATGTTTTTTATGGCATTTTTTTCTTCAACTTTTGTTTTAGTTGATAGCTTACAACTTGCTGACTCACGTTAAGAGCTTTAACCATGCTTGCATGTGTTGGTGGATCCGGTTTTGATGTCATCTTATCAAGCTTCTGCAAATCTAATTTCTTCAATTTGCTTGGCAGTCCACTTTTTTTTGGTTTTGCATTACTTTGCATCGATCCGAGTTTTGAATTCTTGATGCGACTGATATGGTTGAGTGAAATCGCAATACCTTTCCTTTTAAAATGGGTTTGTATAATCCTGTGGCTCCATCGAAGTTCTAAAAATGCTTGCACTTGACCAATTAGCTTTTTGTCAAATTTCTTCAAAGGCATTTTTGTAATTTTATGAAATAGTATTGCAATTGAAATTCTAATAGCAGAGCTTTAGATCAGTATGCTATATATGCAAAAAGGTTTCAAAACTTTAGTGATAGATAGCCACAAAAGTAATCCCTATACTTTTTTGTTACCCTGCAGTTCTGAAAACTACAAACAGCTTTAAACTGCAAACAGCTGAAATAAATCAATTTTTAGAATATGATATAGTTCTGAAAACTACAGCATAGGAAACGCTAACATAGGTTGATATTTAGAGTATAGCTAACAAAAGTAAACAACAAGTCGCAACATAAATCAACAAAATATTTTATAGTTCTTTGCCGAAAGTCAATACTTAGAGTAATATAGTTTGTTATATAGCTTTGTAAACTACAAACAGCTAACATAAGTTAATATTTAGAGTTTAGTCAACCACAAACATCAGCAATAAGTCAATACACCGTTTTATAGATATTTTTCTAGCAGTTACTAACTAAAGTCAATACTTATAAGATTATATAGTTTTGTAAACTGCCAACAGTTGACATAAATCAGTGCATAACAACTTACAAACAACTTACATAAGTTAATATTTAGAGCACAGTTCAAAAAAATACAAACAGCTATTAATAATCAAAATTTAGAATAATATGTAGTTCAATAAACTAAAAATGGCTATCAAAAGTCTAATCATATATATTTTCAGATTTCTAAATTTTTTTTCTCCATATATTCTTCGTTTTTCAATAGCATGACAGCCTAGTACAAGCCAGAGCCATCCCTACTAGTCGTCTCCATAGAGTCGTCTCCTAGTCGTCTCCAGTATTTCAACTCTATGGTCGTCTCCCTCTGGCTCCATCAGTCACTAGATTTCTCCGCTTATTGATTCCCACGGTTTTGAGATATTTTCCACAGAATCTGGTGTTTGATATTCCCCTTTGTTCGATTGCCTGTAAATTATCCAAAAGTCAGCTTCCTAGCAGGGTCACCATCACCCCTTTTATAGTTGTTGCCCAGCCATCTTATTCTATAGGATTCAATAACTGAATTTATGCTTGGTTGCGTAAATTTTCTGCATGATTCATAATTGTATTGAATTCAAGAAACACTGTTTTCTTTAACAGCTCCGAAGATTGCTCTGAGTATTTTTCTTACATATATTAGTAGCTTATTTTCCTCAGTTGTATTTAAAGGCCAGCATCACTGCCATTAAGTAATATAGGTTCAATTAGAGTATTATATTAAATTAATTTTAGTTTTACCGGAAATGAGCTTTGATTTCAGTTGGTTTTTAAATTCAAAATAACACATATTAGAAATCTTTATGCTGTTATTAATTTCTGTTTTGATATTATTAGCTGTAACAATTGTCCCTAGGTATTAGAACTGACTGACATCTTCAAATGCATAATTATTAGTCAGAGGGAAAACCTTAAAATTTCGATAACTGACTGCCATAAATTGGGTCTTATCCTGATTAATAGTTAAATCCAATTTTAGCAGAATCCTCAAGCCTACTGGTAAAAGGCTCTAAGACAACCTGTTTGGTACGTCCCAGAAAATCAGTATCATCTGCATAAGCTGATATTTGTACATACCTTTGGATAAATGTACCTTATCGGCATATCTTATTGGATATTTAAATAGTTGACGTATATAGTATTAACTATCTAAATATATTAATATAATATTAGAATGATAAATAAATTTAGATACCCCTGGAACAACTGAGGGTTGATTGCGTTTAATATCATCATTTGACGTTGATCCAGATGGTCCAGGCGGTCCGGGTGGGCCTGGCGGACCAGGTGGGCCTGGCGGACCAGGTGGGCCAACTAAACCTTTCATTGGAAAACCTAAGAAAATGAGAAATGAATAAATAAAACTGTTAAATATAAACCTGAAAATAATAATTTTTTTATGTAGCAAATTTCATATTATCATATTTTATTTCCTTTTTGAAAAACAGAATATCGACAAGCAAACCTATATGATAAATATTTTTTTCTTACATTCTGAAATATTCAATCGCAATTGACCTAAATTTAATCATCAAGTTAAAGAATTATTCTATTTAAAATTAAAATGAATAAAGCTTAATAAAAGTCTAAAGTTCAATCACTGTTCCAAAGCCGAAGATCAACAAAAATGTTTTAAAAAAATCCTCAAAAATGAAAAAAAAAATTCACATGAATTTTTTTTTTGGATAATGAGAAAATCGCGTACAGAAATGCGTAAAATGACGTCACTTCACTAACCCGTCTACTGGAAATCAATCAATGATCAATCAGTAACAGATGCAACCAATAGAAATACATTTCTATTGAGAAAGGAATATGAATTGTCCAATAGGAATAGAGCAAACAGAAATCTTTAATTTTAAAAACAGTAACAGTTTACACTATTTGAATATTGGATGCCCCAAAAGCGACTGACATTCATGTAACAGGGCATAAATGGTTCAGCTAGAAAATTTACCGACAGGTGACGTTGCAGATTGCAAATCTGTAAATCAAAGATTTTGCAGTATATCAAAGAATTAAAATAATTCTAATTCACAACACAACTTGTTTGAAAACTTAAAAAAATTGTATCTGAATTTTTGAAAAATCCAGCATTAGTTACAATGATATGTCGAACTTAATAACATCAGAATGAAGAGTAAATAATCGTTACAGAGCCACCTGTTGAAAACAAATTGAACTAAAATCAGAAACAAATGGAAAAATATTTGCGCTCTGACACATGAATTAGCTGAAAACATTTTTCTTTAAGCCTGAACTTTTGCACTTTTGAAAACCGTCTTTCTAAGTTTAAAAAACTTGCATATTGTAATATTTTTTTAAAATAATTTTAAAAAATTATCTTGTAAAAGTAATCAACTAATTTTTAGCAGTAGAATTGAATTCTAAAAATGAAGTAGTATTTACCTTCAGATCTCATGAGATTTTTCAATCCTTTCAGGCCCATCATTCCTTCAATAAATAAAACGTACATTTAAAATTGAATTTCACAAGCACTTCGTATAATTGAAAAATGTATTTACAAATGTGATCTAATTTATTCTTAAAGAAAAAAAAAAAAAAAAAATCATTTATAATTTTTTCAAAATCTTTCATAATTTTCGGAAGTTAATATCTGGGGAGATAATAAGAGACAGATGAAGCTCTCGTTGTAACCTATTAGAAAATTCAGAGTGTGTTGAACTATCCTATCGTTTAAATTTTCTGCTAACTTATTAAGGTACCAATTTGAATTACACTCTTGTATTTCTTAATCTTTATTGCCGATCATGGTTCATCTTGAACTGGGATATAATTCAAATTAACATCTTCTTAAGGAATTTTTAATATATTATAGTTCTAAAAATCAAAAATATGGTTCATCGTTGAAGTTAATTTTCTGAGCGTGCTTATCAAATCTATCCAAGGGAAAAAAATTAGAATGATATCAAACATGTTTCACTAATCCTCAAATGATCTGCAATTTATTATTTAATTTTTTTGTCTCAAATTTCTTAAATTGCATTATTCAGAAAATGATACCTGAAGTAAAATTTTTTCTTTCTAGTTTCTAGCATGTTAAGCTTGCTTTGCAAAACATTAAACAATACCTTTGAAATCAAATATTAAGAAGATCTAATGTTTTAAAAGGATTAACCTTAAAAAAATATTTATTTATTTCGTAGTTAAGGATCGTAGTTCTTAGAAAAAACAGTTCAACACTGAAGCTCAATATCAGAACTTAGTCGGGTGTTAATTTACTACTACAAAAATTAATTATTAAATTGAATCAATATTTTCGTTCATAATAAACCAGTATCACGTGATGATATATGTATACACATCAAGTAATTTATCAATTTATCCTGTATTATCTCTTTCGGGGCAATAGAAATTTTTTAGTTCTGAAACAATATCAATTATCTATATTTTATACTTATAAAAAAAATTATTACCACAATACCGGAAGCACCAATTATTAAAATTAATTAAGCATTATCAATAATAAATTGATGATTTTTTTTTTACTGTTTCCCTGATACGAATAAGTAATTTATTTTAAACTCAACACTTACTTTTTTTATTCAATTACCCTTCATTTTTGCTTTGGTTGTGTTAATACAATATTTGAAAGCACTATTTTTTCGGATATTATCGTGTGAGTTGATGATGAGATTATATATTTTCCTTATTTTATTTTCCGTATTTTTTTTTTTAAATTTTAATTTCTTTATATTTGTAAATATTTTAAAACCATTTTCTAAATTTTTCTCTTCCCTTTTAAAAAATCTTAAATCTTTTTCTATGTTGTCCCTATATCCCTATGTTTTTAACTTAGTTTATGAATTCGATGTACTTGCATCTAATGCGCAGAAAATGAAAACCTATATCTTTTTTCTTAATTGTCTAAGAGTCAGACAGGATAAATTAACATCGTTCCTTGAGTTAATTAAAATTACATAAATACCGTAGAACAAGGATATAATAAATGATAAAATTAAACATGTATTTAAATATACAGTTGCTCAAAAATTAGAAACATTACAAAAACATGCTATTATGTAAAAATATTACTGAAACGCCCAATGCATAAATCATTTTAAAGAACAGTGTTTGAAAATATCTATTTTAAAGATAGAATCGGAAGACAAAAATTTTTTTCAATTTTCTTCTACGACTTCTTTTAAGATAATTAAAAAATAAATATCTCTTTATGTTACAAAATTAAGTAAATTTATTATTTGAAGTTCGACATTCTATTGAACAACCGACTTATAGTTACGTTTTAAACATTAATGCTGATTGGTATTCAATCCGCGCTTTCGACAAGCGGAAACATACCATAGTAATTCAGCAGAATGCAGATGTTCCATTAATCGCATTTAATTAATTCAATATAGCAGGTGTTTATCGAATCAAATTGTTAATGAAATTGATACAGACAGATTGGATTCTTGTCACTGTTAACATCTCTAGACAAAAGTTTGTTTTTGACGTAAATATAACACAGCTTTAAAGCCATTTTAATAATATAATAATAATAAAAAAATACGTTGCTGAGGGGCATTTAGATTAAGGTCAGTTTAAAACTCGAACATATCAAAAATAAGTTAAGTTTTTGATATTTTATATGAATTGAAAATTACACACATGTATATATATATATATATATATATATATATATATATATATATATATATATATATATATATATATATATATATATATATATATATATATATATATATATATATATATATATATATATATATATATATATATATATATATATATATATATATATATATATATATATATATATATATATATATATATATTAATATATTAAAATCAGTAAACATTAACCCATATTTTACCACACTTAAAAAATATTTATATTTTTTGAAAAAAATTGTCACATATTGATGAAACACCAAGTAAAACACAACATTCAAAAACTCGCCAAAACTTTAATGGTTTAATTTTTTTTTTTCAATGCTAAAAATTATAATTCTTAAAAAAAATTTTTTTTTTAAGCAATTAGCAATTTAGCTAATTAGCAGTTTAAAAGTAAAAAGCGTCTTACACTACATTAATTTTATACTTAAATAGTGTTTTTAAAGTGTTCAAGGTTTAAAAAAAAAAAGAACGGATATCCCTGTGTAAAACAATGCTATAAATATCGAGTTTTCGAAAAGAAAAGGGATGTAACGAAATTGAAATGAGGAAAGCAGATATTTAATATAACAAACAAGAGCAAATAATTATTGTATAATGTCTACCTTGTAGAATAGGGTTAAAAAATTTTTACAAGAGGAGTATAACTTAAAGAAGTTTTGGTGCTGCCATCTATTATTTTAGTTATTAACTAGACTTGTGTGCAAAAATTTTTTTCGAAAAATTAAAAGCATATGTGTATTCTATCTTTTAAATCAAGAAGAGTGTTCGTCTATCTATCTATCTCAATTAATCTATCACCTATGGTACTCTCTACAACGCTATAATTCATCCCTATTTTTCAAATTATGAATGGTAAGGAAATTTTGATTCATTTTAAAATTTTCTTTATTTGATTTAATTGATTGCTTGATTTGCTCAGTTAATTTCTTTTGGCAAAACTAAAAAATATTTTAATTGTGTTGTAAGGCTCATGAATTACAGGAAAATTGCTTATTTGTTTCCGCATAGAAGTAAGAAGATTGTTTAACTATAGAGACAAAACATATAAATAATGGAACCTGAATATTTGACAATCTCACTGGAACATACAAATTAGGTTCAATTACTAGCATAATTTGTATTTTAAAATCTAAAGTGGAAGCTTATTAATACTTAATACGCAACAGTATAAATACTAAAAATATAAATACATTTATAGTATAAACATTTTAATTTGTTTAATTGTAAATTTATATATATAATTTTTAATTCATGTAAATTCAAAGTTCAAAAAGAAGATAACACACATGAAAAAGGGGAAAAAATAATAATTACAAAAATAACAAACAATTATTAAAAAAAAAGAAAAAAGGATGAAATTTTTTTAAAAAAATCGGAAAAAAAGATAAATTATAAGACTTTAATTATACATATATATATATATATATATATATATATATATATATATATATATATATATATATATATATATATATATATATATATATATATATATATATATATATATATATATATATATATATATATATATTATTTTATCTATCTATATATGTATATATTGATTTAATTTTTCCCCGTCAAATTTGAATTGAAAATAAAATATGCGTTTCCATTATTTGGTCACTATAATTTAACCTATGTAGGTGTAACAGATCTCTTCAAACTAGATAATAAGCTATAAGAAATATTGGCGTTACTTTTAACTGAACTATTAAGAGAACAAAAACAATTAGAGTATTATTTTAGTGAAATTGTTGGTGTCAAGTAAGTAGGTTCATATATTAGTATTTTTTTAAAACAATCATTTAAGTTTTTCAATAACTTTAATACGAAATAAAAAATACCTTTTTTACCAGATCCATGCGTTACGTTAGCCCAAGTCGCTCCTGACGCTGAACCAGCTGGAGGCCCCGGTGAACCAGGTGGACCCGGGGGTCCAGGAAGGCCTTTTCCTGGTGGACCCTTTCAAATAATTTTAATATATTTTTAAAAAGTTATTATTAAGCAGAATATTTTTGAATGATATAGGAAGTTGACAAAAATGATTCAGTATTTTTACGAATGTTAAGAATATATTCATATAAGAAATATAGTGGTATTGGCAAACTATTTGAAAAGTGCAATATATTATGTTGATGTAGATATTGAATCTTATCGAAGGTAAGTGCAAGTGTTATATTAAGTACCTATTTCACAAGCTGTCCCTCGTTACTGTTTTTGTTATTCTAAATTTTATTTATTTTTATGTAAAATAGCAGGTTTTGAATTTTTAGACATTATTACGACTGTTAGATAACTATGGTTTAATATTTTACATAAAATTAGCTGAAGCATTTATTATAAGAAACAATGGCACGTCCCATACAGCTCATGTTAGAATCAATGGACGGTTACATACATCTCATGTAAGGAGCAATGGACGATTCTATGCATCCCATGTAAAGAACAATGGATGGCTTCATATATCTCATGTGAGAAACAATGGACGGTTCCATACATCTCATGTAAGGAACAATGGATGGTCCCATACATCTCATGTAAAGAATAATGGGTGGTTCCATGCATCTCATGTAAGGAACAATGGATGGTCCCATACATCTCATGTAAAGAACAATGGGTGGTTCCATGCATCTCATGTAAGGAACAATGGATGGTCCCATGCATCTCATGTAAAGGACAATGGACGATTTCATACATCTCATGTAAGGAACAATGGACGGTTCCATACATCTCATGTAAGGAACAATGGATAGTCCCATACATCTCACGTAAAGAACAATGGGTGGTTCCATGCATCTCATGTAAGGAACAATGGATGGTCCCATGCATCTCATGTAAAGGACAATGGACGATTTCATACATCTCATGTAAGGAACAATGGACGGTTCCATACATCTCATGTAAGGAACAATGGATGGTCCCATACATCTCATGTAAAGAACAATGGACGATTTCATACATCTCACGAAAGGAACAATGGACGGTCCATACATCTCATGTGAGGAACAATGAATTGTTCCAGTGTATGGACATTTGTACATGAATCTTTTCTTTTTTTCTATAAAGGAATTTTTGTGGAGGAAAAATATAGCAACAGTACACGTACTTGTGGCCCTGGTGTTCCTGGAGGTCCTGGCAAATAAACATACTTGTCATCAAGCTCATCAATATAAGATACGGGACCAGGTGGTCCTGCAGGTCCTGGATCTCCTTTCAAACCCTAGATAAATGAAAACAATTTAAAACAAATAAAAAAAAATGTGACGCATATATACTTAACAAGCAATTTCTTGATTCTGTTTATCACGAAATGAAATAATGTCACTAGTTCATTGAAATGATATCATGGGTTCAGCTAGAAATTTTTACTTCGGTGTTAAAAACATCTTTTTAGTTCAATTTGTTTAAAAATTGCATGTATATAAAATAGTTGAAGGAAGTTTATTTTTGCATTAAAAGCCTTTCTGCAGTTTGAATACATGATTTGAATACATGATTTGAAAAATTCAGTTATTTTTTTCCCCTTTTTTTCCCTTTCTTTGGCACAGGTAAGAAAAATGAGACTAAATTATCTCAATAAATAGAATTCGATTTTAATTAATCCTTCTAGTTTTATTTATTGTTTGTAAAACTTTAAAGTGTGTTTTTTTTAAAAATTAAAAATAGTCTTTTTTTTTTAATGTATCTCAAAATAATAATTTTAAGGTTCGAAATGAAAACAAAATGAGCAATTCCAATAAGCAAATCAAACATTGAAAAAAAAAAGAAAAAGGAATGGTTAAAACTTCCAGAATATGGTAAGATTTACCATGTTTTTCTATGAGAATACCAAAAAACTCAGCTATTTTTACTGAAGTTCTCTGTTAATGAATTTGGTAAAATTAATAATAAAATATGATTTTATAATATGTGATAAAATTTTGGTAAACGTTGTAAAATTTTTTAATTTTTTCTTAATATCTTAGAGCGTGCCATGGCCACATATTCTGCTAAATTTGCTTTTCAGTTCTGCATTTTTTTACTAAATGCGTGGTAAAAAGAACTATACTTTTGAAAACCTGTATTTCCAGAAAATTATAACTGTATGAAAGCAAATATTACCTATTTCATTATCATACAGTACGTTAATTTTACCAAATTTTTTTTTCTCCACGTATAATACACGATTATGAAAAACATATCAATGTAGAAAAAGATGAAGAAAAAAAAAAACCTTACCAAATTTGAATAAAATTTTTTTTAAATATTTGTACCCGTACGTAGTTATCAATAGTGTAAAAAAAAGTCACGTGACTTCCTTTAATACTACTACTACGAAAAATTTGTAAGAAAATTTTATGAGATAGAAAGTTTAAAATGCAAAAATTAATTTTTTCTAACAAAGTCAGAGTTGATTTTAGTATGATCAGCAATCATCATTAGCAGAATATAAAACAGAATGCGCAAGCGATTGTTTTATTGAATGTCAATCAGTGTCATATTTTACCTTCATGCCAGTCAATCCCATAGGTCCCATTTCTCCGGCCACTCCTGGGACACCTGGAGGTCCTTGAGGTCCTATTGGGCCCCTCTCACCTTTCTCGCCCTTTTCTCCTTTAAACAGATACCATATACATGATAAGTTCAATCATTATGTGTGTGAAATACTATTCAGTTATTAACAATAGGAAGAGAATAATAGATTATAGATTAATAGTTAATTATTATAATAGAATAATAGATTATTTTTTAATAAGTGAAAAAAAAGAGCATCATCAAATAGAAGAAAATCAAATAAACATCATCAAATAGTAGAACACAATTGGTCTGATTGCAATAATTGTGTAATTATAAAGTAGAAAAATGTGTTATTCTAGTTTTCAAAATACGAATCTCTTAAAAATTTTATCTCTTATAATTAACAATTTAATCTAATTTTTACTAATGACGCTTAACAAAAATATTCCTTGTTGAAATGGATTAAATAAATGACTTATTATTAAATAATATATGCTTCATCCCAGATAGCAATGCAAGGTTGATTTTATTATCAACAACAAAGTTTATAAATGATTAGCAAATACTTGTTTGAAAACAATGTTAAATTACAAATGCTATAGTTTACGCATTATGAGGTTCGCATCCATCAAGCTTGCATAAACTATCATTTTACACCGATATTGTATCTGCCTTTACAAAACAAAGCAACAAAAATTCCCGAAATCGAGAATGAATCATCATTTGCAAATCAAGAGTTGAAAACAGTTTCAAACCAAGGATAAATTTAACTTCTCAAGGTTCATTTTAGATTTTATGACCCTCACTGAGACAAGTTTTATTTGCACTGGCTTTCATATACTCTCTTTAACAGATTTAAAATTAAGGTTGGCCTAATCATTAAGTTTTCAACAGAAACAAAATGTTGCAATTGAGAGGAATATATGTAAAGCTAGAAGGGAAAAAAAGGGCAAGTACAAAGTTTACAATTAAAGCTAAAAAAAAAAGGAAAAATACCTTTATACAATCTTTAAGGAAGCAAGATTGGCATACTAATATTTTTACTAAGATTAAAAAAATATTAGGTAGTCAACTTTTTTATGTCAGTCAAATGAAAATACAACGTTTACCGTAAAGTTGCCTGCTATCTGGGATGGATTTCATTTCCCTTAAAATTAGCATTAAATGCAGTTTTTATGTTATTTATATAAATAATTTTTTTAAAGAAAAGTCTGCAAAAGTGTGGTAAGATAGTTTTCACCTCTCAAAAATTTAATCTCTTATAATATAAACCTTGGATCTGTGATTTTGATAGATTTTTGGATGCTGATTTCAGGAAGAAAAAGAAATCTGTCACGTAGGCATTTTTTTTTCAAACTGAAATTTCGTAACCACAAATCTGAAGCCTTATAGTCTACTAAGGAAAGGATTAGCATTTAGTGTAGTAAGTCATGATTACTTACTACAAACTTACTTAGTTACTAAAAGTCTGCGATGTGAACGAACTAAAAATACAGGGTGTTTATAAACTCCCGGACCCATTTTGATGTTTAATAACTCATAAAATAATAAGATAGATTAAAATTAATAACATAAATGGTTAGATAGACTCAAAAAGTTTCACGACCCTTGTCAATGAACTTCCACGTGTGCCCCCTTCGTCGCACGGAGAATATCAAGTCGATAGTCAATTTCACGCCAGGAAGCGGCAAGCATGTCGACATCCACAGAAGTTATTGCGGTTGTAATTCTGACTTTCAGGTCTTCAATATTCGACACAATCCTCCTGTAAACATTGTCCTTTATAAATCCCCAAAGAAAAAAGTCCAGAGGCGCTATATCAGGTGATCTGGGTGGCCAAGGAATTGGACCTCCTCGCCCAATCCATCTTCCTGGAAAATGGTCATTCAAAGAACTACGAACGATGATACCCCAATGAGGTGGTGCACCATCTTGTTGCAAAAAGACATGTGACAAGCTCTTCTGCTGAAGCTCTTCTAGTTGTGGAAATACGAAGTTTTCCAACATGTCTAAGTATACGACTGATGAGACCGTCTTTTCTGTAAAAAAGAAAGGCTCAATGACTCGGTCGTGCATTAGTCCACACCACACATTAATCGTTGGAGAATCCTTTTGTGTCTTACTGTATTCATGGGGGTTTTCAGATCCACATATGCGCACATTCTGACGATTAACAATGCCAGAAACATGAAAGGATGCTTCGTCGGAGAACATTACGCGTTTCAGAAAGTCAGTAGCATCTTCTATCCTTCCTACCACATCTGTTGCAAACGTCATCCTCTTAGGCCTATCGTCCGGTTCCATACCTTGAACAATTTGAAATTTGTATGCATGCAGTCTTAATTGTTTCTTAATAACCTTGTACTACACCGTCGAAATTGGTATATCCAATTCTCTTGCCGCTGATCTCACAGATCTTCTAGGATCGTCTAAAAATGTCTGTCTGACACGCTCAACGTCAAAATCACTTGTGCAGGGACGTCCGGAACGTTTTTTATCTGCGATACTTCCAGTTTCTAGAAAATTCTTTTTCCACCGCAAGATGCTGCTTTTGGATGGAGGATCTTTTTGGTAAATTCTTCTGCAATTTCTCTGTGCTTTCACTATCGATTTCATGTCTATGAACCACCATAAAATCTGTGCTTTCTCTTGTGGTCTATGCATTCTCCTTAATATCCGCTCGAATAAAACATCACTTAGAAAAGTACCACATAGAACAAACACATCAAAAGTAAACATAACATTGCAATAGTTGCCAAAAACAAAAGAGAGAAAAATGCAATCAATAAGCAGACGATATTTAGCAAAGTACAGATATTTAAACTGGAAAAGGAAATTATCTGAAATTAACCACACGCGCAGACGATATTTACAAAAGTTAAGATATTCAAACCTGAAAAGGAAAATATATGAGTTATTCCATCGATAAATGCCATAAGTTTGTTTATATCTTCAGTATTTTATGAGTGTATTTTATGAGTGTTTTATGAGTGTTTTATGAGTGTATTCAGTATTTTATGAGTGTTTTCAGTATTTTTATAAACATCAAAATGGGTCCGGGAATTTATAAACACCCTATACTGTTAAATAATTAAGTACAAAATGCTCTTATTTGAGCAAAGTATAAATATTCCTATGTAGACAAATGAGGTATTGTTTGTTACGTACTTTATTTCTCTGAAATGAGCGAAATTAATTCCCTAAGAATGCAGGACAAATAATTTAGAATTTGCTTATGCTTCATGCATAGTGCGTAAAATAAAAACACACTACTCGGAATAACTTTTGATCTAATGATTAGATCTTCACGTTCTAATACTCAATCTTAATGATTCGAGGGAATGATCTCAAATATGCTAATTAATTAGTGAAGACGATATTTTAAGTTACGAAATCAGATACTGAAACGTTCTTTCTCTGAATAAACCTACCTTTTTTTTGACGGGTTCGAATTTCTGACCCCTAAAGTATGGGAGAGTAGCCGCAATGTAGGAATTATAGTTCCAATAATTTGATTTTGAACATATCTCGAAAACTTTTAAAGCGAATTAAACAAATTTTTGCACACAATTATAAAATTCGCTTATCAAAAAGAAAAAAAAATAGTAATTTAGAGTATAAATAGTTGTTAGTACTACTTTTTATTCTTCTATTTAATAAAAGTCGAAAATATTCGAACTTTTAAGTATACAATTTTTTACATGATTTGTAAAATATACAAATTTTTAAATACAAAATTTGAGCTGAAGTTCCAGGGAAATTGAATTTTAAAGAAGTCATATTTTCAAAATTCGATTTTTCATGGCTTAAAAATAGTTTTAATGTAGTTAAAAATAGGTTTAATGAAGTTTTTTAATGTAGTTCAAAATAGTTTTAATAGGCTTAAAAATAGTATCAATGTAGAGTCCGAAAAACGAGGTTTTCTAGTTTTTAATGTATTGTTCGACCATAAATTTAATTGCTTATAGTAAGCCTGTTCCAAAAAAAAAAATTATCAAATAAAGGAAGGCTGGAAATTGTTTTTTAAGTTGTAGTTCGGACCCAATATAGATATACAAACCTTAGGTTAGTTAATATGAACTTAATGCTTCAACGAATATTTTGAATTTACTGAGATGAAGTGGGGGAAAATATTTTGAACTCCATGTCCAATCGATTTTGTTTTGGTTTCATTCAATTATAATCTCAATTCAATTACAATTAATATCTTACTTGACTTAGACGAGCACTTAAGTAACATAAATATGAATAATCAGAAATTTTAATTTTTTGTTATTTTCAGTTACAAAATCTTTTTCTAACATTTGTTTCATTACTTCTATCAACTTAAAATCTGTATTATTCAGATAGTGTAAAAAAAGTACTAAGGAAACTGTATTACATTTATGTAGTAATTCACAGTTTTAAATTTTTCCCCCCCTAACCCCTCAATAAACTCAACATGGCGGCATTAGAGAAGAGGGCTAACTTAATGCATTGAATATTTATAACTATAGCTGGCGTTGAACAGCCACTTCGTAGTCTTGTAACTTTGAACCAAAACCAGAAGACAAAGGAACTCCTGAATCAAGCATTGGGACAAACTAGCCTACACGGAGGATTTTTAGATGGAACTAATCCACATTTGCGTCACATAGAGAGGAAAACCACGAAAACTTCCCACGTTTTGCCAGATGGCAAGGGAGTTCTAACCCATGATCCGTTAACCACTGAGAATATTTTACGTCAGCACTGTGGTCAGTGTGAGCCGGGAGAAGATTTCGTAGCAACCAGTCATAGCTGGAATTCGAACCTAGGTTACCTTGGCGAAAGCTCTAATCCCCTGATTTACCTAATGCATCCATTGGACCCATATGGCAACTTTTCAAACAATTTCTAGCGTTCTTCAAATTGTTTCCAAATTGAATTTTTTTTTTATAACTCGGGAACTAGGCCTATAATTCATACACATCTTCAACTATTATTTCGTGCTAGAATACAAGAAGTAAAAATCAGACTAAAGAAAACGTGAAATCTCACCCTCTGTAATGATATCCAGTCCATCCTTAAACGTGAGGCAGATAAAATGTTTAAATTATAGATTAGTATATTTTAAGTAAAAAATTAATAATAATCACGTAATTATGGTTATTAGTAAACAAATAATTTAACTGTTCTGCGCATATTAAATAGTGTATGTAAAAACATAAGCAAACAATTATGCCTTTGTGCAGTAAACTATCATTTCATAAGAATTTAAAGATTGCTTCTTTAGAGTTGATTATACAAATAAATAATTGTAACAGAGTTGATAATATTTTTTTAAAGCAATATTTCACTGCAATTTCATAGGAAGCTAACTTTTTGTCATGATGTTAAATAAACTTTATTTAAACTGATACTAACATAAAATATATAATTATTTTCCATTTTATTAAGAAAAACATACAATTATTGAAAAGTTAGAAAAAAAATTGTAATATGAGTTGGGCTCAGGGTAGGTGCCCTGAAAGCCTTTCTGCAAGTCATAACTTGTGATCATACTATGATAAAAAATCGAGCAAAAACAAATTCTTAATCTTTTTAATAAGGGCGTTTATACTTTAAATCCAACTGAAGCATATAGGGTTAGTTGTTATTTGACGGAAAACATTGCACTGTCACTATAAAATGTTTAGGCTATTTTATAGAAATAATTCAATTCTGAATAAAAAATATTTTTTTATAAAACTATTTTTTTCATGGAAAGCAATGTACACTTGATTACCGGATTTACATATCCACCAGATCCAGGGGGTCCAGGTGCTCCTCTGTCCCCCTTTTCTCCTTTAATAGCTTCACCAGGTTCACCCTTTTGTCCAGGATGCCCGGGTATACCTGGACGACCCTAAAGTAATAAAGAGCAAAGAAATTTTTTTTTTACCAAAATATTATCAAATTTACTTCAACAATGGAAATATTTAACTATTAAGGTTTTAATTTTCTCTTACTTGTTGAACAGCAAACTCGTTCTGAAACAAAAAAAAGGAATAAAAATATTAGTTAAATAACAGAGTGAACGAAACTTTTAAAAATACAATGAGCCATCATTTTATAACAGAACATTTTTAAATAATCGATGCATTTTGAATATTAAAATATAATTGAATACTTGCGACTTAAGAAGAAGAGGATCACTGATACACAGACACGTGAACTTTGACCTCAGCGTCAACTGGTTGTTTATCAACAAAATGGAGTGTTTAAGTCGAGCTAAGTTGTTTTATACATACGTTAGAAGGTTAATTAACTTGAAATTAATTAAATAAAACGCTGTATCACATATCGAGTTTTCTAAAATGTTATTCATTCTTGTCTATGTCTTTTATTTGACCTAGATGTATTATTTGTTTCTGCATTTTATTGGGACCGTGATTATTTTTATTCCTGTATCTGACAACTTCGTTGCATAATTAGTTTATGTTTTACATGGCTCCGTGCTTGTCTTTGTGTTAAGTAATAAATAAGCCAGATCTTTCTTTCTGGAAGTATATGCCACTCAAGAGAATTCATATTTGACGGGCTAGGCTTATTCCAAATAGAGTGAAAAGAACAGTTGCTAACATAAACAAATGCCACGTTACAGCAGCCAATAAGGATCGATATACACATACTGCGTCACCTTCAGGTATCTAATTGGATCCTTGCAAAGGACGTAATCGTAGGTAAATCCTGATATTTGTCGATTCAGAAACCAATCTTGTTCAATACACATGCGTGACGTAACTGACAGGTATCCAATTAAATCTGAATTGAATCCCGTGACCAGGCATTATCACTTCACTTCTTCTCGAGTCGCAAGTAACCAATTAAGCTATGTTATCACATTTCTTTTCATATCACGTGATATTACAAGTTTCATATTAGTATTTAAGCATCAAACAATATAAAGTAAAAATTAGAACAGTTTTTTTTACAAGCAAAAAAATTGTAAATAATAGTTTAAAGCTTGCATTATATTTAAAATTAAAAAAATTAAGATTAAATTTAATTTAATTTCAATCAACATTGCTTAATAGTATTAGTACCGGGAAACCCGGAATATCGCTTATGTTTCCGGGTTCTCCTGGAGGTCCCGGTGGACCTGGGGGTCCGGGATATCCTCTTTTTCCTCGACGCCCTCTTTCTCCCTTTTCTCCTTTTTCTTCCTAAAAGAAAAAAAAATGTAATTAAAATATATATTTTCACTAGGATTTCAGTCATTTTGACTATTTAAGTAAACATTATATTTTTGAAACAATACAGATTGAAACATAACTATTACCATCTTCGTTTAAATAATTCAGATATTGATTTTGTAGTATGGAATATACTTAAAAACATTACTTACAAAAATAGGAATACATTCTTGAGTATAATAAAACTTTTCCAAATGTCTTTTAACCTGTCATGAACTAGATTATATGATCCAACTAAATTTCAGATGTTTAGTCAGTTTTTAACATATATTTTGCTGTACATATACTGAAACTAAATATACTTACATTAGATTTATGACAAAAATAGACAGTATCTATCAGAAGCATGTATCTATAACTATGGAAATATATTTAAGAAAAAAAAAACTTTCTTTTCTTAACTTTTTTTTTTAAACTTCAGAAGCTTTTTTCTTCAGAAAAGCATCGATTATTATTTTTTTATTTCTTACTATGAAACTATGAAGGTATCCGAAGTGACACTCGCCAATCAGCAATCGTCTACCGCCAATGTTATTTTTACCGATTGCTTTTTTTAAGTTCTGAAATCATGTATAAAATTTATTTCGAAGTAATTATTTCAGTTATAAACGATAAAAAAGTTATTAAGTCCGTAAAAGTATATCAAAACTATATATACTTGAGATATACTTTTATAGTTTATTATAAACTATATATTTATAATAAACTGTAAAAGTATGTCAAAAACTACAAATTTTGCCTCGAATACGTCGTTGCATAGCGAGTATAACTCATTTCGCAGATGAAGTCAGCTATAAAAAGCTTTTTTAATTTGATCCTTAATCGGAAACTATAATATTTGCGTTTTAAAAAGAAAAATTTAAAAGATCAAAGTATAGACTTAGATTATATATTCCATTATTTCGAGCAATACATTTAAAATTTCCTGTAAAACTCTACATTTCATAAGTATCTTATAACAGCAATTTATTATAAACTTGAAATTAATTTCTTATAAGTATCTTAAACGGGATTTTTCCGACTGCATTATCTATCACGCATTTCGGAAAAATTGATGCGAACTCTTTACATATTTTTATGAACAACTTACATTTCAAATGATTTATAAATCTGAAACCAAATAAATGAAATAGTCTAAATGTTTTTTATATGTTATTATTATTTCATAACCAAAAAAAGAAATTGTATGAAACAAATTCAGATTGCGTCAAAAAACACTTCGAATACCATCCATGCCATTGTCAATAAATCCATATTACAAAAAAAAATGAAGAAGAAAAAAAGCACTAAGCATCGATAAAATATAAATAGTTCAATAATAAAATAAGCTTAATACAAAAACATATATTTGTTTATCGTAATTAAATTTGCCTAAGGAGTTATAATGTTAAAAGTTTCGTTTGCGTACTGAAATGCAGGCAACACAATCGGAATTAAAAATTCAAGACCTTTCCCTCCTTGTCAATGAAAGCGAAATTCAATTATTGTATTGGTATTCATTGTTGTATAAAGCTTCAGATAAAACTTATTCCATGTTCCCAGCAGATATTGATTTTTTTTCATTATATTTTATTGAAAAATCAAATTTAAAACTGTACCTTTTTGGATATCAAAAGTCTGTAAGTCGATCTATTTTGGAACACGGCTCATACCCGTAAGCGTAATTTAGAGACGTGGACTTGATCTTAAGCTTAATATAACTTTTTAGGCTTAATATAATACAACATTAGGCTTAATATACCATTAGGCTTAATATAATATTTACATTAGGCTTAATATAATATTACATTAGGCTTAATATACCATTAGGCTTAATATAATTTACTGCGCACCAGAATTTATCCTATAGAAAACTATACCTTTCCAACGACTGGGTTCAATTGAAAGTTTGTATCCAATTATACCAAGTCGTTGTTCTTTTTTTAATGAAATTAAATTATTTATATACTCCTCTTTAAAATATTTTTTTATCCGCCCCCCTTTAAGACATCATTGTATATTCCCTTAAAAAATAATTCTTACTATGATAAGAGTTCCATCAGGTGCTATGTGTGATATAGGACCTGGTGCACCTGCTGGACCTATAGGACCAACGTCTCCTTTTGGTCCTGGGATTCCAGGTATTCCATCCATCCCAGAATCACCTCGATCACCCTAGTGAAAACAAAGAAAAATATTACAAGTACCATTAGTAATTTTTATTAAATATGTTTAATAATATCTGAAGAGCATCTTCCAGATTTGTAAATTGTTTTGAATTATCAATAAAAATATAGTTTTTAAAAAGAAATTTTCTTTAAATTAAATGTAATAACGAAATGGCGTTCTTCCTTCTTCCTTTACATAACGTATTGATAAATTTGTTTATTATTCAAGACAAATAATGGTAATAGATTCATTTTTATATCCTTTATATAAAAAAAAACTAATATTCCTTATAATAAACTAATAATTCCAAAAACTAATAATAAATTAATTTATAGGGATCATGTCATAGAAAAAACTCACACAAAACAGTGTTAAGTTAGAAAGCAAAAGGCGAGAAAATGCCTGACTAGTGAAAATGGAGACTACAATGAAGACGAGTAGCAAAAAACTAAGAGTCTTAATTACTAAAACTTCATAATAGCAGCCAAACTTTCTTCGTAAGATTTTATTTTTATTTTTATTTTATAACCGTCGTTGAACAGCCGACTCAATTTCTGGGTTTACGACTATTCATGTTAAACTTCGTAACCTTGTGACTTTGAACCCATTCCAGAAGACAAGGGAACTCCTGGATCAAATATAAGGAGAAATTTACCTTCGTGGAGGACTTTTTGATGGTACTAAGCCGCATTTGCGTTATCTGGACAGGAAGACCTCGAGAACCTTCCAGGATTAGCCAGACACATGATCCATTTACCACTGAGGATATTTCACGTCAGCACTGTGGTCGGTGCCAGCCAGATACGGAATTCGTATCGACCAGCCGTCGCCGGGATCGAACCCCGATGCACCTCATTCGAAGGCGAACGCTCTATTCCCTGAGCCATAGCGGCTCTACTTCGTTAGATTCAATACAAGCTTCGCATAGACATTGGAAGATTCCTGGCAATTCCCTAAAGTCTCCAGAGACAACGTTAGTTGCAGCGGTCTGCCCACCAAATATAGCTGCATATCTGGCGACGAAAAGTAGCTGAATTTAAAGGCTCTGAGAAAAACTGATGCTTAGAAAGCGTCCTCTTGTCCTTTTCTTTCCGCCCCCCCCCAATGTATTATGAAAATCGTTTGTCTTAACAAGTAGCACCACTCCTTAAAAATGTGGATCACCGAAGTCAAGCATCACTGGCTGCGGTCAGTGTGTGGGTGGGTGACCACTTGGATCAGTCTGCGTAGGGACCGAGGGTGTGCGGTATTGGTCCTCGTTAAACTGTTCTACCGTAAAGTGCATGACTTCGCGTGCAGATCGTTGGGCAACTGAAGCGGGGGTGCCATCCCCTCTGCAGAGGATCAAAATTGTGATGGCTTGTCTTCGGATCATCCTCAGGGATGTTTCCCAAATAGTCGCCAATAGCCCAATGTGCAGCTCTGGTGCGACGTAAATTAACTACAACAACAACAACCTTAAAAATGTGTCAACTAGTTTTACAACAACTTGCATAATGTATGCAGTGCTTAGGTTATTAATTTCAATGTCCTGATTTTTTTTATTTTATTATTAGATAACGTAGTATCAATTAACACGTTGAATGTCATGGGGGTCACCGGTGACTGGCACTGAATTTGTTCGTAGCGCCATGGGGGTCACCAGCGTCCGGCGAAGCCATGATTATTAGAAACAGATAATTCGAGTATGAATGCTTTTAATTTTTTTTACATTGTTATCGATTCTAAAATGGTTTGAAGAAATTAATGCAATACGTACTGAAAAAATCATTTCGGCCAGACGGTCAAGCCATGTAAAATTAGCGTGGTATTCAACACGATAATAATTACTAAAGAAAGAACTTAACTAAAAATTTTGTCATCCTGAAAAAAGTCTACAATTTTGTAAAAGCTTATAACAAGGAGCAAAATAAATGGAAACAAAAAATAAATAAATTTTGAAGTTAAAAGTTATGTAAGGTACTGAAAATTCCATACCTTGAAATATATTCTTAACGAAATTATATAATGATTTGTAAACAAACTATTAGAAATAAATGTTTACGGACAAACTTATTACTTGTTTTCGAAAAAATACTGAACAGTCGAACACGAAAGTAAAACAGGGCATTTTATTAACTTGAACTATTGATATTATTATTATTAACTATTGAACAAAGTGTTGCAAATTAATAAAAGGATGTAAAAAAGGAATCTCTAAGTTATATCGAGAAAAAAAAAGTTTCTGTAAAACTATATTGCCATTTCAGAACCATACTTAAAAAGAAAATGCCGGCAGTTATGAAATACGTACCTTTTCACCGTCGGTACCGGGAACACCTGGAATTCCATCTTCGCCTTTATCTCCTTTTTCACCCTTTAAATATTATTAATAAATTAAATTAAAAACTGTATCAAAAAGTGGTTTTAAAATGGAATACTAATATTGTGTTAGAATGTTTTGAGATCAAAACAAAATTACGTAACAAATATAGACTAAGGATAATTTATTTTGAAAAATATTAGAATGTTTTGAAAAATTTGATCCTTATGTTAATCAAAATTATAAGTTTATTTGTTTGAAAAGTATATATTCTCAATTTTCATACAATTTACTGCTTGATTCTGCAACAGAATTAGACAAAAAGATAATTTATGTTTAAAAAGATTATGTTAAGATGGTTATTAAAATTAATAACCATCTTAAACTTCTGGGAATGCTAACAAATGATTTATTTAGAAAAATATAAAAAATATTTTTAAAAGAAATTTAATCCGTATTTTCAGGAAATATAAGAGTTTGTAATTTTCATGCAATTTACTATTAGATTATACATCAGAATTTGACAAAAAAGTTAATTTATGTTTAAAAATATTATTTTAAAATTAATAACCATCTTAAACTGGAGGGAATAAGTATTAAAAGAAAAGTTGCCAGAAGTCGGTAAAGCATTTTCTTAATACCCTCTTTGTTTGAGTTTGTTAAACATACTTTTGTAACTATCACAGTTGTATCTTCTCCTCCTAGAGGATTGCCTTTGCTTGCTCCAAGGTAACTAATTGGTCCTGGTGGACCAGGAGGTCCCTTGGGTCCTGGTAGTCCTATTCCTGGAGGTCCTATTTCTCCCTGTAAAATATTATTTTCTAAATAAGAATTATACTTATAACCGTCTGAATACTTTTTATTTGACTTGCGCTCAGAGCATTAAGTTTTTCTTTTTATTCTGAAGGATTTACTTCTTATCTTTTAAACCTGCTTTTTTCTCTTTAATCTGACAATCTATGTTCCTATTGAATCTAGTTTCAGATCTTTTAAATATAAATAATACTATTTTGGGAAAAAATTCCATATTGTTTGTTTATCGAAATTTTGTTTATTTAGATATTTATTTTTATTCAATCAGACTATGGTGAAACGTTTCTTTCGGATATTTTTCACTGTCTATTAAAGAAAACATTTCTATATACAGGTTTTGAATTTATAATTTTTTTATATTTTGATAATTTGGAATTCTAATAATAGAATACAAGTAATTGAATTTAAAGGAATATTGCTATGAATCATTGCTATGAATATAGAGCTATGAATATATTTTCTTGATACAACATTGTTCATAAATTTCTACATTGATATATTGATTATTTATGCAATTTTAATTTCCTAAAATATGATAATTATTTTTCTATCAAATAGCTACAACTTTCAGTGCTTTTTTTTAAAAGAAATTATATTGATATACCCGATTAGACTTGTGCAATTTTATTTTCCTTAATAATTTGATAATTATTTTTCTATAAAATACATAAAACTTTTAGTGTTTTAAAAAAAATTTCTATATTGGTGTATTGATTAAATTTATACAATTTTAATTTCCTGAAATCTGATAAATATTTTTCTTTCAAAAAGATTAAACTTCCAGCGTTTTAAAAATTTTTTTATATTGATATGTCTATCAGTTTTATACAATTTTATTTTCTTGAAACTTAAAATTTTTCTTCTTTCAAACAGATAAAACCTTCAGTGTTTTAAAAGAATTTCTATATTGATATATCGATTAGATTTATACATTTTGATTTTTTAAATTCTGATACTTAATTTTTTCTTCAAAGATATGAAATTTTCAGTGTTTAAAAAAACTATATATTGATTACATTTATACAGTTTTAATTTCCTAAAATCTGATAATTATTTTTCTTTTAAATCGATAAAACATTCAGACTTTTAAAAAATTTGAATTGTTTAATTGTCATGTTATGAAAGTTTTGAGCAAAGAAATATATTTTGAATAAATGAAAGGGAAATGTAGAAAAATTATTGCAAGTTGAATGGACAAATTATTGTATAAACAGAATTCAATAAAAATAAGCATTTTTTTCTAAGTTTTAAACTGATAAGCATTTTTACCTTATATTGTAATTGAAACTCATAAGTTGGCTAAGTGTGTTTGGCTCTTAAAATTGCAAAATTATTTAATTAATTAAATAATTAATTATCATTGAGATTTGAATGGCTTAATTTGACCTGCGGCATTTAAAACAAATAATTGTTGAAAGAGGAATTATACTTAAAATGAAATATTGTTCATGAATCTAATAAGATTATAATTTTTCAGCACTATTTTAGGCATAGTCGAATTTATAGTGGACTTTCAAAGAAAGCAACATTAAAGTAAAAGAGAATCTAACTAAATAAGGGAAGATTTATAACGTAACTAGTTGAAATATTCTTCTTTTTTCTCTTTCTACAAATTGAGCAAGAACTCTTTAAAACTCCCATCTCATTTTCCATCTATGTCTCTATCTTTCTATCTCTATCTATCTATCTATCTATTTTAACTATCTCTCAATCTATCTATTTCTCTATCTGTTCCTCTATCTATGTAAAAATGATATAGCTTTTGAAAAATTTACATTATACAGTCCGACTCCGATTTAACGAATTCATAGGGACCAAAAATATTATTCGCTATATCGAGGATAGTTTGTGATATCGAGGCCAAAATTAAAAAACAATTGACTAATCTTATAGAGTATCCGAACATATCTAATAAGCAAGTACACAAAATAAATAGATATCTTATACTTTTTATTCAGGAGCTTAAAATACGACTAATGATTACGCGCTGATGAATTTGAAATTTTGAAGCATTTCGTGAGTAAGGTTTGCTTAGTTCCTTGATTTCTTACTTTAAAAAGTTTTTTTTCGACATCATGATAAGAAAAAAATACTCCTACATTTACATCTTGCTGTATTAGGTAAGTTTTCACTGTTTCCAAACCATGCAAATCATCAGAAAAAGTAACAGTTTTCACTGGGGATTCCTTATAATCGACTTCTGTGTCAGAATCACCATTCATTGTTTCCTATAAATCTACCTCATTAACTTCATAAAATTCTTTAAATTGTGAAATTCGGTAAATTGGGTTTCGTTAAACCAGGGTTCTGTAAATAGGGGTTCATTAAACCAGGTACTTTTATATGATAGTGCTTCACTATAACTTCATAATAGAGACTCTAAATAATTATGCATGAATGTGCACAAATAATTACTTAGGGAACTCTAATTTTATACGATTAAAGGTAATTTTTGTAATATTTTAATGCAAAAATAATAATAATTATAAACGTAAATAAACAATTCAGCTGTTTTTCTCAATAATTAAACAAAAGTACGGCTGATTTCAACTTTTGATTTTTGTTTCCGGAATTCTTAAAAATTATTTTTAAGAAATTAGAAACAAAAAACTGGATCAAAATTGATTAAAAAACAAAACTTACTTTCGATCCTTTAAGTCCATCATGTCCGGGTATACCAGCTAAACCCCGAGCACCTTGAATACCGTGTTCACCTTTGGAACCCTTTTCTCCTGTGCTACCCTAAACATTAAAGTTCCAAAAAAAATATCGTTGTAAAAATTTAAAATATTCTGTATTCAAATTCATGCTTTGGTTAGAACTTAAGTTATCATATAAGAATCAATATTTCTAATAAATTATTTAATAACAAACTATTGCAAACACTTAAACTATTCTATATTCAGATTCATGCATTGGTTAGAACTTAAGTTATTATTTAAGAATCATTATTTTTAACAAATTATTTAATAACGAACTATTGCAGACATTTAAAATATTCTATATTCAGATTCATGCATCGGTTAGAACTTAAGTTATTATTTAATCAATAATTTTGAAAAATTATTTAATAATGAACTATTGCAAAAATTTAAACTATTCTATATTCAGATTCATGCATCGGTTAGAATTTAAATTATTTTTCTATGAATCAATACTTTTAATAAATTATTTAATAGCGAACTAAGTTTAAAACTTTTATTAGACTTCAGTAATTATAAGCAACATCAATCTTTATTTTGTAGAAATAAATTTATGTTACGTTCGTGTTTAAGCGCTTCTAAAAATCACTAAATGTGCAATTATAATTATAATTTAAGATGAAAAACACGGTATGGCAAATATTATTACTGTGCCACTAATTTTAAGGTAAAGATTTAACCGGTTAACTTGCTCTTAATTTAGTTCAAGATGTAATTGTCTGAGACAAGTCATTTTACAGAAATAAATAAATAAAAAAATTATGGATAAGAGCAATCAAAAATTTTTTTTTCCAGCTTTATCTTTAAATACAAAATTTTGTATTCAAACCGTATCTTACTCTAAACTTATGGTAATCTAATCACTTATGAAACTTATAAGAGCTTAACTAGACACCAAGTGAGGTAATCGTAGCATTTGTCAGTTCAGAAGCCAATCAGGCTCGACACACACGCGTGTCGTCACTTACAGGTATCCAATTAAGTTGGATTTAAGTCACATGGTTAGGCATATACACACTTCTCTTCTTCTCGAGTTACAAGCACCGAATTGTATCTCAATAAATCACGTGTTTGATTTCAGAGAAGAGCTTCTAAGTAATTTCCGAAAGGTTTTCTGCACACGAGTAAAATACGACTTTTTTGAGTAAGGGTGTTGGTTATCACAGTGTATTACAGGAGCCAAAAGTAAAAGAAAGCGTAAAAACTTTCCTTGAAAAAATACAGGCAGCGATTGGTAGTATTGCCTGCCATGACTCGTAAGAGTTCAGTTTTTGTCATTTTTATAGAATATAGGTATATTTAGTCACTATTGTTTTTGTGTTCAAAAATAAAATTTGAACAAAAAATTAAAAATAAAATTTGAATCAAAGAATAAAAATGCTAAAAATTTGAGTTGAATTAAATAAAACTGAATTAATAAAATTTGAATTTAAATATAAAGATTCGAATTTAAATTAGTTGCGGACTGAAAGATTCGCTCAGTGAGAACTTACGGGCTTCGTCTGTCATTTCACGGTAAATTAAGTTTACGGACGGTGCAAATAACATGAAACGGCCTTTTTTAAACGGTCTTATTTCCGTTAAATTAAGAGATTTCGTCTTTTTTTTTTTTCTATTGAAGATTATTGCCCTTGAATTTAAAAGAACGAAGACATTTTTATATAGTATTATATTTTTATAGTGTAGAAATCAGGAAATAGTTGGTAATGGAAAAATAATGCATGAAATTGAAATTCAAATAAACTGAATTTTTGAATACGTAAGTACTGATCTATCGCATTGCCGCGATAGATTTTCATCTGAAATAAGTTTTCATTTATTATCTGAAAACAGATAAAATTATACAACCATTACGGATACGCGATTGTGTGCTTAAAATTAATTATGAAAAGAGATATTATTAAACTCAAACTTTATTTAAAAATTATTTCTTAAAATAAATATCTAAATGTAAATGTTATGTATAAAATATTCGAAAATAAGTTATAATATGGGGAACTTCAATAAAATGATTTCGACATAACAACTTACTCGTTCGCCTTTGTAGCCCCGTAGTCCTATTTCTCCTTTATCTCCTTTTTGTCCTGGAAAACCTCTTTCTCCTCTAGGTCCTGGTACGCCAGGTGATCCTGGTATTCCTTGAGGGCCTGGTCGTCCTAGATAAGAGGTGAAAGGTCCATCTCCTGGTGTACCATATACTCCTCCTCCAAAAGTGTCATCAAGCTAATGATATGTGAATGTTTATCAGTTAATCAGTCATGTTAATTAGTCATGATAAGAGAATGTTAATCAGTCATGATAATTTAATAGCATGAAAAATTTGATTTACTTTTTCGGATTTTTGTTTTGACTAAAGCTGTTAGTGAATTTCTCTTCTTACTACGAATTATCAATTTCCTTTGAATTATTTTATCTTAAAAATTGAGGCAATTGAAACGCATCATAGCTCATAAACTTATCGATTGTGAACAGATCATGAATAAAACTTTATTTTTTAGGTTACTTTAATGTTAAAATAACTATTACGCATATGTCTTCACCAAACTTAACATATTTCCATTTTTTTTTAAAAATTATTTTGTGAGTTCATGAAAATAATATATGTTACATTTAAGTAATAAATATTTACATTTATGTTATTGTATGTATATATGCAACATTTCCTAGTTATAAAGATGAAAAGAAAATCTTCTTTGTCTTTTTAAAAACTAACAAAATTCATACATTGATAATATTTCAAAACGAAGTGATAAAGTATTAAAATAATCAGGTAAGAATTCAATAGTTAATAAAACAAGCAATAAAATCTAATTCAAATTAAAAACACATTTATTTTTACAAATATTTATTACATACATTTAGTATCACAAAAATATATATATTATTACACTTATAAATATATTTTTGTAAAATGAATTCTGGGAATTAAACATTGCAAGCTTATTTCATTTTAAACTTAACTTACATCGAAAATACTACCCCTATGTGAAGTTGCAGATGCAGGTGGCCCTGGGGGTCCAGGTAATCCTCTAGGTCCTGGAGCTCCTGGAATACCGTCAAGACCAGGTTCACCTTTTAGTCCCATGGTACCAGGTGGCCCTTCTGTCCCTGAAGCTCCCTGTTAAGAAGAATTCATTCTTATTAAGTTTAAAAATGTTTTAAATCATTTTTATTTTGTATTGATTGGAGCTATAAGGTTGTGCGTAAAATAAGAAGATTGATGCTGAATATATTATGAATAAAAACTGGATAAACTATTTCAATTGAAGTAAATTTTTAAAAAAATCCATTAAAACCGCGAATAAAATGAAAATACATACTTAAATTAAATGAATTAAACTGATTTTGAAACTTTAATTAAAATAGTTAATTTTATTTCTTTCATTGTAATTTTAAGTCATTTTTTAATAAAACTAAGTCATTAAAAATCAAAATAAATAAAAATTAATAGTAAAGTTTATAAATTGTGCGTCGTGGTTTTGTTTTATAGAAATGATCAAATGTTAATAGTTGAGAAAAAAATATTTTTTGGGAAAATCTAGCAATATATTATACAATACAACATATTTTGAATATACAAAATCATATTGACTACATATGTAAAGTCTCTAAAATATATGATTGCTAAAAATATATTTTACATTTTCTTTTGGAATCTTTTTGTGAAATATTTCAAAACGCATGGTTTACATTACAGTAATCTTGCATTAAAAGAAAAACTGTAACATGATTTAGTCATTGAATTAAAAAGTTATGTAATAAATTCTTAAGGTACAGGCCAAATTTTTCTCTCGACTGAACGGAAAATATGGATAATTTTAAATATTGAGAACCCGAAACATAAACAAATGTAAACTTTTTGGTGATCGAAACCATAAAATGATGTAGAAACATATTTATTGCAAAAATTTAATAAAAACATTTATTTAAAATAAGGTTAACATAAAGTTTCAATCACTCCAATGTAAGTTATAAAAAAACAACAGAAATGTTCCCATATTTTTAACACTTCATGTTTACCTCTATCTTTCGGAACTATAATACCATTTGAACAGGTTAAAAATTTTAAGGGTGATCTATTTATGGAGATCTATATATGGCGATCTATATTATGGTGATCTATTTATGATCTATTATTATTCCTTCGAGCGTATTCACGCTGAAGATTTGCCGAAGTTGCTCCCTGATATTTTCCACAGACCGATTTTACTTTACAACCGTCGTTGTACAACCGACCTAATATTAGGTTTGCGACTAATAATGTTCAACTCGGTAGCCTTGTAATTTTGAACCCATTCCAGAAGACAAGGAAACACATGGATCAAGTATTGGGAGAAATTTTCCTTCATCGAGGACTTTTTGATGGAACTAAACCGCATTTGCGTTATATGGAGAGGAAGATCACGAGAACCTCCCACGATTTGCCTGATGACAAGGAGACTCTAATCCATTTGTATGATTTGTTATGAGGAACATGGAGGACTTTGTGACTCAACAGATTTAACGTGCATCAGTCATCATTTACTACCTGGGGATCGAACAGACAACCTCTTGACATGAATCAAGTGCCCTACCAACCAGGCTGTACCAGCCCTCGTAGTTTGATTTAAACTAAACTCAGCGTCCTTCTGTGCCCATCTCAGTTTTCTTGACCTTGGGCTCTGGGGTGCAAGAGCAGATGCTCCGGTCAGGTGGTCAGCCGAACGCGGAACTCCCAGTGTTTAGTTCCCAAGCATGCTTGGTACTCATTTATCGACCCACTGAAGGGATGAAAGGCTGAGTCAACCTTGCCCGGCCCGAGGATCGAACTCAGGACCTGTGGCACGGGAGCGCGAAGCACTACCTCTCAGCCATCGGGCGTGAGAAAGAACATCGTTTTGAAAAAGAACATTCTGCAAAACAGAACCTACCCGAAGCCTTAAATATTTGGTTACCAATGATGAGTTGGAGAGAGCAAATTTCGTGCCTTGATTAAGAAAATTTAATATTATTACAGTTAAGGGTTCCTTGCCTTTTCTCCTTTAGGTCCTGGTAGTCCTGGAAGACCTATTTCGCCTTGAGGACCAGTCATTCCCTGCAATATCCAATTTAAATAAATTTTATGGAATTTAAAATTTACAGAAAAAGTCAAAATGAATAAACTATTAAAAAAGTTTTAAAAGTGTATTGAAATATTAGATATATCATTAATAGTTTATTCGTCTTACTTTATTTTGCATTCACAACAATTACTTTTATTAGAGTTTAAATCTTTAAAAAAGGTATTTCAGGTTCATAAAAAGGTAAATTAATTAATCACATGTATAAAAACATTTATGTTTTAACACTTTTAATTAATAAACTTTTAGTTAACTTAAAATGTTTAGATACTAATTAGAAACTTTTAAGAAAAATGAAGCAATAGTAGAATATAATAGAATATTCCAAGTTTTTGATAATAATGATGCATTCTATTTAATTTTTATTGCAACTATTTAACTTTTAATTAAAATCGATCTCTTAACTAATTGAAAATTCAATTTTATTATAAAGGATTACAAAAAAATTAAATATCATAAAATAATCATTGGCAAGAAAAGGAGAACTTATATTTTGAATTTTGGAGAAAAACTATAAGACTCTTTACTCATATTGAATATTTATTAAAAATAAAATCTCACGACTTTTTCATAAAAAAACTATTGAGAAAAATTGAATAACTTACGGGATGACCTGGTATACCAGGCATTCCATCTCTGCCCTCCTGCCCTGGTGGTCCTGGTGGAAGATCTAGAGCTGATATGTTACAGTGACATTTATCATTTTCTTCAGTTTCCCAAGGCACACTAAAATCTGTAGCCTTGAAGCAATGGAAAGTAAAACGTCAGAAGTGATTAAAAATATCAAAATATTAGAAAATACTTGAAATTCTTTAAATTTTATTTGTTACATATAATATCATTCAATTTCACTGAAAAACAAAGATGGTGCCATATTATCTTGCCGTTAAATCTTTTTTAAACTAGGTGATAATTTATAATGATACAATAGACTAATATGATTAACAAGCGAAAAATGGTTCATCTGAATCCATCAATATATTTTAAAAAAGCTCATTTCAATCTCTCACTTTATTGAAAAAAGGTTCCTCTCAAAATATCAATCTATTGAAAATGATGCATCCTAATCTGTCACTCTATTGAAAAAGGCTCATCTCTGAGTACCACGGAAGACACCAATTTTCTGATTGAGCAGTTTTTTTTCTAAATTAGTTACCGAATTCTTCTTGTATTTCCTTAATATTTGAAGATTGTTCATTTTCAAAGGGTAAAGGATTATCATTGAACTGCTACAAAAAAGGTCTGCAATTCCCCCCCCCCCACAATTGAAATAAGGCATAAGCCCTTATCACACATTATTGCATGCATACATAAAAGCAAAGCCAGAAATTTCATTTTGAAAAAAAAAATATACAAAATTAGCACTTTATGGAATAGTATATTATTTTATAATATATATAAATTATATTATACATTAATTTCATAAAATTACTCCGCAATTTTATTTTTCGATGAAAAAAGTGAAATGAAAAAAAAAAAATTTTTTTCAAGAGAACAAATTAACATATTTCTTTTTAATTAATTCAAACAAACATTGTTAAATTCATTCCGGCTGTTTATTATAGGTATATTAAAAACGAAACCAGCTTAAAGCAAAACAAGGCAGGGTAACTCTTCTATTTCATTAATTCAATGCACTGTAAAAAAATTCCGGATTAAACTACGGTACCGGGCACTTTGGGTACATTATCTGTAAAATCCATTTTTTCGCAGAATATTAGAATTCGTAGAATATTTCGTTGAATAATTCGTAGAATCCATTCGTAGAGTATTATAGGTGAATTTTTACTGCAATATTTATTGAATAAGAGTGATGCAGAGATTTTACTGTATTTGTTACTGTAAAAATTACGATGTATCGATCTTTTGTTCCGTAACATGTTCCGGTAAAAATGGATATAATGAATAAAAAAAAAATAAAAAAGTTAGTTGATAGCGAAATATCAAAATTAAAATTAATCGACTCGGGGGAATTTAAAAATTTTAATCAGGAAAGGGAATTGACAAATTTGCTCAACTCCGATTCTGGTTAGTTAAAAGTTAGGTCTTGTTAACTTTGAATCACGTGAAAATTACTTAGATAAATATTTATATTTATGTAAACGAAAATATTAATGTTATGAAAATTATTTAAATAGTTACTTATCATAACTAACTTAACTTAATTAACACTAATTACTTCATTAATACTAATTACTAACTCCTAATTAACTTCATTTGAACGCTTTGCGCTTACGTTCAATTTGAACTATTGAAAAAAAACATAAAAAATTTATTGTTTAATCTAAATTAATAAATGAATTATTAAAAAATTATCTTTTAACTTATAAATTTCAAACCTTATTTATTTAAAACAGCTACAGAGTAAATTAAAAAATGTGCGAATAAATTTAATGCATCGTTTGTAATAATTTCCTAGTTCATTAATATTCAGTAAACAATATTTTTATATGTCCCTTTACGTGTCTGAGATAGATGTTAGCTGTTTTTTACTTGTAATGGTTTCGTACAATCTTAATATTTTGTACAAATATTTTATTTGCATTTTCTTCATAGGTTATGCTTTAATATACAAATACAAAATGTAATGTAGTGCCTTTTACTTTAATCGTACCTGAAAGAAATAAAAGTATATAATTTGGAATTAACAACTATTTAATATTAACATAATATTCCTTGGATTTGGTGGAAATAAAATAGGAGTCAAGCTGTTATGAAAGACTGGAACCAGAGCAAAAGATTCACGAAATTTTCTTCATTTTTGATGAAACCGTTTCCTGGTACATGATCCGAGTAAAAATTCCGTCAAAATGCACTTTTTCGAGTAAACGAATTTCGACACAGTTGTAAGAAATATTTCGTCATTCTATTTTTTTTTTAAATCTCTGAGCTTAATGTTTTTCTTTAGAATAATCACTTTAACGGGGGCACCATATAGGTGGAACAACACAACAAGAACATAGAGATAAATTACAACCATGCCCGAAGCGGGATTCGAATTTTGGATTTTCCTAGTACGAAACCGACTCCTTGATCACCTTAATTCGTCACTTTGTTTTCGATAGTATAGTCTTTAGTATAGTTTCGTCATTCTAGTTAATCCTCTACAACAATGTACTACGATGAAGCTTCGAGTTGCGGAAATATTTTTGTCATACATTTAAGAGTTTGCATATCGTCTTAAGCCACGCGATTTCCTGATGAAATGATTCTCAAAATTAACGAAATACTGCTCAAGGATTGCTGAATCGTCGAAACACTGTTCTGAATAAAATAAACAAAAAGTTTTATGTTTCCAACATAACTAAACATTTGACTTTATTTTATGGTAAGGGAATTTAGAAAAAGTATAAATACAGCTTTAAGTATAAACACATATATATATTCTTACCGGTCCTTCTCCAGATCCAATATCTGGAAAAATCCATTCATCTCTCCTGTCTTTCCTCTTCCAACGAGGATTCCCAAAAAAGGAACAATCGCCCTGAAACATTCAAAACATTTTACGTGATGAGGAAAATAGTAAAATGGTATAATATTTTGTACAAAATAGCAAAAAATTTTTACCTTTTCGCCTCTGGGACCTACAGGTCCTGGGGGACCTGGTGGACCCGTGTCTCCCTTTTCACCACGTAAAAGCTCTATTCTTGGTATTAAATCTTTTTCAGCCTCTTTTGGATTGAAAAAATGCGTCTGAAAAAAGGATTTTTTTTAATATTTCCACTTTGTACATATTTAATTAAATATTTATTTTAAATTTTAATTTTGCATATATTTAATTACTTCTTTACGTTCTTACTTTGTATATATTTAATTAAATGCTTTTTTATATTCTTACTTTGTATATATTTAATTAAATACTTTTCTATATCCTTACTTTGTATATATTTAATTAAATATTGTTTTTACATTCTTACTTTATAAATATTAATTGAGTATTTCTTTTACATTCTTAATTTGTAAATATTTATTTAAATCTTTTTAACATTTTCACTTCATATTTATGTTGAATTTTTATTTTTATTTTTACTCCATATATATTTTATTATCGGTTTTTTGAAATTCTTACTTCGTATATATTTAATAAAATTTTTTTTTGCATTTTTATTTTGTATATATTTAATTAAATACTTTTTTACACTCTTACTTTGTAAATATTAATTAAATATTTTTTTTGCATTTATTTAATACACTGGTTATCATAAATTAAGGAAAAATCACAAAAATAGCGATAACTCTTTCAAAAGTAAGCCAAACCGTGCAAAATTTGCATATGTTGTCCACTAAGAGTAGCTGAGTAAAATTGCAATATGCAAATTAGTGGCGCTGCACTCGGCTTACGTCATCTGCCTGGAGCATAAAAGTACAAGTTTGAGAGAAAGCACACAAATTTTACTGTGATTGCGACATTGAAAATCTGAGATAGCCAATTCGTAATAATGACCTCTAGGCATCATTTGCCTGAAGAACTACGATGGAGAGCCATCGGGAGACTAGAGGCAGGGCAGAGTCAATCAGAAGTGGCCAGATGGCTAAATGTGAGTCCATCTGTGGTTCATAGACTTTGGAGGCAATTTCAAACCACAGATTCGGCATCTAGGAGGTTCAGTCAAGGACGGCCAACTGTTACGACCAGTGCCGATGACCGATATTTGACATTAAGTGCACGCAGGAATAGAACCGCTACTCCGACACATCTTAGATCCTCTCTTGCTGCAGCCACCGGAAGGTTGGTGTCAACGTCAACTGTGCGCAGAAGGCTCCACGAAGGTGGTCTGTATGCGAGACGACCAGCCATTTGCGTGCCGCTCACATCACGCCATAGGAGAGACCGTTTGCAGTGGGCCCGACAACATGTCCACTGGACGTCAGATCAATGGAGGCCTGTTCTCTTTACGGATGAGTCCAGGTTTAGTCTAGAAAGTGACAGTAGACGTTATTTGATATGGAGAGAACCTGGGACCCGTTATCATCCATCAAACATCCGTGAAAGAGATGCATACGGAAGAGGCAGTGTCTGTGTTTGGGGAGGCATATCCTTAGGAGGGCGCACATACCTCCATGTCTTTCCAAGGGGAACCGTGAATGCTCAGGTTTATCGAGACAACATCCTTGATGCTTATGTGCGCCCATATGCCGGGGCAATTGGTGATTGCTTCCTGTTACAGGACGATAATGCAAGACCACACAGAGCTCGCATTGTTGATGATTATCTTCAACAGGAAACAATTACTCGCATGGAGTGGCCAGCTCGATCCCCGGACTTGAATCCTATCGAGCACGTTTGGGATGCTCTAGGGAGGCGTGTATCTGCCATCAATCCGCCCCCTCAGACCCTTGCCACGCTTGCAACTGCTTTACAAGAGCAATGGCTCTCACTTCCTATTGAACTGATAGACCGCATAATTGAAAGCATCACACATCGCTGTTTGTGCTGTATTGCTTCTAGAGGCAATCATATTCCATATTAAAGGTACTTTTTCTATTGCAAACCGATACTTCCAATTTGTTTATTTTATACATGTGCTAATTTCTATACTACTATTAATGCCTGATAATTTCTTTTTATGTTGTTTAATACCTTACTATGTGTTGTATATTGTGGGTAAGTTTCATAAAATTCCATGTGTAATTTCTTGAGTTATCGCGATTTTTGTGAATTTTCCTTAATTTATGATAACCAGTGTAATTGGCGTTTCATAGCCGACCCCTTTTAGATTATCATAACCAACTCCATAGGATTATAAACTCCTATCATAACCAACTCCTAAAATTAATCATCCGGACAGACTCGCTCCCCAGAAAGTACTTTTTGATTAAACTAACGATTTCAGCAAGTCCGACCTCTAACGGTTTTCGTAAATCCACTTGATGTTTAATCAAGAAAATCTGGATTAAGAACTTGTACAGACTAACACATCTAAGGAAGAACTTTTAATACAACTAATGCGCAAATGCGTGACTTGAAGAACAAAACTTCGAAAACTTCCCACGGTTTCATCCCATGCCTAATCAGGAAAACCTGGATTAAGCATTGGGTTAGATTCACTTCCGGGGAGAAACTTTTGACGGAGTTAACCCGCCACGAGTAATAGAAACCACGAAAATCTCTCCCTATTAGGGCAAAGGTATTTTTAATCCATGATCTTAACCATGATCATGACCATTTGAGAATATTTTAGATCAGCCGAGTCCAGAGAAGTTTTTGAATCAACCAGCAATCACGAAAACACAAAATTGAGTCACCTCCTTTTCGAGCTCTGTATCCTTTAAGTTTATCCGGTTCAATTTATTTAATGCAGTAAAATTAAATATTTTAGAATATTTATTAAAGTAATAAAATAAATAAAAACTATATAATAGTAATAAACATATAAATTTAAAATATATATGCTTATTACTAAGTGCTGGAAATAATAGCCTGAGGATATTAATTAAAACTTTCGCATAATTTTTTCCTTAAAAATAGCATTTTGGCTATATACTACTAGAAAAGTTTTTAAAATTTGATGTTAATATAAAAAAAAATTTAAAAATGTCATGAAATTTCATAAAAAAGAAGAATATACAGTGATCTTATCACACTATACATTTCAGAAATTTCTATGCAAAGTTGTTTATGATCAAACATTTGAAAAAAAGGATTTTAATTGCTTAATTGTGTGCAATTATTAATATGTTTTAATTAAAGTCTGCACTAATTGTCGATACTAATGAACTGAAATCGAATTACATGCATAGCGAGCAAAATAAAGACTACCACTTAATAACTTTTTAACTAGTTACGAGATTTCCACGTACTAGGACCTAATATTTATGACTTATGAGCGTAACTTTAAATGTGTTTATTAATTACAGACGATAGTTTAATAAATTAAGAAATCTGAATGAAAATTTGCTTTCCCTAAACAAACATATATTTTTTTTCCAACTTACAATATTTTCCAAATGACGATTACCGCAAGCATTTTGAGGGTCAAGAATTACGTCTGATTTCGTAGTTCAAAACATCATCTGCACTAGTTCATTAGCATATTTCAGGTTAATCCCATGAATCATGATCATATCCCATGATCCCATGAATCATGATCCATGAATCATGAAAAGTAACTTTTTGCTGGATACCAGGTCATACAAACATAACAGGAAACGAGGTTGCTTACTCAATAGCAAAATCAACAAACAATCTATCGAACAATCCGCTGACTTATTCTGATGTAAAAAATCAATTCAAAATATTCTCGAATCACAATGGCAAAACTGATGGAAGAATGAAACTAATAACAAACTACACGCCATTAAAACTTACATACAGCCTTATAAACAGTTAAACATCAGTCGAAAACTTGAAGTGCTTTTAAACCGCTTGCGTATTGGCCACACACGAATAACTCATAAACATCTTTTTCTAAACGAACCAGAACCAGAATGCACAAATTTTAAAGAACCTTTAACTGTTATATATATTTTGATCGAATGCAGTATTTTAAAAGCCAGAGATTGCGTCATTTTGGTACCCTCCATCCGTCATTGTTCTCACTAATTGAAGATGATCCTCACTCTAACATTTTCTCATACCTTAAGGATATTGGCATTTATACATCTATCTAGTTTTTAAACCAAAACAGAATTGTGAACCTAGCTGTAAAATATCTATCTAGTTGGAGGCACGATATAGCCAGGACTGGCTCTTGTGCCAAAAACCTAAACAACCAAACCAAACCATGATCATATAAAATTACAATCGTTAGATCAAAAGTTATTAAGGTGTTCTCTTTCTCATTTTGCTTACAACAGGAGACTCAAAAAAAAAATATTTCTAAAATCAAAATTAAAGTTCATTTCTATGATTTGCAAAATTTTCTACCCTATCACGATATATACTATTTAAAATAAATTTTTATTAATATTTTTGTTGTATTTTATTTAATAAATTATTTATTTGCTAGATGCCGTGACAAAATTTGTCTACTGTTGTTTATTATTTTTGAATTCTAAAACAATAATTTTAGCTTAAATTTTCCATTAACAGAGTAACGAAACAAGCAACTATAAAATATTTCAAAAAATTGAAATGACAATTTAATGATCTCTAAAGAAAACAAATGTTTTAAGTGATTTGCCAATTTAAATAGCGAAATTAACTTCGATTGTTATTACTCTAAAAGAAATTTTTTATTCATAGTGATGATTAGGGAATTAAATCATTAAAAGCATATTATTAATCAGCATAATTCAAAAGTTTCTATTTTTTTTTTAATTTTTACTTAATACAGAGAGAAATGTATATTAATCTATTTACCATTAGTTTATTTTGTTTCATGTAACAATATTATTAACTAAACATATAATTATGTCTGCTATTTAATGTCAGATGTGAAATTTATTACTATTTTTATAGACATTTGAACTATTGTTATCTTTCATAGACATTCATGCTTTTGTGTTCACTCAGTTTGCTTATCCTCGAACGTTAGTTTTAATTTCTTATAACTCCAGAACCGTTGGTTTTGAAATTTACATGGAGAAAAAAATTCTTGAAAAACTGTCTTACTATTTTTTAATGACAGTTCTGGTTATAAAAAGCAACATGATTCTTGTTAATAAAACCAAAATATACGATATCTCTAACATTCGCTTGGTAATTATTTATATTTGAAAGGTTTACCGGGCCACCACATTGTTACCACACATTTAGTAAAAAATACGAAAATGAATAGTAAATTTAAAAGATTAAATGGTTTCCATGCCGACCCGCCTGTGTAGGGGGCAGGGAACTGTCCTTGCAGCAGAAAGGTCCTGTGTTCGAATCCCGGGCAAGGCATGGATGTTTCTTTCTCTCTGTGTGTGTTCTATGTCCTTTCTCCTTTGTGTGTGAATGTGATCCGCCCTATAAGCGGGTTGTGGCTGTGTGAATGGCATGCCAGATGTCGAATTCCTGGCCATAGATGGCGCCACTGAAATACAGGAACAATCGCACCTCCACTGCCGAAACAGGCGTACGACAAAAAAAAAAATGGTTTCCATGCCCTGCTCTAAGATATCGTGATGAAATTACCAAATTTTACCACATTTACCAAATTTTATCACATATGAAAAAATTATTACGTTAATTTTACCGTATTCATTAACAAAGTGCTTTGCTAAAAATTACCGACTATAGAAAAATTTAAGGTGTTTATGAGGCCTCAAATCCGCAAAAAATAGTTTCAAAATTTAAATTATTCCATTCGGGAGAAATGCTTGAAAAATGATATATTTTTTTGCTTTAGTTAAAAATCAGCCGTTGTTATAAATAAAACTGTAAACGATTCTGTTTAAGAGTTTATCACCCATTTTTTTAATGTTTCTTTATTATTTACAAGTTCAGTTATCGGTGCTACGTCCCCGAATTGGACCGATTGAAAGTGACGTCATCGTAGGTAAATCATAAATAGTCGATTCCAAAGCCAATCAGGTTCGACACACTCGTGTGACGTCGCTTATGGGTATCCAATGGAATTTGTTTTAAACCACATGGTTACGCATAATCACCTATCATTTCGTATCGAGTAGCAAGTACCCAATCATTTTTTTAAAAGTTATCTGAAATTATGTGTTTATTTTGTATATAGATGGTGTTAAAAAGTGTTTCTGGTTTTAAAAAAAATAAGTAGCAATTTTTATTGTTTGAAAAACTTAGAGAAATCCTGGAAGAAAAAAATATAATATAAAACTATTTAAGACGTTTTAAAAAACACCAACGTTTTTATGAAACTGCACCAAAAAATAATGAATAAAATATTGTTTGAAACTTGTAAAAATCGAGTTTATTTCTTCACGGTTAATTTTTCAGGTATTATGTTAATTTTAAATAAAGTTTATCTTAAAATGTATTACAAGAATTTCTTATAAAATATTTAAAAAAAGAATATGAAAAGTCACAGGTTTTCGAATAAAAATAATAAATCCGAATATATTATCGACTTTTCATTAGCTATCTTTAAAAATATTACAAGAAATTCCTGCAACTCATTTTAAAATAAAGCTTTATAGAAAATAATCATAGCACTCGAAAAATTATCCGAGATAATATAATACTTGATTTTTATGAGTTACACGCAATGTTTTATTAATAAACCGAAGTCAAATAGTAGAAACAGATAAAACAACAGTTTAAATTATAATTGTTATCAATTAATCATAAAAGTATATAATATTTAAGCAAAATTAACTTCAATATTAAGCATAATATGATTTCTTACATAATAAATACGTTTGCTATAGATTATAAAAGAATATAAAAAGTGAAAATCGAAAAAGTAAACAATACTAACGATTGCATGAGCTCCTTTGTGTACTTTATAATCCTGTGAATGTTGATGATCTTTTCCTGAAATATCACATAAGTCTTGAAAATATAAACGAAATTTGGTGTTAATACATCAATATTAATCTACAGAGATATAATTATTCTTGAAAACCAATAGATAATAGAAAACCAATAGATCTTTTCCTGAAATATCAAATAAATCTTGAAAATCTAAACGAAATTTGGGGTCAATACATCAATATTAATCTGCAGAGATATAATTATTCTTGAAAACCAATAGATAATAGATAACCAATGGATCTTTTTCTGAAATATCAAATAAATCTTGAAAATATCAACGAAATTGGGTGTTAATACATCAATATTAATCTACAGAGATATAATTATTCTTGAAAACCAATAGATAATAGAAAACCAATAGATCTTTTCCTGAAATATCAAATAAATCTTGAAAATCTAAACGAAATTTGGGGTCAATACATCAATATTAATCTGCAGAGATATAATTATTCTTGAAAACCAATAGATAATAGATAACCAATGGATCTTTTTCTGAAATATCAAATAAATCTTGAAAATATCAACGAAATTGGGTGTTAATACATCAATATTAATCTACAGAGATATAATTATTCTTGAAAACCAATAGATAATAGAAAACCAATAGATCTTTTCCTGAAATATCAAATAAATCTTGAAATTCTAAACGAAATTTGGGGTCAATACATCAATATTAATCTGCAGAGATATAATTATTCTTGAAAACCAATAGATAATAGATAACCAATGGATCTTTTTCTGAAATATCAAATAAATCTTGAAAATATCAACGAAATTGGGTGTTAATACATCAATATTAATCTACAGAGATATAATTATTCTTGAAAACCAATAGATAATAGAAAACCAATAGATCTTTTCCTGAAATATCAAATAAATCTTGAAAATCTAAACGAAATTTGGGGTCAATACATCAATATTAATCTGCAGAGATATAATTATTCTTGAAAACCAATAGATAATAGATAACCAATGGATCTTTTTCTGAAATATCAAATAAATCTTGAAAATATCAACGAAATTGGGTGTTAATACATCAATATTAATCTACAGAGATATAATTATTCTTGAAAACCAATAGATAATAGAAAACCAATAGATCTTTTCCTGAAATATCAAATAAATCTTGAAAATCTAAACGAAATTTGGGGTCAATACATCAATATTAATCTGCAGAGATATAATTATTCTTAATAACCAATAGATAATAGATAACCAATGGATCTTTTTCTGAAATATCAAATAAATCTTGAAAATATCAACGAAATTGGGTGTTAATACATCAATATTAATCTACAGAGATATAATTATTCTTGAAAACCAATAGATAATAGATAACCAATAGATCTTTTTCTGAAATATCAAATAAATCTTGAAAATCTAAACGAAATTTGGGGTCAATACATCAATATTAATCTACAAAGATATAATTATTCTTGAAAACCAATAGATAACACTAAGAAATAATTTTTTTGTTGGATTTATACCAATACTTGGTTTTGCTTAATTTGGGCGTAAAATTTTTTATTCTGATATTAGCTTTGCTTCTAAAGTTACAGAGTTTTTCTAAAATGAAATTTTTATTCCATTTTTATGGAACTGTAAATGTTTTAAAACGTTATATATAAAAATGGGGTCCTGTAGTTAAGAGGACAAACTTTTAGGGGAGTTAAGGGACATCATCTGGATTAAAACTGCATTAGAATCCATGCTGGAAATCTCGTCGTAAGCGGCTGGGGGCACTTCCCTATTATGACCTGCTTAGAAGCACATGAAAAAACAGATCCTAGGAGAGCACCTCTAGCGACGTATGACGACATATCCTGGCATGGGTTCCTATGCAATTTTAGTCCTATTGCTGTTCTCTAACTCATCTAGAAGTTTGTCCCGACAATTACAGGACCTTCTGTTATATATAGCCTTCATAAGCTTGTGCATATCGGTAAATAATGGACAAGAAATGTCACTGAGAAAAACCATAGCTTGGAGACAAAAACTGTTTGCAGATTTGAAATCAGCGATGAAACAAAAAATTGTTCTCCAATGTAGTTTCTAAGAGATTAGTTCTTTTAAGGAGTGCCCATTAAATGGAAACCATCTGATGTTTCGAGAAAAGCACACTGCATCAAAAATCTGAAACATTTGAAATATTTTCCAATGATATGTTTCAATTATACTAAACTTGGTTCCCTAAATTCTGCCTCAGGATGTGGAGTTGGGACATTTTTAAATTAAAATGGGAATCGCTATTTCTTTTATTGCAGATTTTGATTTTATAGTAAAAAGGCCCTAATAGACTTACAGATTTTGGCATTTTAGATTACAAATAGTTCTGCAATTCCAAAATGCAATTAAAAGAAAAATGCCTCGCGAAATAAGTGTCAAATAAAAAAAAAAATTAACTAATGAAGTCAAACTCAATATTCGTCTTAAGTCAGCTAACTTCCAATGAGTAAGGTCGATACATTAGTTAAAAAATTTCACTAATAACGTCAAACTCAATATCCATCTTAAGTCAGCTAACTTCCAGTGAGTTAGATCGATTCATCAGTTAAAAAGTTTAACAAATAACTCAACTAAAACTAAACTTAGTGGCACGACAGCCCATAGAGGGCCAGGACCTACTGTGCCCATCTCAGTTTTCTTGACCTTGGGCTCAGGGGTGCAGAAGCAGATGTTCCGGTTAGGTGGTCAGCTGAACACGGAACCCCCAGTGTTTAGTTCCCAAGCATGCTTGGTACTCATTTATCGATAAATAACGTCAAACTCAATATCCGTCTTAAGTCAGCTAACTTTGAGTGAGTTCAAAAAATTTAACTTTTAGCTTAAAATACTAATAATATACTCAATATACTATAATATACTAATATACTAAAAATATACTCAATGTCTATCTTAAGTCAGCTAACATTCATTAGTTAAAAAAAAATAATTGATAACATCAAACTCAATATCCGTCTTAAGTCAGCTAACTTCTAGTGAGTTAGGCTGATTAATCAGTTATAGGATTTAACTGATAACGTCAAACTCAATATCGGTCTTAAGTCAGCTAACTTCCAGTGAGTTAGGCTGATTAATCAGTTAAAGGATTTAACTGATAACGTCAAACTCAATATCCATCTTAAGTCAGCTAACTTCCAGTGAGTTAGATCGATTCATTAGTTAAAAAGTTTAACAAATAACTCAACTAAACCTAAACTTAGTGGCGCGACAGCCCATAGAGGGCCAGGACCTACTGTGCCCATCTCAGTTTTCCTGACCTTGGGCTCTGGGGTGCAGAAGCAGGTGTTCCGGTTAGGTGGTCAGCTGAACACGGAACCCCCAGTGTTTAGTTCCCAAGCATGCTTGGTACTCATTTTTCGATAAATAACGTCAAACTCAATATCCGTCTTAAGTCAGCTAACTTTGAGTGAGTTAAAAAAATTTAACTATTAGCTTAAAATACTAATAATATACTCAATATACTATAATATACTAATATACTAATAATATACTCAATTTCTATCTTAAGTCAGCTAACATTCATTAGTTAAAAAAAATAATTGATAACATCAAACTCAATATCCGTCTTAAGTCAGCTAACTTCCAGTGAGTTAGGCTGATTAATCAGTTAAAGAATTTAACTTATAACGTCAAACTCAATATCGGTCTTAAGTCAACTAACTTTCAGTAAGTTGAGTGGATTAATTAGTTAGGCGTTTTAAAGTATCAAATACGACTACTTTTATATATATTTTTATTATTAAGTACTTTTTTATGTACTTTGTTTCTCTTGATATCTCCATTTAAAAGATAACAAATTTAAAATAGTTATAAAGCTTAAATAGATAATTTAAGAGCTATTAACAAAACTGAAGTGAAAAAAATATGAAGTTAACACACTTGCAAGCTAATAGACCAATGTCATTTTTTAAGTGTATATTAAAAGCCGAAGAGGAGGGATCACGTTAAAAAAAGACTGGCGTTTAGGTCGAGGAGAAATGGGCAAACGAAACACCACTCTCGCTCTACTTACTATTACAGCTCTACGAGCAATAAAATGTTGCTATTTTTTCGCATTTGTTGATATAGTATATTCAAATTCAAAACCAACAATGTGACTATTGTAATATTTCATGTAAAGTTAGCATATTGATTAATTTTTTCTCCTTTCGAAATAAAAAAGTTTTAAATGGAAAATTTTTCAAACAGCCTCCTGATGCTTCTATGCATATTAAAATTTAACATTTTTATTACTAAACAAACCATCTTCACAGCTCTTTAAATATCTCCTAACTCCAACAATAAAATAATTTTAAAAATATGTATATATCCTAATCATAAATATATAATAAACCAAATGATAAAGTTCTTAAATTCTTATAATATAAACAAAATTCATTACTTTTAAATAATTGTTTTTCTTTTGGTAACTAACTTTAACAGTGATATCCAAATTACATAACTTCTTCAAATAATTTAGCGAACTGAAATCGCATTCTTGTCTTCGGCGAAATCAGGAGGAGCTAGTTAAATATTTAAAAACCGCAGAGAAATCACATCTAGCCAATACTAGTACAAATTATTATTCCATCACTAACAAATGTTGTGAAGGGACTTGGCGTTAAGAGCTCTTAAGATCGTGCCAAAGCATCTGCGAGTTTCCGAAAGGGTTACGGTCTCAGCTGGTAACGAATATCGATTACGTTGAAGTAACGGCATCCAATAATCATTATCGTTATGGTTCTGATATTCTATGAGAAAAGTCGAGTTTAGTTGTGAGAATATAAGTAAAAGAAAAGAATGAACATTTTTGCGACTAAGTTACAATGGAAAATTTCTGGCAAACGGTAATAAGAGGGAAATAAATAAATTGATGAAATGGAATGGTAAATATATTTCTTGTAATTGGAAGACTTGAGTTTTTTTAATGAAATATTTAAATTATAAGAGATCAGATTTAATAGAGAAGAAGAAAGAGCATATTGTTTTTGTCTAGATAGATATTTTTAAATTTTAATGTCTAACCATAAAACAAATATAGAATATAAAGGAGATTTTAATTTTGTAAAAATGTAATTTACAGATTTGGCTTCATTTGCATATTATGCTGTGTCTGATTTAATATTTTAAATATAGAATACGTGAACAACTTTGATAATATCAAAATGTTCTTTTCGTTGTTAATTTAATAAAAAATTTAAAATAGTTCTGAATTTTAACTAACTTCGTATATATTATTATAAGGGTGGTGTTTTTTAAGGGAAAATTTAAATCATAAAAAGTATGAGTTAATAAAGAAGAAAAAATAGCATATTGTTTAAGTCTAGATAAGCCTGTTTAGATTTATTATGTCTTCTTTAAACTTGAATGCCTTACAATAAAATAAATAAAGCATATGCAGAAAACTTAATATTGTAAATGTATAGATATAAATAATTTTTTCTACGAAAACTTAAACTACATTATCTACATAACTTGCATTTGAAATTTCATCCTCAATTCTTCAGTAGAACAGGAACTATGGGCTACTGGAGTACTGTCAGTTTAATTTTAACCACCTACTATTATCTACTCCACGTTATTGATGCACACGGTGGCTATTTGGATAACAGTGTATTATAGTTTTCCTCGGTAGTGCTATCTGTTGACAAAACTTGTTACTAATTTAGAAACTTAATGAAATTTTGTTCTTGCATTATTTGTTGTCGGCACTCACAGCAATGTCTTATAGTTTCTCTCAGTAGTATTATCTATTGACAAAATTTGTTACTAATTTAGAAATTTAGTAAAATTTTATATTTGCACTATTTACTCCATGCTGTTGATAGACGCAGTTGTTATTTTGCAAACAGTAATTTAGAATTTTTCTCAGAAGCTCCATCTATTGAGAAAATTTGTTACTTGTATAGAAAATAAGTAAGAATAAATAAATAGTTTCCTATGTTCAATGCAGCAAACTATACATTTTTATATCACTCGATTTTTTTTCCTTCAAGCTTTTGTTCATAATTAAATCAATCGACAAATACCAAATTTATAAAACTGTGCTCATAGGATTCAAGAGTTACTAAGCTTGGTACCAAAGGAGGTAAATTGAACAGAGTTGAATTGAAATTTTGGGAAAACTATCCCTTTTTTTAAAAATTAAAATCAAAGATTAAAAAAAATATATACTGAATGAGTAACAGTATTTACCTGGATCATAAGAATGTTCAGCTACGCTAAAATGATGAGCAGAATGATTGTTTCTGTGATGAGGAAATAAATCTCTCCCATGCCTCTGAAAGAAAAGTAAATTAATAATGACTTTGATTACCATACATAGTATAATGCTGATATCTATCATATATTTCGATATAATTTTGGATGAATTCGATATGTACGAAAAAATACAGTTTTACATAAATATAATTTACGACAATATGCTAAGAAGTACAGTAATTCTTTCATAAAGGTGTGAGTTTAAAATAAATTCCATAATTTATTGTGTGAAATTTGCTATATGTTTAAAACAAAGGCTGGTAGATTTTTTTTATCACTAATGGTCTTGAAAACTCTAATTTTACTACTATTTGAAAGTTAAACAGAATTGCTAGAATTGGTACTATAAAACAAATCAAGTTATCCTTCGTTAATTCAGTTTTCTATATTTTAACACTGTATATATCAGACTATATCGTTTAGCATACGATATCTATAAAAAAGTACAAAAAAGGGTAATTTGTCTTTTCTTTCTGAAAATTGTTAGAATTATTTATATAATAAGTTCTGTATCTGTACAATATTTATTAAAATACAGCAGAATGAGTTTTTTCGCTACTGTATAATTTTTTAAGCGAAATAAAGTTTATCTACTAATTTTATCTACTCTTTCGAACATTCAGTTCTTGCTATGATTTAGCCGGAATAAAACGTAAAAAATAAATCGAGTATTTTTATTAGAACAAAAAATATAAAATGTTCTTAGATACATATGAATAACCAATGAAAATAACTTATGTTCTACAAAAAATACACCTGGAATAAACATAGTAAAAATCAGTATAATAATTGATGATCATTTACATTTGCTATAAGTGCAATATATGCTAAAAGGTAAATAACAAAAGAAATATTAAACTTTGTTTATGAAAGCTCTCTATGTTTTTCAACTAGTAATTAAATTATTAAACTTATTAAAATTCCTTTAATGTTCAGTCTATTAAAAAAGAAAGTGTTATAGAGTATAATCATCATCATCAATGGCTCGATAGCCTAGGGTGGGCCCTGGCCTTCTCAAGGAGTTTTTCCAGGTTAACCTTTTTCCCGCTAGTGTTTTCCAGTTGTTAGTTTTTAAGACCAAAAGGTCTTCTTCTAGGCCATCTATCCATCTCAAATTCGGCCTGCCACTTTGTCGCGTGACAAATGGTCTGGTATTAAAAACTCTCTTTGCGGTACGATCTTCGTACATTCTGATAACTTGGCCTGGCCACTTTATTCCTTATCGTTTAGTAAAGTTAATAATGTCAGGTTAATTATATGAGTGATAAGGCTCTAGCTTTGATGTTCTAAGCCGCACACCATTTTTTTTTTGAGTTCCTCCAAAAATACTTCTCAAGACTATAGTACATAATAAACGAAAGTATACCTTTGGTTCCTATAGTATTCGAACCTAAGTATACCTTAGGTTCGAGTTTATTGTAAAAGAATGGTGGATGTTTATAATACTAAATATATATATATATATATATATATATATATATATATATATATATATATATATATATATATATATATATATATATATATATATATATATATATATATATATATATATATATATATATATATATATATATATATATATATATATATATATATAGATAGATAGATAGATAAATAGATAGATAGATAGATAGATAGATATAGATTAGAATTTTATATAGTCTTAGAATACAGAAGCAGCTAAGTATTTCAAAAATAGAAATTATTATAATTGAGAATAGAGTAATTTTACTTGAGAATTTAGAGAAACACGCTAACTTAACTTTATTTCAAGAAAATTCGAATTTTAAATCTAAACTATCTACAAAATCATTAACAATATGCGGTATTTTTGCAATACTTTTTTCTTTTTTTATATAACTTTTCCCCCCTCTAATATACATTACTATTCCAGAAAATACATTAAAATTTTAAGTTTCTATTATTTATTTATTTTTTTATCTTTGCCTCTTGAAATTTAACAGCGCCATACAAAACAAAATAAAGAATAATTTAATTAAAAATTTAAAATTTCTAACAAGATAACATTTCTAAAATTTCTATTTCAACTTCAAAACATGACCTTTTTTTTGTCACTAACAGTATTTGCTTTATTTGATGTATAAATAATTCTTTAATCCACCCTGGAAAAATTGATTCTTACTTAATTTAAAACGGAGTGCAGCAAACAATCTTCAAAGTTTGAAACTTTTACAAATATCAAACCAAGGACTTATTAGAAACTAAAGACAAACTCTCTCTCTTTTCGCAGACTATTTCATAATTCTTCCCAAGAGTCCAGGTATAGCAATCATTTTACTTTTCGATAACCAAAAGTAAGCTTTCAATGTCCTCAAATCTCATCGGGACGAAAGCAGGCCGCCTAATCATGATGTTTCGGCCGACGAAACAGAGAAATTCCTTTGAGCAAAAGCAAGAGGAAGAGAGGTAGAGGAATTATTGAGTGTGTCAGAACTGCGACTGCAACTAATCAACTGCTTTCCCTGCTGATCTAGTACCGCCACTAAAATCCGCGCTAATCCGAAGACTAGAGTAAGAAAATCAGATTTACCACTTCTTTTTCTTTTACACGATTTCTCTTTTTTTGTCTTATTTCTAGGGTTCTCACTAATTTTACCATCGGCAAAGATTGCAACGTGATTCAGTTGAAGCATTTATCACGTGGTTTCTGTCAAAGTAATTTTACTTATTTTTTTTGTCAGATGGGGAATTATAGACAAAAAGTTCAAATCATTAGTCTTCAGGGTATTAGATTCTAAAAATTTGATGATAAAAAAAGTTTTTATGGTGCTTTTTTGTTGAGAATATTAATTTAAGAACACTTTTTTAACAGATAATGTAAAACTTATTTCCTTATTTTAGTCAAATGGTAAACTAATCAAAAGTTTAAATTACAAATATTCACTTGTATATTGAAAGAAATGTGATGATAAATTTTTTTTATTATGTCTTCTTGTTGTTAATAGAATTCCGGAAATCTAATTTAAATTGAACACACTTTTATAACAAATGCTGTAAAATTTATTTCCTTATTTTAGACAATCAAAAAGTTCAAACATTAAATCTTGAATTGTATATTGTAACAAATGTTACGAGTGAAATTTTGTTGTTGTCTTCTTATTGTAACTAGAATTCCGAAAAATATAATTTGAGAACACTTTTTTTTAACAAATAATGCAAAACTTATTTCCTTATTTTAGTCAAATGGTGAACTAATCAAACGTTTAAATTACAAATATTCACTTGTATATTGAAAGAAATGTGATGATAATTTTTTTTTTATTCTGTCTTCTTGTTGTTAAGAGAATTCCGGAAATCTAATTTAAATTGGACACACTTTTATAACAAATAATGTAAAACTTATTTCCTTATTTTAGACAATCAAAAAATTCAATCAAAAAATTCTTCTTATTGGTACTAGAATTCCGGAAAATCTAATTTGAGAACACTTTTTTTAAACAAAAAATAATGTAAAACTCATTTCCTTATTTTAGTCAAATGGTGAATTAATCAAAAAGTTTAAATTACAAATATTCAATTACAAATAGTATGAAATGTGATGATGAAAATGTTTCTTTTTGTGTCTTTTCTTCTTGTTAATAGAATTCCGGAAAGCAAATTTAATTTGGAGATACTTTTTTTTTGACAAAAACTTATTTCAATAGTTTAGTCATATTGTGAATTGGTTAAATATTTCAAATTATAAATTTTGATGATTTTATGGTGTCTTCTTGTTAATAGAATTTTGGAAAAATTTAATTTGGGAACAGTTTTTTTAAACAAATAATCTAAAACTTATTTCCTTATCTTAGTCAGATTGTGAATTAATCAAAAAGTTCAAATTATAAATTTTAAATTGTATTTTGTAAGAAATGTGATAATAACACAGTTTTTATTATGCCTTTCCTGTTGTTAATTGAGTTCCGGAAATCAAATTTGATTTTGAGACACTTTTTAGTCAAATACAAAATTTGTTTCCTTATTTTAGCCAGATTGTGCATTAGTCAAAAAGTTCAAATTATGAATTTTGAATTGTATTTCGAGCGTGATTATTAATACGACAATTAATGCGATAATGAATTAATGTGATAATTAATGCGATAATGTATTAATGTGATAATTAATGCGATAATTTATTAATGTGATAATAACACTGTTTTCATTATGTCTTTCTTGTTTTTATGGTGTTCCGGAAATCAAATTTAATTTGGAGACACTTTTTAGACAAATACAAAACTTGTTTTCTTATTTTAGTCAGACTGTGCATTAGTCAAAAAGTTCAAATTATGAATTTTGAATTGTATTTCGAGCATGATTATTAATGTGATAATAACAATGTTTTTATTATGTCTTTCTTGTTTTTATTGTGTTCCGGAAATCAAATTTAATTTGGAGACACTTTTTAGACAAATACAAAACTTGTTCCTTTATTTTAGTCAGATTGTGCATTAGTCAAAAAGTTCAAGTTATTAATTTTAAATTGAACTTTGAGCATGATTATTAATGTGATAATTAATGCGATAATTTATTAATGTGCTAATAACAATGTTTTTATTATGTCTTTCTTGTTTCTATTGTGTTTCGGAAATCAAATTTAATTTGGAGACACTTTTTAGACAAATGTAAAACTCGTTTCCTTATTTTAGTTAGATTGAAGAAAAAGTAAATGAAATAACCAGAATATCCATATGTATCGATTATTTCAAAAGCATACAAATATTAGTCAATTTTATTGTGCTTTCATAATTTATGCGTTATCATCATTTATACATAATTATCACTGGTCAATAAATAACACTACTACACATTTCAACCCATCAGGATATGTACTATCTAACACATTTTCACCTAAAGTGAATTGAATAAACCAGCAGTTCGTAAAATTCGATACTTTCTTAGAAGCATATCAAAAATGACTAGTTATGCAGCGAATCTACTCTATTTGGAATATCGGGTAATTAAGATTTTATGACGTCACGTACTGCAGGCCGTTTAGCGAGAAATCTAATCATATGCCACGCTTTTCTGTTCCATGTTTGATACCTCTGTAGCTCTGTTTCTGAATTAAGAAAGCTGGAGAAGATCTGTTTGAATGTCAAGCACGGGAAGTGGTTGCTAATAAAATATTTATTCTTAATATGAGATTTTAAGATTAATTTGTGAACCATTTGGCGACATGATCGTTGTTTAGATATGTGTTCTACATGAAGTTCTTTAATTCACGAAGAGTGAATTTCAGTATTTTTAATAGTAAGTAATGAGTTTTTTACGCTGAATGAGATGGATTGTTTTTAGTTCAATATATGCTAAAAATAATTCTGAAAAAGTAATTAAAAATGAAAGACAAAAAAAAGTTTAATTGATTTTTCGTCATATGTTCTATAATAGAATTTTTTTCTGTTATATCAGAAAAAATTTCTGTTCTATATAGAAAATATAAAGCCATTATTTAAAAACTTAAGACTCTAAATAAGAACTTGTATACATCGCAAGAAATAAAGGTTTTGAAAAAAAAAAGTCAGAATATTTTCAAAATGGTAAAATAGTTCAAGAATTTTGCTAAAAAAATAGTTTTTTTCCCCCAACAATATAGGAAGAATAAAGCTCTTCTTAATAAGCTTAAAATACTAAATAAAAAATTGTGTTCCTATTAACAAAAAATTAAAAAAAAATGGCGAGAATAATTTATTAAAACTAAAAAAAAAAAATACTAATGAAAAGAATTATGCTAAGAATGTTTTTCTTTCAGTAATAAAATGAGGAAAAAAAATTTCTTTCATTTTTTTAAAATACTTTGCGAAAAGTTATGTTCATCTCGTAAAATAGTAGAGTTTCGTAAAATAGTCTCGTAAAGGAATAGAGTAATAAAAAAGAATGTTTGAAAAAAATGTCCAGAAAATTTTACCAAATGTTTCGAAAGGAGGGTCAAAATTAGGAAATCCAAGATCGAAAATTTGAGCTAAAGTTTTTCAATTCGAAAATACTTTCATTGGCTATGAAACAACTATTTCACTTATACAATAGTGTTCAAAATTAAGAAAATTTGCATATTTTGTTGAATTTACTAAAAACAGCTGGGCAAAATGTAAAACAACTGCTTAGAAAGAATGTCTAAATCTTGCGTGTCGAATATGCAAGAGAGTGTATATGCGTGTTTGGGTGGTGCTAGCAAAGGAATCGACTTTATAAGCGCGCATTGCAAAATTTGCATTTCGTTCGCTAAAATATTTTGCCGGATTTCTTGTTTGGCAGCGGTCTGAACCTAATATTTTAAATTTATTTCAAACATCCAAAGGGGGTGACCACCAACGTGTAGACGATCGAATGAGGAAACGAATTGTAGGTAGACATGAAGCGGAACAGTTTCAAATCCAGATTTGTAGAGAATTCAGTCTAACACCCAAAATCGTGTGCGATTTATAGAAACAATTTCAAGATTCGGAATTTACCAAGAGAGAGACCAAGCAAGGCTGGCCAAGAGCAACAACGGCCAAGGAAGCTTCGATAGCCCTGCGATCTACGCGCGAAGTCGTGCGCTTCACTGTAGAACAGTTTAACGAGGACCGATACCACACACCCTTGGACCCTTCGCAGGCTGATCCAAGTGGTCACCCGCCTCCTCATGACCGAAGCCAGTGGGACATAGTGCTACAGGAACTCAAAAACTGCCTTATTTCCAGTATGAAATCGCCTTCTGAGTGGGTGATACCCCATATTGAACCCTTTTTTTTATTCACCTCTGTAACCGCTCTTTGATAACGTCTGACTCCAATAATTGTTACACACTATCATGCAGGGGGATTATAACGGTTGAATGGTTTGTATTTTTGTATTATATAAACTTATATTCAAATCAAATTTTCTTAGAACCTGTCAAGTAGTTCTGGAGATAATCGACGAAATATAAAAAATTCTCTTGATTTCGAACATCAGTGTAGTTTTTGAAGTGTTTAAATGTATTAGAGTAAAAAGTTAATAAGCAGCTATATTTTTCAATGAAAAAAAATCTGTTTCTTAACCAAGTGATAAAAATATAACTTTGGGTATAGTCATTATTACACTCTGAGAAATGATAAAATTACACTTTTATTTCAATCTTTTCATCGAATTATTTTTAAACCTTTTACGTATAATATGTATTGATGTATCTGTGTAATTTATTGATTTCTAACGAATTGGTTCAAAATTTAAAAATTATTGTAGAAATCTAACAAATTTGATTGGAAAAGTTCTGTAAAATTTAAAATATATAATTTGGTTAATGATGTACAATTTGTGCATTTTTCCGAAACTGAGTAACCTTATCTCTCGCATGCAAATAAAGTCGACCTCGATAAAGGTTAAGGAGAGAACCTTTGTACTGTTAAAACTCTTATTGAAAACAAAACAATACCCGATACATTCTCTTCTTCGATTTTCCCTTTGTTGTGAAAATTGTATTCCATATCTTGGGAATATATTCTCTCATGAAAGACAAAACCAGGCTTTCACTGTAAAGGAAAAGCGGAAGACGCGTCGAGCTACGTGATTGGATAAAGAGGCAGAAGAAGTGTCTCCTGTCCACAACGGGATCAATTATCAACCCCCCAGTTTTCCTAAATCCCTTCCCTACCGAATCCTTAATCTCCTGGTGCGGACCAAAATCCAGAGGAGGCTTAGTTCCACCACGACTTCATTGCCTACTTATTCCTCGCTTTATTCCAAAAAGGATTTTTTGCCTTACTTATTTTTGTTTCTATCTTTTTGCTCTTGTGGTTGCTTGACTTAGGGTGGAATATATTACAGCAGGTTTTTGGGTTAGAAATAGTCTAAGTCCAAAAACAAAGTTTTCGATGAAATTCTAAATGAATCCACCTTATCAACGAGATAATAAAGATTCCAAATAGTGTTTTAATAGTCAAGCTATGAAACAAAACGATTAAGATTGTTAAGTGATCTGAAATAACCCCCTTTATGTGAGTTTTCCTTAATAGAACTTAAAAATGGCTGACTTGGACTTACACTAGTTGTGATCACAACTGGGCAGGACGAAGTGTAGTGGCGTAAATTCCATTTAAAATTTCCTGATTATAATAGTTGAAGTGACATTCTAAGCAATCTTAAATTTGACAGAAACAAATTTCGATTTTTGCAATGTAGTTTTCAAAAAACGGAAGCATCAGTAAGAATTGTTGAGTTTAGGTTTTGATGCTTCGTTAAAGAGCATTTGTGACTTGGAAAAACTACTGACATGTACCGTTTTTGCTTTCTTCTGTCAGAAGAGATGTATTACAGAAATGCAGGATAAAAAATAACTTTTTCTTTGAGAGAGGTATGTGCATATCTTTTTCGACAGGAAGATTTTTTTTTTACCTCTCTCTCTTTTAAAGGAATACTTTCAATAAAGTATTAAGTTTTTTTTTCTCTTGCTTTTTACCGCAGAAAATCTCTTACGATATAAAAATAAAATCTTTTGTAAAATTTTTGTAAGGTTTTATGTTTCGGTGTTTTTATTTGTTAATAGCGAAGTTGCGAAAGAATTCTAAATATGACGGTTTTCATTTTTCAGGAAAGGGATATTTTTATTTTTATTTATTTCTCGATGAAAGCAATTGGTGAATGTGTTAGCTTTTTAAATAATGCTAGAAAAATATTTTTAAATAATTTTGAGGTCGTGATTATTAACTTTAGATCAAAATTAGTTTTAACAATTAATAATTATATATATATATATATATATATATATATATATATATATATATATATATATATATATATAAAATTATTCTTTATTCAGAAATATCGCATTAAATTATACCAACAGATGTGTCTTGAGGAAGACTATTAGTTTTTTTCCCATTTATATTTTCCTTTTTTATATTATTTTATTTTTTGTGTTTATATATATATATATAATAACAATGCTCTCTGGAAACAAGCAAATTATCTCAGGATCTGCGTTTGTTTCAATTAACGTATATTCGCATTGGATAGTGGTTATTTATTCATTTTAAATTACTGCTGCTATGTTTTGTAGTTTGAAAGCATTCATGTCTATTGTGAATAGAACAGATTTTTTATAACTATTTTAAGGTTACTAAATGAGTAATATAGAAATAGGATATGAATATTACAGGGTCATCATATGAATATTACAGGATCATTATATGAATATTACAGGATAGTTATATGAATATTACATGCTTATTGTATGAATATTCTATATAAGGTTAGCACAGATAAATGATCGAGTTTAAAATATTTATATTTCAGAACTATTGCATATATTATAATAAATAATATACAAAAATAGAAAAAAAATACGCCAAGTTTCTTTTAGTTACAAAGTTCGAGAAATAGCCCTTTTGTTACACCGTAATCACCTAATCTGTAATGTAGTTCATTTTACACATTTTGTGAATTTACATTGCCAATGGTTCCTAATGCTGAATAATTTGTTATTCAGATACTTCCCATGTTTTTGGCATCAGTTCGTGAACAATGCCTTTAACATCATCCTATAAAAAGAAATTACATTGCTTTAAGTCAGGAGATCTTGGTGGCTATTGAGATTAAGTGTAAAACTCGTGTCACCTGTACATCCAGGATACTGTGAATGAAATAAATAAGACTGATTTAATAACTAATGATACGTATCCTAATTACCCTAAAGTTATTTAGCTTACTGGAATAAACCTAATAAGTGACAAGCTGATTGGAAAATAATGTAGAGTTTCTCAATTAGCCTCAATTATTCAATTTATTTATGGCATATTTAACACCAGATGCCTTTTTGGAACAATACATGAAAGTAAAAGGTCCCTACACAAATGACTATGTTTTGTATTCTTATTGTCATAAATTAAAAACAGAAATTCCATTCCGGTACATAAACCCTCTTTTTACAAAAGAAAATTTTGAATTTCATTTCATATTTTCTATGCTTTTAAGCGTTAAAATGTGACAAAAAATACATAATGCTTAAAAAGAGAAATTTAACATTGTTTCGATATAAAATAATTCGTTCCCAGTACAATTTTTATCTGCAAGCTAGATATTCGATTATCCTTTTTGAAATTAAGTGGTTCTATTGTAAGATTATTAGATTTCGCTAAATTTTGATTCTGGAAGCGGGATACCCCTTGCCCATTTATTTGTTTCACTATAAGATAATTTGGCTCTACAACGTTTTATTTCTATAAGAAGGGTACACAGATATCCACTAAGCTATTAATTGATTCTTCAACTAGATATTCTGGTTCCAATACATATTTTTTTCTATAAGCACGCAGTATATAGCATTATTCGCTTTGCCATCGAATGGTTCCATGATAAGATAATTTAGTTCAACTACATTTTATTTCTATAAGCATGCTACTCAATAATATCTTATGGGGATTTAACGATACACTAATTTGGTTTTATCACATTTTGTATCTATTCTCAAACGCCATTAAGTGTTTCTATTAAGAGATAGCTTGATTCCTCTAAACAATTTTTAAAAGCTGAAATTTCCATCATCCGCTATGCCATTAAATGAGTCAATTATAAAATAATTTAGTTCCGCTAAATTTTATTTCTATATAAGTTAGTTCCACTATAAGTTAAGTAAAGTTAGTTAAGTTAGTTCCACTGTAAGTTAAGTTAGTTCCACTATAAGTTAAGTAAAGTTAGTTAAGTTAGTTCCCCTGTAAGTTAAGTTAGTTCCACTATAAGTTAAGTAAAGTTAGTTAAGTTAGTTCCACTGTAAGTTAAGTTAGTTCCACTGTAAGTTAAGTTAGTTCCATTGTAAGTTAAGTTAGTTTCACTATAAGTTAAGTTAAGTTAGTTTCACTATAAGTTAAGTAAAGTTAGTTAAGTTAGTTCCACTGTAAGCTAAGTTAGTTCCACTATAAGTTAAGTTAGTTCCACTATAAGTTAAGTAAAGTTAGTTCCACTGTAAGTTAAGTTAGTTCCACTATAAGTTAAGTAAAGATAGTTAAGTTAGTTCCACTATAAGTTAAGTTAGTTCCATTATAAGTTAAGTAAAGTTAGTTAAGTTAGTTCCACTGTAAGTTAAGTTAGTTCCGCTATATTTTGACTTTATAAGGAGGATATTTGATAATCTTTGCCATAAAGATGCTTTGCTAATTTAGTTCCACTAAATTTTATTTCTATGAGCATAGTATCCAATTTTACATTAAGTGGTTCCACCATAAGTTGGTTTCACTACATTTTGATTCTATAAAGGAGATATTTGATTATCTGCTTTGTCATAAAGAGGTGCCACTTCATTCGAATTTAGTTCCACTAAATTTTATTTCTATAAGTGAAATATTACATTATCTGAGAATAAAGTTACGAAATAAGGAACAAAAACGTAATTTCTCTGAATAAACATGTCTATTTTTTCGTCGAATTTGGATTCTCCCCTCAAATATAGTGGGTAGCTGCAATCTGGGAAATATGGTCCCAATAGTTTGGTCAGGAGGGAGTCCAAAGTATGTCCCCTTAAATGTTAGTTTTACTTTTTGCATATTTTGCTATATCTCACGAGAACTTTTTAAGCGAATTGAAAAATGTTTACATACAATTATAAAATTCATTTAGCCAAAGATAATTCTATTCAAAAATATTTTTTCGTACATACTTACTATTTTTTACTATTTTATTTAATAATAGACGAAAAACTTGTGAATTTTGTGGTAGACAATTTTCGACATCATTTTCAAGAATGTAATTTTATAAAATACAAACATAAAATTGTAAAATCTTAAATTAATAAATACAGAATTTGGATAAAATTGGGCAAATATTTCCTAAGAAATCAAATTTTATTTACTTATTTTTTTTGGAGGCGCACTCTTTTTTTTGAGGTCAACTATTGCCATTCAAATTACTATTTGTAACATTAAAACTAAGTCAAGATCTAGATCAAAATTTATTCTGGGTGGCCAGTTATTTCTTTTGCTCACTGTATAGCAATATGTTTAATTGTACCTCAATAAAACTGTACCAATTAAAAATGTACCTCAATAATATTTACACTTGTCTAAAATATTATCACTGTGTTTGTATCCATTTCCTCCGCAATACTCAATAACCAATTAAACAAAAAATATTTTTCAGAAATTTAATACTTTTAAATTTCTGACCAATAAGATTATAAGATTGGAATTATTTAATCAAGTAATTTTTAAAGAAACTGAATTCGTTTTTCCTGTTAAATCAAGAAACTTTAAAAGGCACTTTAAAACAGACTTTACATGTGAGTTTTTCGCTTGGAGGCGAATCCCTCGGGGCAATATAGCTACCATTTCATCAGGCACTTGTCACTTGCGCACGTGATTAACTATGGCATTCAACAACCCGAACTTCCCATTCTGTCTCTTAACTGAAGGGAAAAAGATAAAAGAAACATCCCTCTAAACTCGCATTTTTCCCTTTATCGAACGCTCTTACTCTTATTTAACTCACTCTATCCAAAATTGAAATTAGAGTAGACTTTTCTCGCGAAGAAGAAACTCTTTTTCTTGCAAGTTAACAGTTTTTTCACATGAATTATTTCAGTGCTGTTTAAAGGGGAGGGGGAGTAACCTTCAAGGGTCAAGTTTGATTTTTCTTTCAAAAAGGCGATAAAATTATTTCGATCTTATAAAAATACTGCTTGTTTCAATTGTGATTTTTAGGTGATGTGCTATTACAAAAATAGAATATTGGTTAATCTGGCAATTAAAAAACTCAAGGAAATTATATCTTAACAATTTCTTCAATCTCCGATAAAGCTAACAATCATACACAAGATTAAGAATGATCAATTATTTCATACTATGCAACCGAATGAATTATTTAGGTTTGTATATTGACTTCTATTTTAAATTGAATACCCATGTTAAGGAAGTTTAAGAAAAACAAGCTGCAGTTCAGAGAATTTTTACTATTTCTTTTCATGCAAATGATTTTTTATTTATTTATTTATTTTGCAATAAAAAATAGGAAAAACGCAAGTAAGATCAAACCTGGCTAAAATATCATCTAATATAAGAGCATTATATTGGAAAACAAAATGGGTGCAACCTGCACTCTGTTAGTAAGGACATAAAACGTCTAATAATGTGTGTAAACGTCTAATAATGATCACCTCTAACCGCTACGCAACTCTCGCATCGGTTAACACTGTTTACCAAGGCGTTTCACGGTTTTTTATGTTGTTATCACTGTTCCACTGTTCTTATCCACTGTTCAACTGTTCTTTTCAACCACACCCACTCTTGCATCAAGGCACCTTTGAGATCATTGATGATCGGTGACGCTGGTGAGCTGTATTTAAGCGCCTAAGAGCGTCCCATTCGTGCCTGATCGGATTAAGGTCATGAGACATCACAGGCCACCCCAATCGTCGATTATCCGCCGATTAAAGGCATTCGTCTAACAACTGAGACTGTAGGAGGTCGTTATCGTCCATAAAGATAAAACTTGGTGCATATGCTGCGCGGAGAAGTCTAATTTAGATTGCAAAGATTTTGTCCCTACTTTATCGCACTCATGAAAGTCGGTATGCCTGTCTGCCATGATGCCAAACTATCAGACCACCTCGTCCACATTGGCCCTTTTGGACAATGTTAGAGGGTCGATATCTTACTCCCGAGTTTTCCCCAGATGAGAACGCGTCTCACGTCTAAACTGAATGATGACTCATGTCTGAAAAGAACTCGTCCCCAATCATCCTCTGTCCGCGACAGGTGTTTTTAGCACCCTGCGAGATAGTAAAATGGTCCCATATTATGGTTTAAGGTTTATCCGATTTTTATAAAAATACACTATGAATTGAAGTATGGATGAATTTGAATGGAAATACGGGATAAGTTAACTCCGTATTAAGGTTGTAACAAATTGGCCCCATATTATGGTTCGAAGTTAATCCTATTTTTCTAAAAGTATTTTGTTGATCATAATTTGACGAATGCTAATGAAATTTACATCTATTTTTCAATTAGATAGGGTAATAAAATAAGTGGAGAAAGAAATTACTACATCACATTTAAACTTATAAATTGAAGACAAAACTAAGTATCACTAAGACAAGTAAAAAAATTTATTTCAATATTGATCGATATCTGACATTATTAATAATTAATTAATTGTTAATAATATTTTAAACTACTCAGTAAAGAAAATCATCTAAGGGTACATCCCGCTATTTTTTTAAACTCAGTTTTGGGAAACTTTTAAGCAAAAATATTTTTTTTGAAAAGAGCCTTTCTTTACATTTATAGTCCAGATTGCAATAAAAAATTCAATTCAAAAATATATTTCCACAAACAGGGACATCTTCCATTCATCACTAACATGCTGATAAACCTGATTTCGGGAGCAGGGTCTAAAACAAAGCACTTCCCATCCCACCCTCGATACAGACACAGATAAGCTATTCCTTGGCGGAAAAGGGGTGCTTCATAGGACCCCCTAACTTAAGCCCCCTTCGGTGGACTCCCAACAAAATCCTTCGTTTACGATCGTTTCTTGGCTTATCCCGATCACGTGGGAATCCAGGAACGTGACGGACTTCCAAACTGCGGGGACTGGGAAAACTGTCGCAGATGCGGATTTAGAAAAAGAAAAGAAGGAAAAAAAATGAATTAGACGATTTAGTGACTGAACGATAAAGATGTGTCTAGCATTACATCACCTTTAGAATGTATTGACTGCTGTTTTTGTTGCCGATGACCAGTAATAATGCAAATAACATTGTGGTCAAGAATGGCCGCAAAAAGTTAATTTAAAATTTTTAGGTTCTTTTTTTTTTAAAAACATCTCTTAAAATCTGTCATTAAATTCCTTGAATACAAAGAATTCTTTTTAAAAATTTTAATCAACGGATGATTAAAAAAGCACCAAAGATATTTGGGCTCTTTGTATTGGAACAGCGGTTCCCAAAAGGTATTTTGCAGGACCCTTGACTTCTATGGTGTTATATTACCGGGTATTAGTGTACCTTACTTGAGAAAATAATTATAGGCCTAATAAAGTGCCCACAATGTGGCCTTATTGGTTACTAATGTATATATATATATATATATATAGATAGATATAGATAGATATAATAGTGTGTTTATTAGAGATAAAATGACAAAATTCGTTCTCAATATTCTTTTTATAACATGACCTTATAACTCCCCTTAATATTCAGGAATAAATATAGGATAACTATAGTAATAATTATAGGAATAATAGGGGGTCTACAATGCAGTCCTAGGTTACTACGTGTATATATATATATATATATATATATATATATATATATATATATATATATATATATATATATATATATATATATATATATATATATATATATATATATATATATATATATATATATATATATATATATATATATATATATATATATATAAAAGTTCAAAATGAAGTTAAAACAAAGGAAAATTAAAGACATATGAAAAAAGGGGGGGAAGAAGAAGAAGAATAAAAAAAGACAAACAACTAGGGGGGGGGAGAGAAAAAAAAGGATAAATTTTTTTTTGAAAATCCGGAAAATAAAAGATGTAACCTTTTCATCAGCCCACACGATTATATCCTCAAAAAAGAGTGCTTTCTGATATTGTATCAATATAGCCAAAGCAAAATATATTAATACAATAGTGTGAGGAGCACTCAAAAATTTTTTTACAAAAATTACAACAAATAAAATAGAACACAATAAGTAAAAATAGCACGTAAAAACAGAAAATAAAATAAAATTAAATTAAAAGAAAAAACAGAATAAAACAAATCTATAAAGCGAGTAGCGAATTCAATGTACTTACATAAACGGGAAATTTTTCAAAAATGATTTAAAAAATATTTTCGTAACAGGATTGCCAGATTTCAAAATATGAAAACAAAAGAGCAAATTGAGCATAGCTAGAGGAGTTTTGTTTCAAAGTGCCGTTCTTACTGCATTGCTGAAGTGCGTTTGTTATTTTTTTTATTAATATTTTTCTTCTCCCCCCCTTTTTTTTCATATGTCTGTAATTTTCCTTTGTTTTAACTTCCTTTTGAACTTATGTAATGAGTTCTGTTAACTTGCAGCTTATGCGCAATAAATGAAACTTATTGTTTTTCTTAATTTTCTTCATGTTTTTTTGTATTTATTTATTTTGTTCTATATATATATATATATGTATATATATATATATATATATATATATATATATATATATATATATATATATATATATATATATATATATATATATATATATATATATATATATATATATATATATATATATATATATATATATATATATATATATATATATATATATATATATATATATATATATATATATATATATATATATATATATATATACACTGAAGAGCTATTACATTATGACCACCCTCCATCTATAACAATATAAGAATGGGCTCTCCCAGGTTTTCATTGTTTCTCGCCCAGGAGCAATGTTCTCATGGGGCACATTAGGATCCATAATCCTCGTAGAACAATCCCTGACGTTTGTAAGCTACTTGAACATAGTTGCAGACCAGGTTCACCCATTCATGGCAACAGTTTTTCCTGCGAGGGATGGTGTTTACCAACAGGATAATGCACCATGTCATAAGGGTCGAATCGTCGGGTAACATTCCAGTGACTTTCAAGTCATGTCTTGGACCCCAAGTTCACCTGACCTTAATCCAATAGAGCATTTGTTGTCCCACTTGGAAAACCAAATTCGTGCTGCCACGTTACCCCCTCGTGATGTGAATGAATTGCAGGACCAGTTGGTGAGCGCTTGGTACCAGATACCTCAGACTACCTATCAGCTCCTTGTGGAATCAATAGGCTCTTAATACTCCGTTTTATCTACAGATTCATTTAGATTCAATCTGAAAAAAAAGTTATTTTGAATGCAAAAATAAATTGATTGATTTTAACGATTTCAAATTATTGTCTCTTTTCGTATACCTTATTTTATTTTTTAATATTAAAAAAGAAACTTATTATTTTATGCATAATTTAAAATTTCCTTCCCATGACTTAAAATAACTGACTGCCGATTTATTGCTATTATTAGATTATATTTTTAGTAGCGAAGCATAAAAACTATCTTGCAATTTTTAAATCGTATTATATAGTATTTATGTAGTATAGTATTTATATATATTTATATTGTTTAGTATTTGCATAGCATTATAATCGTGCAACCACCACGCATAACAGTTCTAATCTCGTAGCTTTTTATCACCATGTATATTATTTATATTTAATTCTGTAATTGGGGAGAGACCAAGTATAATTATAATTATTCTGCTATAATTTTTAAATCATCGTATATAGTACAGTCGGACTTTTATTTAACGAACCTCCATTTCGCGAATTTATCTATTTTGCGATTTTTTTTTTCTTTTGAGGAACCAAGAACATTTGGGGAATTTCTTATTAAAATAGCTTCGTAAAATAACTATTTAACGAACTTTTCTTTGAGATCCACTTTCCATATATCCCAAAATATTTCAAACGTGTTGGAGCATTTTATGGGGGAAATGACCTTGAATTGATTTTTGAAGCCACTTAACTTTTAGAGAAAGCAGTAAAATCCCTTTTTGTTCACATTTCAAACGAAAAACTCAGACAAAATTAGCGGAGCAATTATCAGTAGCAATTAAACTTAAGAACGCATGCATTAATGTATGTTTAAAATTATTTCATGCAGCTATAATTTTATACATGAATTTAGCTTTTTTTTTTAAGTTGAAAATGTATGCAGCATGATCGTGTGGCACTGGATAATGTTTTGCCTCTATTCTTGCCTTTCATAGAGATTTCTTTTTTTGGTTAAGATTTATAAAATAAACAGTAGATACCAGTTTACAAGATAAAGGTGTATCAATTGCTATTTTAATTATGTCTAGTGTTTTTTGATTTAAGATCTGTTGCTTTACGTTGTTTAAGTATTTTAAAGGTAATTTTTTGATTAACGAATTTTCCATATAACGAACTTTCTAAACAACGAAGTTCGTTAAAAAGAGGTCTGACTGTATTTATACTAATCCTGTAATCTTTAAATCACCATATATAGCAATTATTCTAACCTTTCAGTTTCTGAATCACTGTGCATATTATTTATACTAAATCCTGTAATTCATAAATAATCATGTATATTAATAATCTTCCTGCAATTTTTAAATCGTATGTGGTATCTATACTATTCCTGTAATTTCTAAATCACAATGTTTAATATTTTAAATAATAAAATGTTTTCAAAATATCCAGTGTTAGTTATCTTCATCAAAAATTATATAACCTCTAGTCTATATATATAAAAATGAATGCGTGTCTGTCTGTCCTTTAAAGACTCCTAAATCATCCGACAGAAAGCTATGAAACTTGGCATGCAGATAGTTTCAAGCACGAAGAAGGTCACTGTCAACATTAGAACATTCTACGACAAATCGTTTTAATAGGATGAGCGAAAAACGAAATGGAATTTTCTGATTGGTTAAGCGTTAGCCCTATTTTAAATTTAACGAATCAATTTTCACACATTTTAAAGATACGTCAATGATAATTGCTAGCTTATAGCTCTGTTTGATCAAAAAATAGTTTATTGCAAGTATTTAAATATTTAATTATTTAATATTCGCTATGTCAGATGAATTTAATAAACATTACGCGACAGCACGCGTTGTCTACGTCACCAAATTTACACTTTGTCTAATACCACATGTTTTTATTTTATTTATATTAATTCTTTTAGGCGTGTTTCTAAAATATTACTTATTTAAAACCAACGGTAATTGAATAAAAACAAAATATATATGCAATCAAAAGCAAAAGTTAATGGGAAAGTGGTACTAATTCGTTTGGGAGAAACATAAGTAAGTGGCGTCAATGAGGTTTAATTACGCCAATCATGATTAACTAATTAAGGTAATGTATGCATATTAAAATAGAATAGTAAGCAATATACTAGAGAGCAAAATAAATGGAGTAAAGATATTTATTTGTCTAGAACAGTACGAAATCTTACTATCATTTTTTTTTTACTTTTTATTTTATTTAAACGACTTAAAACTCCTCATGCACCACAAAGTATAGCATGAGGCTTACAATTGTAAGTAGAAAACAAAAAGAAAAAAAATTTACAAATTTACATTAAAAACAAAATTCCGCAAGGCCGCAAGACTTTCAATACTTTTGACCAGTTCTGATAAGACAGGTGGCCAACAAATAGAAAGACGTCTCAAATCAGTCTTTAAATTCATTCGGGCACTTGCATACAGACTACAATGAAGAAGAGTATGTTCAGCATCTTCATCAGCATCACCGCAAGCACAAATTCCACTGGTCTGCAGATGGAAACGAAACAAATATCTCTTAAAATTTCCATGGTTTGTTAAAATTGACGACAATAATGCTTAATTAGAGTTGGTAATATGTATTAATTGAAATAAAAAAGTAACTTCTGAACTAAAAAGCAAAAATAAGTACAAAAGATATTTATTCGCGTTTTGGGTAACCGTAAAAAAAATCTGCAGATCATTAGTAACACTAATGCTCAATTGAAGTGTATTAATTGAAATAAAATAAAATTAGCTATCTGCTAAAAAGCCAAGCTCATGGAAGAAAGATTAACTGGAAATTCGTTTCAGAAAACTGTAGAAAATAGCCATTCACGGATGACATTAATTCATTTCATATTACAGACGGTAATATGTAATATGGTATTATTGTAATTGGCGAATTGGTTTTAATAAGAATTCAACAACGGATTTTCCGTAGTTTCAGGAAAAAAAAATTTCAGTTGCAGCTAAAATGGTGTATTAATATTTTGAATTAGAAATAAAAGAAATTTTTTCCACCACTACTGATAAATATTTTAACAGTAAATTAAAAGTCAAATAGAGAAATGGTCATGCTCTAAAATCCTTATGAAGTTCTAATATATATATTTTTTAAATTTGGCTTTAGTTGGCTGCTACTGACAAATATAAATAAAACTCAAATATTGATGGGTTATGTAATAAGTAGCAAATATACTTGGATAGGTATAAAATATTACATTGATATATTTGGTTCGCCTAATCTAGGTGATATATGCATATTGAAATAAAATAAATTAACTATGTATTAGAACTCCAAAGTAATGGCGTGAAGACATTTATCTAGAAAAACAATAATAAATCATGCTATCATTAGCGAGAACGATGCTTAATTAATGTTAGTAATATGCTAATTGATAAAAAAAAACTCAACGTACCAAGAAACAAAAAGAATGGAGACTATATACGTACTTATTCATTTTGGGGAGCCGTAAAAAATCACGATATTATTATCGAAACTAATGCTCAATTACTAAAAATAATATGAATTACTTGAAATAAAACAAACCAAGCCATGTTCTAAAAAGCGAAATTAAAGGAAAAAAAGTAATGGGAAATTAACTATGTAAACCGTAGAAAATCGCCATTTACGGATGACGCTTACTTATTGCGCACTACTGACATTAATATGTTCTACTGGTATTATGGTAATTGGTGCAGTTTTGATATCATTTATACATTGGGTTTTTAGTAATTTCAGAAATTATTTTTTTCAGTGGTAGCAAAGATAGTGTATAAATATTTTAATGGATTAGAATATACGGAATTTTGTTTCTTTACTGCTTATATTTGAATGGTAAATTAAAGTTCGGACAGAAAAATGCCCACGCTCCAAAAATCTTATCAAGTTCTAATAAGAATTCTTCTTTATTTTTATTTTTTAAATTTCAGCTTTTGTTGGCTGTCACTAATAAATGTATTTTTGACAAAAGTTAAATGTTGAAGGTTTATATAATGTGCTCCAAATATACTAATAAAGGTATAAAATATCATATTGATATATTTGGGGATTGTTAAGACAGCACCAAAACTTAGTAGTACATACTGATACTTTGGAAATAAGCGTTTTACGGCCCTCGAAAGGAATACCTTAGAAAATTACTTGATAGTGCAATAGCATCATGCGAAGTGATACTAAATATCTTTGTTTTATTGGAATAAACTACAAAAAAACGGGTTTCGCTTGCTTCAATAACGCAAAGCCACCAAAAAGGTCAATAGATAATATTAAATATAATTTTTTTAAATTATTTTAACTATATTAATTGAATAACTTTGTGGAAGAACCAGGTAAGTTACACTTTCGGAATTAAAAAAAAGCTGCATCCGAACTATTTTATTGCCAATTTATTGGATAGAGGGACGAATATTTATTTGTTTTTATTTATTCACCCCTGCCTAATTTGAAAGAAAATTCATGCAAGCATACTTAAAACTGATGTAATTAGTTATGCTAAGATTTGAGTGAAGGCGAAAACAGTTCTATAACATTAAGCATACCCGTATTGATACAACCACATCTTTTATTTTCTCTGATTCATCAATTCTGAAAATTTCACTTACCTGGTTCTTCTACCAAGTTTTTTTATTGAGTCGGTTCATGATTTTCAGTTTTGAGCATGTTTTCGTAGTGTTTCTCAATTCTGATTCATTGATTTTTTATTTGTTATTTTACTCTCCCCGTGCGAAGAACGGGTATTCAGCTAGTTTTGAATAAAATATGAGCATTCTAAAAATTTGAATATCTAAACAAATTCAGCTTACGTCATAAAAATAATAAACACCTATGCGTAAAGTAGTTAAAAGACAAAATGTGTATTGAATATCATGGAAGCATTTACAGAAAATTGTTCCAATTGCATATGCTGCATTGCATATATTGCCGTGATTGCAGGTTGTTGAAATAACTACAATGAAAAATTTACCGAATCATTGTTCAAATTAACTTGAGAGTTTAACTTATAGAAACGGTGTGCCACAAATGTGAACAAGACCTGCCAGAAAATATACGTTATCATAAAATATAACAAGAACATGTTAAACAGAAGTAGGAATATGTTAAATTAGTGACAGGAACTAGTTAAATTTGTTAAAACCAATTTGGGTGTTTATAAATTCATTCTAAGCTGTGTAAAAAGCGTCTTTTTTATCCTTTTGAAAATGAAATAAATTTAAGTTTAAATAAATAGATTATTGCAAGCTTTTAAATATTAAAAATTTACTATTTTCAGTACTATTTTAAAATTTTACTCAGCATGTTTAATAGTATCTGAAAATGCTATATTTGAAAGATTTACAAAAATCCATACTAGTTCTTTTAAAATTTATACTTAAATGAAAGATAAAAAATAGAATAATGAAAAGGAAAAAAAAATTAAATGAAAACCATCTCCAAATAAAATGGAAACAAAATGGATTTGAACGAAATCGTTTTGAGGATTCAGCAGACGTGCATCAGAGTCTCTACCCCCTGAAATTAAACACTGGTCAAGGAGTGGGGAGGACAACTTATACCCCGCTCCCCTTATTTACCCCAGAGACTATTTCTGCTGATTCGGACAAAGTGCTTTGAAGTTTCAGCGGCATCATGTTTCTTCTTAATAGCAACTTTAGGGAAGGGCGTATCGCTATTACGAATTCATAATGCAATGTAGAATCAAATAACAAACGACTTTTTGGTGTAAAAGGAAATTTAGTATATTTTAAGGCACATTTTGCAATTAAATCTTTCAATTTTATTTTTTGAAGAAGAAAAAAAATTGACAATGAAATATTTAAAATTATTTTAGTTTTTAAAAACAAACTATGTTGGTCTCTTAATTTATTTTTCATTATATGTAATCTATGTCACCAGATAAATAAAGCAATCTTCATAATCATGTTATTCAAGTCAAATAATGAAAATTAATGCGAATCTATATCCTATATTGTGAATATCGTGAAAAATAAATTTAATTCAATATATATATGTATATATATATATATATATATATATATATATATATATATATATATATATATATATATATATATATATATATATATTCGAGTCGTCAGGGGGCATCCTGAAGACTCGAAATCATATAGCAATGTGGAGTCGGAAATGCTTTCCTGAAGCGGTGACGTACACAGAAGCACCATAAAGAAAGGAGACCGTAAGTGAAAAATCGTTTTAATAATACATTGAAAAAAGCATAAGGTACATGGGTCAAAGTAAGTGTTCGAAATTTCTGCCACCGGCTACAATGTACACCTCACATCTCCGGCGCATGGACATTCGAACATTCAGCAATACTCCAGGCATATCTCGCAGGCAGCTACTGCGATTCTTGCAACCAGCATTATCAACAGGGGTGTCATAAACCAGTGTTTTCATGACTCCAGAAATCAAGACATGATAGATCGGGTGACCGAGGAGGCCATATAATTTTTTCAATGTGTTATTAAAACGATTTTTCACTTACGGTCTCTTTTCTTTATGGTGCTTCTGTGTACGTCACCGCTTCAGGAAAGTATTTCCGACCCCACATTGCTATATGATTTCGAGTCGTCAGGATGCCCCCTACCCCTCTTAGAAGTTCTGAAACGACACCCTGTATATATATATATATATATATATATATATATATATATATATATATATATATATATATATATATATATATATATATATATATATATATATATATATATATATATATATATATATATATATATATATATATATATATATATATATATATATATATATATATATATATATATATATATATATATATAAATATTAAATTAAAAATAAATAATAAATATAAGGAGAAACTAAAAACGGGAAATCCAATAGTCGTTATCAAGACACATCTATTGGTATAAATGCGATATTTCTGAATAAAGAATAATTTTCCTAAGATAAAAATTATTCTTTATATATATATATAATATATAAATTTAAAGAATGATATAAAATTTGAAGGAAAAATTAAGAATTTAAGAGATTATTTAATTTTATTACTACGTATAAGCTGCAATACCATGAAGAAACCCCTAAAATGAAAAGAATGCTAAGAAAGTAAGGAGAGAAATGAAAAAGAAAAAAGATTTCGTAGAAAAGAAAATTATTATTACAAATTTCAAAAACCTGTTATAACTGGAATAAAATATCTGAAAAAAAATTTAAATTAATGCAAAATACCTGATTTAAGAAAAAAAATCATCAACACCCTATCAAATAAAGAAAATTCAAAAAAATAAAAATAAAAAAGGAATGGAATACATTGACATGCATGGCAACTTTATCAGGGAGACCGTAACATGCTATCAGTGCAGAAGTAGTATTTGCAGGTTTTGGATATTAAAAGTTAAGCCTTAATGGTTTTTCTGTTTAAAAAACTTTGTAGAGACAGGAATGTTGGTCTAGACAACCCATTTTTCGTTGATAATGAGTGTCAAAAATTAATAATTTTCTTGGTGTTTGAGAAACAAATCGTAGATTCAACATAGCGGCACAAATTTCTTTCTAGCTTATAAGTAAGTCTGGCTAAGAGTATGAGGAACCCTATGTAGAATTTTAATATTAAACGCTAGGTTTTTCAAATGATCATGAACGGTAGAATTCGATAAATTTATTCTCTCAGCAATCCCGCAAGTTGTTATTCGTTGGTTTGCATCAATCCATGCTCTTACGTTTTCTTCATTCAGCACAAATTGGCTTGGAGCATCTTCATGCATCTTAATCGAAATTTTTATGGACAGTTTTGGCACTGACGTACTGCCAATACATCTTCTCCATACGCAGCGAATAATTATTTTCTTGTTCGAAGAGCATTTTTACTTTTTCGATAAAGAAAAAGTAAAATATACCGAAAATGCTGCGTTTATTTATCCATATTTGAAAGGACTCGAACCAAAAACTACGGCTTACAATAAATCAAACTTTTTTACAAGTAAGCCTTGATATTCCGGCTATCAAAATGTATAATGATTATGAGGTTTAAGTGTGAAGTTGACGGTGAAAAAGTATAATTAAATCCTCTGTTGGAAAAAAACAAAATTATTTTGCAAACAACACAATATGAGCTAAATATTGGGGCATTATTACAAATGCGTGGGAAAATCATAAGCCCGTCTGAATATTACAGACAAAATCAATATTAATAATCTACTGTATTTTCCAACCTAAATAATTCTGTTCTGATTTGAATGTTCTGATCAGACTGAATATTAATAATCTACTGTATTTTACCATCTAAATAATTTTGTTCTAATCCTTCATTAATTCGGCTATAGGTACTGTAATTTTTTCCCATCTTATACTTTGCTTTTGCGTGGCATTAAATACAAGCAAAATATTGTTTCTAATGTTTAATAAAATCATAAAACAGATTCATACTCGACTCAAAATCTCAAAAGTTAGGTACAAATCTTTAATATTCTATAGAATGCTCTCATTTCGCACATTAACGGTAACATAAAGGTTGTAATGAATTATTGATTTACATTTTACTTTGTATGTGAATGAACGACATTAATAATCTACAATATTTTCCTATCTAAATAATTTTGTTCTGATTTAGAATTGTAAGTAAAAGCAACAACATATAAATCTGGTACGGAAATGATATTGCAACGGAAATAACTGAGCAAAAATTATTCCGCTGGTCAGTAACACCGGTGTCCATAAGGAATAAGGCATCTTAACTGTTTATTAATTCGGCTATTGGAAGGAAAAAGGAAATCCCACGAAGGGAGAAAAAAAGGACTTATTAGAGCTAATGGGAAATCAATCTTTGAGATAGCGGATAAGATTTTTTCCCCTTTTTTAATCAATTTTCCCTGAACGTTAATTAAACATATTTTCTCTGGAAAAACTTTCCACGTTCTAACAGCGGCGTTTCTTTTAGCTATAAAACTGGATCACCAAATATGGGATAAAATATTAAAAAATAAAATAGGTAAACAAGTTTGTTTACTGAATTAAGGTATGTGCAAGGTTGCTTAAAAAATGCTCTCTTGGTCAATGTCAAGCAATGCATAGTGTTTTTAAAAATACTTTTATATAATTTTTGTAAAAATAGTGCTTATTATTTTGATTCTCAGATAATTTTAATACTTATATATTAGCTACGTTCTAAATTCATTTTTTAATATGTTTTTATTATGCTCATGACAACATAAATTTTTATTATACTATATGCAACAAACCTATTTAAATTAAAATAGTTAATGTGCATAATAATAATATTAGTTAATATATATAGTTAATTTTTATAGTTGATATATATACTCATACAAATGGAAGTGAAAATTCATAATTTTTAGAACACAAAAGATCTTGGGTTTAAACCCAGCCGAATCCTAAGAACATTCCTCCCGCAATTCCTATACATTGATAACCACAAATAACAAACAAACGATTCTCCCACTTCTCAACAGATGGCGGAATTGTCCTATTCCACTCACCCTATGATTTACTTTGATTCAGTTTCTGAGATTCCAACGAGTGAACTGAAGATAATTTTAACAGCATTCTATAAATTTAAGAAAGTATCATTTAGTAAAAAATTTACAAAATAACGGTTATAGCATAACGTCAATTTGTAAAACATTTACTGGACATCTCTTTTTTAAAAGAAGTTTATTTTTACAGTCAGTGATTGGTAGATCTTTTATTAAAAGTTGTGAAATTTCTTAAAGTGTAGAAGTTATTTTAAAATGCTTTTTATTGCTCATTTTAAATTTTTACAGTAACTTTACTAGGAGCCACAGCTACGGGATAGAGTTCTCTTTTCCCAAATTGGGGAGTCTGGTTCGAATCCCAGCGGTGGGCGTACAATGCAAATTCTGCTCCTGGATTACACTGACCACAGGGCTGACATAAAATATCACCAGTGATAGATGGATCATAAGTTAGAATTCTCTTGTCATAGGGTTAACCACTGGAGGTTTTCGTGGTTTTCCTCTTTAAGTAACGCAAATGTGGGTTGGTTCCAATAAAAAAGTCTTCCATGAAAGCTAGTTTGTCTCAATGTTTCATCCGAGAGTTCTCCTGTCTTCTGGGTTGGGTTCAAAATTACAAGGCTACGCAGTTGAAGATTGATTGTTGTAAATCAGATTGATAGTCAGAATCGGCTTGGCAGTTCAACGATATATATATATAAATAAAATATATATTCATAATAAATATTTATAATATATATTTATAATATATATTTATAATATATATTTATAATATATATTTATAATATATATTTATAATATATATTTATAATATATATATTTATTAAATAAAATGAAAATAACGTTACGTTTAAAACTCGAGAACTTACGAATAATAATGCATCACGCATATAAATAATATAATAATATATAAATAATGTATCTCGCCAAATAAATATGCAATAAAATTATTAATGCTATACGTTTTAAAATATATAATATTAAAATCAATCATTTATTTTTAATCAACTATAGAAGTAATTGTATGACAAATCTTTCATATGTTGAAAAAAAAAATTTTTGGTATCAAATAAAGAATGACGTAATAGGAAATATAGCAAAAGCTAACATATTCTAGTTCCCTCCAATACACGTGTTCGAATAAATGGAACATTATTAGATTCGGCAGGGCTTGTAGCGAAAATAGAGATGCAATTGTATTAGACGATTTTGTTAAGGGGGAGACCCCATCATCGTTTCTTATTTCGAAGCAAGAGTCATTTTTCGATCCTTATCAGAGCGAAATTGCTCTCAGAACTTTATTCGTCCTCACCATTTCTAACTTTATAAATTTTTTTTTTCAAAAATAGATCTTTCTGCATTTCAATGAATGTAAAGCAAAAATATCATATGTCAAGTCATTCAATAAAGCAAGGAATTCGATTCTAAAAATTCCATAATCATCAAGTGATTTTGAAAGAAAAAAAAATAATAAATCAACTTGCTTCGAAAAATATTTTTGGATTTTATGAGATGATTTTTTTTAAATAACTAAGTTTGGTCTTAAGCCTCCCGCGATGAAGTTTTTCCATATATAAATAGCGGAGTGAAGTTGATATGGGATCCCACTTGTATTTATTAAAATTTCATCAATGATATTTTACTAATATACCAGCCGCCTATCGTAATCAACTTGGTCGCCTTTCAAAATTATATTGTACAACATAAAAACTTTAAAGGTAACTAAACTGAATGCACACCATAATTGCGTTTAAATGTTCTAATTCTCAACCCATCCAACTTAGTTTTAAACAATATATTAACCTAATTTTTTCTACGTCTATCCTCTACGCAGAAGTACTTCGATTTCTATTTTAACTATTTTCAAGAGATGCTCTACGTCTGCCTTCTAAGCAGAAGTACTTCGATTTCCATTCTAACTATTTTCAGGAAATGCTCTACGTCTATCTTCTAAGCAGAAGTATTTCGATTTCTATTTTAACTATTTTCAAGAAATGTTCTACGTCTATCTTCTAAGCAGAAGTACTTCGATTTCCATTTTAACTATTTTCAAGAGATGTTCTACGTCTATCTTCTAAGCATAAGTACTTCGATTCTATTTTAACTGTTTTCAAGAAATGTTCTACGTCTATCTTCTAAGCAGAAGTACTTCGATTTCTATTTTTACTATTTTCAAGAGATGTTCTACGTCTATCCTCTAAGCAGCAGAAGTACTTCGATTTCAATATTAACTATTTTCAAGAGATGTTCCACGTCTATCTTCTAGGCAGAAGTACTTCGATTTCTATTTTAACTATTTTCAAGAGATGTTCCACGTCTATCCTCTACGCAGAAGTACTTCGATTTCTATTTTAACTATTTTCAAGAGATGCTCTACGTCTGCCTTCTAAGCAGAAGTACTTCGATTTCCATTCTAACTATTTTCAGGAAATGCTCTACGTCTATCTTCTAAGCAGAAGTATTTCGATTTCTATTTTAACTATTTTCAAGAAATGTTCTACGTCTATCTTCTAAGCAGAAGTACTTCGATTTCCATTTTAACTATTTTCAAGAGATGTTCTACGTCTATCTTCTAAGCATAAGTACTTCGATTCTATTTTAACTGTTTTCAAGAAATGTTCTACGTCTATCTTCTAAGCAGAAGTACTTCGATTTCTATTTTTACTATTTTCAAGAGATGTTCTACGTCTATCCTCTAAGCAGCAGAAGTACTTCGATTTCAATATTAACTATTTTCAAGAGATGTTCCACGTCTATCTTCTAGGCAGAAGTACTTCGATTTCTATTTTAACTATTTTCAAGAAATGTTCTACGTCTATCTTCTAAGCAGAAGTACTTCGATTTCCATTTTAACTATTTTCAAGAGATGTTCTACGTCTATCTTCTTAGCATAAGTACTTCGATTCTATTTTAACTGTTTTCAAGAAATGTTCTACGTCTATCTTCTAAGCAGAAGTACTTCGATTTCTATTTTTACTATTTTCAAGAGATGTTCTACGTCTATCCTCTAAGCAGAAGTACTTCGATTTCCATATTAACTATTTTTAAGAGATGTTCTACATCTATCTTCTAGGCAGAAGAACTTCGATTTCTATTTTAACTATTTTCAAGAGATGTTCCACGTCTATCTTCTAGGCAGAAGTACTTCGATTTCTATTTTAACTATTTTCAAGAGATGTTCTACGTCTATCTTCTAAGCATAAGTACTTCGATTTCTATTTTAACTATTTTCAAGAGATGCTCTGCGTCTATCTTTTAAGCAGAAGTACTTCGATTTCTATTTTGACTATTTTCAAGAGATGCCCGTGATATTGTCTAATTTATTTATGTTATGAATTTCAGAGATAATTTAAATTCTCCTGGGAAAGCACTAAATCACTCAAACCAACTTAAGTAATAGTTCGTGACTTTTCAGCATAGTAAGCCCAGCATAAATATTAAAATAATTCAGTCGTGAGATAAGATGGAATACACAGCCCGATGATTTATTACTTGATGCACTATTTGTTTGCCAAAAGATCATGCAAAAAATAATTTTCAATGATTATTTTTTATTATTTTACTTATAAATAGTCAAAAAATTTTGAACTGTAAGAGTATACAAATTTTTGCATCGTTTTAAAGAACGTAATTTTATGTGACAAAATACAAAATTTGTTTGAAATCGGTTGAATTGTTCCTGTGAAATCAAATTTTAAAAAAGACACATATTTAAAAATCGATTGCTAAGGAACTATTATTTTCAAACTTTGTATTTTGCGACATAAAATAGCATTTTTTAAGAGACTGTACTTGAAAAACTTCGACTGTTATTAAATAAAATATTAAATAATTATTAAAAATTAATTTTTGCACAAAGGTAAAATATTTGAATAAACTTGTTCAATAGAAGTGTGTAAAAAATTTTTCAATTCCCTTTAAAAGTTTGAGATATGGCAAAATATCCAAAAAGTAAAGTTTTCATAATGGGGTTCAAACTTCATCTAGTCATTAAATCAAATTATTGGGACAATATTTCTCAAATTGTGACTACTCCTGATATTTTGAGGGTCAGGAATCCAAATCCGTCTAAACTAAAAGTATGTATATTCAGAGAAAGTAAATTTTTATGTCCGATGTAAGATATTGTCTGCATTGAGGTCACCTCATCGAACTATTAAAATTGAGCCCTAGTATGTGAAGATCCGATCATTAGATCAAAAACTATTCAAAGTGTTTCATTTTGTTTTTAATGCTGTGCTTTTTATATTGTATCCATATTATTATATATTTGTAAAACAAACTTTCTGTTTCTGTTATGAAACTAAAAAATGTCCCCCTAACATGCACAAGAGTCCCTTAAAAGTAGTTCATGAATTTTGAAAGTATTTTTTCTTATCAAAAGTCACTGTAAGGTTGATATCAGAGAAAAAAAATCAAATTATTATAATTTGGACAGTGCAATACAGAATACAGGGTGCTCGGTATCCTGTAAAACAGTATTCCCCAACCTTTTTATCACCGCGGACCTGTCAACATTTGATAATTTTACCGCGGTCTGCTCTGGGGGGGGGGACGTTGATTGTTTATGTTTCAGATTATTCTGATTTATTAATTTTAATTTAATTGCATTTAAACATGCCTTCAAAATAAAATACAATTACACCGAAAATAAATATAAAGTGTTTTAACATTTTAACTTACTTAAATCATTCAGTCACGATCGAGAGAGATGACGATGATGTTCTTCATTAGTTCCAATGTAAATTTCTCGCCCCGCTTTCGTGCTTTATTTATGATATTTACAGTTATGATGATCGATTTTTTTTAATTGAAAAAGAAAATAGTTGCAGTGGTTTTCTTTCTTTCTTTCTTTTTTTTTATTTATTTTTTTACTTTCTAAAACATTAAAAAATTTATGTCACTACCTTCGGGGGCTCCTTTTTTTTCAATAAATAAAATTTTAATGGAACTATTTTTAATCTGGGATTCATTTTTAATTTGGGGTATAAACCTAGGAATTTAAATTCAGTTACAATGAAATGGGCGGCTCGGTACCATTTGATCCACGTACCGGTACCGGTCCGCGGACAGGGGGTTGGGGAACACTGCTGTGAAACACCGCTTAATGTGGACTTTTAGAATCTTTATCAAGAATGGAAGCAAAAAACGATGAAAATTGTAGATCACAATTTTACATTGAGTTGATTTTTAAAAATAAACAAGTTACAGTAGAAGAGGGCGAATGTAATAAACATCAAAACAGGTTTATTTGGAGGTTGAAACTTGAAGATATTTATAAGAAACATGATTCACTTCCTCTATTCTTCCTTTCCTTAACTAAACCCGACTTGCTGTTTACGATATCTGTTCTTGTATTATCGATTGCCAGATTTCGATAGTGCTTTTATTTTTTTCTACGGTTAAATATTAATTTGCATCTCCCAGTGTATGTACTTTTCTCTCTTATTTTTTTAAGGGATTCTAAAGATATATATTAAGAACGATTTTTACGGAGTACCTTGTAGTTCTAGTATTATAACGACAATACAATTAAGATTGTTGATGCTGTTGTAGTTCATTTACGTCGCACTAGAGCTGCACAATGGGCTATTGGCGACTGTCTGGGAAATATCCCTGAGGATGATCCGAAGACATGCTATTACAATTTTGATGCTCTGCAGAGGGCTTGGCACCCCAGCTTCGGTAGCCAAACGATCTACGCGAGAAGTCGAGCGCTTTACGGTTGAACAGTTTAACGAGGACTGATACCGCTCACCCTTGCACCCTACTCGGACTGATCCAAGTGGTCACCCACCCGCACAGTGATCAATGTCAGTTATGCTTGACTTCGGTGATTTGCTGGGAACCGTGTCTTAACGATCGGTCCACTTCTGAACAATACAATGAAGATAGATTATATATTATAAACTAAAGTTTTCAGGGAATATAGTTCCCAATATTATATATATTTTTGCGGAATGTTTTGCCTGAAAACTCAAATAAACCATTTCTATTTCATTTGCCTTAAGAACTTAAAGATAAATATAAATTTCTAAAATTAATTTTGTATCACGTATTCTTAATTTCACTTCTTTTCCCCAATTATGACTTCTAAAATTCTATTTCAATATATTCAAATGCATCAACAAAATTAAAATTACTCTCTTAAAATGCTTAAACATACAAAAAATAAATTTAAAAACAAATTATTATTATCGCCAATCATCGTTTAATGATAAGTTCCTGTTTTAACAACTATTTGATATCCTCCATTGTAAGAGAAGATTAAAAACATATTTTTTGACAAAACATAATCGTATGTGCTGTTTTAATTAGCATAATTCTGTAAAAAGACTTCATTTTTGCCATTATTTTTAATTACGGGCATTTCCCTCCCTTAATCTTAACGATCAAAATCCTTCTTTTATATCGTGTATTATGACTAAGACCATTAAAATGTTAAAACTTTCGTATAATGTGTCACTTTAAAGGAAATAAAATTTAAGTAACAAAATTATACTAGCATTTGAAAAATCAATAATGTTTCTTCAGTATAGTGATTATACGGCTTCTAACAAAAACTAAATTGTAAATGTTTTGTTACAAATGGGCAATTTAATATTAAAAACGTCAATAAATAAAACATCCAGGTTTTTTTAAGCGTGTGATTTTTAAAATTATAGTATGAAACAAAAAATAAACTATTTATAGTTTGTTTTAAACTGGCGTAAAATAGTTTTGAAAAATCTAACTCGTCTTTGTTATATTGTTCAAGACCCAAGTATCTATTTTTTGTAACAGATATTTTTTTAAAGAAAATCCTGTTTAATTTTATATATTATATTGCAGTTAAGAGAAGTACCAAGATCTTTTAAGGCTAGACGTTGGTTTTGATTTTTCTAAAATATTTCACTATTTAATAATTTTAGATAATATAATTAAATAACATAATATAAAGAAAAAGAATAATATGAAATGAGTTACTATTAGAAAAAATGAAGTCACAAAAGCAGTAAGATTATTCGATTGAAATATTACGTGTATATGTGTATATATGGGTCATTCTCACAAAAACAGTCATTTTCATGTCCCCAGTATATTTTATGTTTGTTTTACAACTTACGAAAAAAAAAAATTCAGGGAAAGTGTCCTTCAGAATGCAAGCTAACAAGAGAATAAAAATAAAATTATCAATTTTTATTTTTTATTTATTTTAGGTAATTAAAATATACCAATATGTCATTCCCTCACTTGTCCCCACTGCTGATTTAAAAAAAAGAAAAAATTGTTTCTGAAATAAAAAAAAATTTTTTACAAATTCGTGTTTTTTTATTTCAGAATACTGAAATATAGAATTCAGAAAATCAATTTTAAGTTTAATTTCTGATAAAAATATTAACATAGCACTATTTTAAACTTTGTCCCCAGTGTTTCGCGTCATTCCCTCACTACAATGTTCATATCACCTGCAATCTTCTTAGAATAAAAATATTTTAATAAAAACTTCAGAAGTTAACAACTGGCATCATAGAACAAAATTGCAGTATGTTTCCATCTTCAACTTAAAGAAGCTTTGCTGTGGAATAAATTTGAATGAATCAAACCAGGTAAAAGTTTTTACATTTGTCATTCCCTCATGTCATTTTTTAGCGTAAAATAAAATACAACTTCATCGAGAAAGTGGATAATTATATGTTGCTTTCTTGTATGAATATAATTGTATGTGATTAACTTCAGAAATTAATTAGGCCTAACTGTTATTTTCAAATTTTATTGAATTCGTCATTCCCTCACTAGTGTATAAAGTGAGGGAATGACGCTGAAGTGAGAGAATGATTCAAGATGAGTATATTATCAAATTTTTTTTTGTTCAATCGTGCCAGCCAATTTTATTTCCCAAACCTGCAAAAACTATTAAATATATAAGACTAAATTATAGTAAATATTAGATATACTTAGTATGTTATCATTTTCAAACTTTAGGTAGAGCTAACTTAGATAAAAACATGTATTAAAATAAAATATCATTCCCTCACTATTAGTGTCATTCCCTCACTTTTTAAATAGTGAAAATAATTAATTTACTTATTAATTAATTTGAAAAATAAATTAAAAAATTAATAAATTAATTTATTAAATTAATTAATTTATTTATAAAATAAATTAATTATTAATTATTATAAATTAATTAATTATAAATTAATTATTTAAAAAATTAATTACTTTAAATATTAAGTATAATTTATAGGATATATACTTTCTTTATAATGCCATGACATATTTCTATTAATATAAAAAGTTTCAGAGCTTTTTATTCACTTTACTTTTTTGGGATTTTATGAACTGAAAAATGACAGTTTTCGTGAGAATGACCCATATATGCATATTGATATGATATGCAATATGTATGAACTAAAGGTATCATCTAAATTTTTTAAATTTTTATTTAATACCTAGACTGAGAAAAAATTCCGGTAAAATTACCGTATTACATGATAATGACATTTCTCGTAGTAAAAACTATTATTCTGGTAATAAAACTAAAATAAACGGAATTTAAAATAATCATTTGGTAATTTTTTGTTCATACAATAACAGTTAATCGGCTCAAATCTCAGAAACGGATTGAAGCCACCCCGAGCAATAGCCTATCGGAACAGTAAGGGCGGTTTGTTCGCAATGCTGATCACATTATCACAACCATGCCGTTGGTCTCAAAACTATGGAGCCTTAAAGTCTGTTTGACCCAAATTGTGAAAAATTCCGGATCAAATTACGATGAAAAGTACTGGCACCATAAATGCAGCATCCGTAAAATTAATTTTACCGCGGAATACATTAGAACTATAAAATTTTATACCATAATTTTACATCAATATTTTTTTTTGATTCAGTAATTTCACAGCAAATAATACTATAAAAATTACGGTGTATAAGATTTTCTGTTCTGTAAAAAATTGCGGTGAAAAATATTCCGGTACCCAGAGTGTCAATACTTTTTACCGTAACTTGACGCACATTTTTTTTACAGGAAATAACAGGCTGTGAGGGAAGAATTTACTTTTATAGGTCTATAGTTGTTGTTGTCACAAATGCTACTTGCCAATAACAGCCGGCCTATTATTGGAATGCAAGCGAATTTTTAAGGCAGAGGGTGTGTTTCTTGTTTTCCAGGGGTGCAATCTCTGACCAAAAGTAGGACTTCAGCCGCACATACGTCACAGGCCGTTTATAGGGCTGACATCCATTCATTCATGCAAAGATCGTAATTTTGACCTGAACCAGAGAATGATCATTCTCCAATTCAGTACCTTCAGAGTTATTGATTTGTTATGGGAAATAGGGGGACATTGAGATCCCGACAGATTTAGCATGCACCATCTAATACACGGGGATTCTCCGGCTGACGGGATTCGAACTCAGGCTCTCAGGCACACGAGCCCAACACTTACCAACCATCTTCACTCAAAGGTCTACAATAATGTTTGTCACGTAAAAAGTATCACCTACAAAGTTTTTATAGGTTGCACAATTTCAAACTCGTAGATTAACATTATGCTGTGCTTTAAGTACAAATTGCACTAAGAAAACCAATGATCGGCGATTCTGTTATTGCCGTAATAACCGAGCAAAATTTTCTTTTCTATCTAGCTTTAAAATTTGCACAAAATTATTGAAATAACGGAAACATGCTGAGCTGCGATGAAGAAAAAACAATCCATTTATATTTATGAAAAAAATCATCATGCAAGTGCATAATTTTCCACATGTATTTGTTATTATAGAAGTGAAAATTAAAGAAATGTTTATTCCTTATTGTAAGCTATCGAAGCATTACGCAGTTAGGACGGCTAAAATCTTTTCTATCTGATATTTAGTTAAACCACTTAATTATTCGTTGTTAGTTTCATTTTAATGAAATAACATTTCAGTGTCTAAAACACCTAAAAAATTGTATTATCTATCTAAGCTTAAAAATGTTAAAGAATATTCTAGATTAAAAAATAGTAAAATTTGTTTTTTCTTCTTTCCATTAGCTTATAACTATTTTTTTTTTACATAAACATCACATTGCACTAGTATCACTTGAAATAGTCAGTTTTACTCGTGTGTTTGCATGAAAAAATGTTCAATTTTTTTTAGTTTTGCTTTTCTATGCAAATACTTGATCTTGTCTAATTCGGATAGGCGAATTTCACGGCTGAAATTATTTTTACTCTTAAACTACATTTCTTTTGAATGTCGAAATATTTTCGTCGTAATATGTAAATTAAGAAACTTTATATATAACAGGGGGCAGCAAAAATGTTGTGAAAAACTTATAGTAGAGTAAGGGCACGCCATCAGGATTAAAATAGCATAGGAAACCATGTCCGAAAAATTTTGCTGTACGCAGCTAGGGACGTTTCCTTATTTTGACCTGTTCAGAAACACAGGAAAAAATAGTTCTTAATAGAGAAACACCCCTAGTGGCTTATGATGATATTTACGGGCATAGTTTCTTATGCAATTTTAATCTCGATGATGTGCCGTAACTTATCTAGAAGTTTGTCGTAAAATTTATGCAATTCCTTGTTATATATAATGTTTTTAAACTTGTGCATAACGAAAAAAAATAAGTAAGGTCATTTATAAAAATGTAGCTAGAAGAGAAAGACAAATTGCAGATTTGAAATCAGCAACGTGAAAATATTCAAGATCCATTAAAAAACCCTCATGCATTAGAGGAAAAAAAATAGTTCCCTAGTGAAATCTATGAAGAAATAAAACTAAGCAATATGCTATGTAAGGTAAAAAATATTTTTAGCAGCTCGGTCACGCTCAATATTTAAAAAGTATTAACACTGCCTTTTTAAAGCAGAATATTTATATTTGAACAAATCTACAAATTTTTTGTGAATCCATGTTGTTGTTGTTACCGTCGGCTATTAAGGCGGAGGGGGTGCGATTGTTTTTGTTTTCCAGTGGCGCCATCTATGGCCAAGAAATAGACTTCTGCTCCACCTATACGTCACACCCTCTTATATGTTGGGCCCATTCATACATACATTCATTCGTCCACAGATCGTAATTTTGACCTGAACCAGAGAGCTAATCAATCTCCAAGTCAGAGGTATTGATTTGTTATGGGAACAAAGAGGACTTCGTCACCCGACAGATTTAACGTGCATCAGTCACCCATTTACAACACGGAAAGTCTTCGGCCGGCTGGATTTAAACTCCCGTTCCATATACTATTAAATGCAATATAGAGTTATAAATTACTATTATAACAAAAAGATTATAATACGTTAAAAATTGCGACACCTGACGAAATATAATATTATCTGTGCAGAATAACAGGAAATTTAAGGGAAATATTAATACTTATATTTTACTACATTCAGCAATACACAATGGAGGAAAGATTCCCTATCTTCTTAAATTTAATTAATACTCTATATTTATAAGTAAATGTAATGTATAATTGGTAAACATAATATGAGTGATTGGATTTCTTTAAAAAAGAATATGATTAAGTGTTATTATTTAATAAGGTGTTTTAATGTTATTATTTTACATTTTTAAATGAAACAATATAAGTATAAAAGCGACGAAATATTTAATATGACTTTCATATGGCAACCTTAATAATTACCATAGCATGACCTTAATATGAAAACCTGTATTCGGAAATATCATTTGATTAAATACTTTCTACACAGTCCAAAATACTAAAGAAATTCTTTTTAATTTATTTCCAATTCGAATAAATTTTGTAATTCCCTTTTTTAAACATAAAATTCTTTTTAAAATACATAATTAATATTTTTACAATGCTTTAGTTTGGTTAAAAATATGAAATATAGAACGATTCAATAGTTAGCTTATTCGATAAATACGATTCCACGTTTGATGTTAGTATACTAAATCGGTATCGATTCGTAAGAAAACTATATAAAAATCAAGTGAACCGCTTTATTTATATTCTTCAATATCTTTTAAGGTTCATATAAATGCAAAGCATTACCCGATCCGTCAATCCTTTTTCTTTCTTAACTCTACTTTTAGAAACCAACATCGATGTATTGGATAAAATCCTAGTCAGAGCGTTTACTTGGTAAACAGCTTCATATATTTTTTTAAAGTCATTGTTTAAAAAGCAATGTTTTTGTTTTAATATTTGAAATAAAAATAATTTAAAAACTGTTATTAGTTATAAAAAATTTTAAGCTAAGTTAATGAAATATTTTATAATAAATCCGTAATTTCTTGTTAAAAATTTAATCTAAGTAAAAAATAGATTAGGAATATTGAGTAAATTTAACAAAATTATATAAATAAAGTAAATTTAAAAAAAATTATATAGTCAGAGCGTTTACTTGGTAAACATATTTTTAACAGCTTGATATATTTTTAAACGTCGTTGTTTAAAAAGCAAAGTTTTTGTTTTAATATTTGAAAATAAAAATAATTTAAAAACTGTTATTAAATATAAAAAACTTTAAACTAAGTTAATAAAATAATTTATAATAAATCCGTAATTTCTTGTTGAAATTTAATGTAAGTAAAAAATAAATAAGGAATATTGAGTAAATTTAACAAAATTATATAAATAAAGTAAATTTAAAACTAATAATATAGTCAGAGCGCTTACTTGGTAAACAGCTTGATATATTTTTAAACGTCATTGTTTAAAAAGTAATGTTTTTGTTTTAATATTTGAAAATAAAAATAATTCAAAAACTGTTATTAAATATAAAAAACTTTAAACTAAGTTAATGAAATATTTTATAATAAATCCGTAATTTCTTGTTAATATTTAGTGTAAGTGAAAAATAAATAAGGAATATTTAGTAAATTTAACAAAATTATATAAATAAAGTAAATTTAAAAAAAAATAAGATAGTCAGAGCGTTTACTTGGTAAACAGCTTGATATATTTTTAAACGTCATTGTTTAAAAAGCAATGTTTTTGTTTTAATATTTGAAAATAAAAATAATTTAAAAACAGCTATTAAATATAAAAAACTTTAAACTAAGTTAATGAAATATTCTATAATAAATCCGCAATTTCTTGTTAATATTTAGTGTAAGTGAAAAATAAATAAGGAATATTGAGTAAATTTAACAAAATTATAAAAGAATTACATGCATAGCTAAATAAATGAGTACATTGTTAGAACGTTTGCTTTTTAAACAGCTTGATATATTTTTAACGCCATTTCAAAAGCAATGTTTTTTTTTCTAAATTTGAAAAAAAATCAATTAAAAATATTATTTGTAATTAAAAATTTTAAATTAAATAAGTTTGCGTAATATTTTAAAGTAATTCCATAATATCTTGTTAAAATTTCATGTAAGTGAAGAACATATGTTATATATTGAGTAAAAACAAAATTATATAACAGCTACATGCATAGCTGCAGAAATTAGTTTCTTATGGAATTATAAAAAGTCAGAGAGTTTGCTTGTTAAACAGCTTAATATATATATTTTTAACAGCTTAATATATTTTTTAACAGCTTAATATATTTTTCTTCATCAAGTAATATCTTACCGCTTCTTAGAATTGTTTATTTAAGCTATATGCATAGCTTCAAGAATCAGTTTATAATATAATTATAATAATAAAAAAACAATTACGGAAGTGTTAAGTAAACTAAAAAATCTGGAACCATGCTTTCATTGCAACTTTTGTGAAGGATTTTTAGTTGTAAAACTTAGGATATTTTACTTATTTAAACTTGCTGAAATTCCGTTCTAACTTATCATTAAATCAATGCTAAATTACACTTAAACCATGCTCAAAACAAACAGAAAGATGAAAATATAATAAATAAAGGTTAAATTTTTTCCATTTGCGTTTATTTGATGCCCTTTCCATGTGGCTTTACGCTATTAGATTGAGCAAAACACGATTTTGCCATCAAAATAAAGATTGACTGTATTTAGTACCATTTGAGTATGATGCTTTTGTCCAATGTCAAATGATGATAGTCAAAATTTACGGCGATAAAACAATTTTCTAAAATACTGCCGTTCTTACTACTCCAGAACCGTTAGCTCCAGGATCCTTAATTAATTTCTAGAGTCGGTTAAGCTATTTAATATTTTATTTTGCTTGAGTTTTAAGAAAGTATACATAAATTCAAACAATACATAGAAAATGCTAAAACGGTGAAAAAAAAATTTTCATAGTTTTCCCTCGACAGAATTACAACTTGCATTAAGGAATTTCAGCGCAATAAAATGTAATTCATATTCTAAAAACACTCAGGAAAAATATAGACGGAATAATTCCTGTAGTGAATTCCTGTGTATGTGGATTTCTGTGTAATTCCTATCAAACAAAGTTTTGAAAAATTATTTAAAATTATTGTTATCACTCTAGTCTACACAATATAAATAACCAGGAAAATAGTTTATTTATGAGTAGTGGCGATTTAAATTAAAATGACTTTTTATTTCTAAAATCGTGTGTCTTGATAAACATTTAGTACATAAAGAAAGCTTTACAATCAACCGCTTTTTGCAAACTTATAAAATGCGATGATATTAAAGTTTTTCTTTTAAAAAAGTATTTTTTCATTAGATATTTCAATCAGAAACACTTTTTATGAAAGCATCAAAAATCCAGTACAACTTTAATGTTTTTATTCATAATTAATTCGGTTGCTGTAGTTATTGTTAATGGAAAGCGCAAAAACTTTTTGATGAAAAGTTACTCGTATAATACAATACTAAAAAAAGGACTTATGCTTCAGATACATTTTTTGAAACTTTAGCTATCTTATTAAAAAGAAAAGTTTAAATAAAACCAGGAACATCTTCATTTGCTATCCTAAGTACTCGGAATGATCTGGTGTCGGGTATTAGTAAACAAATTATCAAAACCTGGAACTTAAAATGATACAATTAAAACTCAAAATTTTTATGAAGTACTTTTATCTTAACACTGAACAATTAAGTTAGTATATTATCAAAGCCTTTATTAGAAAAATTCAATGCTAGTTTATACAGACAATGTAAACTTTTTCTAACTACATTCATTAAAATACTGCATAAATTTAAATTACGATGAAAATTCAGTTCTTGAAATTCGCTCAGCAGATAAAAAGTGACGACTTCAGTTTCAAAAAAGAATATGGACAGATTTATGAACACCTGAGAAGCTCATAGTTTATATTTATTATAATTCGTTGATTATTTCATAACGAGATTCAATACATTTTAAATAATTGTATGATATCCCTGTTTCAAATAAAAAGATTTTAAAATCAAACACTCAAACGCATAAGCAGGTAAAATTTATAACTAAAATTTTTATCTTTATTTATAAACATCGATTGTAAAGCAGAGTGTTTGGTAATGACTCCACTTAATATATATGTTTGGTTGTTGTTTATTTACTTCGCTCTAGAGCTGCATAATAGTCTACTGGAAACGGATATTAGAGCCCTAATCAAAAATGAGCTTAAAAAAGTATGCTTATAGGGTTTGCAAATTAACAGAAGCGAGGAAACAAAACGTTATCAATATCTAATGAATCGCAAGATGTATGTTTAGAACCCAAGTCAAAAATGTAGTCAAAAAAGTATGCTTATTAGAGGTCGCAAACTAATATTTTTGTGAAGAAACAGCACGTTATAAAAATCTAACGAATCGCAATATATATGTTTAGAACCCTAGTCAAAAATGTAGGGTCATCGGGCTACCGAAGCGGGGGGGGGGACATCCCCTCAGCAGAGGATCAAAATTGTGATGGCATGTCTTCGGATCATCCTCAGGGATGTTTCCCAGACGGTCGCCAATAGCCCATTGTGCAGCTCTAGTGCGACGTAAATGAACTACAACAACAATTAAAAATGTTGTCAAAAAAGTATGCTTATTAGAGGTCGCAAACTAATATTTTTGTGAAGAAACAACACGTTATAAAAATCTAACGAATCGCAATATATATGTTTAGAACCCTAGTCAAAAATGTAGGGTCATCGGGCTACCGAAGCGGGGGGGGGGACATCCCCTCAGCAGAGGATCAAAATTGTGATGGCATGTCTTCGGATCATCCTCAGGGATGTTTCCCAGACGGTCGCCAATAGCCCATTGTGCAGCTCTAGTGCGACGTAAATGAACTACAACAACAATTAAAAATGTTGTCAAAAAAGTATGCTTATTAGTGGTCGCAAACTAATATTTTAGTGAGGAAACAGCACGTTATCAGAATCTAACGAATAGCAATACATATGTTAGGAAACCAAGTCAAAAATGCAGTAAAAAAAGTATGCTTATTAGAGGTCGCAAACTAATATTTTAGTGAGGAAACAGCACATTCTCAAAATCTAATCAATCGCAATATATATGTTTAGAAACCAAGTCAAAAGTGTGGTCAAAAAAGTATGCTTATTAGAGGTCGTAAACTAATATTTTAGTGAGGAAACAGTACATTATCGAAATTGAAAGGCGATTATAGCCAATACCTCCTTGTTTCAGCAATCAAAAATTGGAGTTTTTGTATTTTTTCAGAATCCTCGCTAATGAATCGTTGGACTTAGATAACGAGTTTGCTTACTGTACCCTTAATTATTAAATTACAATCCATAATGTGTCTATCGTTCTTAAATCACTTTTAATAAGGGGTTCTTAAAATAAACTACACCCGCTATAAATTCTGCTGAAATAAATATTCAAACTTAAAAATAAGTTTTATTTATAGTAATTAGATTATAATATTTATTTTTTTCAGTTACTTATTTTTTAAGCAAACAAATCTGTAAAAAAATGCGTGGTCACTTTATTTTGAGAGTTCTATCAAAAATTAATAGTGTTAAATACAACTTAAAGTGCATTTATATCAAGGTTAATTAAATAAAACGGATTGAAAAAGTTAACTATTTTATTTACTCTATATTATCTAGTTAAGTTCGTGTAAAGGAAAAGCCTTGCGCGATAAGAACACTATTTTTTGTAGTGTTTTGTAACAATACTAAACAGACTAAAGCTCCAGATAAGCGCCGACTTTATAAACATTTTGTTGGGGAAAAAAACCCTTTAAAAGGCATTAATTATCCCTAAATTCTTAGAAGGAAAAAATTATGGTAAAAGAGAAATTTTTTTTCAATGGTGCTTTACAGTTATAAAAATATTTGTTATACTGTAGGTGTTAATTTTAAGAAAAATTAACTAAAAATTGAAAGCTTTTTTTTATATATGAAAAAGCATTAGAATATAAAAACAAGAAAGTTATTGCTGAATAAAAGCATTTAATAAGATTGGGAAAAAATTCGAATTCGAATTAACATAGAAAAGAATAATTATTTTATCGTATTACTATCTATACATCTTCATAATCGTATTTAATCAATATTATAATTTTTTCCTTGTTCTACTCAATTTGTAATTATGTTTGCGTTTTACTGGAATTGTGATTAAAAATAATAATGCCTAATTCTACACTTAGATTAAAACTTTTATAAATTTTCAATCTATGTGAGAGAAGTTTGTACTTTTACTTTTTATTCTATGCTAGTTTATTTTATTTGTTTAGGAGGAACATAGGAGGTTTTACCAACCTCAACTATGTCATGTTTAAACGTTTATTTAGCTAATGAGTATCTGATTGCAACATAGTATAGAGCAGAATCTCAATTGTTTCTGTTCATCAGGCATTTGCAAGTGAAACTAAAGAGAAATTTTAAATTTAGCTAATGAGCATCTGATTGCAACATAGTATAGAGCAGAATCTCAATTGTTTCTGTTCATCAGGCATTTGCAAGTGAAGCCAAAGAGAAATTTTAAATTTAGCTAATGAGCATCTGATTGCAACATAGTATAGAGCAGAATCTCAATTGTTTCTGTTCATCTGGCAATTGCAAGTGAAACTAAAGAGAAATTTTCAGCCAGAGAAGTTCATTTTTTTTGGAAATTCTATTCTTTTGTACCATCTGCCATTAATATTTAAAAATAAAAAAAACTTGAATTATTTATGTACTTTAATAACATAACTGAACCCAGAATTATATCTATTGCCTGGCAATCACACATAAGATGTACCCAGACTTCACTAAAAGCGATTTGACTGAAGAGCTCATCTCGTGATAGTTAAACAGTATTTTTTACGTTTTAATTGAAGGATTTTTTTTCAAAATAGTTATTAAGGGAAATTAGACTCTGATACCAAATTAAGGCTTTTAGCAGGTACCCCTGTCAAAGATGAAATAGAAAAAAGACGAGACATGAAAAAAATAAAGAAAAATTTACAAAATAATAATAATAAGAGCAAGAATATAACAATAATTACGTTTGCATCAAAAAGAACTTTATATAGTTCACTTGACTGATTCAAGCTAAATTCTTATCTGTAATTCTGTTTCCTGTTCCATAAGTTCTGTTTTGCCATTTTTGATCAGTAATTACATAACCAGTTTGATGAGTACATGCTTCGACACAACTAACTGCTTGTTATATCTCTGATAGACATTTAATCATATCAGTAAAAGTTTTACTAACCCTTTTGATTTCCGTAGGTCAAACTATCGTTTGGTAAAAGTGGAAATTCCTTTTACATGGCCTTTTTTATAATTTTAAAACCGTTGTTGAACAGTCCACCCAATTTTTGGGTTTATGACTTCTAATGTTCAACTCCGTAGCCTTGTAATTTTGAACCCAATCCAGAAGACAAGGGAACTGCTGGATCCCTTGGATTGGGAGAAAATTTGCCTTCGTGGAGGATTTTATGATGGAACTAACCCACATTTGCGTTACACGGAGAGGAAGACCACGAGAACCTCACAAGGTTAGCCTGACTGCAAAGGGACTCTAACCAGTGATCCGTCTACCACTGAGGATATTTCAAGTCAGCACTGTGGTCGGTGCAAGCCTGATGCGGATTCGTATCGACCAGCCATTGGTGGGATTCGAACCCGGTTCACCTAATTGAAAGGCGAACGCGAGCCATCACGGCTATTTACATTGCGTCTGTAGTGAAAGAGGAACACTCTGAAATATGATCAAAGAAAAAATATCTTGCTTTATTACGGGGCATTCTTAAAAATTAACTAATATGGCTATACTTATAGTAACAAAATAAAATATGAAGCAGCGTCTCTTTTATAGAAACGAAAGCATTTTATTTCATCTACTTAATGTAGCAATTTTTGAAATAATTAACGATCATACTGAGAGGCCATTAGTCATCCAAAAAACTCAGTCAACGACAAAAAAATAAAATTTTCAGCGAAAGAATAGTTGCTAATGTATACACTTAGAAGCATGTGAAGTCGGCGATTTACCGATAGATAAGATAGCCAGAAAAAAGCCAACACGTTATTAATAATAAATTTTAAATAATATGGCTACAATTTAATCACCAAATAGATCACTATAAGTTAATATAAGCCTGTAAACGAAACATTTTTGTGGTCAGAGAAATAAAGTTAAAAACAGATTTTGATATTCGATATGTCGCAACACTGTATTAATGAATTATAAATTTGCATAGAATGAAAAAGTTGGCTACTACATTGATTATTTAAAAAAAATACAGATATTTATATCCACTTTTTATAAAATATAATAAAAATTAAATGATAGATTTAATTTAATTTTAATAGAATTAAGAATGATTAAGAAATTAAATTTATGAAATTAAAGCAATTAATTTTAAAAGCTAGGAAATATATGTATCGGCATCACACAAACTTTGCTCATAATGACTGATACCATACCATCAACAAGTTGAGTAATTTTGTCCATGTTAAATCCTTGATAAAAAATAGGCAGTCTGTAATTTAGGTAAAAAAAATAATAATAAATAAATAAAAGTTTTGAAAACAAACACTGGGTGAGTTCACTCACTTGGAGTTTTTGAAATTCGCTCCAAAATGTTACAACACTGCCGTTTGAAAACAGGCAAAAAGTTTAAACGGTTTTAATTTTATTTAAATAGTAAAGATATTTCATTCTTCTTTTTTTGCTAGAAACAGACGATTGTCGGTTGCTTATCATTCAAATGCAAAATATTTCCTATCGCTGCACAAACTGTAATTTTAACTGTAACTTTTCGATCAACATAAAAGATCGCATGAAATATACATTTTGAAATTAAGAATTTGATAGGTGCCACTTAGGCAGAACTACAAAACTACATTCAGTAAGAATGTTTCCTAAGTTTGAGAAAATCAAGAATTGTATTTAATATTCTTTAAAATTTTCAACTTTTTTCTAAATTTTTTGCTGTAGAATTATTTGAAATATTGATAAAAAAATATTATAAAATAAAGAATAATGACGTCATCTGAAGACTATGAACTGGATCGGTCAAAAAGACAAACGATTGTCTACTTTTTAAGAGTTGAAAGAATTTGGAATGAGATTTAAAAGCTCCATATTGCGGAACTAACCCAATAAAAGCAATCTAATTATGTCGTCTGGAAAATTTTATTAGGCTAAAAAGTATTCGATAAATTTTTAGTTTAAAAAGTAAAGCAAACTTTACTGTTTTAGTTCAGTATAGCGGTCCTTGTCCATGTTTTTCATTATAGAAACTACCGAGAACAAGTTTGAAACCATTATTTTTTTTTAAATGAAGTCCATTTTCAAAACATTTACGATTTTTTAATAAAGTAAAGTAATAAATAAAAATAAAAAATTGAAATAAATAAATCAAATTTTATAAATAAAAATGAATAACTAAAAATAAATAAATAAAAATACATAAATATAAATAAATAAATAAAAATAAATAATTAAAAATTCGTAAATAAAAAAAAAACAGCAATTTAGAAAAAACATACTTCGAACATTTCTCTTTGAGAAATCTGAAACCTTTTTTTATGAGTCCATGTAAAGTGGCACTTCATGCTATTTTGAAGGAGAAATATGTTTATATTTGATGATTCTTAAATTTTTAAAAAAGTTTAACTTACAAAAAATTTAAAAGTTTAGTCTTAACAACACGGAACAAGAATTTTTTACGTTATTATTACAGCATTTTGAAAATGTCAACAAAAAACATTTCATTAAAAAATAATGCATATTATATAATTTCGCAACTGTAAAAATGAAAATAAATTATATTTTAACTCAAATATTTTGTAGTAAATATAAAAAAAGATACATTCAGAAAAAAATCAATAAAAACAGGTACTTAGTTAAGCAATATTTAACGATTATTTAAATTGAAAAATAAATTTATTTGTATAATTATTTCGTTCATTTTGAAGTAAATTTAAATATGCTTCCAAACTATTGCCATAAACGTTGGCATTTCCACGCAAATTAAAACAAACTTAATATAAAACTTTTCTTCGGAATCCAATATTTATTTTTAATATTGCCAACAGCAAAAAAAAGTTATTTTAAAGAAAGTTTTTCGAATTTTTCCAAACGCATTTTTATTACAAAAGAAAAGCAAACGATTTGAAACGTTGCCAATGAAAAAAAAAATGGAAGGAAAATATTTATAAAAATCGTTTTCATACCTGATTCCATTTAGGTTTGATTGTGGACGATTTTGTGAGTTGTGGGCTTAATGATGGGGAGAGAAGAAAGATGAGCAATGTCCAAAACATTTCGAATCTCTTATCGCGGTCGTTCCCACTGACCGAGAACGGGATCTCTACTTGTCGTTCACCTTCCTCCGAAAGTTCGCGTCGGCGCAAAGGTCTCCACACATTCCGAAAGTTAATTATTCCAATTTAGCTTTTTTAATGTTTTAAACTGCTTGATATTACATTCCTTATTTAAATTAGTTTCAGACCGAGAAAATGTTTTTTTTTTCTTCCCAAAAGTAAGCTCATACAAAGAGCAAAATGGCACTGTGAAACCGAGTTTTGACTTTTATTTGAAAAGCGAGGCTTTCAAATTAAAATTACATTGAAACTTTTGACCATTAAAATTAAACTTTTTAAAAAACGTCGAGTTTCCTTAAATTTATAACATCGCATTTTATATTAAAATCGGTCTAATATAATTTGAGTAATCTTTTCGTAAAATAACAGCACGTCAAACAATTTTACTGAAAAATTAATAAAAATGATACTAAAACATTAAGCATGATTTTTCCATAATGTATTCAAACAAACTCTGCATTCCGTCTCTGAATAAAAAAATATATATTTAAAATTTTGCATAACGCGGAAACTTTTTTAGAAAATAGTTTGCCTATATTATACTTTTTATATAAATTTTTCAAGGCTTAAAGTCAAATAGTTTAAAGCAAACAATTCTATAAACGATATAAAAGCATTTCCTGATATTTTAGTTTCTGTTTTGAAATAGAATATAACAAATTGAAACAATTATTAGATATCAAATCAATCAAATTATTCAAAAGAAACATAAGGAAAGTATACATGTTATAGAGAATTTCTTTAACATGCGAGTATTTTCGTACATTAAGTCAATGTAGAATATTAAGAAATCATAATTTCAGTGAATGAGTTTTTTTACTTTTTTGTAAATTTTAAATCCAATTGGTAAAAATGTTTGCCTTTCAAATAATTTATTTTTATAATATTTAAAATTTTTTGAAATTAAGCCTTACTTCTCCTTAAACATCCCTACATAATATGCTATGAAATTACGTAGCAGTAAAATCGTAAATTTAGACCATTTAAAAATTGAACGAATTCGGATGAGTAATTTTTGAAAAACAAAAATAATTAGTGTAAGCATTATAAAAGTATGTATATTGCAATGAAAAATATGACAAAAAAAATTAAACGTATTACTGCTTAAAAAAAAGCCACGAATGATGATTTACAAAGGAAAAAACAAGATATATATTTAATTTTCTCATTCAAAGAAAAAAGTTTTCGATCCTTTCAGTATTTTGTTTTCCGGCTATTTAATTTTTGTTTTAAAATTTTTTAAATATCTTAAAAATTTATTTTTTTAATAATTTTAACTTTTTCTTCTTCTTTTTCAAAAAAAATCTTTTCATTTTTTCCCTATGCTTTCTCTATATTTTTAACTTATTTTATGAGTTCTATGTACTTGCAGCTTATGTGCAGTAAGTAAAACTTATTATTATTTTAGATATATGTAGACAGATTTTAATATAAAATAATGTATATATATATATATATATATATATATATATATATATATATATATATATATATATATATATATATATATATATATATATATATATATATATATACATATATATATATATATATATATATATATTCATGGCAACAGTTTTTTCTGTGGGGGGGATGGTGTTTACCAACAGGATAATGCACCATGTCGTAAGGGTTTGAGGAACATTCCAGTGACTTTCAAGTCATGTCTTGGCCCCCAAATTCCTTAATTAAATAGAGCATTTGTGGTCCTACTTGGAAAGCCAAATTCGTGCTGCCACGCTACCCCCTCGCAATGTGAGGGAATTGCAGGACCAGTTGGTGAGCGCTTGGTACCAGATACTTCAAACTACCTATCACCACCTTGTGGAATCAATGCCACGGCGGGTGCTAGCAATTTTGATGGCTAAAGGTGGTCCTACATGTTATTTGCAGGGTGGTCATAATGTTATGGCTCTTCGGTATATATATATATATATATATATATATATATATATATATATATATATATATATATATATATATATATATATATATATATATATATATATATATATATATATATATATATATATATATATATATATATATATATATATATATATCTATATATATATATATATATATATATATATATATATATATATATATATATATATATATATATATATATATATATATATATATATCTATATATATATATATATATATATATATATATATATATATATATATATATATATATATATATATATATATATATATATATATATAAGGAGAGATAGAAAATCTTCTTTAAAAAAGCCAGACATAAGTAAATGATTACTTGTGCAATAGGCTAAAAGCATGTACTGGTCTTTAGTTATGATTTGCGTACTGACGAATTAAAATTCAAGTTGTTTGGAAGCAAACGAAGGCAGTATGTTTGTCGCTTGGTTGGTGAACATATGACATATAAATGTTTACTACCAACTGTGAAGCATGGTGGAGGTACAGTCCTGGTTTGGAGATGTGCCGTAGGAAAAGTTTGGAGATCTTGTAAGAATAGAGGGAACTATGGATAAAAATATTATCAAAGAATATTGCAGCGTTAAGCTTTACATGTACACAGAGAATCGTTTGTCAGGGATTTGATAATGGCCAGATAACGATCCAAAACATTCATCGAAATTGTGTAGAAACTACATTGCATAAGAAGAAAAGAGAAAAAGTACTTAAATACATGAATTGACACCCTTAATCCCCTGATATTAATCCTATTGAGCTGTTGTAGGATGAATTCGATAGAAATGTTAGAAAAATGCGATGTACCAATCAAAACAGGAATCTTTTCTTAGTTTCTGGACTAGAATATTGCAAAAACTAATAGAAAGAATGCCGAAAATGTACTCTTCTATGATTAAGGCTGAAAGAGGATGTTTTGAAGAATCAAAAATTGGACGAAATTCATAAGTTATGCATAAAATTATAGTTCTTACCGCATAAGTGTACCTATATTTGACAATATAAAATTAATTGGTAGTAATTTTCAGTTAAGAAACCTTGTTATTTGTTCATTTTTAAAAATTCAAGAGATATTAAGAAATTGTGGTCCCACCGTGCCACCCGGTATGTGAAAAAACATACTACTGCAATTTTTTTTTTCTGTGAAGTAAAATTTATTAGAAATACAAAAGATATTAAAAAAGTAGTAAAATGGTCAACAAATAAAAAATTTACCTTTTTTTCCTTTAATTAAATATTCACTGATAGTTTCTATTATTTCGCACCCTCGCCGGAATATCGTGGCCAAGTATGAAATAATTGAAACGATCAGTGAATATTCTACTTTGGCCGACCATTTCGCGAAGTGGCCACGATGTCCCGGCCAAAGTGCGAAATAATTGAAACTGTGATTTATAATTAATTTTTTAATTAAAGGAAAAGAGGTAAATTTTTTATGTTGACCATTTTACTACTTTTTTAATACCTTTTGTATTTCTAATAAATTTTACTTTACAGAAAAAAAATTGGAGTGGTGAAATTGCACATACCGGGTAGTACGGTGGGACCACAATTTTTTAATATTTATTTTATTAAAAAGTTAATTTGCTAATATTGCCCTTTTTGTTTTATTTTTTTATTTAAAAATGTAAATCTTCTAATTTAAAAATGAAAAAAAATAGACAAGGTTTTATATTAATATTTAAAAATTTTAATCTTTAACTTTGTTTTAAATGGCCACATCCCACCGCAATTAATTTTTTAAGAATAAAGTTATGATTATACAGAGCCAATAATACTCGCCAATGATTTTTTCTTCCAACTTTGGCTGATCCTCCCATATGCCACTTCGCGATTTGGCAGGCCAATTCCCGAAATCAAGAAAATTTACAGCGCCAATTCGCGATATATATATATATATATATATATATATATATATATATATATATATATATATATATATATATATATATATATATATATACCGAAGAGCCATTACATTATGATCACCCTCCATCTATAATAATGGGATTGCCCAGGTTTTCAGGGTTTCTCGCCCAGGAGCAATGTTTTCAGGAGACACATTAGAACCCATAATCCTCATTGAACAAACCCTGACGTCTGTAAGCTACTTGAACATAGTTGCAGACCAGATTCACCCATTCATGGCAACAGTTTTTCCTGCGGGGGATGGTGTTTACCAACAAGATAATGCACCATGTCATAAGGGTCGAATCGTCATGCATTGGTTCGGGGAACATTCCAGTGACTTTCAAGTCATGTCTTGGCCCCCAAATTCACTTGACCTTAATCCAATAGAGCATTTGTGGTCCTACTTGGAAAACCAAATTCGTGCTGCCACGCTACCCCCTCTCAATGTGAGGGAATTGCAGGACCAGTTGGTGAGCGCTTGGTACCAGATATCTCAGGCTACCTATCAGCACATTGTGGAATCAATGCCACGGAGGGTGCTAGCAGTTTTGAAGGCTAAAGGTGATCCTACATGTTATTAGGGTGGTCATAATGTAATGGTTTTTTGGTATATATATATTATATATATATATATATATATATATATATATATATATATATATATATATATATATATATATATATATATAAAAATAGTAGGATGAAGAACATTTCTCCACTTCGTCACATATTCATCGTCTCTGATCTCGTTACTAGATCGTTTTCTCTTGTTCCGTGATCTGTTATCGCCATATACTCAACATTCAAACTTATTATAGCTTAAAAACGCTATTATGAGAATTTTATTCATTTAATACATAAAGTTTTCTTCAAAACGATTTATCTTAACGAAATTAATAAAGAATATAGTAAAACGTTAGTGAAATTAATACATTTAGGTTTGAAGAAATAGTTTTAGTTTAAAAAATGGATTTTGTTTTTAAAAAAAATCTATATGAGAAAGAAATTGAAGCTATTAGTAACGATATCAGAGATAATGGAAAGAGAAAATGCATGATTAGAATTTTTGAAATGAATAATAGTATATATAATTACATTTTTCCTTTTTATAAACTGGTTAAAAATGTTTTGAAAAACGTAAAAATAGATTCGAAAAACGTAAAAATAACAAATTTTCTCCCGAGAAACCATTGGGAATATTTCTTCCAGATAATCGTCCATTTATTCGCGATTAAAATACATGTTTATCGGAAGAAAAAAAAGGTATATTTAACATACTCGGTGAGAGTACATTTTTGTGTTTGGCTTCGTTTCATTAAATAACCAACATACCTTTTAGTAATTAAAAACAGATTAATAGCTTAAATGCTATTCAGATTTTAACTATATATTTTTAATTTTGCGCATTATAAGACCTTCCTATAATCAATAAATAACTTTTAAACTATTGTTATGAGGTTGATTCTAATTTAATTAACTAAGCTTTTGGCTTCTGCTTACTTATAAGTTTGTGACCTTTCATTAACTTCAAAGCTCAAATCTACGACATTCTTGCTTACATTTGAGACATTAATTTCTCGATCAATCATGTCTCTTGTTAATTTGCTTTAGAATTAGATTTTAAAGCTATAGATTTTGAAATATGTATTATCTATTTTTTAAAAAAGAAATGATACAAGTAAGATAAAAAGCAGCATAATTTTGACTACTTCAGTTTCAAGAGAAAATTTAAAAATATGCAATAAGTAAAAATAGCAAATTTTCTCCCGACGAAACGTTGGAATTATATCTTTCACATTATCAATACGTTCCAACATTCGAGAGATGGAACAAAAATATATATCCATCGAAAAAAGGATATATTTAATATACTCAGTGAAGATACATTTTTGTATTTTTGGCTTTGTAGATAGTTTTAAAACCCAAATAGTATCGATGATCCATTCATCATAGATACTATTCAAGCTTTGAAAATATAAGTATCAAGATGAAAACTTGATAAAAATTTGCATATAAAAATTCATAAAACGTAAGCATAAAGTAAAACTCATCAATAGATAAATTCTTTATTTTTTTAAATTCACAAAAAGTTAAAATAAACATTGACATTCTACAAAATATGGTGAGACATGATACAATGTAAATGCAAAGCGTTTAACACATTTTTTAACGATCGATAATTGGGTACTTGCACTTCAAGAAGAAGATCACGTATACCTACACATCTGACCTATGACGTCAGCACCAGGTGATAGTTTATAAAGAAAATAGTCCGTTAAAGTCGAGCAAAGTTTTCCCACAAAAGCTAGAATGTTAATTAAGGTGAAATTAACTAATCACAGAGCCGCATCGCACATCGAATTTGCTGAAATATATATTATTACTCGCCTCCGTACTTAACATAACTTATATTTATTATTTGTTTATATATTTATTGTAATCGAGATATATTTTTGTTTTCCGTACCAGAAAACTACGATGCATAATTTGTTCATTTATGTTCTGCATGGCTGTCTTTGTGTTAAATAAGAAATATATTGTGAAAGAATTGAAATCTTTGCGTAAGAATATAGAATGTGTCCTTAAGAGAATTGATACGTAACGGGCTTGGCTTACTCGAAATAAAATGGAAAGAACAACGTTCAGCGTTTCAACAACCAATCAGGATCCTGATATCCAAACTACGTCACATGTAGGTACGATATAATATGCAGTATTTGTAATATTTACAAATACTGTCTAATATATGATAATTTTAAAAATAACTGTAAAATTAATTCTTATATATGAAACTTAAATTCCTATGTTGATGAACCTATATTGTTCGACCATAGGTTTCATACATTCTTATTCATGAAACTCATATTCTTAAAACGCAATATTTCTTTCCTAAGAATAATACTTTTGTTAAAAATAGAGAAATACTTTTTTTACTTATAAAAAAAATCAAATACGTGTTTAATTCTATAAAATTTATTATGAAGCAAAACACACGTTACACATAAATTTTTAACATATTTTTAAAATTCAAGGAAAGTCAAAATAAACTTATATGTTTTATAAATTTTTTTTCAAAAAAAGGGACATTTTTGAATGATTTCAATTGTCGTTCTAGGACTCATTCCTAATGGTTCAGGGGGGCTTCAAATATGCTAATTAATTAGTGCAGCCGATGTTTTAAGTTACGAAATGAGACACAAAAACGTGTTTTCTCCTTATCTTTTTATTCGATGGATTCGAATTTCTAGACTCCCATTACTTGATATAGGAGTTCTAATGTTTTCCACCTGTATTGGGTTCAAAATTACAAGGCTGCGAAGTTGAACATCGGTAGCCGTAAGCTCGAAATTGTGTCAGCTGTTCAACGGCGGTAATAAAATAACAAAAACCAGTTTTTAAGAAAGGTATAATTTCAATGGACTATTTTTAAGATTGACACCTGTACAATATATTTATGTATTAGAAAATAATGATTCGTAGTACTATTTTGAGAGATTAATTTCTATTGAGTTACTAATTCACTGGGAAGATGTATAAATTTTTTAGTTCATAGCATCCAATATTCTACAACCATCTTTTTTTTAAAAAAAGAAAAAGAAAAAAAAAAAGAACTACAGCTGAAATGCAATCTATATGACACAATTTTTTTTAAAAAAAATGACACTATTAACACGTTGAATGCCACGCTAATTTTACATGGCTTCCCCGTCTGGTCAAACGGTAAATAACTACAAACTAAATTTGCAAATTTGAAGGATTTTTCTAGTTCTTAAAAAGGTTTAGCATGACATAACGGAAAAAAGTGGTGAATTATATAAGCCTACGATTTATGTAGAAATAGTGGTGGATAAAAATCTACTAAATTGAATTTATTAAACCAAGAATCACAATTAATAAACTTTTATTCGCTGTCCGGAGCAAGTTGGCATTTCTGTGTATATAAATAAAAATATTTTTGTGCGTTCTATATTGCATTAATTTCTTCAAACCATTTTAGTAACGATAATAATATAAAAAAATTAAGAATTTACTAAAATTATGTGTTTCTAATAATCTTGGCTTCACCGCCACCGGTGACCCCCATGGAGCTACGAACAAACTCAATGCCGGTCACCAGTGACCCCCATGGCATTTAACGTGTTAAAAAATGCTTAGGCTCTAAAATTAGTGATTAATATTGGTATATGGAAATTTGGGAAAAATATTTTTTGGGGGATCTGTCATTAAAATAAATTTTATAATCTTATTTATAGAAAAGGCACTTTCATCAGTTGTCTGCCATTTGTGGATGTTAAAGCTCTGCAATATCTTGGTTCTTGTCATTATTGTAGTGATGTTATAAGCATTGCGCACCAGTCGCCTTTATTTCAAGGCAAGTTTTTGCACATCGATCTGAAACTAGGTGTGTTTCCAGCAGCCATCATGCATAAAATCCTGATCCTATAGCTTTGTGTTCTACTCATCTTTATGCCAGAGATAAATAAAGATGTTTTACATAACTCAAATATTATGCATGGAACATTGTTCTGCCTAAACGTTTTTAGATGGGCTATCTGCCTCCCCTATGGTCCCTATAAATGCACCCTATTTACCCTATTTATTAAAAAAAAGCTGTCATCCCTTAAAAAACACTGCCTTTTTATTCATATTCCGTTTTGGAAGAAAAATTTATTCTCTGTTTAGATAATAATTAACACCGGTAAAATTATCTATGTCTACAGGTTTAATTCTGATTACTATTACAAATATTTACTTAGTTAGGGTTGTTCTCAATTGTTTAAATATTTAGTATTTCTTTTTTTGGGGAGGGATATTAATAAATTTTTAATGATTTGAAATTTTCAAATAAATACCCTCTTTTTTTTAATAAAAAAAAAATTCACCTTTGAATGTTCATTTTCTCATTTTCAGTTTAAATCATAGAAAAAAAGAGTTTTCAAGCTGTAAGTTTATCAATTAATCATTTTCTTTTAGTTTACTTTTTTTGAAATAAAAATTGTGCATAGAGATTGTTTCTTAGTATACCTTTAATTATTTTATTATCTACACATTTTTCTCTTATTTCGAAAGAGAACTATTTTTTTTTACAATATGCACATATAACAGTATAAGAGGGTAATTGAAAAATTGTTGAAGATCAAATTCAGTTATTACATAATATAACACATTTTAATACATTTTTACGTTGTTGAGTGACCTTTTAAAACTCATTTTTCCCTTTTCAGAGATGAATCTCTCTGCCCTTTTTTATTCCTAGGGAGAACTCTGTATGGGATAAAGGTTAGTCTGCTGAAAATAAAAATTAAATCAAGAATAAAGAATGAAATTGAAATTTTCAAAAAATAAAAACCTCTGCTCTAAGCTTTTTTTATTTACTTTTTAGATTTTGGATGCGTTAAATAAGCTTAAAATAATTGAAAGAATAAAAAAATAAAAGCTGTACACAAATCAAAATGACGTTTTTTTTTTCAATTTCCAAAAGATAATTTTTATAGATAATTTTAATGCTTTAAATAACTTCTAATAACTGAGAAATATACATGATACACACAAGTTGGAGCAGTTCGTAAATTGTTTGTATGCATTAAATTAATTTAAAATATTTAGCCTGATACACTAATTAAAATACTAAGTATATAGAACTCTTAGTGTGGCATATTTATTCGCAAATTATTTAAATGAAACAAACTTCGAATAAGTGGTAAAATGCACACTATAAAAATAATAATGTTACAATGTTTTTAGAGCTTATCCAGAGGCAATTTTTTTCGAGAATTATTTAAATGCATGAAATAAACTTTGAATAATTAGAGTAATACGTTAAAAAAATAACAGTGTTTCAGGAATGTTTCATGGTTGTAATTTATCCATTAATTATTTAAATTCATGAAATAAACTTCGAATAGGTAGGAAAATGCGCACATTTAAAATAATGCTTTTGGACTTTGCAAGAGGCAATTTTTTCAAGAATTATTTGAATGCATGAAATAAGCTTTGAATAATTATGATAATACTCACATTTAAAAAATATGTGTTTCAGGAATTTTTCATGGTTGTAATGTATTTGTAAATTATTTAAATGCAGGAAATGAACTTCGAATAGGTAGGAAAATACGCACTTTTAACATAACGTTTTTGAAACTTTTCAAGTGGCAATTTTTTTCAAGAATTATTTTCATGCATGAAATAAACTTTGAATGATTAGGATGATACACACGTTTAAAAAAATAAGTTTTTCAGGAATCTTTCATGGTTGTCATTTATTCGTAAATTATTTAAATGCATGAAATAAACTTCGAATAGGTAGGAAAGTACTCACATTTAAAATAATGTTTTCGGACTTTTTAAGAGGCAATTTTTTCAAGAATTATTTCCATGCATGAAATTAACTTTGAATAATCATGGTAACACACATCGTTTAAAAAAATAACAGTGTTTCAGGAATTTTTCATGATTGTCATTTATTTATAAATTATTCAAATGCATGAAATAAACTACGAGTAAGTAGGAAAATACAAACATTGGCAATTTACTCGTGAATAATTTGTGTAAAAGTCAAATTATTCACTAGTAAATTGCCAACTGAAAAATTCTAAAAGCGTTATTGACTTCGAATAATTAGGTACTACACAAATCAAAAAGTAATTTTTCAGGGGATAATTTATTCGTGAATCATTTTAAAGCATTAAAAAAACTTGGAATAATTAGGATGATACACAAATTAAAATAAGAGTAATTTTGGAATTCCAAGAGATAAAAAAAAATTTCATTCCACGAAAGTTTGTATCGACATCTCTGCCTTAGCTCACATAATTCTTTTCGGATGAAAGTGAAAAGGTACGGTGACAGTTAACCAATTGTAACATAAAGCTCTACAGCTTTTTCTCTTATTGGAAACTCGGGAAAGACAAATAATCGACCAATAATGACATATCCACCTATATCGTTATTACGCGAGAAATCAATTGTATCGAATTACTTCTTACAGATTGGAGTGCGAAAAAATTGGGATATCGGAGAGATTCACTAAATCTTTTTTCCCTCTCCAATCAACAATTATTTTTGATTTATTTAAGATTTTGGCTTCCGGCAATGTTTAATGAAATTCGCACTAAATAGTATAGCTTCTTGTTCAGCTAAGAACTTTTTTAAAAAATAATAAACTTTTTGATGATCTACTGATAATTTGATGATCTACTGATTGGCTTCGATAAATGAGTCTTACATTATAAAATTGTACTTAGAGATAATTCCATGTTTTTTTACCAACAAATTATTACATTTGTTTAAGAATATTTTATAAATATGCATCTATGCTTGAAACGGCGTATTATTAAATGTGACAGTCTGAAGAAATTGTGTAGAGATAAAAAGACTACGTGATATTAGAATTTTTGATTTTCTTTCTCTTCGGCGATATACTATACAAATTTGAAGTACGTTACAAAAATGTTGGATACACTAAATAGATTTTAATAAAACTCTAACATAAAAGAATCAGTAACCTGCTGGCACTTTCTTTATTTTCTTAAAAATTAAAATCTGCATTTTAAGCAATATTCAAAATTTACAAAACTTATTAACAATAACACGACCATTTTTCATACATCAGAAATCCAAATAATTAACATTTATTACTTAATAAATAAATATGTTTTCAAGCACATATTAACTAACGAGTCTTTTTTTGAAAATTATAATACGTAAAAATATTTTAAGAGAATTATTATAAGAACACATACCTAAATCATAGGAACTTAGATAACATGTTATCATACAGTTATTTATTTACTGATACAGCATACATTTGCAGGCTTGTGTAATCAATTAAGGCTTATAAACCTTTGTCAAGTAGAAGAACAGATAGCACAATACAGAGAACATCACATGGTTGTTATAGTTCATTTACGTCGCATTAGAGCTGCACAATGGGCTATTGGCGACGATCTGGGAAACATCCCTGAGGAGAATCCGAAGACATGCCTTCACAATTTTGATCCTCTGCAGAGGAGATGGCACCCCCGCTTCGGCAGCCCAACGACCTGCACGCGAAGTCAAGCCCTTTACGGTAGCACAGTTTAACGAGGACCAATACCGCACACCCTCGGTCCCTACGCAGACTGATCCAAGTGGTCACCCACCCATACACTGACCACAGTCAGTGATGCTTGACTTCGGTGATCTGCTGGGAACCGTGTCTTAACGATTAGTACACTGCGGGACAGGACATCACATGGAAACTGACGGTATGGAAACTAACGTTAAAAAAGAGGGTTTGGCGGGTGATAACGCTCGGTGAGGGAGGCTCCATCATGTATTTACTGTTACACATACTTATACAGGCTTGGAAACTCTTCAGAAATTACGGCTAATAAGCTTTCGTCGAATTGAAGAACAGATAGCAATTAATTTGAAGAAAAGGAAAAGATAGATTAAATTGAAGAAAAGGAATTCACAAAACTACGGTGGAAATCGAGCCCGCAACCTCCGCACTATACAATGGTGAGACCACTTAGAGAGGCCTCTTCTTACTTTCGTTTTATTTATTTCTTCATATCATTCATTTGCATGCTTTTATGCTAATTATAAATGCCTTCTTTTTATTTACTGGTACATATACATGTGTTCAATGACATAAATACAGCTAATAAGCCTTTGTCATTAAAAAAGCAGGTTGCACAATTCAGAGAAAGACAGCGCGAAGAAGAATCCAGGGTCACATCGCGATGTTAAAGCGCAACAAGCTACAGAACTTTCGTTTGAAAGGGCTGTGTGACCAGAAAGGCCCTTTCAAACAATACGTTTTTGATTATTTATTACTGTTGTATTAAATAACCAAGCTTGAAAAGTCAAATTTTAGTTGAAATGAAACTATCATAAAGAAATGGTTCGAATCGTGGCAACAGTTTTCTTATTTTATCTTCTGTAACCGGCATTGAAGAGCAGACCCAAGTCTGGATTAGTGACCATTAATTCCACATCCATGTAATTTCGAACCCAGCCCTGAAGACAAGGGGACTCTTAAATCAAGCAATGGGACAAACTAGTCTTCGTGGATATTTTTTGATGGATCTAACCAACATCTGCGTTGCAAGGAGAAGAACATCCCACGCTAAGGGAATTCAAACCCACGATCCGTCTACCACTAAAGATATTTTGCAACAACAGTGTGGTCGATGCGAGTAGGAAGCAGAATTCGTATTCGTTGTAAAAGTTTAACCTTATTCTCAGCTTAACTGACGAACATTTTAGTGCAGTTCCGTAAGTACTTGAACTAAATTGGCGAGAGATTTTTGCTTACTAAAATTTTTATAAAACTTTTACATTATATATAAAGAAATTGAAATTTTAATTTAAGCCCAGTGACGTAACGAAACTTTAAGAATATCGCAGAAAATTGTTAAAATATACTTACTTTTAAATATTATTTACATGAAAATTGATAGCTTTCCTTTTAAAAACTGTCATGCATATCCTTTGCAAAACTTGAGTATTTCCTTTGCTTTCCTTTATAAAACCAGTACACTAAAAAAAGAATGAAAATATTTTGATAAATTTTTGAAATATTTTGTTAAAACTATAAATTTTCTTCCAAAAACAATTTATGACATTTAGCTTGCTTACTATAGATTTTTTATTTTATTGACAAAATATTGTTAAAAACGCAACTTACGATTGTGGAACGAAAAATAACTGCAAAATACATACACAGGTGACATTGTCTGCCCATTTCACTGTTTACACACTACCCTTTTCCTCGAAAAAGCTGGAGTTATAGTGTGGCTTTGAGGAGAACTCCTCCAAACTGAAAATCTGGGTTTGTCTGCTGCTATGGTAACAAGCAAAAGCATATTTCTAATAGGGGTGAAATTGAGGAAAGAAGGTGTAAATTGGTTTACTTACGACGACCTAAGTTAAGATTAAGACAAAACTATACACCCCACACCCCTATTCAAAGTGACCTTTCCTCGTAACCATAGTACCCGCCACGACTCGAGACGAGTGTCTGGAGGAGTTCTCCCGAAAGCCATACTATAACTACGTTTTATTGTAAAAACATTAAACAAATATAAAGTAATTACTAAATAGAATGAAGAGAAATGTAAGCCAATAAAACTTTTATGATTATCTTCAATATTTTCAAAATTTTAAATGTCTGCATTATTTAGATAAATGGAATGAAATTATTTTATATAAATATTATTGAGCTCCAACCATCGCTCTCTTATAAGCTCACTAAACCTCTTAATTTTTTTTCCTGTCATGGGCTTTCTGATAAATGTCCAATAAATTAAGCATAGATGCTCATGCTTTGCACTTCTCATTCTTCACTGTTGCGCACACTTCTGTATTCGGCAGAATCGTTTACCAGCTTTCAAAGTCAAGACTCCAATATTTCCACCCATCAATAAACCAGATAAATTGAAATAATACATGAAAAATCATATACTATCTAACATGAACAATTCAATTAGTCATAAGTTGCATTTAACAAAAAAGGGAGCTTTAGCTATATATTCAACCAGTTTCAGAAGTTCAACCAGCTAGAGTGTAACTGTATGACGCAGATGGTACACCGGCCCTCCTTATATATATTTATTTCTGGTGCTTTAATTTCAAGCAAAAATATATTTTGTTACTTTTTAATTGTAAAAAAAAAAAAACAGTCTAATAAATACTAAAAAAAATTGTTAGATTATCGGAATTGTATTTATAATAAATTGTATTTTATTTCCAATGAGCTACACAATCGCTCTTGCCGATGAGCAGACCTAGTGCGTTCTCCAGAGGTGGTATCCACTCTTTCAGGACCACCACAATGGGTGAGATACCGTTGGTCATGTTAATTTGGACGTCTAGTTTCTGCCACACTAGATGGTAGCACCGAGACTCTATTTGGGTGCTAAAGTGCACTAGGAATTTAATTTTGCCGGAAATGCCAAGAGCCAATGAGACATTCCAGGGATCTTTTACATGCCGCATAATCATACGACATGGTCGCTGAGGATTTTCTGCATCCCAAAAATCCGGTGTCTGGGCTTATAATAAATTGTAAAATCCAAAAAAAGTAGTTGGAAAACTTTTTTTTAAATTTATATTCAAAAATGTATTAATAATTGATTTCGTAAATTAAAGAAATTTCAGTTATGAATAACTGTTTCTCTCAGATCTAAGTAACTACAAATAAGTGAAAGATTTTACCTTTAAAGCAGAAAAAAACAATGCTGTTTCATGGTGTATTTCTTAACCATAAATTGTTAAAATACTAAACATAATATGGTTAACTTATTTTGACCTAAATAATACAAAATAATGTAAAAAGGTGTAAAAGTATATTAAATAAAAATTCTGCATCAAAGGGTTAAATCTATTTGACAATCATAAAACGAGTCTGAGAGGATACAGGAAACTTACTCAATGTATTTTATATTTACAATAAAACATTATAAGCAAATTTAGATACTGTTTCATAAAAACCTATATACTGTTTAATAATTGCAAAGTGATTAATTAGTTACACCAATTTATAATATTTAAATTTATTTATTATAAAATGTTACATAATAAGGTAGTTTTAAAGAGCTATTTTATAATAAAGAAATAATGCTTTTTCTTTTCAGCCTTTGGTTTGTAATAATAATCAAAGTAAAAAATTTAATTATAGCAGAGAATAGAAAGAAAGGATAATGAATAAAGATTACAGGTAAATATCTTTAAATTAGGAAAAAAAGTATTTTACTGGTTACAGACAGACAATATATTCATTAATTTTCTGCTGGTGACAACTAACAAAATCTCGATCATAAAGTGAGAAAACTGAGCTATACCATGTGATTTATCTGTCCAATGAAAATACACGGACCTGTCATTTTAACATGATTTTTATCTACATAGCTCTAACACTACCTAAAACGTAAAATAAATGTACAAAAAAAAATTTATCAGTCCAAAAAAAGCTTAATAAAATGACACTTATGAACTGCAATAATGCCACCAAAATTAGAAAAGCAAAAAATACATAAAAATGAATTATAAAAAGTAACGTCAAAATACTAAAATGGTTACAATGTCAAGCCGGGTAGCTAATTCACAATCCAACGACTCGCTTTCTTTTTAGGAGATTTTTTTCCTTGGCTGTAGTTGGTAGCAATTATAATGCAAACTATTATTTCTCTTAAAATTTATTACCTAAACTAAAGTAAAATTCTAGAGACATTTTTTTTTCTTTAATTTAGGAAAATGCCAAACAAGAGAGCTGGTCGTTAAACGCCGCTGGATTCGAAAATGGCGTCCATGCACTTACTAGTTATACCTGGATATAAGGTACAAGCGGACTTAACGTGCTCTTTTTTTTTTATTTAATTTTATTTTTCTTGCATCCTATTTCTCTAACTGGTGGTCGCTCCTCTTTAACATTCCCCTTTTTTCATATTCATATAGTAATAAATAAATAAATTAATAAATAAATAAAATTGTACTTTATTTTTTCAAACTAACTACCTCTCATTTTTCCTTTAATCAGCTACTAGTAGCTATCAATCCAAATAAGACAAAATAGAGACTCTAATTCAACTTATCATTTTTTTAGGACAGAAGTTGAGCCCTAGGTTCGGTACTTCGTATTGACTATTTTCGTAGTTGAATGTAGCGTTTTACTTTTTTGAAGTCCGTTTTGAAGACCACATATTGAGACAAGAACTAAAAATGTAACATAAACCACTAATAAACTTTAAAATAAAATACAAAAAACATAAAATAAAGTAACAACGAATACTAGTCATGGCATTTACGGATGTTTATAGTAAGATGCAGAATTTTGCTTTTCTTTATGTTCATTTTGAAGACCAATGAGACGAAAACTGCAAATGAAACTCTAACCACTAATAACTTTCAAATACAACAAACAAAGGTAAAATAAAGTAACATCCATGTACTAAAATCGTTAAAATTGCAGTCCGTGCAATTATTGATGGTCATAGTTGGATACAGAATTTTGCTTTTTTTTTCTTTCTTCTTCGCTTTGAAGACCATTGAGCCAAGAACTGCACACAAAACACGAATCACTGACAATTTTTAAATAAAATAAATACAGGTAAAAATTAAAGTAACATCTATATACTAAAATCGTTAAAATTGCAGTCCGTGCAACTACTCAAACTTATAGTTGGATATAGAATTTTGCTTTTTTTGTTATTCGTTTTTAAGACCACTGTAACAAGAACTGCAAGCAAATCACAAACCACTCATAACTTTTAAAGGAAACAAAAAAGGGTAAAATAAAGTAACATTCATGTACTAAAATTGCAGTCTGTGCAGTTACTGTAGGTTATAGAATTTTGCTGTTTTTGTTGTTCGTTCTGAAAACCAATGAGACGAGAACTGCAAAGGAAACACAAACCACTAATAAACTTTTAAGTAAATAAACAAATAACAAAAAATCCCGCAACTCTTAAAATAACTGCACATCGGTAAAAGAAAAAGAGTAAAAAAAATTCCACTGTCATTTTCGTTTTCTTGAAAAAGCATGGAGGAAGAACTCTTTAGCTTTTAACAAATCCTTCGAATGATTCGATTTGCAGAGCGTAATTCTACAAAAATGGTGGAAAAGGAGAAAAAACGTGGTAATCCCTTTTCTGAAGCGTTATTTCGAAAATACAAGGCGAAGGAAGTCGCTTTGAAGTGAGCCTTAATCCTCCAATGGAAAAATTTCAGTTTCGGGAACATTTTAGGATTACATACAGGACCTATGTGTTTTCCTCTAACTTTCATTTAAGATCCTTCGTTGAACTGTTTTGCACGAGCAGAATTATCCGTGGAATTTTGATATAAGAGATTATCAAATTGGCGAGCATTTTTGAAAAAACAAACTAACTACTTTTTGGTTTTATCTTGCATAAAAGTAATATTTACCTGTTTTAGTATAGCAAAATCAAATAAGTCTAGCATAATCATCATTACGCTGCATTCACAAATTGTGATGAAACAAAAGTATATAAAGAAATTTCAGCCAAATCATTAGATTAAATTTTCTGTGAAAAATGATTTTTCTTGAAAACGATATAAATTTAAATTATACCGGTGTATTTAGATTTAATTTTTTTTATATTGTTCCAAAAAGACACAAAGTTGTAAAGAATTAAAAATTTTTTAATCCTAGTATTAGAGAAAATGTTTTCTATCTTAATTTTTTATTTTTTAGAATATTTTTTAAATCGTATAGAATTTGGTAATTTTAGAACGAAATCATTTGTAAATTTCATAAAAACTTTATTTCGTAAATAATTCGAAGTAGAGTGGAACGTAGTGGCCACGGTGTGAAAAGGACGATCGTTCTATGATAAGTCCTACGTAGGTTACCATTTTATGTGTGAAAAAAATGGAATTAATAATGGCAAGAATTTTAAATTAATTATGCAAAATTATGGAACAGCTAACTAATAATCTAATGATTAAAATTTTTCGGACGAGCATGCAATATCTCATACCTGCCAACTTATAGTCTGTTAAAAGATATTTACCAATGGTGAAAAATTGATAGTTTACTTGGCAATTAATTTGCAGAAATATTTTTATATTTTGCTGAACTTGACTAAATAATCAACATGCATTTGTGTGGGTCATTTTCAAAATGTATTCATTTTAAAAAGCATTTTTAAAAAAAAATTCTTAACAAAATTACTATTCGAATTTCTACCCATTTAAATTTCAGCTGCAAATGGAATGTTTTGTGTCTATAAAACAGCAGTGCACTTTTTGAAAATAAAGACATTAAATATAAGAAATAAAACACTAATTTGAATCTGTATTTCATTCCCCTCTGTTATATATGTTCAATAGTGTTTAAATAATAATAAAAAAAAACTAAGTTACTGAAACAATAAACAATTAAAACTCAAGTTAAATTTACACTGTAAATTTAAATCAAAAACCGATTTTCCCAATAAATTAATTTTTGCTAAGTTAATAAGGAATTAAAGCTTAATAAATGGTAGGTAACGTAGAAAAAAAAGGTAACAGAGTGAAAAACTGACAGAAAGGCTAAATTTTAAATGTTCTTGCATTGCCAATTACTGAACTTTAATATTTTAACCATACAAATATTGATACCTGTTTTTATTAAAAAAAACTTACTATATTTAATGAAATACTAAATAAAAAATTCAATAAATAAAGTTACCCGGAAGTGGACAATTTAGAAGGAAAAATATGTATGAAGAGAAAACGTGACGTAAGATTTTTTATCTCATGTGTACAAATTGCATTGATACTATATAATTTCATACCTGCCATCTTTTGCTTTATCTTTAAAATGATTTTCCGAAGTTGTAGTAAAATGTAAATTAGAAACTATTATTTTTCTTTTGACAAATGTATTAATATATATTACTAGTCATACAGTATTTAACAAGTTGGTCATTTTAAAATGTAAGTTTTTCTTTCTACATATAGTTCTTTAATGTAAAATAACTATAGATAACTACACTGAAGAGCCAAAAAAACTGGTATACCTGCCTAATATCGTGTAGGGCCCCCACGAGCACACAGAAGTGCCGCAACACGACGAGGCATGTATTCGATCAATGTGTGAAGTAGTGCTGGAGATAATTGACACCATGAATCCTGCAGGGCTGTCCATAAACCAGTGGGAGTAAAAGGGGGTGGGGATATCTTCTGAACATCACGTTGCACGGCATCCCAAATAAGTTCAATAATGTTCATGTCTGGGAGTGGATCCAAGAGCACTCTTCTGAATTTAAACACTTCCGCTGGCCACCAAAATCCCGAGACATGAACATTAGTGAACATATTTGGGATGCCTTGCAACGTGATGTTCAGAAGATATCCCCACCCCCTTTTACTCCCACTGGTTTATGGACAGCCCTGCAGGATTCATGGTGTCAATTATCTCCAGCACTACTTCACGCATTGATCGAATACATGCCTCGTCGTGTTGCGGCACTTCTGCGTGCTCGTGGGGGCCCTACACGATATTAGGCAGGTATACCAGTTTTTTTTGGCTCTTCAGTGTATATTGTAACTTCATAAGGGAACTTTAAAATTTCTAATAGCAATAGGTTAATAAAAAAGGAGATAATTTTACTTCTAAAACTAATCAATAACATTTATTTAAATTAAAAAAGAAATAAGAGATTCATTTAGTAAATTTTACTAAAAACGATGTTTTTATCTAAAAAGAAATATGCAAATGTTCACTTTTTCATTTTAGGGATTTTTCATGCTTTTGATAAAGAAATTGTGATGCGATCATCATAATGTTGTGTGTGTAAATACCCGCCCATTGTAGTACGCTATAGGGTATCCCAGGTTCCTTCAGTGTTTAAAGTTTAACTGTGTAATTTTGGGGACCGGCATACACTGCAGAGAGGATGCTACTGCCTTAGAGTTTGACCAGTAATCCCTGTAAGTTGGGTTTTGAATTTGTTACTCTACTTGCACTTAGAATATATATATATACCCTAACTACCAATAAGTATTTTGGACACCTATGCAAATGAATATATCTGCGATCCTGAGATACGTCAAAGCCCTCCACCGGTATATATCGTGTAGGGAGCAACATCGGCAATAGTCCCATGCAAGATGCCTACTGCACTTGTGGCACCTACTGCACTTGTGGCACTATTTTGGATGAAAATGTGCTTCCGACGTTGTGGCAGTTTTACGGGGTGGACCCCTGTGACTTCCAGGACGACAACGCTAGTTGTCATGTTTCGAGGGTCACCAAAGCATAGTATGGTGCCAATGGGGTTAATCCAATGGACTGGTCTGTCCAGAACTGAACCTTATCCAGAAACTCTGGGACGAGTTGGATCGCCAAATTAAGGGGTGTACTACACGTCCAAAATCGGTGAAGAAACTTACACGTCTTCTCCAAGCCAAATGGAAGAAAATACCACTAGCCGTCACTCAAGGACTTGTGGAAAGTATGCCCCTGAGGGCTCACGCTGTAATTGCGTCTCGTGGAGGCTCTACCAACTATTGATTATGAATAAAGTTTGGTTTTCTTTTCAATCCACGTATATATACACTCTATAAAAAAAATCGACGCACCAAGAAGCAATCATCCGATTTCTTTGAAATTTCGTATGCATGAATATTTTGAACAGATATGGCTGGAATGATGCCGACTGGGGACGTATAGTCTTTAGCGACGAATCCCTCTTCCAATTGTGTCCTGACGATCATCGAAGACGTGTTTGGAGACGCACAGGGCAGAGGGGGGATCCTGCCTTCACTATTGCACGCCACACCGGCCCTCAACAAGGCATTATGGTCTGGGGTGCCATTCCCTTTGACAGCCGGACCCCTTTGGTCGTCATTAGAGGTACACTTACTGCACAGTGGTACGTCGACGACATCCTAAGACCTGTTTTGCTACCGTTCCTTTTGTAGCGCCCTGGGCTGGTTTTTCAGCAGGTCAATGCCAGATCACATACGGCACGTGTTGCTATGAACTGTCTGCAAGCTTGTCAAACTCTTCCTTGGCCTGCCAGATCACCAGATCTCTCTCTCCATCGAGCATGTCTGGGATATGATGGGAAGGCGATTGCATCTGGCACGGAATGTTGATGACCTCGTTCGACAATTGGATCGAATTTGGCAGGAAATACCGCAAGAGACCATCCGAGAGCTTTATCGGTCTATGCCACGCCGTGTGGCAGCTTGTATCCAGGCTAGAGGTGGGTCAACTCCTTATTGAACTTGTTACTGTAACTCGGCAATAAATTATTAAATTGTTCTGCAATTTTAATAATTTACTATTTTGTACATTGTCTTCCTATCCACCAATTTTCGTTTCAATCGGACAACTCCTTCTTAGTGCGTCGATTTTTTTTTGTTATAGAGTGTATATATCTTTAGTTTCTCCTTTTTAAATCCAAGAATAGATTAAAAAATTTAAAATTATACAATAAATTTAAATAAGAAAGTAAAATCTTCCGGAAAATCCAGCAGAATTACTGTTTGTGGGATTGTAATATACTATTTCTTATACCAAGGGAATACGAATCGTGGTGGGTTAATTGAATTTCAAGAGCTACGCGTGATTTTTTAAATCACACGAATACGGGTCGCGATGTCCGATTTTCAAATTGCGATGCATTAATCGAGTTAATTTGAAACGCGATGTGGTATTTGAGTTCGCGTCAATTCGGATGGGTGATTCGAAAACGAGTCAATATGAAAATTGAATAATATGATTCCAAGAATATACGAAATTCCATGAATTCGAATCAAAAGTTACATTAATGCAAATCACGGTAATGTCTTAATTGCTTATCGTGATGTGCGATCTATAAATTCGTTAATAAAAGCTAATATTAATTATTAATTTTTGCCCAAATAGCGGGAAAAAAAGGTGGAATATTAAGCAGAAGCAATAAAAAAAAAAAAAATTAGGTATTGAAGATATTTAATTTAACAAGTTGTAATAATTAAAACTAACGCATTAATCCAATTCAAAATTAAATCGAAAACGAAGATAGTAAACGAGAAATTTCGATAACTATGCTAGATAGAGTATTGACACTTTTAAAACTCATAACAATAGCGTAAAGAATGTAAATAATATACCACCATCTTTCTCACTCATATTTAATTTTTCCTGACTGTTCAGAAGTTTCACGAAACCTCGTTAAGCTGCAGATTAAGATTCATATATTAAATCACATTAAAATTACTTATCTTATTGAAATAACGGAAACAACGTATTATTTTTTCGAGAATTAGAAAAATTACATTTCACATTATGCAGCCCATGTGAGCCTTGGCCTGCTGAATAATATCGTATGCAGACTTTCCTATTTTGGCTTTCAATTTTTTTATCTTCAAGATGGTTCGACCTTTGGTGGTAGCCTCCAGCCATCATTTATCAAATCGGATCTTGTTAATCAGTTAAAATAAAAAACGATAGGGAAAGAAACCATAAAAATATATCCTTTTGGTTCGATAAAACCCCAGAAAGAAACAATAGATCGTGTTTTAGTAAATTTAAGAAATATTCCTTCAGTCTGCGCGCCATCTGTTGGCATTAAAGTTAATCTGTTTCATAGGTAAAGTACTATTTCCTGGTGAAGAATATTCAACACTGTATTTTCGTTGTTGTAGTTCATTTACGTCGCACTAGAGCTGCACAATGGGCTATTGGCGACGGTCCTGTATTTTCGGAGTTTTTTCTTCGACTCATTCATACTGTTATCCCTCAAAAAGTGAATAAAAGATATAAGAAAATTTTTAAATCAACTGTTTAATTTATAACAAACCACTGTTAATAATTATAAGCACCCACCTTTATTTATAGTTTACTTAGGACATAAAAATCACTACTATTTTACTTATCTTAATTTTCATAATAATAAAAACCATTTACAATTTTATTATTTTATATTAAATCTCACGCGGACCCCCTGACGTTGTTCAGGGACCCCTAAATCAGTTTTAATTCTACAAGGACCCCCTGAATGGTACCACGGACCTCTGGGGGTCCATATGGACCACTTTGGGAAACACTGATATAACAGATGCCTATGTTCATAATGATTCAACTGGTTAAATGTTATGAGTCTAAAAGTGAAATTGACCCATGCTATTATTTATGCTTATTGTGTACACTGTGCATACATTTAAAAAACAACTTGGAAAATTGAAAGAAATACTATGCTATAACATTGAAAATGACGTACCTAACCGACTTTACCCCTTAATCAATTTGCACTCGATTTCAAACTTTAAAATTTGATGATAAAAAGTAGTTTAAGGAGCAGAATTTTTACAAAAAATGTTAAATGGAAGACTTTATTCATGAAAATATGGTTAATTTCTATCTAGATTTTTGGTTATTTTTGAGGTGAAAATCAAACCTTACGCAGTAGAGTTTCACTCTTAAATTTGTTTTGCACTAGAATTCAGAACCTTAATATATGATGATAAAATGTAGTTTAAGGGGCATGTTTTTTTAAAGATTTTTTCGTTTTTTTTTGTGTTAAAAATTCAAACCTTAAATTTGGGTGGGCTAGAAGTAATACTACAATTGCGCTGGCGAATAACACTATTAAGGGGCTCTATTTTTAAGGAAAATATTATATTTTTGCTGTTACTAGTGCAAAAATCGGTAGTTTTTGCTAATATTTTTGCCCCTTAAATTTAGGTGCGCTAGAAGTAACATTTAGTATACTACTCACATTTATAATTAGCATAAAATTTTGCTAGCAATTTTTTTTAGTTTATTAGGATATTTGAACTGTATTTAAATATAAACCTTTGCATTGGACGTTTTAAAAGACCGCAATCGAAACATTCAAAAATTATGGCTATTGTATTCAATTTAAAATTTTCACATTGTGAATTTGTTTTCTTCATAAAACGTGCATAATTTATAAGTTGATTTCTTATCATTTAATTTTAGAACGTAAACTAAAATCAATGTATTTCATTTCTTTACAAGTTGATTTTAAATCAGTCCTATAAAATTAAGAAATTTCAGAATTATTTTTGTAGAACCATTCTTTTGTTGTAATGTAACTAACATGACTACATAATAATAACTTATGTAAGAAATGACAAATGTAATTTTCTAGTAAATTGTTCAACTTTAAGTTTTAGTTGGAAAAAAGTCAAAATTTTTTACCACCAGAAATGTGAAAGCAAAACTTTTTATTCTTTAGTGTATATCAGTGTTTCCCAAAGTGTGGTACGCGTACCCCCAGGGGTACAGGAACAGTTTAGCACGGTACGCGTTCTTATGCGAAATATCTTGCAACAAACAAAAATTTCATAAAATTTTATTTCAAAACGAAGCTAGTCATGAAAATTTACGATTACGAATTTTTCTATTGGCAATTTTTTGCGGAGTTAACAGTTAATAATTAGTGGTGTCAACAGCCACTCATGATTTTTAACTTTTGTGCAATTTTTTTATACTAAGAAATACATTCATTTTTTTATTAGTGGTACACAGCATTATGTAAAATTTATAAAGGGTACACAAAAGTCATAAGTTTGGGAAACACTGGTGTATATAAATGATAAAAATTTGTGTGGGAACTCACCAATACTATTAAAGAGATGTAAACAAAAATTTAAATATTTTTAATAATTTAAATTTAATTTTTTCAATCAGCAAAACTTTTTTCTTCTTCCACCATTTAAATTATTCTTTCCAATTTAAATTTCAGATCAACGCTGAAAACAGGAATGATTAAAATCTAACAAATTTACATCACACCAAAAAGTTAAAAGATCCAAAAAAAAAATTATTATTTCCAAATATCAGACAAATATGGTACAGTAGTAAGGCCATTAACAATAGGATTAAAAATTGAAGGAAAAAAAAAGAAAATTTAAATTTTAGCAGTAATTGATTGCAAAGTTTTCATTTTGTTAAAACTTTTTTAGTAGACACTTATATTTAGAAGGAAAAAAAGGCGCTTGACTTTTTGTTGACATATCTTACAGTACTTAATGAGTTTGCTTACAAGTTTGTATACATTTACATGCACACTATACATTGACGGGCTATCAATAGGCACTCTGGAAAACAACTTTTCAAAGGACTGTGAAGTATGTACTGCGATGTAAAATATACAAGGTGTTCTGTAATAATTACCCTTAATAGATATTTTTTTACGCCTAGACGAAAGGGAAGTTAAAATATATGTATATGTACAGATCTTAAACAATACTTAAATAGATATTAAATCAGGAAAAAACAAAAGCACTATCCAAACTACTAAGATAGGGGAAACTAAAAAAATAAAAACTGTTTAATTGCTGGAGAAGACATCTCCACATTTGACCAAACAATCATATCGGTTTTGATATTTTTTCTGCTTTCCTCGCTGGTGATTGGACATATTTTGCTTTGCCTTTGCTTTGATATTAATTTGCAATACCTATAGCAGGGATGAGATTAGCCGAAAGGCAAAAAAGCTGAATTTCCACAATAGCAAATTTTAGGCAAGCGCAACCCTTTAATAATAAATTCCAGACAGTTTAAGGTAATAAATAATGTGTTGACATACAATTGTGTACTAATCTATTATTATATACATGATTACATTGATACTTAACATTTAGTGAAAATAAAAATTACCAATTGAAGAAATAAAGCTGGAAATTATATTTTTCCTCAGTTCACATAAGAGACAATTATTACTTGAGAAACTACCTGGTTTAGCAAATTAAAACTACTGAGAATATACATTAATATTTCATTTCTTTTAATAAATACTGTTATGTGATTTATAGCAAATATATCAGTAATATTACTTTTTAAATTATATTGGAAAAAAAAACTTTAACAATGGACCGAATCATTATGTTCATATTATAGTCTAATCTAACTAGAGCCCTTTGAAACATATCAATAACAGTGAAGTAGAAATATATAGTAACTCCCTAACATACAAAAATTGCTATTTTAGTTTGAAAAATTACATGACAATCAGCAAGTGTTAAGATAATTGTATTTTATTTGATAAGAATTTTGCATTTTATAGCATAAATAACAGCAATTATAAATAAAATTTTGATGAAGAATTAATTAACTCTTTTCCAAAAAAATTTTTAATTAAATCCCTTTGTAAGTGATTGCTTTTGTTTGCTATATCTTTTATGTTTGCTATATTTAGTCGTTAGTCCATCTTCAAACATCTTGTGACAAATCCTATTTTTTCTTCTTTGCAACAAGCACAGAATGTAAGTTTTGAATATATTCCCTTCCAGTTTCTCTGATGTTGTATCACTTACATTTACTACTAATAATCGTCGTTAGAAAAACAGTCACCTTTATAATAACTAATTTTAAAAAAATTTACTTCTTACAAGAATCGCGATAGTTGAGCTTAAAATTGCGTGAATATGAATAACAATTATGGATTTTGAAATCACATGAATATGAAACTAGATATACGATTTTGAAAATGAGAAAATACAAACTGGGATATAGAATTTTTAAAACGCGTAAAGACAAATCACGATTCATAATTTTTAGATAGCATAAATATGAATCATGATGCGTAATTTTTAGATTGCATAAATAAGAATTATGATGCATAATTTTTAGAATGCCTGAATGTGAATCCCAATGCTTTATTTTAAAATCACGTATAAATTATGAAAATCGATGTTTGATATTATAAACCGCATGAACAAATCAAGACATTGAATTTTAAACTTGCGTGAATACGAATCGCTACATAGGTTTTTAAAAAGGCGTAAATACAATCACAATATCGGATTTTTAAATCTCGTAAATAAGAATCTCAACGTACAATATTCAAATCGCGTGAATAAGAATCGCAACTCGCAAATATGAAAAGCTATGCATTATGTTAGATATTAAAATCGTGTGAATAAGAATCGAGATATTAGCAGATTCCAGGCTTGGGACCTGTAAAAGGCTTGTCAGAAGCAGCGTCGTTTGAACTACAAAAATCGGATCTATCTGGAGGGCGGGTAAAAAATTCGGAAAATCTTATCTGCTGCGAGTAAAAGGGGAGAAAATAGTTAAAATAAGTAAAAGTGAGAAAGGACTGGTAGCTATGTAGTTTGAATTTTCTGTTTCTCTTTGAAAATCCGTGAATTTTCTGAAAAAGCAGAATATTTATAAAAAAAAAGTGATATTTTTAGAAAAATCTGAATTTTTGATAAAAAAGCTGAAATTCAAAAGATAAAAGTGAAAAAAGCGGAAATCCGCTAAAAAGCGGAAAAATCTCATCCCTGCTATAGGGTTTTGATCTAGTTTTTGAAAAGGATTTAACAAAGCACTGAGTAGGACAAACAACAAGAACAGTTATGTGAAACACCTCATATAAAATAAAAATGGATTTAATTGCAGAAAAACAAAACAAGTAAAATGTTTTCTTTACTAGAGAAATTTGAATTTAATTAATATAATATGGATGAAAAGTTCTTGTATTCAAACTAGAAGACAGTAAAAACACAGACAAATTTTCAATGCAAAACAAAAAATCTGTTTTAATGCATATCGATTGAAGTAAAATCACACAGCTCATTTTAAATAATCTGTACAAATTTAACACAGAGCCATTATAACATGACGTCTTATTAAATTCTATAACATTTTCATCAATCAACATTAAGATTTTCTAGTTCTTCTTCTAGATCTTCTAAATCATCTAGATCTTCATCAAATAGGTTTTCATCAATGGGAACTGCATCAGTGCTAACTTCAACCTCTTTCACACCACCTGCGGCCTCAACAACTAAAATGATTTTTTTTTAAAATAATTAAAAAATGCAAGCTTATAGAATACTCACAAATTGAAACCTTAAATAAATCATACAAGATTCCTAGCAAAAATTTTACCGTGGCTCTAGTTTGGCTAATTATGAGTTTTATAAGAACATGGCAAAGGGACCAATATTTGGATGCCTAGATTTTTTTAATATTGGTCCAAGAATGGCCCATATTGGCTGAATATTGAATTTAAAATATCTTGTGAATCAAATTCGGCATCCAGCTTGCACTGGCCACAGTGCTGACGTGAAATATCCTCAGTGGTAGGCGGATCACTGGTTCGAGTCCCCTTGCCACCAGGCTAACCATGGGAGGTTCTTGTGGTTTCTCTCTCCATGCAACACAAATGCGGGTTAGCTCCATCAAAAAGTCCCCCCCCCCCCGAAGGCAAATTTCTCCCAATACTCGATCCAGGAGTTCCCTTGTCTTCTTTATTGGGTTCAAAATCATAAGGTATATATTATAGTTGAACATTAGCAGTCGTAAACCCATAAAATTGGGTCAGCTGTTCAACGAGAGTTATAAAATAAAATAGACCCTTATTGAGAAAAGATTTGTGAATATAGTCCAAGGTTGCCACTCATATCTCTGTACATATTATCAGGGGTCTGTCTAGGTTTTTCTGAGAGGTACCTATTTTGTGAAAACTCAGACATAATTTGTGAAAAATTAAATATTATATTTAAAAATCAATACAAAAATATGGATTTATCATTTCTTAAGGGATACAAAAATAAAATTTTAAGAAAAAGTATTTTGTGAAACATTCCCTCTTTTTTTTTAAAGTTGAATTTGTGAAACTACCGTTTTTCCTAAAGTTGAATTTGTGAAACTACCGCTAAACGGTAGTAAATTTGGCCTGGACAGACCCCTGATTATACACAATATATTAATAGGAAATACATATTCACTACGCTCTTGTGAACTATATTAGGATAACAAAGCTAGTCTTAGTTGCTGGAAATACTTGGAGAAATAAATAACAGCTCAACATAAAACAAATAATGCCATAATAAATTAAATAATATAATATAAAGCTGAACTATCATCTTTAAATATGCTATATATTGCATTTCTTAAAAGACAAAAATAAGAAAAAAATTCCTTGTTTTTTCCTAGTTTGTAAGAAAAAATTCAAAATTCCCTGTTATTTATAGATGATTTTTAAATTGCCTGTATTTTTCAGATTTTACCTGTTCTCCCTGTGAAGTGGCAACCTGGTAGTCTACTGACGGCCCAAGTTATTTTGCTGCTACGGATATTATAGAATGTAATCTTATTAAAATAAATCAAAAATAGTTTTTGCATCACTGATGCAAGAAGATTGAACAGTTTGATTAGATTGAAATTGCGGCACATTGTTGAATTCTTGGGCCTAAATTAGTTTTCGACAATACCAAAATTATCTCCACCCCAGTCACATCAGTTTATCTTGATGCCCAGGAATCTTGTTTTATTCATACAAATGCTGATTCACTTGTTCCGCACCACCTGTCCATAGGATGCACGCGGAAATACATTTCACCCTAATTTGCCCCTATTTGGCTATTGTGCTTTTTTTGTTCTGTTTTTCATCTTTTTTCTATACATCCAAATTTTGGAAGAAAAAAGATTTTTACATTTTGTATAAAAAGCTTTCATAAAATGCTAAATCTCAATTTTTGAAAACATTCAGAGTGGTGAATCTCTTTAATGTAAACTATTATTTCATAAATATAATGTAAATTATTATTTCATAAATATGTCCTGGTAGTCATTATTTCACAACTTCCAGAGTGAATTAAATAATAAAAAATAGTTACCTTGATTACCTTCCCAATGCCTTTGTGATGCAACTGTTCCTTCACTAGCATTTTCAATAGTTTTACTTAAAAATTCAGCAGATATTTCTAGACAAGGAACAGTTTCCTGCAATAAAACATACAGTGTAGTTTATTTTATTCACTATACAAACACTTCAAATCTTAGTAATATTTTTTTAAAAATATAATAGTAATATGTGACTAAAAGATTGATATAATTGACAAGATGCACTGAAATTTTATTTCCTCGCAAAAAAGTTACTCTCTCTAAAGAGATTAATGACTAACAAGAAAATAATATACAAATTTATTTAATTTTACATTTTTTTTTCTTTTTTTAAACTAAATTTAAATTAATGAATAAAATAAAATGCATGGAATTAACTTTGCTAATTTAAAAAATATTCTTCGCAGATTGCTGAAAATAGTAAACAGAGCAACTCAAACAATTTTAATTTAATTTTTTTACAGCTCTATATAAAATTACTTCATACAGTTCTATACATTTTACTTTTCACAAATACTTCAAACTTTATAATTTTTGAAACCTATTTTAAAACACAATGAAACAAAGCTGCTATAGCCAGTGTTTTTACCAATTATTTTTAAACATTATAAACAAAAAGGTTTTGCCCAAATTCTTTGGGTACTTTGCTGTAACTGAATGGCAAATTATATTATAAAAAGAAATAAAAACTAATTCGAACTATACAATTACTTTAATGTCAATATATTATTAACTAAAAAGAATTATGAAAGTTAATTAAAAAATTTTGTAAACGTATCTTTATGAAAATAATAATAAAGAAATGATTAAAACATATTTAACAAGTTAGTCATTTAAAAATGTAAGGTTTTCTTTCTACATATAGTTCTTTAATGTAAAATAACTATAGATAACTATATTGTAACTTCATAAGGGAACTTTAAAATTTCTAGTAGCAATAAGTTAATAAAAAAGGAAATAATTTTACTTCTAAAACTAATCAATAACATTCATTTAAATTAAAAAAGAAATAAGAGATTCATTTAGTAAATTTTACTAAAAACAATGTTTTTATCTCAGAAGAAATATGCAAATGTTCACATTTTCATTTTAGGGATTTTTCATGCTTTTGATAAAGAAATTGTGACGCGTACTACAATGGGCGGTAAAATACCCGCCCATTGTAGTACGCTATAGGGTATCCCAGGTTCCTTCAGTGCTTAAAGTTTAACTGTGTAATTTTGGGGACCGGCATACACTGCAGAGAGGATGCTACTGCCTTAGAGTTTGACCAGTAATCCCTGTAAGTTGGGTTTTGAATTTGTTACTCTACTTGCACTTAGAATATATATGCATATATATATATGCATATATATATATGCATATATATATATATATATATATATATATTCCAGCTTAGCTTCTGTTTTATCACTTTTGTTAGATTTATCAATGCAAGGATTTAAAATTTATACTAGTAAAACTTCTTTGGAAAAAGTAAAGGTTAGTAACTCAGCAACTCACTTTAAAAATAAACTTTAAAGAAAGTATTGTACTTAAAGATATTTCAAATGACCGCTTACTTTTCTAGTCCTGGTGTAACATAGTTAATAAAACATAGTTTTGTTCATGAATTTCCAGCTTTTGAATTGCAAAGAACTTTTTTTAAAAATTTGTTAAAAAAAAAACATTAAAAAAAAACGATGAAATCTTTCAGACATTTAAGGCAAACACCATCTGTCTCCTTCACCAGAAAATAAATAAATAAATGAAATTCTCTCCGATAAATAGTTACATTAAAAAAGGCATATTGAAATAACTTGTCATTGAAATAACTTGTTATATATGTTTAAAAAAAAAGATAATGGTTCCCAAATGGAGTTCTGCGGAATCCTAGAATTGGTGGATAGATCAAGCAGGTTTCTAAAGTTTGAACTCTTTAAATCAGTAATGATTTTTGAAACCTGCAATTATATTCATATTTAAACAATAAACCCTAATTTATTTCATATTTTAGTTATTTTGATAAAATTATTTAAGTAAAATGTCATTAAAAAAAGATATGGCAAAATTTGTAAAAATTACACTAGTATTTTCCAAACATTTCAGTTCAAAATAAAATGGCCAAATTTAAGAATGATGAACAATATTTCATTGATAACTATTCTCAACATTTATAAGAGTTCTTGAAAAATCATAATTCAGCTCATTTTATTTATTTTCAATAAATATATACACCAAAAAAAATTCAGAGCTGAACTAGATACCACTCCAAGCATGCGAATTCAACTGTTGGACATAAAAACATATTTTAAAAGTTTGATTGATAAAACGACTATTAAAAAAAAATGTGTTCTTCACATTAAATATTAAGTCTTTTTTTGGTTAGTATGTTTACAGCTTCTAATAAATTTTATTTATTAATTTAGGGTTCCGCCCAAAGATGCTCGATTAATTAGGGTTCCATTACCATAAAATAAAACAGGAAGTGCTGGAATAGGATATACTTTGTGGTACATAGACTAAAGTGAAAAACAACATTAATAAGGCACTAATCAAGTCCAGAAACAGGGATGATTAAAAAGCTTACTTCTCCTTCATCTCCTTCCCTCAGGATGTCAAATGTTGCCTCACCATCTTCCATCTGATCTGCAGATGCCATTTCAGGATTGAATGTGAACATGTCACGACCACTCAACTATAGCATATACATAAATTTTGAAGAAGAAAGAAAAGTCAACTAAAATATTTGTTTACTACAAGAAAAAAAAGTTCAACTTGCAAATAAGATACAATCTTAATAAAAAGAACAATAATATAAATTATATTAAAATATAAGAAATGAATCGATAAAGACTTGAGTGAAAACAAACATGAATATTATTCAAATCAATAAATAATAAACACTTTTGAATGCACTAGTCTTCCAAACTACTGAACAAAAAACATTTAACTAAAAAAATAAATTACTAAATCATTTTACAGATGATATTGTACCTTTATTTAACTGGGTATATAACCAAATCTTTCAACAAAAGTAAGCGCCTTTTAAGTACTTTTTAAGCACTTAAAAAATATTTGCAATCACTATATACATTAACAAAATGCAAAATAATTTTCAAAAACTTTACACAATTATGATAAAATAGCTAGTTTCTGTCAAAGACCTATTTTTTTTATTATATTAGCCACCATAAAAATAGAGAGAGATTTTGCGATTCGATTTCAGAGAGTGGAAAATGAAGCCTGAATTTAAGAATATCCTGCAAAATGCATCAGATTTCCACATGAGAGTGCTAGAATCTTACCAAACTCATCTCAGTAGATGCACATGCAGACTCACAAGTATTTCACCAAACATTTAAAATGATGGGTGCTTTCATAAGCTATGGACCGATGGTATGCCAAAATGAATTGTGAAAATGTTGAATAGAACACTATGAAAAGCACGCTTTTGCATAATATGTGGCAAAAATCAACCGGGCATAGAAAAAATCTCATTTTCATAAAGGGAAAATAAACAATTTTTTAAAAACATCCAATAAAAAAGGACCTCTAAGGGTTTTCAAAAAAATGAAAATAAGCACCTTTAATCACTTTTTAAAAATGCTATGCACCATGTTTAAACCTATTTAAGGTAAATTTTATTTTTATTTTTTTACCTTACAATATCCTAATTATATATAATTGCCTTGGAAAAGGTTTCAAACACATTAACCCTCTCTAACTGTGCACATTGCTTTCAATAGGCAATGCATTAAAATTTTACTATGAAAGAAAAATCAATGACAATCACAAGTATATGAATAAATGCGCTTTAAAACAGGTCATTTAAAAAAAAATTTTTTCCTCTGATGATAACCTGTTTTTGGGCGGCTCAGCGAATTGATTTAAAATAATAAAATGAAACTATACAGCAAATATTAGGATAACATTTATTAGTTAAAATTAAAAAAAAAAAACATATAAAAAGATTAATAAACTAAGGATTTTTTTTACCCCACAATGTCGCCCAGCATTGAATTCAGCTCTTTTCCTACTTTCCTCTTTCCTATTTTTTTCCTGTCTTTCTTTTAGCTAAGAAAACAAAAAACATTACAAATAAATTAAGTCATTTAAAATCATCAATAAAAAGGAAGAATATATATATATATATATATATATATATATATATATTAAGAAAATGCAACTAACCTTTTTCTTTTTCCAAAGTTGAAATGTTTCATATGTGATTCGTGTTAAATTAGATCCTAATTTTGCTCTCTAAAAAAAGGAAAAGATATTTCAAACATAAGTCTAAATTTTCAATTAATGGGAGAAAAAAAAAAGCATTGAAACTAAGGTACACAAATATGTTACAATTTATATTTGAAACAGAAAACTTAAAATCTTACAAAAAAAATTCACGTTAGGTAATTTAAAGAAACTCTAAAAACATAAATAGATATACAATCCGATGATAAGAAACCAAACAGTACATTGATGAGATAGTATGCAATTTCATTACATATGATGTCATAGAAAAATATTTATAAAAATATTTCTGCACAATAAAAGTTTGGTCAATCTTGGTTTATTTTTTCTTGCATGATTTAAATTTTTAACATAAATACAGTTTGTTTTAAATAATTTATTTTTCACTTGTTAAAATTTTAATAGGCTAATATTTTTTTTTATTTACTTACTTTTCAAATAATAAAATAAGTTCCAATCATTTTACTTGTACAAATATTAATAATCAGAATTAATAATACCTGGAAGTTTTTACCCTTAAATTATTTATAATAATATTGCTCAATTAATAACAGAGCAGATGAACTTTAATAGTCTTTATTTATTTATTATTTTGTTAGAACAAAAATCCGCAGAAAAATGATACAAAATCCTTAGCAATGGGCATTCTTTCTTATGCATTCATAAAATATAGTTAAACAAATAAAAACATGTTTAAATACACAGCAATGAATATAATTTCAAGTTCATATATTTACTTGGTTTAATATGTCCAAGTATTTTCAGAATTAAAAAAGCCCTTTGAATGATTTAGAATAATAAATGCAAAATCATAATACTTTAACACGTTGATCGATGCTTCAGTCATCGATGGTGGATACTGGACTTTCCATTTAGGCCGCGTCAGCCACTGTTGGCTGACACTGAAATTACATTTAGGCTGCGTCTGCCATCGCTTGCTGACACTGACCTTTCACATAGGCTGCCTAAACAGCTGGCTGACAGCGTATAACATGATATAGAACTATAAAATTTACACTCTTTTATGGAATTGCAGAAAATTTATTCAAAATTTACTTAATTATTGTGATTCTTGGTTTAATAAATTCAATTTAGTAGATTTTTACCCACCACTATTTCTACATAAATCGTAGGCTTATATAATTCATCACTTTTGTCAGATACGTCATGATAAACCTTCTAAAAAATTAGCGAAATCCGTCTAATATTTTCACATTTATTTTGTAGTTATTTACCGTGGCCAGATGGGCAAGCCATGTAAAATTAGCGTGGTGCTCAACGTGTTAGCTAACTTATGACTTAAGAGCTAATTGCATGTTCTTTAAATGTATCGTATAAATTTAAAATATATGAGCACAATAAAATTTTATATACATTAATCTATTATTTGTATTAAAATATATTAGCAAGACGACAAAAAAAAAACATGTAGCAGACTTATGCAATTATGAAAATGTTTTTTATTCAATTGTATTATTTAAACATTACAGAGAAATAAATGTTTCACTATATACAGAAGCATAGAAAGTTTAACAGTCCTAAAAATCAAAATTCTTGACATTAGATTTATAATAATCATATAAAACAATTCTGTAATAATCTCTTTATAGAAAAAAAAAAACTATTATCAAAGATTTTATAAAATTTAGTTCCTAAACACTAGGACCAATTTCGAGGAGTCGTATTACATTACTTTTGAGTGACTGGATTGTTTACTTTTGAGAAAAGGGAAATTTCCACTTTTCATTGTTTAATAAAAATTTTCACTACTGCAAGCAATGGTGCTATCCTCGTTAACATGGCAGATAGGACGTAAAAACTTACAAATCAGGTGTTATGCTCAGAAAAATCAAAATTTTCCTCTTTCTTTTGAACATTCATATTTTTCGGTCTAAAAAACATGTTTACATACATTAGATGCTATCTGTGATATTTTAGATACTATGGTAATTGGGAGACCTTTATGCTTCAAAATGAGTTTACAATTTCTAAATTTTTCCTCAGAACAAAAAATATGACAGAAAAAAACTTCTAAAAAGAAAAACAACTATGAATGAATTACGCTGAAAGGAATAAAATTTAAATAAATAGGTATAATATTTTAGAGCATTTTCCAAGTAGTGGTTAGAAATCCTATAAATACCTGATTTTCTACTAAATCTTCCATTGAAATTTCTTCAGCTTTATCTTCTTTCTTTTTATCTTTTTTCAAAACAAATCCTGGTGGTAATGCATGTCGATAGTGGCATTTTTGGGCCCCATTTGGGCATTCCCAGAACCAACCATATTTATTATTTTCTAATGCATCCAAAAAGAATTTACAAATCTGAAAAAGGTATCTTTTTGAATACTTGCAAAATAAATTTATTAAACTAGCACAAACAAAATATAAGCAAAAATTATGCAATATAAGCTGAGCTGTCTCAGCAAGCCATTAGCATTTAAAGACATTTAGCTGTCTTAGCATTTAAAATTAACATACAAATATACCTTAATAATCATTGATCTTGAGATTTTAATTTTCACGTACTAAATTGTAGTTCCAATGATTTAAGGCTTAACATAACATTTATTGTTTCATTAGAACAGACGATATTTAATGTTGTGCAATTTAATCCAAAAATATACTTCAATTGAAAAACATAACTTTTTATTAGGGATTTGGATTTTTGACAATTAAAAATTAAGAATATGGCAATTTGTACAAGAAAATAGTAAATAAATCAGTTGATCAGGACAGAAACTTATCAGTTAAAATTATTTAATCAGTAAAGCTTTTGAGAGTTTAGACCCTTTAATATTAATTTTTGTTTTTGCATAGTTGGCTATAATTGATAAGTACTAATATTTTAGGACTCTTTAAGCAAATAAATTTGCTAAAATTTAAAGTTTATTGAACAATTCATTTGAATAAAGTTTATTGAATAAAGTTTATTGTTATTTTTATGGACAATTCCATGCACACAAAAAATTATTATTATTACTTTTATGATAAAATGACAAAAAAAAATAAAGTTTGAACAGATATATTTAAGTAGTTCAGAAAAAATAATATTAGTCAGAAACTTTTTAGTAGATTTCATTGAAGTTTTGTATTTCAATTTCTTGAATTAAGTGAAAATTTATATACCTTTCAATTCCAAAACTTTGCTACCATTATTAAATTAAATAACAACTACGCACATTTCCCCCCATTATTATTTAGAAGAATTCCAGAGATGTGGCAAAATATGCAAAGGTAACATTACAGGATTCAAAATTTTGACCACTTTCCTTACTAAAATACTCAGGATACATCTGGACTGCAACTATCTTCCATCCCCCAAACTTTGAAAGACAAAAATCCAAATCAATTACAAAAGCAATGCAATTATTCAGACAAAACACATTTTTGTGTCTTATTTGGTAATTTAAATATTGTTTGCATAAACTAACAATTTATCATTTAAAATTAAACCAACTATTAATTAAGAGAAAATCCAAATGTAAATATGATATCAAAACTCTTTAAGGTGTTCTGATTATAATTTTGCATGTTGTGCGCACAAAATAGTTCTTAAATAATAAACATTAAGAAACGCTAGATAAGAAGTAATTACCATTGCAACCATTTTAAATAAAGCATGTTGCCATGATTTGTGATTAAGTTTCAAATTAATATAAACATAAAATAAATATAAACTATACTAGATTTTTAGAGTCATTGATGGGGTGCTTAGATGTTCTTTATTTACTAACTTGATAAATAATGATTGACTTTGCATTTCATTTAGCCATTTTAGTAAGTTACACACAAAGTTTGAGTTTCACTATTCAAAATTTTTTAAGGAAAGTGCTTTCTCTTTTTTTCCTTTCCTTTTCCTAGCCTTAATCTTCTTCTTTTTCCTGGCCGTAATATTTTTGTAAGAGCTGATTTTTTAAGGAATAGATTATGCTTTTCATGCAATTTACTGTTTTGTTATCTAATTACTTTGATACATTATATACTTGAATCTTCCTTTTTAATATTTGCTGCTGTTTAAATACATTTTCTTTTAGAAAGAATGGGGAAGGAAGAGAAAATAGTCAAAAACGCAAATGTCACAAAACTTTTAGAATTCCATAAAAAACTTTCAAAACATAAACCTATATTAAGAATATGGAAAACAAACAGTTAGAACTACATTAAAAGTATCACAGTGAGAATATCATTACAAGTCTTATGCAAAACATTACATCATTGCATGTAATGTTTTATACAGTGTGTAACTTTACTACGGTGTGTTTTCCAATCATCACTTTCAATCTATAGATTTATGATCCTTAAAAAGGATATCAAAATTTAATAAATATTTGCCAAAAAACAAGTTTATAAAAGTAAAATTGTTAAACAACTACATTCTTTAAAAAAAAAACTTAACTGAGCACAAATTGATCTCTTTTTGAATCCTAACAACAATTTTTTTTTTCCTTTCCAATGGCAACCTGAGAAATGACCTTTTATCAATACAGGCATCTGAAGGGTAGATTTGGTGGCCACTCTTTCAGGGGCACCATGTTAGGTGGGCCAATGTTGCTCCCACAATAAGGACAGATAGTACAGAGAATGAAAGAGCATCCATGCCTTGGCTGGGATTCGAACACAAAACCTTTCTGATGCAAGGTCAGTTCCCTGACCCCTACACAGGCTGGTCAGCCACAAAAAATAAATAAAATAATCAGTCTATTTCGGAATATAAGAAATAATAGTACTGTAAAGCATATATTTGAGTTTAAATAATTCTTTACAGGATTTAATAACTCTTTACAGGAAGAAAGTAAAAAAAAAAAAAAAAAGGCATACTATATCAGTCTTGGGCATTTTTCTATCATTTTCTCCATGCTTTTTTTCCACTACTTCTTTTAATTTATCTTCATCCCAATTTTCCATTGCATCTGAAAATATATAGATTATTTTAAGTAAAAGATTTTTCCAAAAATATTTTATTATGACCCTATAGCATATAGTCTGAGTCAAAAATAACTATGCACACATTATAAGTTATTCATTATAAAAAAAACAAAGAATCATTATATGTTTTTATAATAGAAAATTTATAAGTAAATCTTGCAAAAAAAATTTTTTTTTGATAGATCATGATTAACATGTTTTGTAATTGATGTCATTTGTGCTCAATTCAGACATTCTAGAGAAGTTGGTTAAAGGTACAAACTTAATGCCCTTTTACAGAGTCAGAAATATTTTACAAAAACAATAAATACATTAAAATTATGCTTAAAATTAGACTTTATAGTCAAGATTGTTCAGTTTAATCATGATTTTAGTCAACTGATTTTTTTTTTTACGAAGAAATTGTACCATCAAAAGATTTTTCAAAAAAGAAATTATCAATTTAAAAACACTTAGTTTATTTTATTACTTTCTTTATTTTCCTAGTTAAAAAACTTATTGTAAATGCATTGCTCAATTAATAAGGTTCAATTAGCAAATTTTAAATAATAGGCACCAAGTGAGTAAACAATTACAGCACTTTTAAACTGAGATTTGATGAGATTAAAAACCTTAGAATTCTTAAGAACTTTTCAGAATACAAATAAGGAACAAAATGAAAATTTAATGTAGTTTCCCTTAGTATTTAAACATCTGTAAAATTTAGGTATCGTATGCTCGGTAGTACTTGCAAATAGATTGTGAAATCCAACTATTATTCATATATTTAAATTTTTCAACTTTAAACAAAATATAAACTGATAAGAGATTGTAACAAGATAAATAAATAAATAAAATAATTAAATAAAAAAATCAGAATATTTTCTTAAATGTGAGAAATCTTTAATTCATTTGCATATAATTATTTAGTGCATATCATTTGTTTTGATTTTCATCCATTCGGTAACATATCAATGACAAAAATGCATATTTAACTAAATTTCAGAGAAATCAACAGCATGTTACAGCATTGTAATACTTTGCACACTTTACAACATTTCAGTTTTGGGTGAAACATATTTATGAGTGGTAAAGAACTTATACCAAAATCTCTAAAACAAATCACATCTTTTATAAAATTTTTATCAAAAGTTGAGAAAGAATGACAATTTCCCTACCTGACCTTTAAATCTGTTTAATTTATTAAATGCGGTGGCGGAAAAGATTATTTCAATTCTAATTTATTAAAATATTAATACATATAAAATATCGACTGCGCTCATTAATTTATCATATTTGAGATCATCCCCTCAAACCATTAAGATTGAGTCCTAGAATGTGAATATTCGATCATTATATCATAAGTTATTCAAGGTGGTTTCTTTATTATTTTGCCCTGTATGAACTATTAGGTTCGCAATTTAACTAAATATTGAGAAATATTTATAAGAAAAATCCATATTGAAATCTGGAAACAAACAACAGGGTTGGTTTAGAAATACTAGCAAGGAGAATGAAGGTTCTGATAACGAAAAGTAAGAATGAGGCAAATTTATCATCGCGACAGGGGCAGATATTTAAGGGATAAAAGTTATGTGCTCCGTGGGACACGCAGACAATGAGATTATCACCCAACTACCAAATTTTGGACAGTTGATAAGCTCAACTAAAAAATTATACAAATGCAAAGACAAGTTACTTTAGAAGTGTTGGTCCATTTAAAAGAGCTTTATTCGTAAACATGGAAGAATAAATATATGGCCTGTGCTTAGAGACAATCATAAAAATTAAATACTTAAATGTCTTCAAAATGTCACTTAACACTTTCTTTCATCAAGCTTTTCAAGTACAACTCAAAACTGAGAAAATTTAAAAAATTACAAAATGAATTACAAACCAAATTGAACTAATCAAAAGTAGTTATACAGGCTTATTCGAAAAGTGAAAAGACTTTCTATATTATAAAATTGATGAATTAAATTATGCTTACAGAAAAGCAATGTAATAAAAAGTCAAACAAAATATTTGATGTCATACACCATGTTAACAAATAAAACTTCAAATTAATCAACACATTATAAGTTGAAATAAAATTTCTAAGATGATTGATAAAATACATACCATCATCTCTAACATCAACGTACATGTTACGCTTTTCACTTTTTCGTTCCATACTTAGATCATGAGAGAACTTGCATTTATCACCTTTTGTGCATTGGCCTTGTTTATAAAATGCGCATAATACAGACTTAGGATCAGCACCTGGTATAAGACAAAATAATATTTATAAATAAAAAAAAGTTAACAAATACAAGAATTCCTTTTTTTTTTTTTTTTTGATTTGTTGAAAATTGATCTTTTTACTTGCATTACAAGTTCCATTTAGTAAAATCTGATAATAAATTTTTAAGAAATATTAAAAAACTCTTTAGTTAAAAGTTCCTTTTTAAAATTATAACAAATAAACACCAAAATGAAAAATATTAGCATATTTTACAATTTGGAACTTTCGGGTTACATTTTGAAGTCACTTTTTATAAGAAAATGTTTAAAATAAAAGATAACTAATTACATTAAAAGACATAGAATTTTTTCTCTTTTTTCACAATTCCCAGATTATTTCAGAGCTAAAGAAATAAGGAATTAAGTATGCATTGATAAATATATAATATAAAAATAACTTATTTGTAAAGAAAAAATAATTTCCATAGCAAATTATGACAAATTCTTTAAGGCAAGTATTAAAGAATTTAGCTTAATTTGCTAAATAAAATTTATATTTTAAAGAACTATCTTTATTATCAAAGTTTAGATCTAGATTCAATAAAATTGACTGCTGTTTATATAAGGTAAGGTATATAAGGTGACATTATATAAGGTAAGCATTTTATTTAGCTTCATTATTTTGTTGTTTACATTTCACCATTACATTGCACCATTACATTAGTCACAAAAATGCAATGTTTTATATTTTTGAACTTTTTCCATTTTTATACAAAAAAGTACATTTGTTAAAATTTTCAATTTTCTTATATCTGTATTCAAATTCAAAATATAAATTTTAGACATAGTAGATGTAAAAAAAAAAAAAAGTTGTTATGACTAACGCAACAATTTAGATGTGCCTAACATAACAATCGAGATATGACTAACTTTAAAGATAATTGGAAAACCTATGAAGATGTTACAGTAACGATATACACTGTTGTAACACACAACAGAAAAAACATCAATGATGATTTAGTTCTTCAATCTTTTGCAGTGATATCCAACTCCTCCTTGTTTGGAAGTAAGTTGTTTAAATATATTATAATAAAGGACTGTAAACAGAACTTGAGATACAAAATAAACAAAGTTATTATGTGGCCGGATGGAGCAGCAGCTCATTTTAAAAGGTGCTTTAACATGGCATTAATGTTTACAAATCTTTGGTACACAGAATGGAACTTCATCGAGTTTTACCATTACGAGGGCCCTCATGATGATAGCTTGTAGGTGCAGCATGTAAGAAACATGTGTGCCATGCATATAAGCAACATTTTACAATGGAAAATAATTGCAAGGACAGCAAAAGAATTTTTCAATCCATTCCTCTTTCAATGACTATCTTCATATCGGCAAATAAGATTTTGGAAAAGATTGCAAAGGCCAAAGAATTAGTGAGAAGTGCCAAGCTACTTCATGGCACTTAATCTGCACACTGTATAAAAAATCTCAGAGAAGGTTTTATGTTAGCCTATATCTTAATTTAGGAGGTACAGCACCATTTCAGGAATCAATAAACCTTAAAGAAGAATTCATTTCAGGGAAGTAGTACTTGTTTTTTTTATGACTGTAACTGGTATATTGGCAGAACACTAGTGCTATGAAAATTTAAATATGTAGGTATAAAGTTAAATTTCTGAAAGAAATGGAATGCCTGATGATATTTGACCTATAAAAACTAAGTTTTTTTCCTTCGACAGGTCTATTAAGTTAAATAAAAGGTCTTAGATTTACAATTCCTTATACTGCTCAAAGAAAATTGATTGTACAACATAAAAAGTTTAAAAAAACGTAAAAGTAATGTAAATGTTACAGTAATTAGTCACATGCAGTCTTAAGTATGTACTTTTAATAAATGTGTAATATATTTTCTTCATAGTTAATTTGCCTGCTTAACTTCCAGAAAAATTTGCCTTATAATATAAGCCTCATTTTTCACAGTTGCAAAAATAAAAAATTTGTCAAAATGCAATTTTTGTTGAAAAAGTATCTTTTAATAGCAATTTTGCTTTAAATTCTTGGTAGAAATTATATATATGATATATATATACAACGTCATTGCTGAGTGGGAGGATTAAAACAGGTCTTAGGCAGGGGAGGAGGGTCAGGGGTCTGTCCAGACATTTTGTGTAAGGTCCGTTTTTGTAAAATTGTAAAAAAATTACTCGTAATTTGTGAATATAAAATAAACTTTAAGTCACATTCCTTCAACCAGGGAATGAATGAATTTGTGTAAATAGGGTCCGTTATTGCTAAATACTTTTTCAAGGAGTTTTTATATTGTAAATAGATACTACATTATGCTCAGCACTGTAAAATTATAATAAAAAAAATTTCCAAAATAAACAGCAATTGCTGCTTCTAAATTAGAGATGCAACATACAAATATTTGGTATTTAGCCTATACTGCTGAACGCAGAATATTCATTTCGGACGAATAATGGAAGAAGCATCTGCCGAAGACAAAACTTAATTCGCTTACATCCATCTTTCTTGTTTTTCCCCCTGGGAAGGGTTTATTCGATTAGCAGAACAATAATGAAGTTAAACAAATTTGTGAAGGGCTAGATTAAAAGAAAAATAATTTTGTGAAGGGTCCGATTTTATGAAAAGATATTTCGTGAAGGGTACGCTAACGGACCCAAATTTCTCCTAACAGACCCCTGAGGGTACAAAATTTATTTATTAATTATTAGACAGAGAATGTTTATCAAAGCAATCATGAAATGTTGTGTTCCTCATTATAAGTTAGGGGAAATCTTGTAAAGTAAATCCGTAAAATGTTTCATTTTAGATAATAAGGGAAATCATAGTAATTGTAACTGGTTTATTAAATAGATTCCCACAAAGAGCAAAGGGAAAAATGTATTGCTTTTAATTAATGCATACTTGAGTCAAAAAATAGATTTAAGGACAGGATGTGAATTGAAAAGTGTGAGAAAATGTTTCGATTACAATAATAAAAGAAAAGGATTTACAGAAAAGGAATAACATAAAAAGATCAATTGAAGCTTTTTATGTTACATGTATATACGGTAGACATTGTAAATCCATAAATTTTTTTTTATAAATTACTTTTTAGTCTTTAAGTTTGAAGTAAAAATTTTTTAAAAATCAGCTCTGACAGTTACATTAGTCTCCATGGAATGACCAATATGTACTTAAAAATCTAATCATTTCTGAATAATAAATTAATCTTGTTGAATTACATTTTTGTAATTCTCATCTGTTGAATTAAATTTTGTAATTTTGTATCTTTTCATAATATGAAAAACAATTTTTTCATGGACTGAAGAAATAATCTTTCAACATCCTTTTTAAATGTTGCAAATAATTATCAAATAATCCTCATAAAAAGAAAACTTTTATTGACAGTTACATGGATGTTTGTATTAAATTTCTATTCAAAACATTTATTTTTCCCTTGTCAAGTTGACAAAAATATATCAAGGTCTTTTAGGATCTTTAAAAACATGTGATATCAATCATATCAGGATTCCACTTATATGCTATAACATGATTAATATGCCAAAAATTGTAAAGGGGACTGGAAAAATAAGTTATGAGTCCCCTGGGATGCATGATTCTTCAGCATGAAATAAAAAGTGTGCCAGATTTTTACACATATTATATACAACTCTTTAAAAATATCTTTTCTTTTGTAGCTAATAGCTGGATAAAAAAAATTAGAATCATTCTGAGCATTTAACTACATAGTTGCTTTTCCTTGATGCAGGTGTTTGATCAGTCCTAATTAACAGTTTTGATAGTTCAAATATAACTAACTCTTCTTGATTTGAAATTTTTTGTTTTGTCTTACAATAGATAAAATAATGATAGATGGCTAAAAAAGTTGAAGATTTATATTTTTAATAGTGATGTGCTTTCAGTAAAAAGGGACACAGAATTATGGAATTATGGTCCCTAAAGACCTGTAACTTTTTTAGTCTAGCGAAATCACAGCATATGTGTGTTTAAAGTAACATAATAAACCAAAATGAAATGCAATAAATAATGCTACTTTTATAAGAAATTATTGTAACATGTAAAGTAGCTATATATATATAAAAAGGCACAATTATTTTAAGGATGATAACTTGTCTAAAAAGTTTAATGGTATAGTAACATGCCAGATAGTAACTTAAAAAAAAAAAATAGAATAAATTTTCGGAAAAATTCAATCATAAAACTAATATTGATTGAACATCAATACCTTTCTCAACTTTTTGAACTGGACGAAATATCTGATTCAACTCATCAATTTCTTTCTTCTTTTCATCTTTCTTTTTATCACCAACTTTGGCAAGTTCGGCCTATGTCAAATGTAAAACAAATGTGTTAAACATCCGATTTTGTTTTACTCATGTTGAAATTGTAATTAGTTATATACACTCAATAATTCAAGTGAAACTAAAACAAATATATTGAAAGCAGTGAAAGTAATAAAATATTTAGGTACCACACCATTCAAAAAATAAAAAATAAATAATCACAAAATTTATAAAATATATTTAATTTTAAAAAGTTCCATAACCGACTCATTTTCATGCCAGTCTCAAGATATAGGCCTAAAATTGAAATTATATCAAGCTTTTTCTTTTTGTTCAATTTATTCTTGAATTGTATATAATAAACTGTCATTCAAAATATTTATACTTTTGGATCCAATCCAGAAGACAAGGGAACTTCTGGATCAATACCCCTAGAGGGATTGGTTTGTTATGGGAACTTGGAGGATTTCATGACTCTGACAGATTTAACATCAGTGTTTTCACTAAAGCACGAGAACCTTGCATATTTTTTTCCTTTCTCGCATTAAAAAATAATTAAAGCGAGAAGTTCGTGCACTCTATTTATCAATTTTAAAATGCTCGAATCTCTCAAATTCTGGAAAAAATTTTGTCTTCCGCCATTTTGAAAAAGACATGTGTTAAAAAAGAACAGTCACGACAAGCGTTGAGAAAAAAAAATGAGTCCTTTATAATAAGTTGTTTAAAGTTGCTCTATTTTAAGTTTTTAATGAATTGCCAAACTCACTCATCGACAATTTACAGCAATTTGTAAAAGTTGAAGTCTCTGAAAACTATGCTGGAAGACCTAACAAGAAGTATGAACATGGAAATAACTTCACTACGAACTTAATTATTCTATAGCAGAAATAATTGAAAAGCCTATGCTGGCAGTTGTAGAGGATAGGAAAGTGTGTGCACAATGCTGCAAATTTACTTAGTGATTCCGAATAGTTCAGCATCTGTTGCAAGGTCATTTAGCACCCAAAACCGCATTAAGACAAAATATCGTAACAGATTGACTGATAAGCATTTGAGCAACCTAATGAGAATAGCTGATGAAAAAGTAGATATAGAATCTTTTCCATGTGATAATGCCGCAAAAATATTAAATGCTTTAAAAATTAGAAGATGTTAAAAATGTATTATAATTAAAGAAATATTTTTTTCCAAGTCTATTCGTGTTTTTTTTAATTTTTAGAAATCTCACCCAGTTTTTGAGAAAGGGTGAGAAATTCTCTCTCATTTTTTTTCTGTAATGAAAACACTGGACATGCACCAATCACCAATTAATACACAGGAATTTTTCAGTCGACTGGATTCAAACTCCCATTCTCACGAACGCAAGTTCAATACCTTATCAAGCAGGCTAACAGAAACAATCTCACAATTTTCTTCTTTAATGAGACAAACATGAGCAAATAAAATACATGTGATATTTCACTTACTAAAGCATTATATATTATAAAAGACAATAAGAATAATTTTTAAGAATGACTACTTTTAAGACATTTAAAGTATGGTAAAGATAATAAACATTTTTGACGTAAGATCAAAAGTATGTTGAAAAAAATGCTAATATTAAACCTGAATATTATATATTAACGAGTTCAGTGTTACATCAGACTATAGATATTCATGACTCATACTTTATTCTTCTGACTATTATTCATAGTTCGTTTAATTATATATTTGAATCACAACTCAATGAATCTCTAAAACATCTCCAATAGTTTGAAAGCATTATCTCAGTAAGCAACATACATTTTTTATCAAATAATAAACAAACTAAAAAAATATATTAACCACATAACATAATAAAATGGCACTGTCCTTACAATCACCAAGAGAAAGGTAATAGATAAAAATGATTTGTAAAAGAAACTACTTAATACTGCACATCAACAATAACTGTTCTATGTTAAATGGAAACTCATTCTAAATTACAAAGAATAATTTTCATTTTATATCAATAATGCATAAACGTAATTAAATCACTGAATTTTATTCAATAATAATTTTTATATATCTTAAACATTTACCTTTCGAGCACTTTGATTTCCTGCTTTAACTTGATGTTGTACTTGCTGAATAAATTTCTGGTTCTTTGCTCCTTTTTTATTTTTCAATCCGAAAGTTTTGTCCTGGAATAAATATTTCAAAAAAAGTTAAAGGAGCAATAAGCTGTAATCATAGTTCAAAAGTAAGTTAAAGGAGTTGTAAGCTGAAAAATATTTTGATATATTTATTTGAATTATTACATTCAAGGAATATATTAGCAACAAAATATTAGTAGATAATAGAAAATTTCTGATATGATGTGAACAGAAACATGTTTTGATTAAAGTATTTAACTTACTTCAATAATTTTTTCCTGCTTTTTAATTTCAGTTTTTTTACTTGGCCCCTGTTTCTTTGGCGGCATAATGTAAATTCTATTTGACAAATTATTTGATGGAAGACAACAGAGAGTTAATTTAAATGTGGTAATTAAAAAAAGGAGTAAAATAAAAATTTTTAAAAATGTAAATAAACGTTCGGCTCTATTTCTTCCAAATAGACATATCACAAAAGCAGGCTGGCAGTAAGTAAAAATAACATTTCGCAGATAGATCTTGAATTACTCAAGTAAGAGGCATGTTGTGATTGGCTAGAGCAGGTTACCAGCTGTTGCTATTTATCACTATCTAAAAGCAAAGTGTAGACCAGTGTTTAAAGCTAAGAATATATAAGTGAGAATAAGAATAGAGAGTAGGAATAAAGAAGTTAACGGGAGGAGAAATATGGCATGGAATGGATCTAGAAAGGGTAAACTGACAGAGATGGCCTGGACAGGTAACCAGCTGTAGTGTCTAAGAAAAAGAAGAAGCAAATATTAATGCTATGATCTTAAACAATTCCTAATGGAAAGCAATAATGCAAAAAAAAAATTTTTTTATAAATACAGAAAAAATTTTTTTGGTACTTTTCCATTTCACCGGGTCCAACAGTGGACTGATCGTAAAGACACGGTTCCCAGTAAAACACCGAAATCAAGCTTCATTGGCCGTGATCGACAAGCGGGGGGGGGGGACCGCTTTGATCAGCATTCATAGGGATCGAGGGTGTGCGGTATTGGTTCACGTTAAACTGTTCTACCGTAAAGTGCTTGACTTCACGAGCAGGTCATCAAGCTACAAAAGCAGGGGCGCCGTCCCTTCTGTAGACACGCACGACTATTTAAAAATAATAATAATAAAAAAATAAAAAAAATACTAAAAACTATTTACATTTCATCTTTAGACACTATTAACATCAACACTCGCCAATAATTACGCCAATATTTATGTAAACCTAAGATACCCAGTCACTCTATATCATTTAAGACACGATGCACTAATGATAGCGATTCTGTTTGGATAGCTGTATTTGCTTATCGATTCAGAATAAAACATTCCTCTATAATGAATTAAACTTTCATTTTCGTTGAAAAATATCACTTAAATTCTTTTTTAAAATTTCAATTTCTAAAATATTAAAAATTAGAGTCAATTTTGTATAAAAAAGTTAAGATACTTTGAATCAGAAACTTTGTTACCACTCTACTTTATCGTCTGTACTAGAGAATAAAACTTTTACGTGTGTTTCTTAAAAAAAGAGTCGGTTTTACGGTTTCTCCGGCCGACACGTTTATGTTTATTTTTAAGTAATATGTTAACATTGATCTCTAAATATTATATTTATTAACCGTATTTAAAATTAACGAGTATGATACCATCTATTTTAATAGTATTATTACAAAGTATTATACCTGTGGTAAGTAATCTACCGCCCTGTCAAGTAAATATGACAACAAACTAAACTGCTAGCTTTATAAATACCTTACATATGGTTTGTGCCGTAATCATAAAAGCTTAATATTTCAGTTTTATGATGTTTTATATTTATGATATAAATTCTTTCCCTGATTTTTCTAAATATTGTTTACTCCTCATTTGCATAAAATTAATATCTTTGGTACCCTGAGAAAAACGGGAGTGAATTTTATGTGACCGGATTTCATCACGTTTTCCTGTTAACATCTTTCATTCTACTCTTTATATGTAATTCCCTTTCAGTCTTATGATGCTACTGATTTTTGTTGAAAAATATGCTATAGATATTTCCTGAAAATATTACTGATCTTTAGATTCTGTAATAGTAATACTAATGACCAATAATACTTGTGTTAAGTATTTTGTGATTAGCTGATCACAAATAAAGTGAACTTTTTTTAAGTAAACAAAATGGCCATGACTTAAAAAAAAGGTGAATTTACCTGGCCAGCCAAACCAAAAAGTTCTTAGTTTTGTTAAATCAGGGGTATTTCTGTATCATGATCTGTTGAGCCAACTACAATTGCCAAGATGCCAAATAGATTTTTACAAAATATTTTGAGATTGCAAATTAAAAAAAAAAAAACATGTAAATTATTGCTCAGGGCTGGTTACGAGTTATACTTTACAAGTTAGTCCCTTTCTGTGATATTTTTTTTCTTTCTAGTTTCTAGTTTTTCTCTCTCTCTGCCCGAAAGTTGGAGGTAACACACATCACAAACAGAAATCTCTCCTCAAAATCTGCAATGTTTTAATGAAAAACTTAGGCCATGATTTATTATTAGGAGAAACTTTTAACTGCCATTTTTAGGAAGATTTGGATCACTATATCAAAGAAGCCACCAACAAAACACAAAACTGATTGACCCTTTTCTTTTATTTTTTTTTTCCAATCTTTGTTCTCGCAGGTCAGGGAGAGCAGAGAATTTTATTTTAACTCTAAAAATAAGAGAAAGCTTCATTTTTAACCTGTAAAATTCCTACATCTTACCTAGAAAATAAACAGTCTTAGAATTGTCAGTCATCAGTTATTGAGATTCAATTTAAATAATTCTAACAATTATTTGGAAAAATTGGGGAATTTTTTTTTTCCTTTCTGAAATTAAATGGAAACCTTGACAATCAAAAAGGTGCAATTCTTTTTGCCAAACCCCAGGCAAACTACTAGGTTTTACATATATTTTAAAAGTTATTCCAAGTACAAACATCTGCACTTTATAAATACTGATGAAGTTTGAAGCTGAAATATCCACCATTCTTAGGAAAATGTTCCTTTTAATCTCTAAACAATGTTTTCACTACAGCGCGAGAATCTTGCATATTTTTTTCATTTCTCGAAATAAAAAATTATTAACGCGGGAAGTTCGCACACTCTATTAATCAATTTCAAAATGTGCCAATTTTGGAAAAAATTTCGTCTTTTGCCATTTTGAATAAAATCTGTTTCACTTTTCTTCCTCGATCTTTCATTATTCTGAACATCTGTCCTTGTTATCTAGCTTCCCTATTTACCAGTATTGTTCAGAACCAGTGCGAACAACAGAACACCCCCCCAAACCACAAAACCCCTTTCAGAACACATTTCTCAGCAACCACGTGTTCACCGTAGGTAAGGTATCTTCATGTAAGACGTTTACATTTTTTGTGCATGAATGTAAGATGAACTAATACCTTCTTAAGGCGACATCTTCTACTCAGTAACGGACAAATGAAAATTAAACAAATGTCGGTAGAAACGAAACAAATACGGATATTTTTCAGCCAAATAAGTATAATAGCTGATGAAAAAGTAGATATAGAACTTATTCCATATATGTAGCAAAAATATCCAATTAGAAGATCTTAAAAATGTATTATAATTAAAGAAATAATTTTTTTCCAAGTCTATTCGTGATTTTTAATTTTTAGAAATCTCACTTAACTTTTTGAAATCTCACCCTGTTTTTGAGAAAGGGTGAGAAATTCTCTCCCATTTTTTTTCTGTAATGAAAACACTGTCTAAATTTAAAAGGATTTATTTTTTAAAACTTGAATTTATAATGTTCTAGTGAAGCTATCAATTAAAGTTTTTAAAAAAAAATCAATTTTCATATTTTATGTTTGATCATTTTAGGAGATATTTGGAAACTGGTGCTTGTTCAAAAATATAATATAGTGGCTTGTCTACAGGTGGCCATTAAATCCTAGTTTTACATTTTCAGTTTGCCTTATTCTGTGATTTTTTTTTCTTCTTCATTCTCCTGTGAAAACTTGTTGAATGCTGCAAAACTTGTTGAATGTGGCTATCTTGACTTCGATACTGACATAGAAGTCTTTCATTATAATAACTCAAATGATTTCAATAAAAAAAGTGTGGCAACTTAAATAAACAGCCATACATTAAAAAAAAGACATTTAATGATAGAAATAAAGCAATGCAGAAAGAGAATTTGTCCAATGTCACCATTCAAAATTTTGATTCTTTAGAATCTATCAATTTGAGTTGGAAGGATTCACATGCAGTGTTTTCATCATAGAAAAAAAAATGAGTGAGAATTTCCCACCCTTTCTCAAAAACAGTGTGAGATTTCAAAAAGTTAAGTGAGATTTCTAAAAATTAAAAAAACACAAACTCTTGAAGAAAATCATTTCTTTAATTATAATACATTTTTAACGTCTTCTATTTTTTAAAGCATTGAATATTTTTGGTGCATCATCATAGAATATTTTGCCTTTTGAAGGTATTTGGCCATCTTACATAAGTGCATACAAAATTTGAACGTCTTATATGAAGAAACCTTACCTAAGGTAAACACTTGGTTACAGAGAAATGTGTTCTGATAGGGGTTCCGTGGTTGTGGATTGTGGTTCCGTGGTTTTCAAAACTATTGAATAAATGAAATTTTTAATTAAATACTTGTCTATAGTGTTCATTAAACTTTTGTTTCTTCATTATTAATTTTGTTAAAGTAATAACTTAACACTCTAATAACTTAATTAATTTTAGTTGTTTATGACTCATGGTGCTGATGCAAAAGCAGTTAGTCTCACTGAAGATAATTTTGATCAATATGTCAGTGAGTATTTTTTATTTCATTCGTTTGTATTTATCATTAGATCAAGTAGAGTGTATAAAAATTATTATTCTACATCATTGTCATTTCTTTTTCAGAAAACCATGAGCTGGTGTTCCTTAATTTCTATGCAGATTGGTGTAGATTTAGCCAGATGCTAGGACCTATTTTTGATGAAGCTGCTGAACAAATAGCTAAAGACTATGTGAGCATAACTAATTTCATAATAGATGTGTTATTCTGAAACATTTTACTTATTAAAGATCATTGGTCTCTTATTTAGCAATGTCAAGAGTTTAAAAATTGAAAAAATAACCTATTTCTTTTTCTCCAGGTGTTGAAAATTAATTGATAATACTAATTCCAATGCATTTTCACTTATCTATATCAGGTCTACTTGTCTATATCAGGTTATTTGCTTAAACAAAAGGTTAATAAACTGAATTTTGGGAAATTAAAATACAATTATCTTATTTTTACAGTTATGATGAAATATAAAAGTTGGCGACTGTAACTTAGACCGTAAGCAGGGTTACCACTCCACAGGGAAAACTTAGAAAATATAGGAAATTTAAAAATCACCTACAACAACAGGAAAAATGCAGGGAATTTTGATTTTTTTATTTACAAACTGGGTAAAGACAGGGAATTTTGTTTATTTTTGTCTTTTAGAAAAGGGTAATCAATCAAAGTGGAATTTATGGGATATTTAAGGATATTTCAGCTATATTAAACTAGTTCATTTACTATAGCATCATTTGTTTTAAGTATGTTCAGTTGTTCCTTTTTCCCTTAAGTTTTTTCAGCAATTATAACTGGTTTAGTTAGCCCAATGCAACTCATACAAGAGCACAGTTCTTGTGTTTTTCCCCTTAATTTATTCTGTACAGGGAAAACACAGGGGATTTGTTTTCCAGATTTGAATTGCAACCCTTATAACATGAAACTGAAAATCCAAAAAAGCAAAACGGTGTGCCTTCATTTTATATCAATTGCTGGTCCAAAGCTGAATATTATTTTATAGTGGTCCTAGTCAAATTTCAGCAATCCAGGATCTAAGAGCTGCCATTAATTTGGAATCCTGTTTTTGACATTTTATGCAAATTGTTACAGTAAACTAAAAAATTTTATATATTACTTGATATGATATCAATGAAAAATAAATATCAATGGCAAATATAATTAGAAGTCATTAATGTATGTGCTGCTTTAGTATATGTCTCATTTACTTAATATATCAGATACCACACAATATTTGTTGACATAGTGGTTTTAAATTTATAACAATAAAAAAAATTTGAATTGCATATATCCACTTTCACAAAAATCATAAATTGAAACTATACGTTTTTTATTTATATATTTATTTATTATTATTGTTTATTTTTTTTACATAGAAGTTAATTTTCAATTAAATGTTTGTTTGTTTTTGGTCCCATCTGTTATTGTATATATTGAAACAGGTTTGTCAGAATTTTGATGAAAAATTTAATATGGCAATTTTTTTTTCTTCATATATATATATATATATATTTTAAGATAAATTTGAAGAAAAAAGATATTCTACTTTAATTTAATCATCTACCTACTTTTACTATAAATTATCAAATCTGACGATACTCCATTTTTTTAATACTAGTACGTAACAATAATTAATTATAAATGATTACATATTTATTCTTTGCTTATGAGAATATATAGGTTTGAGAAACTGATTTGTTACTTCAGCTGTTTTGCGGCGATTTTTCTAAGTCCGTGGTTTTCATTGAGCTCAATTATTTAATTATATTTTGGTTACAAACATTTCATTATGTTTCTTCGTTTGTTCTTTTATAGAATATTCCATTATCCATTTTATGCAATCGAAATTTAAAATCTGTTTTTAAAAAGCTAAACTGACAATTTATGTATTATTACTTTTAGGATGTCAAAAAAGTTTTGTTTGGAAAAGTGGATTCTGTTAGTGAGTGTAAGTCGTAAAATGATTTGATTATTTATTTTTAATGTGAATATTTGACAACTCTTTAACTTTCAATGACAAAAGTGCCTCTGTCTATTAAATTTCTATTCAATAATAATGAATTACAGTAAAACCTCCAGGAAAGACCACCACTGTGTACCGGCCTCCATTTTCGGCAAGTAATTTTTTTATAGACTCCCTAAAGAAACAATTTTTTTTTAGGATGAACCATCAAAACCTTTCTTAGCTTCTGGGCAAACCCCTGCCCCAAATGCGGAAAAGCTCAAGTTAGGAAGCGCAAAAACAATTCCTGCAATCTTAACAAAAAATATTAATGTATCATATAAGTAGTTTAAAGTGTATTCAAAGTATTTGTGTTAGACAATGCTATCTATGATTTATTTTAACTGTCACGAAATTGTAATTTTCACTGTGATGTTACTACTTTGAATTAAATTTTAAAAAAAAACATATTTAAAAAAGTGAGCATCTCATACAAACAAGCCTTTTCTCATCTTTAAAATATTTTTTCTGATTTAAAATTAAAGGCAAGCTTTAAGAAACATAATTGTTTTGTTTTTTTTAAAAAACAGTTTTGTCATTTATAATTGGTAAATTTGTTTTTACTTTTTACATGTTGTAGGGGTCATTTTTATGCATGGATGTGGTTTTCATGACGACAACACAAGTGGCATTTCTGCACCAAGAAAATGACACTAAGTAAAATTAAAATCGTGTGTAAAAAATCATATACCGTAAATCATATCAGTCAATGGAGGTAACCCCCTAAGAATGACCATTTTATTGTGGTTCAGAGGCTGGTCGCTCCCGAAAGGTTTCACTTTATGTATATTTTGTAAATTTTAAAAGTAAGTTAAATTAAAGAAAAAATTATGTTGGAAAATAAATAACAATAGTATATTCTTTTTTCTTTAATAAAAATTTTTGCATATAGACAAGTTTTTTATATATAAAAATGTTTTTTATATATAAAAATTACTGTGGAATTTTAAAAAAAATAATGTAATTGAGCAAAGTGTTTTGCAAGATTTAAATTTAAATCCAACTAACAAAAATTCTCTTTTTATTATAATCTTTTTTTTGTTTTTTTTTTGTTTACACATATCAGTTTATTTTGTGATATATATACTTGCACATATTTGTAATATTGACTCTTTTAACATTCCTTATCAATGTAATAAATGATTCTCTTTTGTAGCAAATCTTGCTCAAAGGTTTAAGATTTCTAAGTATCCAACTTTGAAACTGCTTAGAAATGGGAAACTGATGAAACGTGAATATCGTGGCCAGAGATCCTTAGAAGCCCTCGTTGAACATATAAGAGATTTGATGAAAGATCCAGTGAAAGAGTTGGAAACAGTTGAAGACATCCAAAATGTAGATGTAAGCTTGCATATTTAATAGGCATATATACTTATGTAGTCTCAGTTTTTCCAAAAAGCTCAGAATTGGTCAGAGTTTCAGCAAATAGTTTTGAGAACACTATACCCCAAGAGTAACTTTGAATGACATATTCTGTTTAACCTCCAATAGGTGAATTCAGGTAATTGGAGAATACATCATAAAGTTTCAAATGCTGGAAAAAACATTTTCGAAATTAAACCAAATTAGGACTAGAGTTAAGAGTATATTTCTTAATTCTCAAATTAAGACTGTTTCTTAATTAGGAGTCCTAATTATTTACTTTTGAACTTGCAAACTTACTAAACATTTTGCAACATTTGCTTAATTTCCAAAATCTCTAACCGTGAACTACCGGTATACCTGTAGAACCAATAAATTCTGGGCTCCACTGTGATTGTAAATGAGAGTTAACTGCTGATAAAATTATTATTTATTTTATATCAGGTTTGAGTAATTAAAAAGTAATTTAGAATTAATCAGAGATAAAAATTTTATTTATGAATATATGCAATATTTTTGATGTATTCATGAACCTTGAGCAAAAAGTTATATTTTTTGGTACAGCAGTTTTAGGTAAAACTGGGAATCTATTGTGTATATATATTTCAAAGTTATTGATGCTCTTTTTCTTTAAAAAATATTAATTTTAAGCATTTGTTGAACTTCAGTAGTATTTAAATTTTTTCCCAAATACCATTTTTTTATATATATATATAAATTACTGTTAAAAGATACTTCATTTTATAAATTAACAACTTGATGGCTAATAAATTTTGATTTTATCTTCAAATAACTAATTAGTGTCCTTTCAAATAAACTCTAATTTTTTTTTTCATTTTTTATTTATCTCTGTAATTATTGCATTGTAACTTATATCTGACATTATTGTATAGCCCATTATTTATTTCTGTAGGCCAACAAAAGAAAAGTTGTTATTTATATCCCAGATAAAAGCTTGCACGAATATGATGTCTACTTAAAAGTTGCCATGGATTTAAGAGATGACTGCCAATTTTATATTGTTAAGGGGTAAGTAAATCATAAAATTGTTTTAATTTTCCTGTTAACTTTCATTTCTTTTGACGCCCGGTGGCTAAGAGGTAGCGCTTCGCGCTGTCGTTCCACAGGTCCCTGGTTCGATCTTCGGGCCGGACAAGGTTGACTCAGCCTTTCATCCCTTCAGTGGGTCGATAAATGAGTACCAAGTATGTTTGGGGACTAAACACTGGGGGTTCCGCGTTCGGCTGACCACCTGACCGGAACATCTGCTCCTGCACCCCAGAGCCCAAGGTCAAGAAAACTGAGATGGGCACAGTAGACTTTGAAGTTAAATTCTGAACAGTGAAGGGTAGATAAAAAATATTAAAAAATTCAGGGTGAATAGAAGAGTTTCATTCTGTACTTAGTCAGCAAAAGTACTGAATATATATAGAATATGAACAGTATACTAGATTCCTATTGTGTATTGGAACTATTGTTTTTTTTTTTTTTTTTTTTACCTGAAACAAAACAATGAAAAAATTACAAAATCATCCAAAAATAATGCACTAATAAAAGATGATCTGCAATGCTTCTATGAAGCAAAGAGAAGATTCATTTTCAAGTTAAATTCTGAACAGTGAAGAGTAGATAAAAAATATTAAAAAATTCAGGGTGAATAGAAGAGTTTCATTCTGTACTTAGTCAGCAAAAATACTGAATATATATAGAATATGAACAGTATGCTAGATTCCTATTGTGTATTGGAACTATTGTTTTTATTTTTTTAACCTGAAACAAAACAATGAAAAAATTACAAAATCATCCAAAAATAATGCACTAATAAAAGATGATCTGCAATGCTTCTATGAGTCTCATATGTGTTTGAATGTGGGCAAATCTTGTACATTCCATTATAGTTCTCATTCATTAAAATTGTTTTGAGAGAAGCACAATATTATGCAAATTGTATTTCTTATTGTCATAAAACTGTTTTCTTTTGATAGGCCTTTGAGTGAGTCTTCTATATCACCAGAAAAGAAAGCAAAAATTATATTTAGCCCATCAAAATCTAAAGTGAGTAATTATTCTTGATTAATTAATAATTATTAGTTAATTGATATTTTTCACAAAAACATTAGCATGTTTAAGGTTTGTTTATAAATTGTAACATAATATGTTAAAATCTAATGGTTGGTCAAATGTTAAAGATCATTCTTCCTTTTTTTAATAATAATAATTTTTTCCACTGTCTGTGATTTAATTAGACACTTCTCCCTTCTAATTTCTTATATTGCAAATACTAAATCATTCCTTCAGTTAATTAAACTACATTTAAAATATTTTATACAGGTAGGTGCAAACGATGAAGAATACATTGGTGTTTACCAAAGTTATGATGAGTTAAGCGCTTGGAGCACAAACAGATGTATTCCATTAGTAAGAGAAATAACTTTTGAAAATGCTGAGGTAAAATAAGAACTTTTCATACATATAACCTTGATTTTATAGGGATGCCACTTAATGCAGATTTTTTATAAATCTAATGTATAGTTAAAACTATGTAAAAATATACTATATGTAGCCATATATATGTATATATAAGTGAGAGCTAATTTTCAGAACAGAATCTGTTACTTTTGTACTTTTTAACTTTACAATCTAATCAAGAACAATACCAGTTAGTTACAATTTTATTAAATTGAACTCATTCAGCAATATGGCTTAGTTTGTTTTTATGAGATACTTTTTTTGTACTTTTTAGCCCATAAAATTGACTACAATTTAGGGGCTCTTTAAAATTTACTGCATTAAAAAAATATAGAGTCTTGAGTGAATTTAATGATTAGAATGTAAATATAAAAGATGTAAATATAATTGAAATCTTTGAAACAGTCAGAGTTATAATCAATGGATCTAGGCCACCGACAACGTCAACTGTCATCTATCTATAGGTACCTCCTGATAGAATCAAGTTAACACGTCTTGTATACTAGTGAATAATTGTAGTGGTACATTTTACAATTCTACACTACAATACTCCCCCACTAGAATTTTATCTGGGATAGAATTCAACGAGTGGATATCACTAATTGATTCATTGCTGTTATGTGAGATGTCGGAAGAGCTGTGTTAACCCTTTCTAAGGCCGTGGTATGTATACTTGCCACCAATTTGAAATGTCCATTGTGAACTATTTAACCATTTTTAATTTGACTTTTCATTTGTTAATAACTTTAGATCTGATTAAGCACTTTTGAATGAATTTAGTGACCATATGCCAATTTTGAAAACATTTAAAGCACTATAATATGAATAATTCCTTTTGCAGTTTGTAGTACTAACAAATTTTTTTGTTTTTTAAATAAAAAAATAAAAGTCTTGCTTACTTTCTTAATAAAGACCTAATGAACCGTAATATCTCCAAATAGTGGCTTTAAATTAATTTTATCTGATAGGCTAAATGAGTTTTTTTTTTCTTTTATAAATTTCAATTCCGAAAATATTTTAATTTACATTTACTGGGATTAAATGACCCTTTAAAGGGTTAAGATCACCAGACTTTTAAAACTGGTGGTAAGAGCTGTATTAAGATCATCGAACTTTGAACACTAGTCTTAATTGTTGTATTAAGGTTACGATTGTGTGCATGGTCACTCCTATGTTGTTCTTAAAATTTCAGTGTGTTCATGCCGCCATTGTGTTTTTTTTTAAGATTGAGTAGCAACAGCACGAAGACAATGTCGCAGTCACAAACAGCAAGTCAACTATTCACCTAACTAGGTGTGTTTAAATCCAAGTGGGCATTTCAGTTGAGGTATGCGTAATGATTGAGGCAGACATGTTTGGATCACGTCCGCAAGTCACCCATGTAGATTTTGGCTACTGACAATCTTAACCGTCTAAAGGTACTTCCAGATAGGATCGAATAATTATGGTGTTAGTTACGCTACAAATCACGAAATAGATGGCATAGAGTCATTTAGCTATTTAGGTTCTATTGTAGATAAAAAAAAGGTGGAAGTAGTGAAGATATTAGACAGAGAATAATCAAAGCAAGAACATGTTTTAAGGGATTACATAAATTTTGGAGAGAGTCAAATATTGAAATAAAGACAAAAATAGTTGTTTACAAAGCTATTGTTAGAGCAGTACTATTATATGGCGCAGAAACCTGGAAACAGACTAAGATCGAAATACAAAAATTAGAAACCTTTCAAAACAAATGTTTAAGATTTATTTTTAAAATTTTCTGGCCTTGCAAAGTATCAAGTCAAAATCTATTAAAGAAAGCTAAAATAAAAACAATAGAAGATGAAATTAAAAAACTAAGATGGAGCTGGCTCGGACATATCCTTAGAATGTCCAAAGAAAAAATTACATCTGTTGCGCTTACATGGGCCCCTGATGGTAAAAGAACAAGAGGAAGACCTAGACTTACCATCCAGCGCATGTTTTTGGGCAAATTAAAAGAATGTTGAATATCTGGCTGGGAGGAAGCAAGATCTTTTGCTAGAGACAGGAGGCGTTGGAGGGATATGCTAGAGGCCTTAAGTGCTCAAAGGCACGTAGAGGATAACGTAACATAGTTACGCTACAAATCAGACACTTTAATAGTCTGATTTAAATTAAAATCTTGCTCATGATAAAAACTATAAAAGTTAAAAATCAATTTAATGTAAATTGGCATCCCTAATATAACTAGACTGAAAATAGTAGAAACATTCTGCTTATTAATTAAAAATGTTTTTGGTTATTGTGTATTGTATTCTGTAGGAGTTAACAGAAGAAGGTTTACCATTCTTAATCTTATTCCATCACCCAGATGATACAGACAGCCCTAAAGCCTTTACTAATGCAGTACAAAGTCAACTTCTGGATGATAGAAGTGAGTAATTTGTTAATTATTGCATAAGTTAAAATATGGGTAAATCACAATTTTATTCAATGCAGAATAATTGTTCATAAGTTTTATGTAAGTAAAAAAAATATATTATGTACTTCTGAAATTATATGTAGAAGGTACCTAGTTTCATTAAACTATTCTTCTACTTTAATAATAAAAAGATATCTCTAAAAGATATAGAACTTAAATAAATAGCAGAATTAACATGACAGATAAAAATAACTGTTGTAAATTTACAATAATATATTCATTGTATATTAAAGGTTAGTGATAATTTATTGAGTTCACTATTTACTTACATAATTATTAATTTATCACTAACTATCCCATTTTTTGCAGCACTTGTTAACTTTTTAATTGCTGATGGAATGAAGTTTGCACATCCTCTTCATCATCTTGGAAAAACTCAAAAGGATCTGCCTCTAGTTGCTATTGATAGTTTTCGACATATGTACTTATTTCCAAATTATGAGGATATTAAGTATGGGCTTTTAGATAAAGATCCTATTAGATATTCAAATAAGTTTATTTTTATAAATATATATATATATATATATCAGGGGTCTCGGTTTTTCTGAGAGGTACCTATTTTGTGAAAATTTAGACATAATTTGTGAAAACTTAAAATTATATTAAGAAATAAACGCAAAAATATGGTAAAAAGATTGATTTATCGTTTCTTACGGAATACAAAAGTAAAATGTTCCGTTTGTCCTAAAGTTGAATTTGTGAAGGTACATTTAACGGAAGTAAATTTGGCCTGGACAGACCTCTGTATGTATATATATATATGAACTAAAAGTATGCTCAATAGAAGATATCTTAAGTTAACTATATATATATGTATATAAGATTTATATTGTTTATAGTGAGGTACCATACAAAAGTTCCATTTCTTTATCCTTTATTTTTAGGCAAAGAAAGGTTGGCAACTTTTTTTTTTTTTAATTAGTATTTACTCGTATGTTAACAGCAAAATCGAAAGTGTCCATTGCTTGTAAACAAAGCATGATATTAAGGTTTGGTAGATGTAAATCAAAAGGAAAGAAACGACTCACTATTTTCTTTTCCCTTTCTTTTTTCAAAGAAGCATTAATGAGTTGAAGGCAAAAGAAAAACATATTTTTTATTCAATTCATCATTTTTTAATTTTGAAAAAAAATTTAAGTTTAGGCAATTTAATTAAAAATTTAAGGAAATTATTAATCTAATTAAGAAAAATGGCAGTGTAAGAAATCCCAATTAATCCATTGGTATATTGCAATAAATAGTAATATTGTATGATGTGCACTGCAATACTAATTATTTATGCATTTTGGGAAAAGAAAAATATGGATTAAGAGATTACTTTTACAGGGATGAGATTTTTCAGCGGATTTCCGCCTTTTTCACTTTTATCTCTCGAATTTAAGCTTTTTTTTTAAATCAAAAGCACCCATTCTCTAAAAGTTTGACTTTTTTTTTATAAATATTGCTATTTTTCTAAAAATTCAGCTGTTTAAATAAAATAATTATATTTATTTCCGTTTTTCATATCTAAACAGAATATTTAAAATACATAGTTACCAACCCTACTGCGTTTTTGACTATTTTCTCCACTTTTATGCACAGAAAATATCTTACAAGATTTTTCGCATTTTTACCCGCCCGCCAGATTGCACTTATTTTCGTAATTCAGACGTCGCTGCTTCTATGTTTAAAAAAAGTGACGTGTGAAAAAAATAAAGACTGTTCATTTGTGGTGAAAATATTTATTTAGCCTCTCAATTAATCTTTTTAATTTTTATTAATTATGGCTAAACAAAAACAATATAAGCAAGCTTCATATAAATCCAAGCCCGGAATCTGCTAATATCTTGATTCTTAATTTAGTGATTTTAATATCAAACATCGATTCTTGTATTTGCCTAATTTAAAGGTTACACACTGCGATTATTATTCACACGAATTAAATATCGTACATTGAGATTCTTATTTACGAGATTTAAAAATCCAATATCACGATTTGTATTTACACGTTTTGAAAATCCTATGTAGCGATTCGTATTCACACGAGTTTAAACTTTAATGTTGTGATTCGTTTATGCCATTGTAATATCAAACATTGATTTTCATATTTGTATGTGATTTTAAAATTATGCATCGTGATTCATATTTACAAGATCTAAAAGTTACACAGCATGATTTGTATTTTTGGATTTTTGAAATCAATATCGAGATCCATATTTTTGTGATTTCAAAATCCAATATGGCGATTCATATTCCATGATTTTAGAATCCAAGATCGCTATATATCATTTATATTTAAAGAAATGGTATAAGTATTTAATGGTAATAGTATTTTAAATAATATTATCATTAATATAAATGTAAATGTATATTCTCAGTAGTTTAATGTGCTAACAAAGCAGATTCTCGAGTAATAATTGTCTCCTTTGCGTGAACTGAAGAAAAATATAATTTCTAAATTTATTTTTTCAATTGGTAATTTTACTTTTTACTAATTGTTAAGTGTCGATGTAATTATTTATATATTAATAAAATAGTACACAATTTTATATTAACACATAGTTATTTATTATCTTAAATTCATTATTAAACGATTGCATACACGTAAGATTTACTCGTTTGGAAATTCAGCTTTTTTGCCTTTGAGTCAATCTCATCTCTGCTTTTAATACTATTTACTTACCTGTTGCTGTTAAATTTAAACTAATCTGATAAAAGAATTTTACTTCACGCTTTGTAAATTTGGCACTGTAAGAAATAGGCTTTGTGTGAAATGCTTAATCATTTCGGGCTTTGCATGTAAATTTTCAGCACTATTATACAATATGGAATTTCTCACTTTGCCAGTAACAAACATTATCAGTAGAACTAAGCAAAACAGTTGTTATTAGTTCTGACCACTATGGAGTGATTGTTAAAATATGAAAGTTATAAAATCATTTTATTAAATAGCATATCAGGTTCAAATAAATTAATTCAATTTTACTTTATTAAAAAAAATTAGCCTGCTATTCTCCTAATCTGAATCTTGCTTTTAGTGTTAACTTTTACTTTATTTAATTAAATGATTTAACTTCATTTTAGTGTACCTGGTAAATTAAAGGAATTTGTATTGGACTTATTTTCTGGAAAACTGCATCGAGAATTCCATTATGGTCCAGATCCTGTTAGTGAGGTGTGCATTTTTTATTATTATTAATATGTAAGAACATTTTAATTGTTTTGTGAAGAAATATACTTTATTTAAACTGAACATAAAATGTGTATAAATGATAGATAACTATTGTAAATAGGAAATCTTCTCAGTTCGAGCAATGCTGCAACTTTTAGCAGCTTGACCTTTTACATATTTTTATCAATAAATAACACTGATAGTTAGAACTGTTAATACTCGCATTCATTTTAGAGATTATTGAGAATTATAACTAACTGCATAAAAGTTCATCAGAATAAAAAAATTTTATTCATTAGTTTTTGTAAAATTAATTCATTGCATTTTTTATGAAATTCTTGAATATTTGAAAGTCTCGTCAAAATCGATCAAACGGATTAAAAGTATTATCTGAAGTAGCGTTGTAAATACAAATAATATTTATTAAAAAAAACATGTGACATGCTATTGTATGTTAATTTTTTTCAGGACATAGCTAATGCCTATTTTTTTTTTCTTTCAAATTTGTGATTTTAAGTTGTCGGAGGTCAAGTTTTTAGTACACGGTCCTGTTTTTTTTTTTTTTTTTTTTTTTTTTTTTTTTTTTTTTTTTTTTTTTTTCACTGTTCCAAATGGAACATCTCTCTTTTTTCTATTAAGTAAGAAAATGCTTCGAAACTCTTCAGGATTTCTTTTAGTGATCCTGCCTTTGAGTTGTTTAAATTCTTTATTGGTATATTTTAGTTATTGCTTCGTTATAGTTATTATTTCCAAATTTAAAAACGAATGCATTGATTTTATTAAATAGATGCATCACAGGAGAATAAGAAAGGCAGGAGTTCTACATCAAATTTAAATTTCTTATTAAATCTGAATTTTGTTCGTTTGATGACTCATTGAATCTCTGGAGAGAAAAAATTTCGCAATCCCTCCTTCCCCCTTTCAGTCCCATTTTCTGTCAGGATTTGTCCTGATGTACAGTTTGAAAAATTTTGCACACATTACTATAGTTTCATTTTATTAACTAAATGCATATTTCTTTTATTTTATCTGTAATGAATATTAAAATTAAACTATTTCAATATTTTTGTTTTTGAGGTTTCGGTAAGTATAAAATATTTTGTAATTATTATTACATTTCTTACTAATTAACTATTAAAGTAATACAGAAATTGTGCTCCGGAAAAAATCAGGATTTTTTGCTAACCGCGATCCGGAAGTTTCTGAAAATCCAAGGTCCAGAAGTTTTAAGAAATCATCAATCACATTTATGTATAAAAACTCTTTCATATTTTACTTAAAAATATTAGAACTAGAATTTATACTTGGCATCTCTTTCATTTGTAAATATTTTTTCTGGTAGAATAATAAATGCGATTAGAGATAAAAGTAAATTTATACATAATTATTGATTTAAATTAGGCTGCATATAATTTATATAGAATTTCATGTTTTGAAAATGTCAATGATTTAAATTTATAAAGACATTAATTTTTTGAAATGCATCATTAATGATTTTACTCAAGAAATGTTCAGTTTTTTTGTGTTGGGCTCACAATCACCCCTGGTAATACCTGAAAATTTAAAATGAATTTTCTAATGTGGGCACGTAACATTTTTTCCTTACATGGCCATATTTTTTATATAAGTCAAAATGCAAATAAATACTTGCTTCTTCATAAATGCAACATTAGTGAGACTAAATATTTTAATTTCATGTAAAGAATCTTTCTTTTCTCAAAAAATTAATTTTATTTTCATTCTTACATAGCCATGTTGGATTATTCTGTTGATGATGAATATGTTTCTTTCCTATTTTTTTCACAGTCTATTAAATAAAAGTTTTATATTAATTTCTTAGAAACTATCATATCCTCTACTTTAACCATTTGTATTGTTTTATTTTCTCTCCTTCCCTGTGGTATAGTGTCTTTCGAAAAGAATAAAAACAATATGGTTTTAGGGACTGTGGCAGGAATACTTATTTTCTTCGAATAAATTTTATTTACAATATATGCAATGTTTCTAAGTACAATGATTCTGTGGCATCCTAATTTTCTTTTTTTTTATATGCCAGATTTAACTTATAACTCATGTTTAAATCACATTGAGTATTAAATGCATTATTCTGTAGTTTATGCATATTGTAAAACTGAACCCCATAATGAATAAACAAAAAAGAAAATCATTACCATAATTGAAAAGCACTGAAAATAATGAACAGGAAACACTACTTAATAAGTACATAAAGTGAGACTTACAAATAAAACGCCTCTTAATAAATCAAAATATAAATATAGTTACAGTTAGATAAATCACACCAAAATAAAATATAAATTGCCGAATCAGTAAGAAATTATTAAAACCAAGTGCTGGAACATGTTTGAAAATCCTGAACAATGGAACAAAAATATTCAATGAGCAAAAAATTCTTTGATTTGAAATTCCTGAATTGAATTCTTTGATTTGAAAATATTCAGTGAGCAAAAAATTTTAATTTATTAGTGGGCGTTTCATTCTTAAGTCTTACTTTGTGTACTTTTAAGTAGGGTTTGCTGTTTCACTATTTTTCAGTGATTTTCAATTATGGTAATGATTTTCTTTTTTGTCTATTCATTATGAGGCCTTGGGGAACTGTCAGTTTTGGTTTTTCCACTGACAACAGAAAAGCTCCTGTGGGTTTGTGGGCAGTATGTCCCCTGATGAAGTGCTGTCTTACAGACACACATATATATTTCAATTTTTACAGATTTAATGTTTGTTTGAATTTCTAAATTAAATAAAGCAAATTTGGTTTTAGGCACTTTTCCATTTTGATTTAATGTTTTAGTAGTTTACTTCTTTGTCTCCTTTTTTTTTGTTAATTGAATTCATTTTCTGATTAGACTACATTCTAATTCCTCATAAATCTATCACTACTTATCCCCCCCCCCCACTGCTGACTGATACAGTTAAACCATGAATGTTAAGTCAGTACACTCATGTTTAGTTAGTGGCCAAATCTTATCTAATTATTGTTTAAAGATAACAGTCATTGGTTGTGGGTAATAAAAATTTTACTCTCAATAATTAAAGATTGGTTTTTAGATGCAGGAATTAATAGATGCAGGTGTTGCATTGTTACAAGTAAGTAAAAATGATTGTCTCAGGTAATATTAGGTTTAACTTTAATTAATATTTGTTTTTATTTAATTTTGAAATTCTTTAAAAACAAAAAAAAAAGCCGTATATCGTTGGGTAGACTGAAAAATGTATACTAAAATGATCTATCATATTGTGGGAGGGGGGGGGATCTTTTCATCACTGTCCAAAGGACTAGTGTTGAAAAGATGTTGATAGTCTGTTTACATATTTCTATTGGCTAATTTTTTTTTAAAAAGAAAAAATTACTGTGGTCATAAAAAATTATATTACAGAGAATGGGTAATATTCACAATTATGCTGAAATGCTATTTTGTGATGAAAACACGTACCAAAACCAATACAGCTCACAATTTCTTTACATCGAGCGTCACTCTAGGAGACCACTAATAGTTCTGGTGATCTGAGTCAAATTTTAGTGGCCCTGTGCCAATTGACCACCATCGATTTTTAGCCGTGATGTGTATTCAAGTATTTAATTTATGAACATTTTTAGGAAATCATTTCATCCAGAGAGTACATTTCTTAAACCAATTTTTGTCAAATTTTAATTTTTTCAATTTACTAAATAGATATTTCTTAGTTATTCTATTTCTTAGTCTACTTCCATTTATTTAGTTTCATTTAAGATAATTAGTTATAATTTCTGCATTAGTTCAATGTAATATTCATTTGAAAATAATTCTAGGTTTTGTATTCATTGAAAATAAATGCCTCTATATTGAAATAATTACAGTTCTAGTGATTACTTATAAATCACATTGAAAATTTTTACATCTTATAATTTTTATTAATGAAACAGGAAAATGAACGTCTTACCTGTGTTGAAATATTGATAGTTTTAATAATAACACATAAATCAGACTAAAAATATTTGTTATCATATTTCTTTTATAGTAATATTCATTTTATTTCAGAACATTATTTCGACAAAGCCCCCGGAATCTACATTTAGGAAACTTGCCCCATCTAGAAATCGTTACACTTTATTAAAAGACGAATTGTGATACAAAAGTGATGAGTAAGTGTGTCATATTTATATGTTAATCACTTATGGTCATTAGTTAGTGTAAAATTTATATTTACAATCAAGCCTTTCGTTTTTTACCCTTTTTTAAAAGTTGTATTATTTTGTGCTTTATTCTTCATGCATTTTAAAATGTTTAGTCTGAACATTGCTAACATGTCTTGAAGGAGGATGCAGATTATTGAATTTAGTCCTCCATTCAATATATATTTCCATTTTATGTTTTAAATTAAGTTTTCAAAAAAAAAAATTTTTTTTTCCTTATGAAAATTAAAAAAAAAAAAAAAAATTCAGTTAAAATAAATATAAAAAATAATTACTTTTTTAAATAAAAAAAAATAACATTGTTATTTTTATATTGAGTGTTATTGACTGAACTTGTGTAAATAATATTTGTATATTTTTAAATCAGAATCTACTTGAGTTTAAATTATTTTTCTCGATATTTTGAGATGCAGGGCAAAATAAAATTAAAATTATTTTTTAAAAAATTATTTAGGCGAAAGCAAAGCTACAGTGAAGTATAGAGGTATCAGTGGCTCCTCTTCAATTTGAAATTCAAATTGAAAAAATTCAGAATTTAGCAGTTAGAGTAAAGAGATATACAAGGTTTAGCTGTAATTTTTGATTTGTTCACTGTAAGAAATAACTTAATAAAATAAAGAAAAGCAAAATTTAGAAAAAATTATCAAGTAATTTTTATAATAAATAGACCATTCTCACTGTGGGGATCTATAATTTTCTGACATATTCTGCTTAATAACAGAATTGGTCGCAAAATAAGTTCAATCTTGAAATGTTTTGCTAATCCATGAACAAATATGTAATGAAAGCAAACAATTCTAATATATGTTTTTTTTATTTTTATTGACATTTATATTACAATGTGGTGTGTTTTGTTTCCATGTAAACATTACAGGGGTGATTATATTCCGGGTGTACCCCGAAATTCCAGGTTTTTCATATCATCTGTCCAGAGGTCTAGAAACTAAAACAGGGCATGTGATTTTTTGCGTAATTCCGTTTTTCTCAAGACTTGATTCACGGACTTTTGCGAATCAAAACTTATAATTGAGCAAAAATTTCACCGCAATCTAAAATTTAAAGTCAGAATTAAGTTCTGCAATCTAAAATTGAAAGTTTGAAACCTTCGCTACATCACGTTAACAAAACAAGCGATTTTTTGCAATTTTTATTACTTTTTTTTTGTCTGATTTTTATTGTTTTTAATATTTGAAACTATGCCAGAATCTGCTAATATAGCGATTTATACTCACACGATTTTAATATCGAGCATCGATTTTCGTATTTACCTGATTTGAATCGTATTCAGGCAATTTAAAAATCTTACCTCTCGATTCGTATTCACGGCATTTAAAAATCCAACATCACAATTTGTATTTACCCGTTTTTGAAAACAATATCGTAATTCCTATTCACAGTCATTTTCACAGTATCTAAAAATCTGAAATTGCTATTTATATTATCGCCTTTCTAAATCCAATGTCGCGATTCATATTCATGCGATTTTAAAACCCAATATCGTGATTTGTGATTTCGCATTCTTAAAATCTGATATCGCGTTTCTTGTAAGAACTAAATTTTTCTTAAATTTGTTACTATAAAAGTGTGTTTTACTGAAAGGTAATTTAATTATAAATCTTTGTTCAAAAAATTATATCAAATACGAATAGTCTATAAATTGATTTCAGGGTTTTGCATTTCCTGTCACAATCACCCCTGACATTGTAAAATGAAGCGCCGGAAAAAAAAAAATTTTGTATTTTCCAATCTCAGTTTTACTTTTTTTTTTCTTTTGTAGGGTAAACTAGCCAGTGAGGGAGCACTTAAGCTTCGCTTGCGTTTTAAAAAATCATATTAACTTCAAAATTCGTAATTTTAGTTGAATGACAGTGTCAACATATTTGTTACTAATTGCAAACTCTGTAAAAAAAAATTGTAGAGTACTTACATAATATTGTTTTAAAGTTTTGGAGGTTCAAATAACAAGTAGTAAGAAGACCAAGTGAAGGAACAGCTCTTACCAGTGAATGAACGCTCAGTAAAGGAACACTTAATTTTGGTTACTTTTTAATGCTCTTCATGAATTTATAAACCATACAAATATTTAAAAACAAGCCTAATCTAGAAATTATAACATATAAATGCTTCGATAACTTTAACTTTTTTTTTGTAATCATGAATTGAAAATTAAAGTGTTAACATATTAACACATACTGTTTATTCACTGGGAAACCTATGCCCAGTTAAGGAACATGCCTGTTCCCTCACTGGTTAGAAGCTGTTTTTCATATTTTTAACGTGCTTTTGATGCGCAACATCACTAAAGGTACAAGAAAATTAAAGTTTATCATTTATTTTCATTAACTTGGGAAAAAAAACAGTAAAGGAACACTTGTTCCTTCACTGGTTTTTCATCGTTTGGTGATCCAGTGAATAAACACCCCCTTATCTCAGTACTTTATTATGCTATGATGCTTAAAAAAATAAAACATAACTTCAACAACTATATTTTGAATTCTCTTTTTCACAGTGAGAAAAATAAAACTATTACATGCAATTAATTCCACTTCAAACATATAAATACAAACACTCACCTTATAATTTTTTCAAAGAAACAATGTGTTACAGAGATAATAACAAATTCAGCAATTTTTCCAGAGAAGTCTATTTGACCAGGTAATCCAAAACGTTGCTAGCTGACTTCCTATTGTTTGGCAGTAAGCTATTGTTACCAATCAATCTAAAGAAAAACTTTCAAATTCTTATTTTTAATCAAGTGTTCCTTCACTGGTTGGTTTACCCTAGGCAACTTAAATAAATTTTGTGTAGAACTGGTAATTTTTTTTTCTTTTATTATTCAAAATTTTTTACTAAGTGTTGATTGCATTTTTTTTTCTTTTGAAGCTTAATGTCTTTTCCTGGAAAATGAGGTAATATTAAAAATTATGTTCTTTACTCAAATATCTGAAATACCTCGATTTCTCCCGCATTCATCATAGTGAAGCTTTTATTGTGATAGATGTATAACTTTTGAATAATAGAAAGAAGAAAAAAAAACAGCTCTCTGTATTTTTTTCTTCTTTTAAATTTGACCAAAAACTCTGTTAATGACTAAATCCTCATAATTTTATATAGGTGATCATGATTTTTTTTTCCAATTCATTGCAGATAAGTTGAAAGGAAGTCTTTCATAGCACACAAGTCACATGATAATAAATTCAATGCATCCTTCATCTCAGATCAGCAAACGGTTCTGGTGTTGTTTGTTCACTGCTTACAGCATAACTCTCATACCTAGCTAACAAATCTATAGACCTGAAATTTCATTGTACTCAAAATACTCTGTTGTACATTTTTTTCACAGAGAATGACGGTTTTTCTATTTATTCAATACAGAATTTTGTTTTATTGTTTGTTATTCATTGTAGTGTTTATAAAAAAAGTGTGATTTTCTTTTGGGGGAATTTTTTCTATACATCACTATGCAATTTTATGGTGTTACTTTGATTATTTACCAAGTTATATTTAAATAAACTTACTCTACACTGTTACCTCATAGGTGTGAACAGTCGCCTTATCACTAATTTTCTAATATGCAATCTTTAAGTGTACATATGTTTAAGTAAGTAGCCTGTTTTTCATAAAACATTTTGTTATTTCTTCAAAATCATTGAGTTTGTTCAACATGTACATAAAAATCAAAACCTTATAACAGTATCCTATGTATAAATTTGACTCCTAAAAATGCTAGTAATCTAGTGTTAAATAGTATTGTAAATAATTGCTATTTTATTTTTACTATGTAGCTATATTTTGTATATACTTATCTTAAATTGAATCGAATAAGTCAGTTTCACTAAATTCTAATTTGGTAGTGTAATGTTGAATTATGGTAGAAACTTAGAAGTTATTTTTTTATTATATTTTTTGACAGTAATCTTTGAACTACTTACATTGAAACTTAATAAGCCGGCTTAAATGATATTTCTTTTTTCATCAGTTGAGTATAACAGCCAACTATTGCTGAAAAGTGTTTCGTTATGCTTTCTGGTTTGAATTATTGTATTTTAAATATGTATTTTTGTAACTAATGCTCTACAATTTTTGTTTTTGATTAGATTATTCTGACTACTTGAGCAAATATGTACATTTACCCCTCTGTTTTCTTATAAGACCTGTTACATGTCAGTAAAAAATATGCAAAAAATTTTTTGTCAGTACTTGTTCATTTTGACTACTTGAACAATTATGTATGTTTACACCTCTGCCTTCTTTAAATCTGTTACAAGGCAGTACAAAATATACAAAAAAATTTGTATCGGTACTTATTCAATCTGACTACTTGAACAAGTATGTAAATTTGCACCTCCACATCCCTATTAAACCTGTAAACAAGCCAGTAAAATAAATGCAAAAATTTTTGTATCAGTACTGATGCCAGAATGAGTATTAACTGTAGAACTGACTGCGGAATATAAGACATTGTAGAAAAACATCTCAGAAAAAAGGTGAACTCAAACTGTAAAATTTGTAGTCACCTTTCTGCAAGCTGATATTTATATATTTTATTCCTCTAAATTTCAAGAATTACGCAGAGGTATCTTGTTAATTGTGCATGTTATGAGAAATGGTTCTAAACATTTTTATAATGATTCTTCATCCCTGTCAAATATAATTACAATATACTGAACAGATTTTCTGAATAGTGCAGTAATAAAAAGGATGATTGACTGCAATTGTATGTAGTAAATGTTGAAAGAATATTTATTTGAAAGCTTTTTTTATTTAAAAAAAAGTTTCATTTTCTGTATTCCTATTTAAATCTAAGATTACTAACTTAGCCTTAGAATACTTTTCCAATTTAGTTTCAATTGTGGGCCGCTTTAAAGAAATTATCAGGGATTGAAAAAGCTCTTATTAATAAAAACGTAAAATTATATTGTGAAAAAAGATAAAAGATGATGTACATTGTTTTTTTAATATACTCTTTTTTTTCTTTCTTTTTTTTTCAAAATGGATTTTCCTTATAAAATTCAGAATTAACATAAGTAAAGTTATTTTTAATGAATGATTCTCACTTAAAATTACGTCATGTACTACATGGGCCATTAGAAAACACCCGTTTACGTAGATCTACAATTCAAACAAGCTCTTTTCTTGTCATTATAATGAAGATTCATCATTTTTAAACTCTTAAAAAGAATTTCTCTGTCTTTCAAATGCTGTAACTCTTAAGAAAGAATTATCCTTAATCAATTATTTAAAAAGTATTAATTTACATTTTTACTACAATATTTTATTTAGTCAAGAGTTCCTACTTCATTTTTTATTTATTGCTTGTGATTTGTTTCATTTTTAGTTTCCCCTGTTAATTCATTTATACATGTAGATCATGTTAATTTTGAATTTTCAATGGTGAGAGGTTTATTTTTTCAATTAATGGTATTTATTTTCTAATATTAACTACTCAATGTCCATATTTGTCTAGTTATTAAAAAATATTAAAAATTCGCAAGACTATTTGGTCTTTATGTTAATTTCACAATTTCTTTATGAAATTATCTTTCATGTTTTGAACCAGTTGCAAAATATTGCAGTAAAATAGTAAACTAAAATATATTTTGATACTTCTATTTAACAATATTTCAAGGAATGCAACAAAAAAAATTTTTTTTAAGCAAATACTTTTATAAAGGGCATTTTCACAGTAAGTTTCTGTTTTTAAATTTGTACCATTTGCATTTTAAATTGCTATTGTAATGCAATGTTTTGCAAGTAAGTAGTGTAAAACATAATTACTAAATCCAATTTATTTCTTATTGAAAATTAAAATTTGGATCTTGTGTTTACTTTAAGAAATACGCCTTTGAGTTTTTCCCTTTTATAATAGGGTTGGAAGGATAACTTATGTATCACTTTATAAAAGGCTTGTAGTTCATTTTCTAAATGCCTATCTTTTTTTTATCTATACCTACAGATATTTTTCTAAGTTTCCAAAACTAAATCTTTTGTCTGTAATATTTTAAAAACAGAACTGTTTTAATTCAATTCAAGCTTTGTATTGGGAGGTTCTTCAATGTGTATTTGCATTGAAAATTATGATGTACTTTTTAATTATATAAATGTAAGAATACTTTGCAATAAAGAAAAATCAAATTTGGTATTTATATAAGTTTAATTATTTATAATTTATATATATAAGGGTATCCGCGCACCTGGAAAGTCATGAATTTCGGTATTGAACAAAATTTGTGACATACTATTTTTAAAAAAAGAAATCATGGAAAGTCATGGATTTAGGTCTCCGAAAAATCTAATTTTTAAAATGGAATCTCCCTCCCCCCAATTTCATCCTGTTCCAAATATCTGAATTTCTAACAAAATCACCACTCAGTCATATTTTATTTGAATATAAAATGATTTTATCATGTTCTTTAAAAATTATGGTGTTCTTTCAAAAAATGAACGAAAAAATATCATTTCTAGGACGAATTATCCTTTAAACTCTCTTCTGTGATTTAAGAATTTTTTTTTAATTTTATCAATTTAAAATTCTAGTTGAAGCAAACCAGTTATTGGCGAATTTTTTTTATTCCGAAATGAACAGAAAAATCAGGAGTATTTCTCTCCTTTCTGATAAACAAGAAAAGTATCTTTAGAATATAATTCTGCAGAAGAAAAAAATTTTTGCTTTTGTATTTTTTTCAGCTATTTTATTGTTTCAATTCTTTCCTTACTCTGTTTTTTAAGTTAAAAATCTATAAAGATGAAGAGTATAATAGTTTTGGTTATACCTATTTCGAATAATGTTATTATAATGCTTTTTTTAATTTATTGTTGCGTTTTCGTTGGAGAAAATAGCAACTTCGTTAAGTCATGAAAAATTCTTGGAATTAGTCATGAAAAGTCATGAATTTGAAAATCTAAAATGTAGCAGATACCCTGATATATGCATACACCATAATTGGTTCCAGTCAACTTCATTCAAATAATTTTCATAATTTAATTATAATCGTGTGCATTATAGTTAACCTTGAAAACTTTGTTTTTAAGAAATTTTACTTAGAAATGATTTAGTTGCATGTTTTGAGGAATCATTTTAATTATCAATGAACAATTACAACTGTTGGTGTTAATATCATAAATTATTAAAAAAATTTAAGTTACATGAAAATGAATCAATGCCAATGAAAAGTACTTATATACATATTATATTACTGTTTATTTCCTTCCGAAGAAATCTGTATTTGAAAATTGTTTTGATACACATTTAAATGGACATTTTTCTACTTCTTACCTTCCCACATTCTTAATTGTGTATGAGTAATTGTGTAAGTGTATCAAAAAGAGTTAAAAATCTCCTTGTTAACTGTATAACTGCCAGCAAGATTTGATTAATTATCAAACAATCTCCTGATACGTGTTTGGATCTAAAAATGGATAGAAAATCCTTCTTGGAGTGACGTATTGTATTCTCGTCTTCTGAACTGAAAAACAAATTCCATTCTAGTTAATGAAATATTTCTTTAAAAAAAATTTTTTTTTTCCTTCCATTTATTCTATGAACTGGCAACCATAAAAAAACCGTTTAAACAAGAAAACAGCATTGATTTTATCTAAAATATTTATTTGATTTTCCGATATGTAATTAGATAGTTACATATCGTTTCGTGAACTCCGTTATTGTAATAAGTTATTACGAAAAAATGAAGCTATTATGAAAACCTCGATATTGCGAACTGAAAGAGAGATGCAAAATAGTTTGTGATAATAAAAATAAAGTGTAATAAAAAATCTATACGTTTTAATCAAATTTTAATTTTAACCATTCAGCAGGGCTGATTGTTCTCCGGAAAAAGTACGGATTTCCGGATTTTTCGTTGACAGTGATCCGGAAGTTTCTGGAGATTGAAGATCCAGACGTTTCACAAAATCATTGATCACAGAAGTTTCCGGAAATCAAATTTTAAAAGGTGGAACTTAAGATGGATACTTTATGATGTATTTTTTATTTATTTTTATGTATTTTTTATATATTTTCCAGATGGATACTTTATAAGCTTATATTCATGATTAATATTCATTTTTTATCAATTAATAGTTGTTATAATCATAAACTCAAGAAAGAGACATATTTGTAAATTTTAATTACTTCTCCAGGTCATCATAGGTATGTGTAAATGGTATGGGTATGTGTAGAATTTTAAATAAACTAAGAAATATTGAGACAAAGGAAAAAAAACCCGATTTAAATGTTTTTCAATTTAAACTGTTTTTTTTTTAAACTCCAGAAATTTTCCGGAATTTCGACTTGGACTCACAATCACCCCTGCCATTCAGTTAAAACTAATTCTATTAAAAATATTCGAATTATAACTGTGTTTTCAATTTAAAAGCTATGGAACTTATAAAGTGATAGTACAGTTATGTGAATATTTATGCATGAATTTTATGTAAAAAAAGAAAACATTTATTTTAAATTATGACAACATATTTACATTTTTACTTTATTTTATGTTTTTCTGCAATCTTTCTATTGCATCACCCTTTTTTTTTCCTGGTATATATCTAGATCCCATAGTTTTTTTAAATTATTATTTCTTGTTTTTCTCAATCCTTGCTTCTTACAGGATCATTATTGTTCATAGTATTCTTCCCCATAAATATCAGTTTCTTTTGAATAAATTTTGAAAATGAATTAGCATTTTCAAGAAATGATTCATAGAATTGTTCAATAAAAGTTTTAAAGAATTAAAATTTAAAAAAGCATTTTAAATTGTACAAAAATCAGAAGAAAGAAAGTGGCTTTCAAGAATTTCATGAAATCGAGTTTTACTGAAAAATGCATTCGACTGAAAGATGTTTTTTTTTTTTTTCTGTTTTGTTTCAAAAATTTAAGCACAGCAAAATTCGCTAAATTTATTCAATTGAAAATTCTGCGACCTAATTACGGTAAAATTCTTCAGTTATAATCGAAATGAAATGTCGAAAAGTGTTCATAAATTAATATTGATTTTTTATAGGGATTTTTGGAATGACTGTTTCAAAAGTTTCAGCACTTAGTGAATTTCTTAGTAAATGCGGGATTGGTTGACTTTCGCGGGATAAGTGTCTTATTGCCTGCAATTCATGAAGACATGCGGATTATGTATATCAAATCAAGAGCTGCGACACTAACATTGCCGAAAAAAGTTGTTTTGAAAATTATACGCCGAATAAAATTATGCACTGTTTCTGAAATTTCTAGCATTTTAAATAGATCAAAACAAGTTATTTATCAAGTGTTGAACAAAGAAGATGATTTCGCTTGAAAACAAGGGGTGGACGACAGCGAGTAATAGTGTTCAGACTAATAGGCGAAATATTGTCGGTGTAACAATGTCCAAGGACACCATTCATGCAAATGTTTCGAAAAAAATTTGCCGCTGCTGCAACCCATGACTTTAACTTCATCAAAAACTAGCGAGAGTGAACTGTGCCAAAAATCACATGTGGTTATCTGTACTATTCAGTGATGAGAAAAAATGGAACATCGATCGTCCTGAAGGCTCGAACTCTTATTGTCATGTCCTTCAAAAAGATCCAAGTAATTTCTTCAGCATGCAGCAATGAGGCAAATTTCTATTGGTTTTAGAAGCATTTGGATTTAATGGATTCTCTGGGGTATACATTCCATTTTCAAGACATGGGAGAAACTGAATGTATATTTCAACTATACGCAGTTCCTCGATGTATGCTTCACGTTTGACAACAAAAAAAAATTTCTCGTCGTAATGTTCATTTACTACATTGACTTGCCCTGGGCCCAGACGTAAATTCAATTAAGAACGCTTGGGGTATTTTAAATTTCTAAATATATAGAAATGGTAAACAATCGAACACTGTCACAACTCCAAGAGCCTATTGAGGGCATTCTTTCCCTACAGTAATATACCAGAAGCTAATTAATTCACTGGAAATAGGTTTATTAAGAATAATTGGGGAATTAATATCCAAGTATAATTATTTTAAGACTGCTAATAAGTGTCATTTTAGCTATTATGCTTGAACTTTTGTGACAGCCTATTTACCAAAGTCATGATAAAATAAATATTTTTCAGCAAATTATTTCCGTTTTTAGTTACGACAAATGAGAATGTCTTTTCTTTAACCTTCTATTGTCTTTAAAAATCAAAATATTTTGCTTGTTGCTTAAACTTTTGAGACGTATAGTTAAAAAGTATAGTTTATTTATCAAAGCAAGATAGTATAGTAAACAAGGTATACATATGTAGCTACATAGCAAACGCGAATGGAATCCAGATGTATTCGTGATATTAAAAAATCGTGAATGAAATTCGTGATATAGAGGTTTGACTGTATTTTAAGCTACCACACAAGAAACAACTTGAACACATATACTCTAAATTTTAATGTTCATTAAAATATTTTTTGTAAAGATGACTAATTCTTATGAGAACAAGTCCTTAACTCCAAGATAGGCCTAACTGAATATCCATTGGATTAAAGTCTTTTGAATAAAGTGCTTGCGCAATTTCTTTATTGAGTCAAGAAAAGTGGCTTGTGTTATTCTTGAGTACTCTTTTATTTCATTGTGAGCATAGTTTATGGAATTTTTCATAAAATTTCCTGGATGTATTCTTGGATAAATACTTATCAGCTTAAAAAGTTTTGTACTTTGCGTTGATAAAATTATTTAGTTTTAAACTTTATATTTGTGTGGTTATTTGGATAAGAAATATTTGGTTTTAAAGTTATTTTTTGTTTACCCTTTAAAAAACTACTGGATGATATCATTCAAATAAATATTATAGGCATCTACACTCTATAACAAAAAACTCGACGCACCAAGAAGGAGTTGTCCGATTGAAACGAAAATTGGTAGATAGGAAAACAATGTACAGAATAGTAAATGATTTAAATTTCATAACAATTGAATAATTTATTGCAGAGTTACAGCAGCAAGTTCAATAAGGTGTTGGCCCGCCTCTAACCTGGATACAAGCTGCCACACGGCGTGGCATAGAGCGATAAAGCTCTCGGGTGGTCTCTTGCGGTATTTCCTGCCAAATTCGATCCAATTGTCGAACGAGGTCATCAACATTCCGTGCCAGATGCAATCGCCTTCCCATCATATCCCAGACATGCTCGATGGGAGAGAGATCTGGTGATCTGGCAGGCCAAGGAAGAGTTTGACAAGCTTGCAGACAGTTCGTAGCAACACGTGCCGTATGTGATCTGGCATTGTCCTGCTGAAAAACCAGCCCAGGGCGCTGCAAAAAGAACGGTAGCAAAACAGGTCTTAGGATGTCGTCGACGTACCGCTGTGCAGTAAGTGTACCTCTAATGACGACCAAAGGGCTCCGGCTGTCAAAGGGAATGGCACCCCAGACCATAATACCTTGTTGAGGGCCGGTGTGGCGTGCAATAGGGAAGGCAGGATCTGCCCTGTGCGTCTCCAAACACTTCTTCGATGATCGTCAGGACACAGTTCGAAGCGGGATTCGTCGCTAAAGACTATACGTCCCCAGTCGGCATCATTCCAGCCTGATCGAGCCATGCACCACTGTGATCTGGCACCAAGAAGCAATCGGATGATTGCTTCTTGGTGCGTCGATTTTTTTTGTTCTAGAGTGTATTCTGGAATTTTTTTTTTTAAAAAAATAGTAAAATGCTGTTAAAAAACTTTTTAAGAATATTTTTTAATGAAGCTCTTAAGTAAATTTGCCTTAGGTTTGCCATTAAAAGTTACCATAGGATATTCCCCCGAGGCCTTTGGTAAAAAATTTTCCATACACACATTTGAAAAATTTTTCCATACGTTTATGGCAAAACTACTGGATAAGTTAGATTCTCAATTATGGAAAATTTTTGCCATACGCGTGTGGCAAATTTTTACCTTAGGCGTATGTTAAGTTATTGCCATACGTAAATAGGAAAAGAATATGGTAAAATTTTAGCATAGATAAAACCTAGTATCCCATGGTATTTTTATATATAGCAAATTCGTGACATAAAATTATAGTTTGTTATATCCTTTGATTAAATTTTTCTATAAGCTGTAGTAACATTACTTCTCAGTCCTATGAAAATTTATAATACAACTACACATAGGAAAATTTATGCATAGACTGAACAATAAATGAGAGTTATTGAATTTCAGGGAGCTTTCGGGGCTTTTCACAATGATTATGCTACAGGAATAATTAAAATAAGAAAAATTAAGATGAGAGATTAAGTTATTAAATATATGAGAAAAGAGAATATTTATCTAAGAAAGTAAGGACATTCTTACCAGACACAATAGCCGGATAATTTAAATCTTTACGACAAAAATTAGAAAACAATAATGGCAATATTAGTAACAAAAAAAAAGTAAAATGGAATGAACTTACAGATTTTTTGGTTCTTTTCTGTTCACAATTATCCAAAATAAATCTCAACGTCAAAGATTAAACAAAATATCGTAGAAAGAAAAAAAAATAGTGCGTGGAGTCCCCCCGCGCGGAAGAAGTTAAACTTCGTAACCTGCGACGTTAATTGTAGAAGAATCAGCAGTCGTAGAAGGATCACTAGTTCTATTCGACGACTCTTTTTCCTGCTCCGCTCGCTTCCGTGCTCTGTAATAACGGTAATATTTCGCATTTTTCCCTCGTAGACCTCTTGAACCAGTGGAAGTGCTTGTGGTTGCCTCATCGTCTCGCCATGGAAAATGTATTTGTATTAATAATGTATGTGAATGCGTCATAATGTAATTTCAAAAGAGGAAACCTAACAATCAATTGATATTCACAAGAGACGTACCTTGACATAACCTTAAATCCGTCGCATTGTCCGTGGGATTGTTTTCACTCATTTTTTTACAATTGGGTATAATATGAAAAAAACACAACTACTTCGATTTAGTAGGAACAACATATGACGCAATGCTAAACGAATGGAATTTAGTTGTTGTTTATTTAGTTATTGTTATTAGTAGTTGTTGTTATTTGTTTTAGTTGTTGTTGTTTATTTAGTTGTATTTAGTTTCAATAACTTTTCTTTATAATGCAATAAAATCTGGCGAGCAGCTGTTTAAACGATCGAACACTTCGTTTGTTTATTTGTGGCTTGAAGTTAGGCTCGCAGAAAATGCCGTTCATGGGTTAAATTTAGTAGGAACAACACAACCTGTGACGTAGGCTATATTATACCCAATTGTTATCCACTAAATTTGAAAATAAAAAAATACTATCCTATTAAATTATATGTGTATCAAATCAAACTAAAAAATATTTATAGAAAAACAATACTTTTATGACTTTTATTATTTTTGTGCTAGTGAGAACCAAAACAATATGGAAATGAATGAGGGAAAACTGAATCCTACCACGTGATTTCCCGGCCAATAAAAATGTATCGTTAAACGTTTAACGCAACCTTGTTGGAAGTCGCATAAAAGAAGTATAACTTCAACAAAATCTAACATTTGATGTTAGCGAATTGTAACCGTTAGAGCTAATCTGATTCTAAATTATCAAGTTGTTTACAAAGTAGTCTAAGTCTAAAAATTTAGAAAATTGTGTCGAAACTAGTAGGATATTGATTACTTTCAGGAAGTTTAAAAATCGATTTAGTCAGATTTTCGAAAAAATAAATAAATAGTTAAGTACTAAAAATTAAAAAAAAAGTAACATCAAAATAATATTAGAAAATAAAAAGAACCCTTTGGTCGAATAATACTCTGTCGAGGTATCGGCACCACGATCATGCCTTGCAGTCGACTAGTCAGCCGTGAAAAATTTTGAAGTTGAAATGCTGCTTTTTCGTTGAAATAATCAAAATTAATTTTAAATAACTATAAATTTCTATAAGGTGGACGAACTTTATTGAAAAGATCTATTGCTTTTGATGGCTTGGTTTAGTTAATGGAAAATTGTTTTGGGTCGTCAAAATTGTAGTAAAACACGCCTGTTGCCAGCAATTTCCACTCTACTTTATGAATAACGCATACGAATAATGTGTTAAAATTAATTTGCCATACGCCTTTGGTACTTCTCTTTAATCGTACCATAAGGCTTTGGTGTCCCACCACATAATGCCATACGAATCCCATGGTTACCCAAGCTTATGGTGTCTTGCCATAGGAATGCCATACAAATTTCTATGGTAAACATAAGCATATGCTGTCTTGCCATATAAATGCCATACGAATTTCTCTGTCTACCATAAGATTAAGGTATTGCCAAATAAGTTTCTATAGTTGCCATAGCGTGTCTTTGGCGAATATTTTCCAAGGGAAATAAATAGTAATTAAGGTCCATAATCATTTATAAAAAACTAGTATATGTTAAATCCAGTATTTTTTTTCTTTTTTTTATTAAGCTGTAAACAATGTACTTTTTTTCCCTTTCATTCGAATACTCCTATTTATATGAGGTTCTGCTATAATTTGTCTGTTACATTAATATCTAAAACTTTGGTCCTTGCTCGATGTAGCTTTTGGAGTTCATTTTAGACCCCTTCCTTTGTACTCTCCGTATATCAAGTACTAATTTAATAACCTAGCTACTTTAAATAACCTACTTTGATGTCTATTACATTTAATTTTATGAAAAATTATGCCCCTTGCTCACCAACCCTCAAAACTGTTTTTTTTTTTTTTTTTTTTTTTTTTTACCGCATTCACCAGTCCCGCTTGCAGTGGGACGAAGTGCCAAGATAGTGGGAAATGAAACCAGATAGTTTATAAGTTGATATTCAATCATGTAAAAGGAAAAAAAAAAACTCAAATTTACAATTCTAATTATAAAAATTAATTGCATTGTTCATCTTTCTGTTTATCTGCTATAGATCATGATTCTGCTTCCAATAGTTTGACTTAAATAAATTAAGCGGTGGGGGAAAAACTTAACAAATATTTTCTTAAATATTAAAATGATCTATACATTTCGTGAACTAAACTAGCTATGCTGGCTCATCTCAGTTTGCTTCTGTATATTATCCAAGCTTTTACTTCTTTTATATTTTAAATGTATCGGCTACTGCTTTCTATTGCTAAACGAGAGGTAGTACTTTGAGGAGAAAGTACACTTACGTAATTTTCAATATCATTTTAGACCAATTTACTATTGAAACCATGTGTTTGGCGCAGAATTTCCCTTTTGGACTTTGTGCCGTTAAATCCAACTTTCAATTTATTATTACAAAATGTTAACATCAATATATACAAGAACAGTAATCATCAATTTAACGTCACTCATATTAATTTACAAAAATATAAACATCAGCTTCCATAATTAAAGTAACTTCCCCAAACAATTAAATTATAGCTGATAGTTTGGCAGACCTTTTAACACACAACAAATCGTGATCAGATTGGCAAAATCAGCAGTAATATTGTTTTCAGATTATTAAAAATAAAATAAATAAATTGTCTGAAATTTTATAACACAACTTTTTGGAAAGTTTTGAACTTTTTCCTTTTGTAAAACGTAAATTTTTCAAAGTACACCAACAGTAATTTTTAAAATTATTCAGATTCTACCATACATAAATTTATTTTAGTGTAAAAGTTAAAAAAGTTTAGAATAACATAATAATTTGCGTTTTAATTCTACAACTTTAAATATCATTCGAGACAGAATGCCATTAGATTACTGCCTTTCATCAATTTAACTCAATTAATGAATTGCATTCTAACTTGCAGTCAGAGGTCAAATATCTCAATATATAAGGGGCGGATATAAATGTACGTGATTCTCAAAAACATGCATAGAATTAAATCAGCCATGCGTGTCCCAATATCTAAAGTTTCAAAGGAAGTTACACTTTCCTATCAACCATTCTTTGACGAACCTGTTTATTTATTTATTTTCCCCCTCTATATGTAACATGTGATGTAAAAATAAAAAAAGTATATTATTCATTAGTTTGGTGAGGTAGGAAAAAAAAAAGATTCACTTTTAGTATACTATTTTCTTCCAACGAGAATATGCTTGGTGTCCTTCGAGTAACAGACAAGCGAATTCGGATTCTTAATGGCTAATAAAATTCAAAATTCTCAGGTAAGTTCATTCTTATGTTTAAAAAAAAGTATGTTCTAAAGCAGTGGTCACCAAACGTATGAAACTTCTGAGCTACCATACCTTTTCTAATTCTTGATGTGAACTACTTGAACTGCTAATTTCTTAAAAAAATTCTTTCTTTTGGTTTGCCTATAAGCTTACATTTTTAGTAAATATGAAATTCAGATAACGCAAACGAAAATGTTCCCGCGATCTACGATTCGGCGATCACAATTTTAAGCGAAGCATCTTAGTCGGATAGGATGCAATTCCAAGATCATGAAAAACCTATATTCTAACATATTTTCTTTGATGCGTAACAAAGACCCGCAGTGGCTCAGGAGTTTTCTCTCCCAAATAGTCTACCCATGCATGAATCACAGCGGTGGCTGGTTGAATTCTACTCCCGGCTCGCACCGACCACAGTGCTGACGTAAAATATCCACAATGGTAGACGGAACATGAGTTAGAATACCTTGCTTAACTAAAATTATTAAACATAATTATATATATATATATATATATATATATATATATATATATATATATATATATATATATATATATATATATATATATATATATATATATATATATATATATATATATATATATATAGCACAAAAATAAATACTAAAAGAATAAAAAGAAAAAAATTAAGAAATATTAATAAGTTTTATTTACTACCAATAAACTGCAATAGAAGTCATAAAATAAGTTCGAAATACAGAGAAAACAAGGAAAAAATTACAGAATAATAAAAAGAGAAGATGAAAATTATTAATACAAAATAAAATGAAATTACATTAAGAAAATTTAATAAAAATCCGAAAAAAGATATAATCATTAGCTCAATAATATCATCAATACAATAGAGTGAGGAGCACTAAAAAGAATGTTATGGCTTTGGCTATATTGATACAATTTTAGAAAGCACTTCTTTTTGCGGATATAATCGTGTGATCTTTTTTTTTAGAATTTTTATTAATTCTTTTTAAAAAAAATTTACGTTATTTTATTTTAATAATTTTTTTTTCTCTTTTCATTATTCTGTGATTTTTTCTATATTTTTCCTACATTTTGAACTCTATGTTTTTTCGATCGTTTTGAACTGTAACATTGTGCACCTTCGCTTCACCCTGAATAAGATGCTAAATTGAACCATATTATCATTGTTCGTTATCTTGGTCGCACGCTAAAATGGTTGAACTTTAATGGAAACTTGATTTCCTTTAACACTTTATTATGGTTACACATATTTGCACCATATAATGGTTCAAATTACTGAGATTATGGTTGAAAGTTGGACCGATTGTTCTAAGAGTTTCATGAAATCAAGAATTAAGATGCAGAACTTTAACTTTTTAGTTAAGGATGATATTTCTGAATTCCGGCTATTCGTATGAAAGTATTTTATATTGTCATGTTAAAATGATGTTTAAGAAGTTTGAAATCTGTCTTCACATTTCACTCAATGTTGGTAGAAAGCTTATTAGAAAACTTGAAAAAAATTAAAACAAAGAAATTGCTCGTTCGAGAATTTTATTGAGCTTGCATGCACCTGTTGTGTTTTCCTGTTTTTTTTATAGATTTTAATAATCAGGGCCTATATTGTACCAGATTCCGTTTTTCGTCATTAGAAAATTAACGATAGTCTAAAAATGTTGATATTTTATTATAAACTTGTTTGAAGAGAAAATAAAAGGCAGATTTAAATAAAGAAATACGCCCTACTTAAATGAACACACCGGACAAAAAATTAGTAACCCTTATGAGAATTTATGAAAAACATTAATTAGTAATGTGTAACACCGCCTCTGGATTTGATAACTGCCAGGATTTTGTTACAAAATGAGTCTACAAGATTTTGCAGGTACGTCGAATCCAGTTTAAGCCACTCGCTGAGGATTTGATCGCGCAAATCTACCAAATTGAGACGAAGCTGATTTCGGCGTTTCACCCGTTGTTGCAACATGTCCCTCAAAATTTCAATGGGGTTCAAGTCAGGTGATTTGCAGGCCATTCGAGATGTAATTGAGTGTCTGTATGTTCATAAAACCAGTCACATATTTTCCAGCCCTATGAATTTTGCTGTTTTCATCTTGAAAAATAGGGGTATGGACGGCATACTCTTCATGAAGATGTTGACTGGAAGATAACACCTGATCATCCACAATGTTCAAATAAACATGTTGGTTCATGTTAGTGGCCACCTTAGTGAGGGGCCCAATCCATAATAAGAAAAACACCCCCAAAACATGACAGACCCATCTCCGGCTTGAACCTGACCTTGCACGCAGTCAGGATGAAATACTTTATCTGGTCTTCGGTGCACTCGACGACGTGCGTTATTTAAATAAAGGCAAAAACGTGATTCGTCAGACCATATTACATTCCGCCAGTCAGCAACTGTCCACGTTGAGTGACAATAAATAAAATATTGTGGGTAACTTACGAAAATCGAGCTTGATAGTTTCGGTTATGTTAATTTTAAATAAAGTTTATTTTGAAATTGGTTGCAAGAATTTCTTATTAAATTTTAAAGAGAGAAAATGAAAAGTCGATGGTTTTCGAATAACAATAAAAAATCAAAATGAACCCCAGACTTTTTATCTGCTTTTTCTTTAAATTGCATGCAAATAAAGTTATAGGTTAATAGTTTATAAGTTACATGTAATATTTTATTTATTGCTTTTTTGAAGGCCAATTGAAATAGGTTTTGTAAAATTTTGAAAATTATTTCAATTTATAAATTTTTTTGAGTGTTTTAAGATTTATAAGTCTTTAAAAATAATTGCACCTTATTTTTACCCCAGAAACGTGTTTTAAAAGCACAACTGCAAAAAACAATAAACACGTGGTTTCAAATAATTCTAGGGATGCTAATTCGGTGACGTAGCACCGATCAACATACCATTGAAGTTGATGACTGAACTTGCAAAAAATAATTTAACATTAAAGAACGTGTTATAAAATCTTAAACAGAATTTTACAGTTTTATTTATAACAATGGCTAATGTCAAGCTAATGCTAAAAAAATAATTTTCAAGCATTTTTCCGGAACGAAATTATTAATATTTTTAAACGTATTTGATGTCCAAATTTCAGAGCCCAGCGTCAACGGTTCTGGAGTCACAAGGGATTCAAAATAGCGTTTTGCAACAAAGATAGACAAAATACTGAAAAATATGCATATCAGGAAGATTTCGCAAATTTACTTTACATTCCATATGCTCCAGTACGTAGGATTCGAAGCAACTGCGCATGTTCGTGTCAATTTCAAAGCGTGTGTTGGTCAGCAAATTTCAGCATTTTATTGAATAGACAAATTTTTTTATTTATTTTGCATAAGTATACATTAAATATTCAATAATACATTAAAAATCAGCGTAATATATCTTTTCTGAAATAAAATTATTTAGTATACAAAATTTACACTAAATTCTAAATCAGTTATTCTTGTGTGAGTACTTAACAAATTGGTCGTAAAGCCCACTTTAATTTTTAAAGAGTATTTGAATTTTTCCAAAAACAGTTTTATAGGTGCTGACTTTCACGACTCGGAATTGCAGACTTGACAAAAACTTCTTTCCCTCTCGCAATAAAATAAAATAAATAAATGAAACAGCTATATTATTATTATTATTTATAGATTAATTGCATAAAATTTGATTTGTTACCTTAAATTATCTATAAAATGAAGTTAGGTGCTAATTTAATCCCTTCATATGATTGAAAAGATGTTTTTACTCTTTTTAGGCCAATGAAGGGGAACCATACACAGGAAAGAAGAAATCGTATTTAGAACAGCTTTTGAGCTTTGTTGAATTTAAAGAAAGTATTTGTTACGTACGTCAAAACTTTATTTATTTTAATATGCATATTTAAATGATTTGTTAGACGAAATAATACTTTTAATTCCTTCGAAACTTAGTTTTATTCAGATTAATTTTGTTTGAATGAAATCATGATGAATCATTAGGGAAATTCTTAATAAGACTAAATTAATTTGCTAGGTTTATTAAAAAAAATGAACAGATTCAAAATATTAACATTAAATGAGATATGGAAAAAAGATACGAATTTCATAGCATAAAACTTTGATTTCTCTATTTTATTTTATGTTATTTTTATTTTATTATATTATTTTTTGTTCATAAAATTGTTAAATATTAAGCAAAGTACTAACGAAGAAGAAACTAAATAAATAAAAAAAGAAGTAAAGGGAAAAAAAAACACCTCAGCTGTGAGAGTTATAGTTATATCCGCGGGCTACTTATGCTTGAAAAATTATTTAGTGTTGCCATTAGAAATGCCATATGATAAAATAAAATTTAAATTAAGCAAACGACTTTTCTCATTGGGGTTTTTTTCAAACGATATTTTTCGCCCATTTTATTTTTCCTTTAATTAATTGAAACATTTACATCGTCTGATTTTAATTTTCATCTAAAGTGATTGTTCTTTTATAAGCAAGCATGCCGTTACTTTTGTTTCATCGTTTCGAGTATTTACAGTGACTTTAAACATCTGGAGTCGCATGTAATGACTGGTTGGTAAGATTTTAACTTTTCAAGCAACTGCAAACCCATTTTTTTAAAAATAAATTAAATAATAAATGAAGACAGAAAATAGTTGCTAGAATTAAATGAATATTTCTGCAGGATAACGTAACAATCCATTAAGGAAAAAGTACTAGGGAAAGATTTGACGATATTTACTCATATCATAGTTTTGAAACGTTTTAACCATAGACCTGATCCAATCGCTATAAATATTTGCGTAAAACAGTTTGTATGACAAATTATTGCCATGAGTGTCGAAAAACGAACGAAGTCGATTTGAAAGAGAACAATTAACACGCTCTTGTAGTATTGAACCAAATCTCTAGAGCAATTGGAAAATTATGAAAATCTTAGTTATGCCATATGCTCAGAATAATTCACAAAATTCCAACTCTTTTTTTTACTGGTCAGTTTTTTTATTAGTTTCAAGTTAAAAAGAATATTTTTTTAAAAATTAACCAGTTAGTATATTTTGTAGGTTTTAATTGAAGTCCACATTAAATTAAAATAAATTTTTTTCTTCTGTTTTTGCTCTATTGATGTAAATAGTCGTTTCAATCAATTATGACTAAAATAAAATGAGTTCTTTTATTCTATAATTTTCATCAATATTAAATTAACTAAAATTTCCTGAGTCTTGTAACATTTATCAAATTGAAATATTGCATAAAAATTTATTTTTGTGATCTTCCTTTAAATAAATCTGAGCTTTCTTATTTTTGTAGATTTATTACTAAAATTATAATTTTCGTTATTTATTGAAAGTCTTGCTTTATTTATTTAATATTATTGTTAGTGTTCTCATTAAATACCCCTTCAGAGTCTTTTGTTGCATTGTTTTTGTTTTTGCTAGTTTATTTCGAACCTAGTTCATATCGACAATAATTTTTAAGCATTTTTGACGATTTCCAGTAATTTATTGTATGATTTAAAATTCGAATAAAGTTTTCATCTACTAATTTTTTAGATTATTTGCCGAATTTCAGAAATAAAAAAGGATATACATGCCGATATTGAAATTGGTTACTCTGTTCGTGAATGTGATTCACTGCTTGAGGAGCAAGACAATTTAGAATTGAGATGTACTGTAAGTAATTCTGTATTGTAATCATAAAAATTATAGTATAATGTATTGAGCAAAAATCTTTATTTTAAAAGCCAGAAACACGCAGAATAGACCATATCATATAAAAAAAATGTAATTATAATTTGATTTATTTTTTTTATTGGTGTTAAATTGTCAAGTTTCTCTAGAAATACATATCTAATCAAAAATCTGAGTATACACTTGCAAGATATTTTCATGATCATTAGATAAGCTTTTTCAAAATGATAAACTAGTATATTTTTAATTATAAACTAATTATGAACTATTATATTTTTAATGATAAACTAGTTTACACATTTCCGGAGCTGTCTCCATTTTAAACAAATTGTATCCCATTTTCATTTTGCTATTACATCGCCATCTACTGATTAAAATGCAATAATGCAGGCCTAATTATGAAATTTATTTCTAGAGAATCTGATTTCGTTATAAAAATGGTCGTACAACTTATTTAAGATTTTGAATTTATTATTCGCCTCATCGCCAAGAAGGTGAAGTAGGGGGATTTAGTTGTTTGAAAATATTTCGCCTATATAGATTTAGTTTTACAATTCAATGCACATTTTTCGAGACATTTGTTTCTATACCTTTTGGACAGCATGAATATTTTTAGAATTCTTGACAAAAGTTAAGTTAAAAAAATATGCTTAGCGGGTAGCAAAAACGTATTTAAGCAGGGAAAAAATAAAAATGCTAACAAAGTATATCGAATTACTAGTGAGGAAGGAGAAATTAGAACGACTAAATCAGTTTATTTGCCTAAAAAAAGCTTGAAGTTTCTCTAAAAAACAGTTTTCAAATCCTCTCAGTTTCCTAAGACAATCAAACAGGTTCGGTTGATTTAATTTGTCTTTGTAGTGATTCTTTATATTTTGATATCGCTATTTACTTAATTAAATATTAATCAGTCACTTTTAATGTAAGTATCTTTCTTACTCTGTTTTTGATAAAGATTCTTAAACAATATATTAGGGCAGTCATAACCGTGCAGTTTGTTTGTTGATGCTGTAATATAATCGATGACTAAACCATTATTAAATTATAACTAAGCATTAAATTATTGAATTATATATAATTATTAGAAAAATTAATAGAAATTCCGATGCTTATAAATTATCTAAGAACACGTATTCTAATTCAAACTTTTAAAAAATTTCACAAATACTTAATGCAAATTTTTAAAAATTACTTAAGAAATTGTTGTAAAATTTTATTTTATAGAGCGTTCGTACTTATGTATATGAGTCTATATGCACTGTAAAAAAATTCCAGATCAAATTTCACAGTAAAATTTTATACAGTAATTTTTACTATACCGTTTATTTAATTACAATGATTCAACGATTTTACAGTAAATATTATGGAAATTACGGTACATCAGGTTTTTTGTTCTGTAAAACTTAACGGTAAAAAAGACAACCACCCTGAGTGTCTGTCCCTGAGTGTGATTCGATATGGAATTTTAACATTGTGGTGAGCTTAGATACAGTGTTTCCCAAACTTATGACTTTCGTGTACCCTTTCTAAATTTTTCGTAACGCTGTGTACCCCTAATAAAAATATTAATGCATTTTTTACTATAAAAAATTGCACAAAAGTTACAAATCACAACTGGCTGTTGACACCACTAATTATTAACTGTCAACTTTGCAAAAAATAGCAGATAGAAAAACACGTAATCGTAAATTTTCATGGCTAGCTTTGTTTTTAAATAAAAATTCTTGAAATTTTCGTTTGTTGCAAGATATTTCGCATAAGAACACGTACCCCCGCTAAACTGTTCAAGTACCCCTGCGGGTACGCGTACCACACTTTGGGAAACACTGGCTTAGAATAAAACATGTCCTGAGAGAAGCAGTTTAGTTAATTGAATCATGCTTAATAAGTTCAATGTTTGCTTTCATTTATTTTAATCATCAATGCACGTCAAAGTTAACCAATTCTTAATTACTCTATTATTACCTTATTGATTTCGTGTGAACTAATTAAAATAAATAAGTTATTAGCCAATAACGTTTTTTAAGATTACTAATCAGAATTTAAAGTTTGGTTACGAAATGGTATGTATCATGAGACACTGAGGAAAAAGTATGGTAAAAAATACCAGAATATGGTAAAGTTTACCGTGGTTCTAACTCTATCGGAACACGAAAAAGCACGGTAATTTTTACCGAAGAGCTTTGATAATGATTTCGATCAAATTAACTATAAAATATACTTTTATAAAGTGTTATAAAATTTGGCAAATGAGGTAAAATTTGGTAATTTTTATAATTATGCCTTGGAGCTTTGGCATAAAAACAGTTTATTCGCTTTACTTTTCAATTTTGTATATTTTACTAAATATGTGTTAATAAGAATTATAATTTTGAAAACCAACTATTTCGGTAAATGGTTACCATATGAGCTGCAAAATACCAAATGAATGGTTTGAATAACGTATATTCAGGTTTTTTAAACCAGAATTATGTATATTTTTTACCAGAAATGTCACTACCCTACAGTACCTTAATTTTACAAGATTTTCAAATTTGTAACTCTTCTTTAAAGGGACATAATATAAAATTTAAAAAAACGCTATTTTCAGGATATTTACAGTAAATTTTCAGAGCTGAGGCAGCAAGCAGAGGAAGCTATCAACGATAAAAACTTTCTGGTGAAGCAATTTGTAGATTACGGCAAAACATTAGAACAATCTTGTTGCTCCCTGGCGTCGACCCTTATCAGCAGAAGAGAAGTAATATTCCATTCAGCGAAATTTCACACGTTTCTGTATGAAGTAAGTTTTGTGTAGATATCTCTATATATCATGAAAAATTAATTGCCATCTTGTGCATTCTTATTGGGCAGAAAAATCATTCCCAATAATACTTGTAAAAAAATTCCAAAAATCTTAGATTGTCTTTAACATAAAACTAATAAAAAGCTATATCTGTTAAAGAATTATTTAACCCTTACTTGTATGTATTTCTAATGACACTCGGACAATCCAAGCTCGACAGCCTTCGGCCTTTTTGTGAATTTAATCAAGAAGGTGCGCCTTTCGTTTAACAAGAGAGCACCGTAAGGGTGAAAGTACGTTTTTGTTCCGAACTCCACGGTTAGATGGCAGCAGCACTCATTCGTGAGGTTACTTCCTCCATTTAGACATAGATCTGAAGGGGAAGGGAAATTTTCTCCAGATCGCTGTACCAATGGTACTGCTCAGCTACCGACTACAAGACTTTAGATACCTCAGATTTTACGAGCAAAGTATATTTCATGTACTTGGTAGCCTTTACTTTGCAATATTTAACAGTTTCATTTATTTGTCATCCTTTCTTAATATTATTCTATGCCATAGCTAATTTTCTTTTGACTTTCATTGTTATTCAAAAGTAAAGGCTTAAATATAATGTATATTGTTTCTTAAATATAAGGAAAACGTATAATATTACTTTTTGACATTTTTTGATGACGTTATTTAGTTACCGTTTCAGAATTATTAAAAGGTAAATAAGTTATGATTATTTTTAAATAATTTTTTTGAGAATACATTTTCAGTGAAAAGGTGTTCAGTCAACATATATTACTAAATTATGGATTACAAAAATAAGAATTACAAAATAACCATTTGAAATTCAAATAAATTGGAAGGTAAACGCTTTATCCCCTGAGCTATCCCGACTCCTTATAAGCACCGTTGAACAAACAACGACTACTAATGTTCAACTCTGTAATCTTTTAATTTTGAACCTAATCCAGAAGACAAAGGAACTCCTGGATCAAGCATTGGGAGAAATTTGCCTTCGTGAAGGACCTTTTGATGAAACTAAACCGCATTTGTGTTACCTAGTGAGGAAAACCACGAAAACCTCTCATGGTTAGCCCGACGGCAAGGGGACTCTATCCTATCATTCGTCGACCACTGAGGATATTTTACGTCAGCACTGTGCACTGTCGTGTATGGAAAATATAGCCGCAATTTGGAAAATATGGTGCCAATGGTTTAGTTAGGAAGAGATCGAAAACTTTTATTCCTCAATGTTAACTTGAAGTTTTGCGTATTGCACCGTATCTCGAAAGCTGTTTTTGTGAATCGAAATTATTTTGCACACACTTATAAAATTCATTTATCTAACGATGATTCTACGGAGAAAAATAATTTTAATAATCATTTATTAATTTATTAAATTATAGTCGCACAGTATAAAAAAATTTTATGTAAATTCTACTAATTCAATTTTAAACGGCAAAATACAGAATTTATCTGAAATTGATTAAATCGTTTTTGAGTCAGCAAATTTTAAAAAAGTATTATGTTATTTGAAATTTAAAAAATTGATTTTTTAAAATCGATTTTTGTTTGTAATATTGCATTTAACACGGCTTTATAAGCTTACAGTTTTAAAATGATTGTCATGATCATGGGCTCAAAATTTGGGTCTCACGGACTCCCTCTTGATCTTTGACCATGTCTTGATCATAAGGACTTGATAACTTTTTCATTAAAGTACGTAAAACATGACCAACAAGTGCATTATTTGAAGTGTCTTTCTTCCATTTTTAGAAAATTAAGAAAAGTTGCTCATTTTTCTCGGTCAAAGCTTTTTCTAAAGCATTTAGATCCTGTTCCCATCAGATATGGAAATTTGAGTGTTTTGATTCATTTACCTTCTAGTAGTTAAATCAATATACCCGTTTCGAAGCTACGCTGTCAAAAATTCTGAGTCAAATTACGGTAAAAAATACTGGCACCCTGAGTGCTGGATTCCACTTTTACCACGAAATCTTAAGTACCGAAAAATCTGATATATCATAATTTTAACTGTATTATTTACTGTATATTCATTGACTCACTGTAATTAATTAAATATTACTGGAAAAATTACGGTATGAACTTTTACAATAAAAATGGATTATACAGATGCTGCAATCTAAGTGCCAATACTTTTTACCGTAAATTCCACTTTTACCGTAAAGTTTTACGCAACAAAGAAAAATCTGATATAACATAATTTTTACAGTTATATTCATTGTATGTTTATTGAATTACTGTAATTAAATACTGTACGAATTACGGTATAAAATTTTACGTAAAAATGGATTTTACAGAATCTTTACTGTAGGTGCGAGTACCTTTTCACCGTAAAATCCACTTTTAGGGTAAAGTTTCACAGAACAAAAAAATCTGACATAACATAATTTTTACAGTTATATTTACTGTAAAATAACTGAATCACTGTAATTAAATAAATATTTCCGTAAAAAGTACAGTACTAAGATTTACGGAATTTTACGGAGTCATTGGTGTTTTTCACAGTGCAGTTTGAGATATTTTTCACAATTTTTATTTCTTTAATTACAGTAAAATATTCACTATGTTTATCAGTTTGTAAGGGAAGGTGCTTAGTCTTCCTGCAGTATGCGAATAAATACAAAGTAAATTGACGACACATTTAATATCTACAGTTATTTACACATAAATATATAGTTATAAGCATGATTGATCCCGGTTATTAAATACATTATTAATGAGGAAAAATATTTACATCCATTATTTCTTTAATACCCAAATATATAGAACGTCAGGATTATAATTAAAATTGTGTTGTCCTAGCAACGAGCTGTTTTCCTTTATGAGGGGCATTCAAATGAAACCCGGTCACTAGTGCAAAGTAATGGTAACGATTTTATTAAATCAGAAATGCAGTTATACACAGTGTACATACTCAAAAATAGTCGCCAAAACTGTTGTCACATTTATCCCATTGCGACACTAGCCGGTCGATTCCATCTCTGAAAAAGATAGTAGGCTGCTGTCGGATCCAGGCCTGGACCCAGTCACACACGTCGTCGTCCGATGTGAATCGATGTCCGCGAATAGCTTGTTTTAGAGGTCCAAAACATAAAAGTCACACGGTGAAAGGTTTGGACTGTATGCAGTGGCGTGCCAACTTTTTTTTGACTGGGGGGGCGAGCCAATGCAAAGTCATAAGCTTTGCTTGATTTAATATTTTAAAGTTAGTTGTATTATTTAAATATTGTAATTTGTCTAATTGCAATTATATAAACTATTTCCGTTGTTTATGACGACGATGATTTAACTATTACATCCACACCAATTTAGTTAACAAAAAATGATTTATCAATCCGAAGCTAATTAAAAAGAAAAAAAGTATATTAAAATGTAAAAAATTTAATTAATGAATTTTATAATTTTACTCCTTTAAACTTGTTAATGCTGAGCAATACATTTTGTCGATACATTTTAATCAAAATGACATAGAATGGTTTTTCGCTCCTCAAAAACATATTGAATTAAAAATAACTTGTTATTTAAATTTTGATTCTAGCATAGATTTGAATTTAATCATGAATATAAATTTTCAGTTTACAAAAAAATGGAAAATTAACTTTATCATAATTTTGATGATAAGCACAAGGTATAAAAACATTAAAATAAATGAAGGAGTAAAAGAGATTGATTTCTAAAATTAAATCTTATTTTAAAATGACTTTGAATTTTAACAAGTCTTCTGATTTTTCTGGTTAATTCCAAGGTAACGCTTAAAATGTATACAAAGAAAAAAAAATACAATTTTAAACATATAAATATGCAGTAATTTAATGAAGTAGAATTAACTTTATCATATTAAGTTTTCATGATAAAGGACTAGGGATGAAAAAATTAAAACAAATGAAGGAATTAATTTCCAGCTCGCCATATTTAAATATGTTTCTTATCTACAGAAGTATAATCTAAACACATTATAAAGTTATAACCAAAAATTTTATTGTATATTAGAGGCTACGTGCTTTTTTAACTTAAAAATGCAATGTTATTTTTTGAATTATAGCTATTCGAAACAAAATTGTCGAGCGAAAAAGACTAATGGAAATTTAAAAGAATCTTTCAAAAAACCAAATGATATTGGGAAATTATGTTATATACTTTTAAAATATTTAAAAATTTTCAAGTATAAATTGAATGAAATATATTTAAAGAATTTAAAATGTTCTAACAAAATATAGAGAAAACAATTAACAAAAATATCATTAACATAAGCGTAAAAGCAAAAATCCGATAAAAATGAAATCTAAAAAAATTATTACAACTAAACAAAGACTAAATCTGAAAAATTTGCTGTACTTATTAAAAATTTGTTGTATTATATAACATAGTTTTTATTAAGACTTATTATTTTATTAATGAGAATAAAGAGTTACTGGTCACAAAATTGATCACAAAAATTCCCATTTAGCTTAAAAATTTTTGAAAAATAACAAGGACAGAGGAATAGAAATTATTATAGAGAAAATAAAAATCCGAAAAAAAATTATTTTTAAAAATAACTGACAAACAATCAAAGTAAACTACGAAGTTTGAAAATTAAAATGTTCGGAAAAAGTATTTCAATAATACATGACTAAATATAGAAAGAATATTCAAATAGTGTAGGTTTATTCATGAACAAGAAGAAAACTAAAGTAATGAGAATAAATCAAAAGAAAAATGACAAAATTAAAATCGAAAATCACGAAATAGATGACATAGAGTCATTTAGCTATTTAGGTTCTATTGTAGATAAAAAAGGTGGAAGTAGCGAAGATATTAGACAGAGAATAATCAAAGCAAGAACATGTTTTAAGGGATTACATAAATTTTGGAGAGAGTCAAATATTGAAATAAAGACAAAAATAGTTGTTTACAAAGCTATTGTTAGAGCAGTACTATTATATGGCGCAGAAACCTGGAAACAGACTAAGATCGAAATACAAAAATTAGAAACCTTTCAAAACAAATGTTTAAGATTTATTTTTAAAATTTTCTGGCCTTACAAAGTATCAAATCAAAATCTATTAAAGAAAGCTAAAATAAAAACAATCGAAGATGAAATTAAAAAACGAAGATGGAGCTGGCTCGGACATATCCTTAGAATGCCCAAAGAAAAAATTTCATCTGTTGCGCTTACATGGGCCCCTGATGGTAAGAGAGCAAGAGGAAGACCCAGACTTACCACCCAGCGCATGTTTTTGGGCGAATTAAAAGAATGTGGAATATCTGGCTGGGAGGAAGCAAGATCTATTGCTAAAGACAGGAGGCGTTGGAGGGATATGCTGGAGGCCTTAAGTGCCCAAGGCACGTAGAGGATAAGTAAGTAAGTAAGTAAATATAGAAAGTAAATAATGTCAGACAAAAATCGTAATTACTGAGCCAGGTATACCTGCAAAAAATGCATCAAACTATGTCTGACGCACAAAAAAAAGGAATAAATTAAAAGATTACTGATCATCACTGAACAACCTTAGAATCGTCAGCCCTGTGTATAACAAAAATATTCAAATCGCAAACATAAAAAGGCTCTAACTGCTCTGACTAAATTGTCGAACTGTTTTTTTTCCTTCCAGATTACAGCTATCCCATTATTTTAAGGGTCAAGAATCTGCATACGTTGATTGAAAAAGTTTATTCAAAGCAAGTACGTTTTCGCGGGGGAAATTTCTTGACTCTTAAAATCGTCTACCCTTACACTAATTATTTCGCATATTTAAAGTCAGATTCCCGAACTATCCGAATTGAGTCCTATGAAAATGCGATTGTTTGATCTAAGAGTGCTCGCTTTGTTTATTTATTTATTTACGCTCAATACATTGTTTGATTTTGCTACAAAATAGAAAACTTTAACCTCTTGCTAGTTCACGTACATAAATAATTATTACCTGCACTGCACAGAATCAAAAATTAAAAGTGCGTGAGCATGCGAGATATTACAAGAAAGTGCTAAACCTCACCACTCAAGTAACGAAATAACTTTTAAATTTGAACAAAATAATAATTTGTGTTTGCGCGGTTTAGCCGTTTCTGTACATGTTCCGTAAATTTTCACATTTAACTGACCAATTAGAATATGAAAAGACAATAGCTTTCTTTTATCCTTTTTTTTATCGCTTTTCTAGTAAAAATAATGTGATGCAAAAAAAAAAACTAAATATAATTTACTACTAAATGGATATTGAATTATTTTAATAATTCTTTATAAAATTGAGCAATGTTTTAAACTTTTTTTTTAAGATTTGGGTGTCAATGTCGACGATGAATATGTGTTTGCTTCTTCTAAATGCTACAATTAATAATTTTAGTTGAGATTCCTCAAAATTGTCAGGAAATCGCATGAACAATTGGAACTTAAGCGAAGATTTTCGTTTTAAGAGATCCTGAAAATTGATTAGTAGAAGAGAAATTGACATTGAATGTATTAACTATAAAATCGGTGATGGCTCCCGATTTCTTCTTTGCCCAGGGACTTCTTTTTTCTCTTTCAGACGAAATCTTAAAATAAATTATCCCATTTTTTTCTTTGGTGCATACTTCTATATTCATTTTTGCATATTTTTAGCTTTCTGAAATTATTTTATAAGAAATAACTTTTTTTTTGTACATAAATTTCAAAATTCTAAAAAAATTTCTGAAGTTAATTTTTAATTTTTAATTGAACTATAGGTTATAGTTTTATTATGTTACGCAAACTAAACGAAAAACAATTTAGTTATAGAACTTTTAAAATTGGATAAAATGAATTTGAGAACTGATGATAAAAACGACATGAGACGTGCGTTATTTATGTTAATTGATGAAACAACAATCTTATAACAACAACAATCTTAAAGCCAAAGTTTCATTGATATTGTCTATCAAAGAAAATTTTTTTAAACAAAGCTATTAAGGCTACAGGCCATCAAATAAAACCAAAATATTTTGATTCAGATTATTATTATTATCCGGTATACAGAAAGACAGGTATGATGGAATTAACAGGTCAGACTCTGAAAATTGTATTTCGAAGGTTTTATAAAATCAAAAAATGGATTTAATATAAAATGTAAACTTTGAAGAAAGTATAGCTCTGTCTATATATAATATGGTTACCATATGACGTATTAGATTAAATGATATTGTGAAATTAAAAAAAGAATAATAACAGTTGGAGCTAATTTAATTAACTAAGTTATTACTTTATTATTATTTTCAAACTTAATTTTTCAGACAATTTTAGTAATTATCTGTATTGTTGTATAAATTAAGTTTATAAAACTGGCACATATATCACTTATGGGCAATGGAAGCTCATAACTTAAAATTAAATAAATAAAGTAATCATAAAAAGTCTTAAATAAAGTATCCCTAGTCAACAAGCTAATTATAATGCAAGTCATGAAGTGTCAATTTCATAAAACTTCTTGAATCTGTTTAATATATAGTTATAAAAAATTAAATTACTTATTGATTTCAAATTAAAAATTTTCAACACGTTTTATAGAAATTGAATGAAATTTTACTGTTTTATGTATCACATATGCTCTCCTTTTAAAAAGCCTCTATAAAAAAATATTCAGCAGTTATATAATTAACATCGAGCTAAAAATAAAGTTACGTTACTCCAGTGTGTACAGGGACCTAAAAATATGGCTATATTTTAAAGAAGATTCTTTTTTGAATAATTTGCCTATTGAAACTTCTGATCAGAAAGGCATGTAAATATATATATTCGCGACGTCATATATGAGTAAACAATCATGACAGGGAACTATTTATTTATTTGAAATTCCAAAGCAAATATAATACCAAAGAAAAAGGTTATATAGCTTTTTTCCTAAATAAAAAATTCTTTTTAATGGCTTGTCTTGACAATGAATTTTATTTGCTTCGGATTTTTAAAGAGAAAAATAAAATAAACAAAAATATAACACAATAACATATAAATAACATGTATAACACATAATACATATATAACATATAATATAACACAAAATGCGGAAAAATAAATGAAATTTAAGTAGTTTTATGTGTAGTATTTTTCTCATATTGTTCCAGTTTAATTTATCTGGATTTAAGTCGTAATTGTCATGTTTAAAACGGAAAATAAAAATATTCAATTGATAAAGAGAAATATTCACATTTTTAAGAAATGATGAATTACAATAGTATTGATCGCATTAATTTTTTAATCTCCATCAACAGCATTTATAATTTCAGCATTAAAATTTTTGAAAATTAATACTATAAATTCAGAAGAAATATTCATGAAAAAAGCTTTCACAAAGTTAATTAACACAATTTTAGCATCCTATGAAATTATGATTTAAATAAAAAAAGACTGCAAAAATTACGCGGATAATTTTTCCCCCTCCAATGTTACGGAATGTGTTTTACCCTCCATTATTGCCCCATTCTTAAAAATAAGTTTTTTGTTTAATTAAAGTTTTTATTACTGAGAATAATAAAATATTATGAAAATTTTTAATGAACCTTTTTTAAAGAATAATTTTTTAACATTTCTATTGTTAAAAATAAAAATGGTAGTTAATTTGTTTGTATTAAAATAAAAATTATCATTATTTAAACGAATTATCCTTATTTATACAAATTATTGTTGGTGTATAATGTTTTTTTTAATTGGTTTATTTCACATGAGAGAGAGAGTAAATGTATAACAGATTTGGTGTTAGAGTTCTGCTCTACGTAATCATATGATATACATAATATAATAATAGTTATCATATAAGATAAAAATAAAGTTGTAAATTTAAAAAATTAGAAAAAGGAAAAAGAAAAACACCTTTCAGAGCTGATATGATGCATTCTCAATCGTGTTATTTTCCTGCTTTTAGAATCAATAGTTTTTCGGTCATTTTTATTTATTTATTTTTAGTATATTAATCTGCAATGAATATCACTTTTGTGCCAAAAGAGCAGAAGAAAATTAATTTCAATAAAATAAAGACATTGATGATCTTAAGGAACCGATATTAAATTGTACCTCCTAAAAGTTGAAGAATAATCGAAAATACGAAAACAAATTTTTTATTTCAAGGTACTTTATTTATTATTTTTTTATTGACTAGGATTTTCTTAAAAAATTAAAGGTTGAATTTCCTTTTCAAATAAAAACAAAGTTTTTAAAAGTAAAAAGAATTCAAAATATTATTTAACAATTAAAAAAAATTAAATTCGTAACATAAACTAATCCATACACCAACAACAAACGGTAAAATCATGAACTAATGTACTATTTAAATGTATTTGATATACGAACAACTATCTGAAACAATTCAAATAGTACATAAATGCATAATTATTAAAGCATTAAATAATTTAAGGAAATGAAAACATTTGCTTACCTCTTTCGATATCTATTTTACGTTTCCTTGTTATTTAATTTATCAAACTGATGTAAAAAAAATAACGACAACAACAACAACAGAAAAAACAACCAAATAATTTAAAACAATTAAACAAAATAAAAAAATATGCTTTCTTTTGAAATTGATAACTTAAATTATGTAATTAAAAGAGCTAAAAAAAAAATTTAACAGAGAGCGTTTATTAAAGTTAGTCTAAGAAATGTCTCATCACAAAAAGACCAGACCAGAGAAAATGTCAACAAGTCCTCCCCAGTTTAGATCCCTTAAAAGCTTAAAACACCTGTTTTCTCAGAAAATCTAGATAATTGCTTGTTTGAGACGATTTACGAAGAGATATCCAAATAAGATATGTTTCTGTGGATATCTGACATTTTAAAAAGAGGACAAAGGAGCAAAAGGCCATAAAAATGAAAATTTAAGAAGCTAAGTACTTTTACCCTCAGTGTGTAACATGAGGTGGCTGTTTTTGAGGAGTCAAATAACTGTCTTTGGGGGGAGGGGGTTTGGCCACCAGAATTATATGCCAAAGTGGATGGAAAGGAAATTGTTGAAAGTCAGGGGTGGCTTTGAAACCAATTTTTATCAGTGAAGGTTGCATTTTATTACTCTTTCCGCCAGGGAAGGGCAAAAGAGATGAAGTTGGGATGAGATTTTCTTTTAATTATATAGAAAGTTATACATGAAAAAAAAGTCTTTGTCTTAAGAAAGTTTTTTAGACAGTTTTTTTTTCTTTCTGAAATTACCAATTTAACTTAATTTTATTTTCACGAATGTTTAAATTTCAATAAGGGCAAAGCAAATTATTCGCCTTTCAATTAAATTTCAGAGGAAAATAAAAGTTTTAATTTCAAAAATAGCTTTAAAGTAGAAAAAAAAACAGTACTTTTTTTCAAAAGTTACCAATTTAACTTGACTTCATTCTCACGAATTTCCGAATTTCAGAAGTGGCTAAGAACACTATTCACCCCCTCAATTACATTTCAGAGGAAAAAAATATTTAAAAAAAAAACTTTAAAGTTGAAATTTTTTCTTTCTAAAATTACCAATTTAACTTTATTTTCACGAAAGGCTAAATTTCAGAAGGGGCGAAGCACATTTTTCGCTCCCTTATTTTAAATTCCCAGTAAAATAAAGTTTTTGATTTCGAAAATAACTTTAAAGCAGAAAAAAAATAGGGCCTTTTTTCTAAATTTATCAATTTAACTTGACATTATTTTCACGAATGGCTAAATTTCAGAAGGGGCGAAGCACATTTTTCACCCTTCAATTAAATTTCAGAGGTAAACAAAGTTTTTTACTTAGAAAATAGCTTTAAAGGGGAAAAAATGGTGTTTTTTTTCCTAAAGTTATCAATTTAACTTCACTTCATTCTCATGAATGTCTAAATATCGAAAGGGGTCTAATGTCTAAATATCACTCAATTAAACTTCAGAAGAAAATAGTGCTTAAAAAAAAAAAAAAAAAAAAAAAAAAAAAAAAAAAAAAAAACAACGAAAGTTGAAAAAGGGTTCTTTTTTTTCTTTCTAAAATTGCCAATTTAACTTAACTTTATTTTCACGAATGGCAAAATTTCAGAAGGGGTGAAGCACATTATTCGCCCCTTCAATTTCAATTCACAGTAAAATAAAGTTTTTAATTTCGAAAATAGCTTTAAAGTAGAAAAAGAAATGGATCTTTTTTTCTAAAGTTACCAATTGAACTTGACTTCTTTCTCACGAATATCTAAATTTTATAAAAGGCTAAGTACACTATTCGCCTCTTCAATTAAATTTAAGGCAAAAAAAATGTTTTTTTTTTTTTTTTTTTAAAAAAAGTTCTTTATTTTTCTTCCAAATTACCAACTTAATTTTATTTTCACGAATGGCTAAATTTTAGAAGGGGCGAAGCACACTATTCGCTCCCTCAATTGAATTTCAAAAGAAAATAGTGTTTTTTTTTTCTTACATTTTTTTTATAAAAACTTCAAAGTTTAGAAAAAGTTCTTTTTCGTCTTCTGAAATTGTCAATTGAACTTAACTATGGTTTCAAGAATGGCTAAATTTCAGAAGGGGCGAAGCACATTATTCGCCCCCTCAATTTAAATTCACAGTAAAATAAGTAATTTTAAATTCACAGTAAAATAAGTAATTTTTGATTTCGAAAATAACCTTAAAGTTGAAAAAGAAATGGTTATTTTTTTCTAAAGTTATCAATTTAACTTGACATTATTATCACAAATGGCAAAATTTCAAGAGGGTCGAAGTACATTACTCACCCTTCATTTAAATTTCAGAATTAAATTAAGTTTTTTTCTTAGAAAATCGCTTCAAAGTTGAAAAAAGTTTTTTTCTTCCTTTAAGTTTACTAATTTAAATTTACTTTATTTTTGTGAATGTCTAAATTTCAGAAGGGGCGAAACGCAATATAGGCCCTTTTAGTAAATTTCAGAAGACAATAAGGTTTTCTTTTTGAAAAATAGCTTCAAAATTGAAAGAAAAAATTTTTTTTTCCTAAAATTACCAATTTTACCTAAATTTATTTCTTGCCTTCATATTTATTATAACCTCTTACTTTAATTTCAGAGGAAAATTAGGTTTTTTACTTGGAAAATAGCTACAAAATTTAACTAAAAAGTTACTTTTTTCTAAAATTTTACTTTTTGACTATTTTTTACTCGGAATTTTACTTGATTTTATTTTCTCGAATGTTTAAATTTCAGGAGGGGCGAAATATATTGTTTGCCCCCTCACTAAAATTTCAGAGGGGGCGACTGCCCCCTCTGCCCCCCCGGCTGGCACGCCACTGACTGTATGGTGGATGTTCCAGCTTCAGTAGCCCGACTCGCCTGTATGTTCCATAGTGGATGATAGCTTGTGTAACCACCTTCTCTTCGACGTGCTGACTATATGCACACTGGCTATATGCAACGTCAAACGTTGCTCATACATCAGTCTCTTTACCAATAAAAGGTGCAATACATGCAGTTACGGTGCGTCCCATTTCGTCTAATGAAAAGTTAGACGCACTGGCCAGGTTTCATTTGAGTGACCCTTATATATGAAATGAAACTTAGATGCGTGTGATTTTACTGACCTTTGCGCAACAAAAGTTATTAAGGCTTTTGTAAGATACACCATAAATTTAAGAGAATAATCAAACCAGACCAGATACCTGGCATGAGAGTCCTGCTACTATATGTCAGTTTTGTCTCTCGGGTCGTAACTTCAAGACCCGTCATGAAAATATTCGAAATACTGTTATAACTTCCTTTTGCAAAATTTTCATTTCAGTTTCGCAAAGAAGTTCAATCCATCAAAGACTTTTCAGATGACTTCGATGTGAAGAGTGATTCGTTCGAAGGAATGGATGTAACAGTCAACATGATCCACACTTTTACAAATCTGTTATGTAAGTAGTTGCAAGAGATTTGATTTCATAACACTGACTTTAAAAACATCATCTGAAAAATCAACATATTTAACCTTTTGACGCAGAATTTTCGTTAAACATATTTTTCATGCGTGTTTCATTATTTTATGTTAAATTGGATAAAAATAAGTAAAAAATATTATATTAAGCTTTTAATAATTTATGGTTACAGCATGAAATAACGGTGTCTGTTTCAGAGTTAAAGGTGAAATCTTCCAAATATGACTCACTTCTAATCAATAATTTTTCTAATTTGTACTTATATTTGCTGTTATTTCGATTTAAGTTAAACAGTTATTCATCATTGAAATTTTATAAATTTACAAAATTAATTATCGATAAATTCTTGAATGAGAAAAAAAACTTTTTTTTTCAAAGCACTTTTTTGAGTTTTATATTTTAGTACAAATATAATTCCGATAACATAGCAAATTTTTTTAGCAACCATTAGACTGTTTTTTGTAATTAAAAAATATCATAATATATTTTTACGTGTAATTAGAGTGTCAGAAAAGGAATATATAAAAGGGGTCTCATCTGCTTCAAAGGGTTAATTTTAAATTTACTTCTTATGTATTTAGCTGCATACTTTTATCAATATGGGGAAATTTACAAATCAATTTAGTATTTGAAAGGGTCGTGTAGTTAATTAAAGTATAAAAAGATGCTACGTGCTAATATTAATGTTTAAAGCATGTGATAATGCATATATTTAAAATACAGGGTGTTTATAAAGTCCCGGACCCACTTTGATGTTTAATAACTCATAAAATAATAAAGATAGATTAAAATTAACAACATAAATGGTTACATAGACTCAAAAAGTTTCATGACCCTTGTCAATGAACTTCCACGTGTGCCCCCTTCGTCGCACGGAGAATATCAAGTCGATAGTCAATTTCACGCCAGGTAGCGGCAAGCATGTCAGCATCCACAGAGACTATTGCGGTTGTAATTCTGGCTTTTAGGTCATCAATGTTCGACACGATCCTCCTGTAAACATTGTCCTTTATAAATCCCCAAAGAAAATTGTCCAGCTGCGTTATATCAGGTAATCTGGGTGGCCAAAGAATAGGAAGAATACTCCTCGCCCAATCCATCTTCCTGGAAAATGGTCATTCAAAGAACTACGAACGATGATACCCCAATGAGGTGGTGCACCATCTTGTTGCAGAAAGACATGTGACTGAAGCTCTTCTAGTTGTGGAAATACGAAGTTTTCCAACATGTCTATAAGTATAAGACTAATGATACCGTCTTTTCTGCAAAAAAGAAAGGCCCAATGACTCGGTCGTGCATTAGTCCACACCACACATTATCCTTTGGGGAATCCCTTTGTGTCTCACGGAATTCATGGGGTTTTCAGATCCCCATATGCGCACATTATGGCGATTAACAATGCCAGAAACATGAAATCCCAGAATTACAAGCGCAATAGCCTCCGTGGATGCTGACATGCTTGCCGTTACCTGGCGTGAAATTGACTATTGACTTGATATTCTCCGTGTGACGAAGGGGGCACTCGTGGAAGTTCATTGACAAGGGTCATGAAACTTTTTGAGTCTATGTAACCATTTATGTTATTAATTTTAATCTATCTTTATTGTTTTATGAGTTATTAAACATCAAAATGGATCCGGGACTTTATAAACACCCTGTATATTACAATTTTTTCATGAAATAAGCAATACATATTTTGTCTGCATCTCATCCTCGTAGACGCGAATGCATAGTTTATGAGAGCAACTGACTGCATTTTTTCTAGGCATAAAAATTACTAATATTTTTTTTTCCATTCTAAAAAGTTAATGAAATAAGTATATTGGGTGTTTCACAATCGTTAATATGTATTTTTACGAAGTAAAAAAAGAAAGGTCATATTAAGAGACAATTTTGTACGAAAGAAAGAGATCATCGATATAGACTTCATTAAAGAGTCGGCATAAAAAAACGTTTAAATTTGCTGATGAAGTTGCTTCCCTTTTCAAATATTCTCTATCTTCAAACGATCAAAAACGAGTTTTCCTCTCTTTAACTAATAAATTGCTACCACTAAAGTGTGTATTTCCTTACGTAATTCCTTACGTGGATCTGGAAAAAATACATTATAGGCGATGTTTACAGAACACCCCGAAGGAGAAAAACAGTTACAATTGTGTACCTTTCTACCACATGTTTCAAATCTCCATGTGATAGAAGAAAAGAGATAACGAAGTCAAATTTTTTTTATAGAATACGTCATCTGTTACGCTGAAAAAAGTTTGGTGTTTAGTTGTCACCATTTTCTTGGCGTTAAGGTTAAACTAAATACATTTTGAAGTACAGAACTGTAGTTATCGTGTGAAAAATTATATATAATTGACAAATTAGCAATTATATGAAAGATATATTGCTAAAAATGTACTTGATTCTTAAGAGGAGTTAGTAGGGCATATACTGCTAAAACTGACCTTTTTCGATGTACTTTTTCTCAGCATATAAACAAGATATTGCTTCAGTTTCTTTTTCGCAGAATATTTACCTATACATGTTTGCACTGTGATAACTGCTAATACGCATCTGTGGCAGACTTTTTTTCAAGAAATAATGAACTGAAAACTTTTAATTTTTTAAAAAGTTCCATTTTTGAGTAAAAATTTTTCAATACTCAAAAAGTATCCTGTTAACATTAAAACTTTATAAAGCACGCAACTGATACAATCTAAAATATCCCCCGAAAGATTTCGAAGCGATATCATAAATAGTTTCTTCGAAAAGGTACATCGTAAAAGGTCAGTCTTAGCATTACTGATATATGTCCTACCGACTAACCTTAAACGAAATATCTTTGAAATAGAGTCATAAATTGATTCGAATATGTATGAAAATATGTATTCTCAGTAAACAATGAAACGAAAAAATAAATAAAACTATAACAGTGAAAAAGTCAATAAAAAATGTGACTTTATGAGCTGCAAAAAAATGTAGACTACCTCAGCACCAAAAATAGGGGCATCTATATACTAAAATTTTTTTACAGTGTTATGATCAACCCCTATCTCAAAATACAGATTTTCTCTCTTAGGTTAACATATTTTTGCAATATACTTACCATATGATCAAAATACCAATACACAAAATGATGTAATGTTTTACAGGCAATCTAGCTGGTGCAGTTTTATCTCAAGGGTTGCAATTAATCGAGACACTCAGAAAAGTTCGATTATCCGAGAAGAAAAGACTAAGTCACCATCAGCACATAGGAGGATGGCTTGCTTTTGTCGAAGTTGAAAAAGAATTTAGACTCAAGGAACTGGAGAATCTAACATTTAAAGTTCATGCTCGGTGGCAAATGCAAAGATGCGAGTTTGGAATAAAAGAGGTAAGGTAAATGATGAAAAATGATAAAAGAGTTAAATGATGAAAGAGTATGATCATTTGGCAATTGTTGAGCTTAACGGAAAAAGGTTTTCCGCTAAACTCATTAGTTTTATTTTATAATCAGCTTTGAACAGCAGACCCAGTCCTTAGTTTACGACTATCAATGTTCAACTCCATAGCCCTGTAATTTTGAACTCAACCCAGAAGACAAAGGATACAAACTAGCCTTCGTAAAGTACTTTTCTGATTGAACCTTACATAAGTGGAAAAACATGTAAACCTCCCACGATTAACCCGATGGCAAAGGGATTCTACTCTATTGTCCGTCGACCAATGAGAATACTTCATGTCAGCACTGTGGTTGGTGCGAGCCGGGAGCAGAATTCATTTCAACCAGTCACTACTGAGATTCGAATCTAAGGCACCTTATTTGGGAGGAAAACGATCTATGCCCTGACCCATCGAGGCTCAAGCTCATTAAGTGCCAATATTTTTTTAAAAAAGCATTTGAAATTTCTCGGAAAAAGACCTTAATTTAGTCTAATTTTATTATACAACATTGAGGTATTTATTTATGTTTATAAATGTCAGAGATTTCAGTGGAATTGTAAAAGAGATCCTAAATGCATTTGGCAAACAAACGGTCAATATGTAACCCGATAAAATTTAACAGCAAATTAAAGCGCCAAGCATATATGAACGTTATAAATCAAGCTGTTCAGCTGATAGTTAGGTTAATTGAAGGCTTGCAGACTAAAGTGAAAGGCAAAGCATTAATCTTTTTTTTCTCTCCTTAAAATGAATACGTTAAACAGTTAATTTACTCAAATTCACCCCATAGAAATGTATTAAGCACTATATAGAACTATACTTAACACTAAACAGCACTATACTTCGAACCTTTATTCGATTCAGCTCATCACGAAATTTTAAAATATCATGTTTTACAACTTGGTAGTTCCCGAATCTGCTTTTATAAGAGTTTTTTTTTCTTCCCAACTGTTAATAAAACGACCAGCTTTAAATTCAATTGATATAGACTAGTGCAGGGAAGGCGAACCAATGGCACGCGTGCTATTTATGGCACCCGACATAATATTTCGGGCACGCCACCAGTCACATTTGTTATTACACAAATGGTATTACACTATGAAGCATATGTAACAATTAAATTAAAATTCACAAAAACACACAAAATAGTAAACAACTATTAATAAAAAATTAACAATTAATTCTAAAAAACAATTAATAACCATAGAAAACAAGCTAACAATAAATAACTAACAAAAAAATTAACAGTCCTGCTTAAACTAACATCTTACAACCTAATATAAGTTATTTGTCATCTAATTTGCAACAACAGAAGTCGCACTGATGTTACTTTAAGTTGAATTACGCGCATAACTGAGACACTGCAAAATGTTCTTTTTTTCAATGTAAATAAAGAGTTTTGAGTTGATAGTATTTATTATTATTTTCCCAATAATCACGAAGTCAAAATTATTTGACGGCACGTCTATGACCTCATCAAGCAATTTTTTTAGAAAAAATGGCACGTTGGTGTATGAAAGTTTGCTACCCCAGGACTAGTGTAATATTGTTAAGTACAGGAGTTCAGCTTCTATTAAAACTTGAAAGTTTGGTTTAGTGGTTCGCTCAATAACCTCGTGTTGAACCCTGAGTCAGTTGTCGTGGGTTCAGATTCTGCCGCATATCCCTCTTTTTTGCGATTCCACATTCGGGCTAATGATTTGCCCAAAACATACCACACGCAAAGATGCTAAATGTGATTAAAAAACGTATGAATTTTCATACTTTTTTTATTAATCCATTTTTTTTAATTGTTGATTTCAGGCAATGCGTTGGCTAAGGGATTTGTCTAAAGCAATGTTGGCACAAAGTAATGAAATTGGAGAATCGGCAGATGAAGCTGACGCCCTATTTCTGCAGCATATAAAATTCAAACAAGTAGCAGAGGTAAGACCTGACGAATTTATTTCTTTCAATTTTTACATAGAAGTGAAATATTAGTTGTTGCATCTCTCACTAGAGCAGATAAAGTATGTGCAAGCATTCTTATAAACTGTTTTCCTTCGTATTTAGGACATTACATCGATCCGAGTTATTAGAGAACTTAAAAGACTGTTTTAACTGTAATTTTCGTTAAATATTTATTTATTTAAGTATGAATGTAAACAATAATATAATTCATTTTAAATATAAGACGCATTATATATTTTTGTTTACCTAAATATTTAAATAAATATAAAATTAAAAATTACAAAATACAATACTTTCTACTATCTCCAAGGTTTATGTTATACATATTTATTTTACATATTGGAAGGTTTTTAATGCGCATTAGGATATAAGACGGTTTTAAAAAATTTGGTTAAAAATTTGCAGAATAAAGTTCAAACATTTTAATATATGAAAAAAAAATTCTTTCAAAAATATTAAGAAAAGGGATCTGTCCAGATGTTTTGTGAAAGGTCCGTTTTTGTAAAATTGTAAAAAAATTACTCGTAATTTGTGAATAAAAAATAAACGTTAAATCACATTCTTTCAACCAGGGTGACCAGCTTTTGTGAATTTGTGCAAATAGGGTCCTTTTATTGCAAAAAACTTTTTCAAGGCGTACAAGATTATGCTCAAAACTGTAAAATTATATTTAAAAAAAATTTAAATTTTAAAAAATAAACAGCAATTGCTGCTACTAAATTAGAGATGCAACATACAAATATTTGGTACTTAGCATATACTGATGAACGCAGAATATTCATTTTGGGCGAATGAAGGAAGAAGTGTCTGCCGAAGACAAAACTTAGTTCGTTTATACATTCGTCTTTCTTCCCCCCCCCCCTCTTTGAGAAGGGTTTATTCGATTAACAAAACAATAATGAAGATCAAAAATTTTTTGAAGGGTCCGATTGAAAGATAAATTATTTTGTGAAGGGTCCGTTTTTAAGTTAAAATATTTTGTGAAGGGTCCGTTTTTATGAAAAGATATTTTGTGAAGGGTCCGTCAACGGACCCAAATTTCTTCTAAACAGACCCCTGGTTATAATTTAAGTTTAAACCAAAACGGCATACTCAGGACAAAGATTTTCTTTTTGATTAAGAAATATTTCTTAGAAATAGTTTATTTGATTTACCGTGAAAGCGCATGTAAGAAAAATTTTTTTCCCCTTGTCTAGGTAAATATGACACGTAAGAAGATAAAAATCAGTAATTGTGTATATTGCTGTTATACTGACGACAACTAATTTTTTTAATATGTTTATATGCACTTTAAGTTGTACTATAATTAGATGCACAAAAGCCATTGTGAGTCTATATTGTAATTTATCGATTTAGCGTTCATTACATAACTTTCAATTCATTGTCTACATAGCTATTTTAGATGCACAAATAAATGTTTATACACAATTGCACTTTTTATATAGATATAAAAATTTAAGATTATCAAATTACGATAAAATGTACCTGCAAACAGGGTGCAAGTACTTTTTACTGTAAAATCCATTTCTACGGTAAACCTTCAAGGAGTAAAAAAACTGATATAACGTAATTTTTAATGTAAAACACTGTTTCTCTGTAGTTAAATAGTTATTACTGTAAAATATGCGGTATAAAATTTTACTGTAAAATGAATTTTACAGTAAAATTAATTTTTCAGATACTGCACTCAGGGTGCCGGCATTAATTTCTACCGTAATTTGTTCCGAAATTTTTTACAGTCTGTTTAGAAGAAATTTGGGTCCGTTAACGGACCCTTCACAAAATATCTTTTCATAAAAACGGACCCTTTACAAAATATTTTAACTTAAAAACGGACCCTTCACAAAATGATTTTTCTTTTAATCGGACCCTTCACAAATTTGTTCATCTTCATTATTGTTTTGTTAATCGAATAAACCCTTCCTAGGAAGAAATGTAAACAAACTAAATTTTGTCTTCCGCAGACGCTTCTTCCTTTATTCGTCCGAAAAGAATATTCTGCGTTCAGCTGTATAGGCTAAATACCAAATATTTATATGGTGCATCGCTAATTTAGTAGCTGCAATTGCTCTTTATTTTTTTTAATTATAATTTTACAGTGTTGAGCATAATCTTGTATGTCTTTACAATCAATTTAAAAACTCCTTGAAAAAGTTTTTTTTGCAATAACGGACCCTATTTTCACAAATTCACAAAAGCGGACCCTGGTTGAAAGAATGCGATTTAACGTTTATTTTATATTCACAAATTACGAGTAATTTTTTCACAATTTTACAAAAAACCGACCTCCTTTCACAAAATGTCTGGACAGACCCCTGACAGTGAACTTTACATAGTGGATCTTTTTAATCGAAAAAAAGGTAATAATAATTATATGTATAGACGCCACAACCAAATTCTTTAAAAGGGAAAAGGAAAAAAAAATTGAACCAAAAACCACCTTAAACCATTTTCTGTCGAAATTTCTTTTTATGGGCCTCAGCCCATAAAAAGAAATTTCTCTAAAAATTATCTGTTTTGCTTGAACAGTTCTAAATTGATTTTTAATTGCAAAGCGTAAATAAAGTAAATCAACAATTATTAAAAAAAAGCATCAAAACTACCTTCTAGAGAAAGTAAATTACTTCATTCTTTCCTCTTATCAAATATTTACGCAAGATTTTAAAGTCATACAGCAAAACACACACACATAAAAAAAACTTAAAAAGAGTTTTAAATTAACTGATTTTCAAAAACTACTTAAAAAAATATTCATTCCAGTAAGCATAACCTTGAAATATTGTTAACCCAAATAAAATATTGACTTACTGAAAACATTTAATTTTCTTGCAATTCAAATCTCACGCTGTGATTAAACAATTACTCAGGGTTATGTTGGTTAATCGATGTGTGATATTTTCCTTAAGGCATGTCCGATGTGTGATATTTTCCTTAAGAAAAAAATATAAGAGAAAAAGAGAGACCTATTTTTCTAAATAAATTCTTGGCAAACATAATAAAGTAAAAACACAAATATTTGCTCTTTCATTGTTCAATACGTTTTTAATTAAATTTAAAATACTTCATAAAGTTCATTATGTTATTTTAAACAGCGCATGAACAAATGTTAATAAAAGAACGACAAACAACAATAATAATAGAATACCTCTTTTTAAAATCATCTGAAACAAATGTCTCACAAATTTTTTGAATTTTAACCGATTTACTTAATTTAACCGATAGAATGTTGTGTTATTAAATAATTTCTGTTATTAGAAAACAAGTTGAAAAAGTATAATTTTTTTAAACTTTTAAACAAATAACGTTGAGCACAACAATGCATTTTTGTCGCATAAATGTATTTCTGTCAAGTCTATTATTAATTTCTAAAATGTCGTTTGAGATTGAAAAATTTTGGTTCCATTTCTGTCTAATGTTTTGACAATTATTTATTTTTGCATATGGCATTATTTTATAAAAAGTTTTCTTAGAATTTATTTACACCCAAAAATATTAGTTCCAAAAATATTAGGTGCAAATTTGTAAAATTAATTTTCAATGTGTCGTTTAAGGCGTAAAAAATTTATTTCGATTAATTATTATTAAATATTCCAAATTCTATAATGATGTAATTTTGCTCAAATTTAAGGAACATTATGTATAACTTCGTCCTAAGAATTTATTTATGCCAAAATATATTTGGTTTCGTGATGCAAATTTGTAAAATTAATTTTTGAAGGGTTTTTTATAACGCAGAAATTATGAGAAAAAACACTAAAAAACTAAATGTAACACTAAAACACTAAATGTATTGGAAACAAAATTGACATAAAATTAAGCAAACTAGTTGCAACTAGGGATCAAAAAAATTTAAAAATGTTGGTAGCCAATAAAAATGTCAGTCCCTACATAAATGAATGAAATACTTATTGCAATATAAAGTATTATATCAATTTTGAAAGAAATTTCGAAATAATAAAAATCTATGTAAATTTTCAATGTGCTATGATTCTACAATTAAATTTGCATATTATCTGAGTATTTGCGATAACGCGTAATAATGTCCACTCAAATTTATAAATTTGAGTGGAGAAAAAAAAATGAGCTGAAGTTTGAAGGAAAATTGCAAAATCTCGAATGCACATAAAAAAAAAATTCGCAATCGCTGTGATTAAGAACATATGTTTCTTATTATTTTGTTGACACAAAATTTAATTTACTCGTTTTTCTATATTTCAGTACGAAATTAACACGTCATGGAAATGTCGAATCGCAATTTCAAGTGATCTTCCTTCGACGTAATCGGATGAATTGGTTGAAGTTACCCTTTAAAAAAAATTCGCAATCGCTGTGATTAAGAACATATGTTTCTTATTATTTTGTTGACACAAAATTTAATTTACTCGTTTTTCTATATTTCAGTACGAAATTAACACGTCATGGAAATGTCGAATCGCAATTTCAAGTTATCATCTTTCAACGTCATCGGGTGACTTGGTTGAAATTACCTATTCGGTTTGAGATAGTTTATATTTTAATGTTTTATTCCAATTTCTTATACGGAAAATTAAAATACGTTTTAAATATTACTAGAGGGCATATAGCTGTTGTATAAGATGAGATGTGCATAAATTGTATTAATAATTTTCTCAAGTATATTTAAACCATGATAACGAAACCTTTTTTTTTTTTTCAGGAGTCTTTCAATACTGGGACAAAATTTCTGATGCTCCAAAGAGGTTTGAAAAATGATTTGAATTACGGAGACGGACAACTACACTCCGAGCTTATTAACACGTGGGACGAGTTCTTGAAGATATTTAAAGGCTGTGCCGAAAGACTGAATCTTTGCCAAAATTTTTATCGTAATATCACAAAGGTATGCAAAAAAGTGTTTGACAATATCTATCATTCATATTTAGATTGAAAGCTATTTTTGCCTACAGAATAGGTTTGCACCAATGTATTTTTTTAAGTAATTGACTTTATATTAATTCAACCCTTCTCAGAACTGATCAAAGAATTGTCTTTTATAACGTACAACAATTGTGTGATTTTATAGCTACCTGAAATAAAACGGTTTTCATTTACACATATTTCAAACAAGATATTTTTACTTGTTCAAAACGTGGAATATGCTTCTCTTACGATACTTAAAGCCTTTTAATATCTAAGTAGTTTTCAAAAACTTTTGAATGCGTGTTGATGAATCTAAAAACCTATTAATAAACGTGTTATACTACTAATGGATGCATCGATTGCCACTATTTGCACTGTTTGTCCGGGCACTTAGAATTTGATGTCAACCGGCAAAAATTAGTGGTAGGGGAGAGTGGGGTCAATTGTAATATTTTTTACTTAACTATTTTTAACTCACAAAAAATCCAATATATTATTAGTATTAATTGACAGACGAGTAAAGTAGACTATCCTCCACTAGAAAAAAAAATAAATACCTTATTTTAAATGTTATTATATTAGTTATTAACAATTTTTGACAGTCGTGCACTTGTTACAATTGTCCCCACTTATGGAATCAATTGTAACAGTTCATAAATTCAACTAAAACGTAGTTAATTATACATATTATCATACTTGTGATATATTTTTTTATTGATCAAAATATTAGTGATATTTTAGGAGTAAAACTAATAATGAGCAGAGACCTAAAGGGTTAATAAACTTTTAACTTTAAGGGGTCAAAAATTTTAATTTATGCTGTGAAAGGTAACAAATAAAATAATGCACATGCAGCATAATATAAATGATATAGAAAACTATTGGTGGTTCTTAAAGAGTTAAGTAATGGTTTGTAAACATAAGATTATTTATTTTCAGCTGTTACAATCGTCCCTTTACTTATTGTTACAATCGTCCCCAAGACGCCATTTCAGCTTCATTTGTTAAAAACAATGCTAGTTAATTAGCAAAACTAATCTTTTTTTCTTGAAATGTTAATTAAGGTGTTCACTTACATATTCGGTTAATAATTTTTATTTGTTTGAACAAAATTACTTTGTTACAATATAATATTCAAATACCCAAAAAGTACTTACGTAGCGTGAAAATATCTAGCGTAGCGTGATGTAACTCTTTCAAAAGTACATAAAAATGGTTGCCAGCAGGGGTGTACATGTAGATTTATTAAATACACCTTGTGCGCCACCTAGGAACCAAATCTAGAACCCGACACTCGAAATTTTTGCTCTGTTACAATCGTACCCTGTTACAATTGACCCCACTCTCCCCTAGTCAGTGAAGGCACCTCCCTCATTTTTTTCTTTTATTTTTGTTATTTTATTGAATACGCCTCATGATTTTAAAAATCCTGATATTTTTAAAACATAACTCATGAATCCCACATATGAGAACAGCTATTTTATCGTAAATTCTTATGGTTTTTTTAGCAGTTACTGTTGCTTATTTCTACATAGTTTTTTTGAAATCCATTTCATCAGATATTATTGCGCAGATGAATTTTGAATAATAACTCTTGGACGCACAGCATTTAGCTAAGCAGTTTAGGCTAATCACCTCAATAATTTCGAAAGATAGAAATAACATTTTTTTTAAAGTTTTTCAATTTATCTCACAAAGAACATACATTCCACATTTTAACTAACTTCTCGGAAAGTGGGAAAATTACTGATAAGCTAGTGGGTGATGGTTTTGCTTTCTATACTTAGAGATTTAATGCTTTAATGCTCGATTAAAAAATCAGTGTATTGAATACCAGACATTGGTCCCTTAACTTGAAACATAAGTGTAAGGAATATTGAGCAATGCTGCATATATCCCTACATTTCATTTAATCTCGTTAACCATATTTCCTACTGAGCCAGTTTGTCATTCTACATTGTATATGTTACCGGCAAAGTATGAAATCCGGCATTGTAAAGAACGCCTAGGCATTGAATAGAATGCCTAAAATTAGCCGACAAAGTATGAAATGATTTATATTTCACTCATTGTCTAGGCATTCTGTAGAATGCCAAATGAGAAACCGGCGAAGTATAAAATACATCTCCGATTCGTCAAAATGTCATTTAAAAATGACAAATTCAAAACGTCATCCGATTTGATATTCATTTATTCGTGGATATAATTACATTTATTCGATATTATAATACTTACTGACGATAGATTAGAAGAAACATCAGTGTTTGGAGTATCGGGCAAATGTATACCGGTCGGAGGCACTTGACCTCAAAAAAATATCAGTGTAGGGTATACCGGGCAGTGGCACTGAACCTTAAAAAAACATTATTGTAGGGTATACCGGGCAAATGTATACCGGACAGTGGCACTTGACCTTTAAAAAAACATCAGTGTAGGGTATACCGGGCAAATGTATACCGGGCAGTGGCACTGAACCCTAAAAAAACATCAGTGTAGGGCAGGGGTGGCGAACCTTTATACACCAACGTGCCATTTTTTCTAAAAAATTGTTTGATTAGGTCATAGACGTGCCGTCAAATGACTTTGACATCGTGATTATAGGGAAAATAATAATACTAAATACTATAAACTCAAAACTCCTTATTTACATTGAAAAAAAAACAAAAACATTTTGCAATGTCTCAGTTATACGCGTAATTCAACTTAAAGTAACATCAGTGTGACTTCTGTTGTTGCAGATTAGATGACAAATAACTTATATTAGGTTGTAAGATGTTAGTTTAAGCAGGACTGATGATTTTTTTGCTACTTATTTATTGTTAACTTGCTTAATAGGGTTATTAATTGTTTTTTTAGCATTAATTGTTAATTTTTTATTAATAATTTTTTATTATTTTGTGTGTTTTTTGTGAATTTTATTTTAATTGTTACATATGCCTCATAGTGTAATACCATTCGTGTAATAACAAATGTGATCGGTGGCGTGCCCAAAATATTGTGTCGGGTGCCATAAATGGCACGCGTGCCATTGGTTCGCCATCCCTGGTGTAGGGTATACCGGGCAATAGCACTTGACCTTAAAAAACATTAGTGTAGGGTATACCGGGCAAATGTATACCGGCAGTGGCACTGAACCCTAAGAAAACATCAGTGTAGGGTATACCGGGCAATAGCACCTGACCTTAAAAAAGCATCAGTGTAGGATATACCGAGCAGTGGCACTAGACCTAGTATATATTTCGGGCATTTACCAAAGGCCTAGTCATACTAGGTCTAGTTAAGTGCCATTGCCCGGTGTGTGCATACATTTGAACGGTATATCCTCCACTGATGTTTTTTTATGGTCAAGTGCCACTGCCCGGTATACCCTACACTGATGTTTTTTGAGGTCAAGTGCCATTGACCGGAATACATTTACCCGCTATACCCCACACTGATGTTTTTTTAAGGTCAAGTGCCACTGCCCGGTATACGTTTGCCCGGTATACCCTACACTGATGTTTTTTTAAGGTCAAGTGCCACTGCCCCAGTATGCATTTGCCTGATACTCCAAACACTGATGTTTCTTCTAATCCATCGTCAGTAAGTATTACCAGTAAGTATTAAAATATCGAATAAATGTAATTATATCCATGGTCAAGTTTAAGGTCAAGTGCTTCTAATCCATCGTCAGTAAGTATTACCAGTAAGTATTAAAATATCGAATAAATGTAATTATATCCATGAATGAATTAATATCAAATCGGTTGTTATAAAAAGCGACTATATAAGCGTCAACATTTACCGGTGAAAGGCAACAACCACCGATTTCGGTCATTCACAGTAACATGCACATCATTTACTTAATAACCTCATCAGGACGTTTATTTCATACTTTGCCTAAATAGCATTTGGCATTCTATAGAATGCCTAGGCATTTTATTCAATGACTAGGGAAAGTATGTAATACTTCTCACATTTCATACTTTGCCTAAAAACATCCGGCATTCTATACAATGCCGGCGTTTCATACTTTGCCGGTAACATATACAATGCCTTGGCAATAAGAGAAATATTTAATAATTTAATGCTTTTCTCGACGATTTTCGGCGCTGTACATAATGCTTGATTTCCAGCTTTGCCAGTAATATATATATCGACTTTCAGATTTAGAAATTTACGAAAATTTCACTGACATTAAGAAAGATATTTTTCTTTTTTATATTTTTATTCATTTTTTTAAAATTAACATTTCATTAATCGAAATTATTTCAATTTTACATTAAAAAATATATATTTTAAATAAATTCAAAGATTCGCTAATGGGGTGAATTTGAAACCAGTAATTTATCTTTCAGATTCTATTTAAAGAGTACTTCTTAAGAGTAATAAATTGTGAATATCAATTGCATTAATTTGCAACTCAAAGTAAAAAAAAAATTTAAACCTTTTAAACTAACTTTTCTTCTTTTACAGAATTTGAAAAATTTAGAGGATTTGAAAAAGACTATCCATTCTGGTTTATCTATTTTTGGAGAAATTAGACGACAGATAGTTATCAAGAGACACAGAAGAAGCTGGTTTAGGGTTATGGTTTCTGTGCAACAAAGCATAGAAACTGGTAAAAGACTTTTGCACTTGATGCAAAAACCTCTTATCTCATATCACGAGTAAGTATCATAAGTTAAAGACAGTAAAATACGATAAGATTAAAAAGTTAATAGAGATATACACTATCTACCAATAAGTATTTGGACACGTGGGATTGAAAAGAAAAACTAACTTTATTCATAATCAATAGTTGGTAGAGCATCCACGAGAGGCAATTACAGCGTGAACTCTCCGGGGCATACTTTCCACAAGTCCTTATGTGACGGCTGGTGGTATTTTCTTCCACTCGGCTTGGAGAAGACATGTAAGTTCCGTCACTGACTGTTCAGGGTAGTACACCCAATTCGACGATCCAACTCGTTCCAGAGGTTCTCGATAGGGTTCAGGTCTGAGTAGGCCATTCGATTAACCCCATTGGCACCATACCAAGCCTTGGTGACCCTCGCAACATGTAAGCTGGCATTGTCATCTTGGAAGTAACAGGGGTCCACCCCGTAAAACTGCCACAACGTAGGAAGCACATTGTCATCCAAAATAGTACGGTTGGCATCTTGCATGGGACTAATGCCGATGTTGTTCCCCTACACGATATATATCGGTGGAGGGCGTGACGTATCTCAGGACCGCAGATATAGTCATTTGCATAGGTGTCCAAATACTTATTGGTAGATAGTGTATATATAATTGCAAGCAAGTTACACTTCAAAAAGTCGAACTAAAATTCGAACTCTTAGTAATGTGGTGTTTTACATTTGGTGCAATGTGAGCTTCAATTTAAATACTTATATCAGAAAATATGATACTTAACATTCGGTACAGCGTTGATTTTTGTTTTACTGTAAATATGATTCTTTACGTTTGACGCAGTGTAATTGGGATATTTTATTTTGCTCTACAGATTTAATCGTTAGCACTTGGTGCAACATAAATTTTAATTTGGATTCGTTTCATTGTAACTATTATTTGGATGCTGTTTTTTATTGGAGTTTTGATTAGAATAATTTTTATTGTAAATATGATACTAGCCAGGGCGCTAAATTTCCACTCGCCATCTCGCCATAGGTGAACAAAACTTTGGGGCTAGCAAATAATTAACAAAATTTAACTGTAGTGTAGCAGAGTTTACTTCTAATGTAACAGAGTTTACTTCTAATGTAACAGAGTTTTAACTCTAGTACAACAGAGTTAGACTCTAGTGTAACAGAGTTTGATTCGAGAATCGCTGAGTCCGAGAGTTACAGAGTTTGTTTCTAGGACTGCAATTGACAGATAGTACTTCTGGTCATGGCTAAAGAGAACAGAAGGGCTGGTTCACTCCTTTGAAGAAACTCTCGCCTCGCCAATCCTCCGATTTTCTCTAGTGACGTCACTTTGGCGCAAAGCTCGCACTTTTACTTCAAGAACGGAGCGTTTGGCCTTACTAGCTCTAACTAATATTGGATCATTTCTTTTTGTGACATATTCTAAGACATTTGTTATTTTCTATAATGACTTTCCTCAGTTTCTGCAGTGAATTTACAGAAATTTAAAACTATTATCGAAATGCCAGTTTGCGCGATTGCAACTTGCAAAAATTCTGATAAAAAAAAACAAAAGGAAAAACGTGTTCCTTAAAGTAAACGAACAACTATGTAAAGAATAGATTCCGAAATGACACAGTTAATATAAAACAGCTATACGTTTATTCTATTATTAAGAACTTTTATAAAAATTCATTATCTAAATAGAAACCGCCTCGTTACTTCAAAAAGAAAGGTGAAAAAAATTAAAAAATAGATAAAGTCAAAGAAAATTAAAATGTAAATAAAAAGTATAAATAAAATATATAGTTGAAATTCTCCTAATTTCATAACATATTTTTCATGTAGTTATTCTAAATATTCATGATTACTTTGAAAATTACATTCTCTTAAATTTAAATATCTATAAATTATATCATCGTAAATTTAAATATCTATAAACAATTGCAAAATTTATAACGTCCTTATGAACTTAAATTATTATTTTGTTTCAGTAATTAGCGTATAAGGTTGATGTTTCCTAATGATTAAGTATGAACAAATTGCTTTTAACGGCATATTTAAAAATTAGGGATTCTAAATTTAACTCAACTTATTGTTATAACAAAATATGTAGATTAAAAAGTGCCAATATATGCTTTAATTTTTCTTAATAATTAAAGTTAAAACAGAACTTTTTAAAATAAAGTATTTATAGTGTCATTTTCGCCAACTAGTAAAATATTTTTATAAGTATAAAATGGTATTTCTTTAATATAATGGCCAAGAAAGCTTTTTTGAACTATGTTTATGAACGGAAATAAAGTGTTAATTACGTAAAGTTTGAAAGATAATAACCAGAAAATGTCTAACTTATTTTTACAAAGAGTAATATCATAATATCTTTGCTAGCGATCTCCGAGATTTGTGGACACATTGACGTCATGAGGAGGGAAATCGTAGCTTCAGCTCTAAGAGAGGAGTTAGAGCCCCTGAATTAGACAGGCCGACTCTTCATCTATTTTTGCTCCAAAGAGCTAACATAAGCACAATACTAACATAACGTTAACTTGCAAACTTTTTTGCTCCAATATTGCTTGATAGGTCAGCTCTGATAGTATAGAAGCCTTAAGAGGAGTGAACTAGCCCTTCTATTCTCTTTAGCCCTGACTTCTGGTACTTGACTTTTCTTATTTTAATGACTTTTAATCATATGTGGATGATATTGAAACCATACTAACCATTGATACCTTACAAGAACCCTATTTTAAGTTAATATTATAATTACTTTGCAATAAATGTGTTCCTTTTTTGAGTTTCTACATTCTTTCATGGTTTTGGACAGTAACAAGTCCTTTATACTACATCCACTAGCAGTTTAAAATTGTTCTTATTTTTCGTGAAAATAGCGATAGACGAATTTTTGTCGCACACCCTAGGTTGATCCCTACGCAAGCTGATGTACGTGGTCAACCACCCGCTCACTGATAGCAACCAGTAACGCTTGACTTCAATGTTCTACAAAGAACCGTCTCTTTTGCGGCCAGTCCACTGCGGGATCATCCGTAACATCTATTTTTACTATACTATACAGTCATTACTATACTATACATTACTGTACTATACAGTGAAATACTATACAGTCATTTTTACAATAATATTTGTTTAATTAGAATGATTCAGTGATTTTACCGTAGTTGTTGTTGAGAAAATTACGGTATGTGTGATAAAAATGGATTTTATTTTAAAAATTAGGAACATCTTGAATGCCGATTTTTTATACTGTAATTTGATCCGAAATTTTTTACAGTGCAGCAATTTTTCCAGATAAGACTTAATGCGGAACCGTTTTTTATATGAGAGTGTTATGCAACTGGACAAAACAAGGAAAGAACTAACAAAAAACAGTCAGAAAACTGTCACTTGTCTTTAAAATGGCTCTTCTAACCATTATAGATTCACCGCCAACAACTATATTATATCCCGAAAGGTGTAGAATAAAGGAAACATTAAATTCAAAACGTCTCAACAAGCATTCCTCTCACTTAACAGACGGTTTCTTTGTCCTAGCAATTAAACTAATATTAGAAAAAAGGAAAGGTATTTGTAAGGATTTATAAGCAGGGTCTCTAGTGAGGGAAACTCTTGAATAAGGGTGCCTGACTTCATTAAAATACCGTTTCCTCCATGAGCGCGGAGGGGTAGTTCTTGGAGTGTACAAAGATAGAAACACGCGTCTGGCAGGAATCACTCTTCTGAGCGCCAGCCACGTTTTAAATTGAGTCTAACTTTGTTTCCCTTTCCTGCCACACGACGATGTTTTGGAATTGTGAGTACATTGTGTAAACCACTTTGATACAATATTCTTTTTATATCATTTAATGCTTATATGTTTAGTTTGCTAATACGTCTTTGTCTAATTTGTTCATAATGATTTTCATAAGTCAGGTTTTAACCGCTACTAAAATTAATCAAGTAACATAGGAACTTCGTTAGCTAGGTCTACGATTAATATGAAATTGTTATTATTTTCAATAATTAAGTGAGTCATGATCAATAATTAAGTGAGTAAGTTCAATAATTAAGTGAGTTTCGTTTCGATGCTTTTACTTGTACACAAGTCGGTTGTGCTAACTAAATGTTTTTTGTTGAAAAAAAACCCGATGGATTAAGTTAAGGTACATATATCATTTTCCTTTATACTTTTTAAAATATGAAAATTACGCCCAACTTGTAGCGATTTCTTATCGACTACGAATTTAGCAAAAAATGTATTGTTTATAACATCATTAGAGCGTTCTTGGTCTGCTTTGAGAAAAAAAGTAAGGTCAAAATTACCTGAATATGATAAAATTTACGCGTGTTTCTGGCTCAAGAAGAGTACCAATAAATTCGGTAATTTGTACCAAATTGCGTTGATATTAATATTGATAATATTAACAATAAAACATGGTCTTATAAAAAGTGATAAAATTCGTAAATGCGGTAAAATTTGATATAATGATGCCTCAGAGCGTAGTATAAAAACCACATTTCGCTTAAATTTACTTTTATGTTTTGTATTTTTTAACAAATGCATGGTAAAAAGAAGTACAGTTTTGAAAACCATAATTTTCGTTTAATCGTTACCATACGAACAGTAAAATCAATAAATCATGATAAAAAATTAATAATGAATTATCGTACATGTTAGTTGTATTAACCGAAATTAGGCTTTTTCGTTTTGATTGTTTTTTTTTACCAGAAATGTTATTATTACTTGTAGGGTAATTTTAAGATAATTTTTTTTCTCCTCATGCCAATTAAATTGAAGAACTGCTAAATTCATCTTTTCTCTTCATAATATTCCCTGGTTAAATTAAATAAATCTGATTTACTTAGAAGCCTTAAAAGTAGAGACCTTTCAGGCTACTTTCCTTTTTTTTAATACTTCGAAACAAAGAACGTTTTATTTTAAGTACAAGTTGAAGTTCTGAGTGGTTGAATGACTTATGGATATACATTATCCGAATTTTAATGATATCGTTTAAATTTAATTTATTATTTATAATTATTCACTGAAATTTTGCTCAATTTACTCTTAATTTTAATATAACTAACGTAAATTTCCGGGCTCAGAGTATGTCTTTTTTATGCACAGCGTTTGTCTAATTAAATGCCAAAATCGAACTGATTGAAAACCTTTTTGCAATCTGCAATTGATATCGATGTGATGTTTTGGTGTGATATCAGTGTGATACTTTGATAAAATAATTTATTCTTTCTAATTCTACTATATAAAGCTGGTAAAATAATTAATTAGTAGCGTTTATGTAAATTGGATGAAAATTAAAATCGAAAGTGTAGTAGCTTTTTTTTTCTCCCAGTTAACTAATAATAGATTTCCATTATTGACCAGATTCTTATTTAGTTTCTCATAATTTACTCTATTAACCAAGTAAAAAATTTTTGAAATATGAAACAATAAAGTTGAAGGAAATTAATGTTTTTAATTATTATGTAACCCCTCAAATTCCCTCAGAAGAATGTGTATTTTTTGAGAAAACTTCTAGCATAAATTCCGCTTAAAATTAAACCAAGAATCAGAATATCACATTTTAAATCGTTTAACAATATACCTTAAAAAAAATTGTGAGCTTATCAATGGAAAATATCTCTAAATTAATGCCAACACTTATTATTCAAACTTTGTTGTTATTTAGATTCATTTTTTGGATAGTTAATAAATATATTCCTTTTTATGAAACTAGGCTTATCTAAAAAATTACCCCTTTTTGTAAAAAGAAAATTCGTAATTAAAACAAATAAAGAAATAACTTTTGAACTAAAATTTTTACGTTAGCTGCGTGATTTTAATTTCTGAAAACACCGACAGAAGGCGCTCCTTATCCACAATGCGTAGAAGCGTTAAAACAAAATGGTCAAATAGTAAATGAAAATGAGAAAAAAATGTTTATACCTTTATGATTTTATTATTTTTATTTCATTTATTGATTTATTGATAACAATTTAACAATGTAATTTATAAATTTCTCTTATTTAATATGTTAATGAAAAATTAATTAAATAAAAAATAAACAAGATTAATGTTATCTTTTTATAATATGGTACCAATAATTTAGGCAGGAAAGAGGTTGAAAGTTTTGTCCCCTTAATAATAATTTCAGTTTTTTGCGCATGTCCCCATATTTCTTAAACTATTTTATATAATTATACAATTTATTTAGAACAAAATTATAAAACTTTTCTGTACAAAAATAATTCTACTTAATTTTTTTTTATTCATTTATTTTACTAATGGTCAAAATATGTTTTAAACATTATATAAAAAAAATGTTATTATTTTTTTTTCAATGCAATTGAATTGAGAAAACCCAACATTTTAACAAATATTATCAAATAGTTTTTGAGAGAAGAATATTAAATAAAAAGTAAGTCTCTTTTACTATTAAATAAAAAGTAAACTAGATCAATGTTATCTTTTTATAATATGATCCCAATAATTTAGGCAGGAGGGGGGTTGAAAGTTTTGTCCCTTTAATAATTTCAGTTTTTTGCGTATGTCCCCATATTTCCTAAACTATTTTATGTAATTATACAATTTATTTAGAACAAAATTACAAAACTTATTAGTACAAAAACAATTTTACTTAAATTTTTTTTATTCATTTATTTTACGAATGGTCAAAATATGTTTTAAACATAATATTAAAAAGTTTTTATTATTTTTTTTTCAATGCAATTGAATTGAGAAAACCCAACATTTTAACAAAATTATTAAATAGTTTTTGAGCGAAGAAAATTAAATAAAAAATAAGTATCTTGTTACTATTCAATACAGTGTGAAAAAAGTGAAATTAATATTCCATCCTGCCATTGTCCAGTCTAAACTATTGAATTGGATCATTAAATTTGGGGATATGCTCCATATTTTAAAAATCAAGACTCGAATAAACATGCGAAAAAAGGCATGTTTATTAAAAAAAAAAAAGTGTGCTTTTGAGTTTAATTTCTTAATATAAATATCGTTTGCACAAATAATTTGGCACATTTGAGACTAGTCTATTGAACCATACAGATGTATCACCCTCAGTACTTGAAAATCCTATAATTAGATTAAAAATTTGCAAGATGTTTCTGCCTTTCTCTTCTTTCTTTGCAGATTTTACAGGTTTTATTTGAAGGTAAACTGATTGAGCATTGAATAAATTTAAAATATATTATTATGGAATTAAAGGCTAATATTCTCAGAGACCGTTTAATGAAAAATAAATCACTCATGCAACACTCTTATCATACACTACAAATTATATTCAATATTACAATTTGAACAAACATTTCGGTTTAATATTGATTTGAACACACTTATAATGATACATTTATAGAGACTCATTAATTAAATGACTTGGTTATATACTCAATTATATACTTGGTTATATACTCATTTAATTCGACAACAATTAACAACTATCAGGGGGGGGGGCGAGGACGGTTAAAAGAATATGTGAATTGTATTAATAGATATAGTATTTTCTCTCAGTGTAGTTGCCATAAAAAAATTTAAGATTTAAAAATTTAAAGTTTATTTTGAAAGATTATAGTTAAAAGTTTAAAAATGAGTTATTAATTCAATATCAATGAAAGGTAGTTGCATTTACGCAAAAGTTATAGTGGTATAAGTCTATACTTAAGCTTGTCTTTTAATGAAAGCAATTTAATATATATATATATATATATATATCCATGCCAATAAGCCACTTTTTAAATTAATATGTATAGCATACAAAATTTGTCTGCATATTTATAAAAATGCAAAGAAATTTTGTAAATTAAAGTGATCAATTGGTTGACTAAAACCCATATTTATACAATTTAAAAATTCAAGGATCTTATTGCTGTAATTAGTGCAAGCTTAGTATAGATACATTAAGCATTGATCATAATCTTTGTCATGATCATTAATTTTCGACAGTTTTGATCATAATTTTTCAAAACATGCCAACAATTTTAACATAAAAAAATCTTCTAGAGCTGCTGCATTAAAAGATATGGTTTTTAAAAATTTATAAGTGGTGTTTACCTTACTTTAACCATCTTCTGTAATAAGGAGTGTACCATAAATGATATCTCACTTGGAGGGGGGAAAGGGTTTTCATGAAATTATGACAGTTGATAACAGGGGTAATTGAGAAGATGATAACAAATGTAACGTCCCACATTTTGGTTAAAATAAAAATATTAAAAATCAGTTTAAATATTATTTGTTTTGAATATTTTTCCTTTCTTTCATTACATAAAAACAAGTACACATTCAATAATTATTAGAATTCTGCTAACAAGTTTTCTAAGAAGCTTAGTTTAATTTTAAAAGTAAAATTTGAAATATGATGCATAACGTGTTTTTTTCTGAATTATTAGAATATGTTTATGGGGTTGGTAATATAGTGATGGTAATACTTTGATAATACTTTGTGATAAAGGTAAGGGGGGGGGTCAAAAATATTAGAAAAAAGTGTGACGTCATTTATTGAAAACTTCTGATGTACAGAGAGAAAAGAAATCAAATTGTTTTGAAGTTTATTAAATTGATTGCTGTAGGTCTTTCTAAACTTTCCATTGGCATAATATTTTTCGTATAGTTTGCTTTTAACTTTTTTCTTGTGACTGGATTAGAGCTTTCAGCTTCTTTTCTACTCTGCAGAAATGTATTCTATAACTGCTAACCACAAGGGTTTCATATGTACATGTGGAACCCTAAAGCTCCTTTAAATCGTAAAGATGAGACGAATAGAAACAAAATTAAGATTTTTTTAAAACTCTTTTTTTTTTACGTGTCAATTAAATGAGTTAATTTTACTTTCATTTTAAAAAATGATAACTAGTAAATTTGTATTTAACTCTTTATCGCAAAAGTTCTATTAAACATATTTCCCCCCTTTTTTTCTTCAATTTGTATTAATTTAGGTCGAACTAAGTCACATATTATATTTAGTGTTATAATAATTTTTGATTATGAAACACCGGTGGCTTTTTTCTGCGTTGAAGGTGAAATCTTTGAAATATGGCTCACTTCTAAACAATAATTTTTCAAATTTTTTCATTTAATTGCAGCTATTTAGATCTAAGAGAAACAACAATTTAACATTGACATTTCTTTAATTTACCAAATCAATTATTGATGAATTTTTAAATATGAATGAAAGAAATTTCTAACTACTTTTTTTTGGGCTTTGTATTTTAGTGTAAATATAAGTCCGATAATTTAACAGAATTTTTTTTTAAAAAAAAACTATTTCACATTTTTGTTATAATTTAAAAAAAAATTAAAATATATTTTTACTTGTATGAGAAAAAAATATATAAAAAAAGACACCGGTGTCCCATATGCGTCAAAGGGTAAATCTAATTTAATCTCGGATGTTTATAGCTTGTATGATAGAATGAATTTAAATTTGGAGTTTACTAAACATTTACTAAAGAATATAAAATTTTCAGGGTGAATTTGCTTTCAAGCAGTGCGGCTGTTCGTATCCAGCAAACCATGTCAGACGCAGAGAAAAATCTTCAGCAAGTCCAAAGTTCTTATTTCAACGAGGAGCCTGCAAGTATCGAATCAGCCTCAGAATATGTATCTGCTCGTTCTCCCGATACTTGGCGGAGTACAAGCATCTCTGGTGTAGATGATTGGTGCTCTGCTGTATCAGAAGAAGCTACTTTAGATGATTTTAAATCTATCGATGATGACATTCCAGAAGAATATGTGTCTGATGACAACGTGGAAGATTTACCATTGAATGGTCAATCTTCTGTTACTACTTCCAAGCCAGCTGTACAAACGACAGAAGTCAAAGAGTATGCAGCTGTTACTGGGACGCATGAACCAAAAACGAAAAAGTTTACATCAACAGTACAACCAGGAAGTCATACTTCACCCATCTGCCAGTCGAATATTGCCGATAGCAATCCTATTGGTACTGGCAGCCAATTTCCACACATTTCAACAGCTGGTGATCAAACAAAAGGAACCGAAGTGGCTGTTGCTGTATCACCGAAATTGGCTACCTCTTATGAACCCACAAAATACTCTTCTGTGATCACAAAGAAGGAAGCCAAAGAGGTTAAAACTGAAGTAAAGAAATCATACGAAATACAAACGGTGGTCAAGGCCGGTGGTGTTGAAGAAAAGTTTAAAACGCAGACGGTTACGGATTCACAATCAACAATGCCAACTACGTCTGAGAAGATTCATAAGGTTACGCTTGTGGATGAACCACATGGGGGCATTCAAAAAATGTCATACGCAGAAGAATTTCCAAAAGGCTCACCCCTTACGTCTGACAAAGCAAGTTTGTTGTCAGAAATAGAGGGTTTGAAATCAAAATATTTCAAGAGCGTTCCAGAAAAAGAGAAATCTTCTGATAGCTCTCACGCTGGTAAGTCCGAAACTGTCAGCTATGGTGTTTCTTCTTATCCGGGGTCCAAGCAAGATGGCGATAAAAATAGAACAGATGTATCGAAAGTTATTTATTCCAAAGAAGTCACTGAATCTCATAGCATGACAAGTATTTCCTTTCAACAGCAGTCTTTTGGAATAAACCGTTCCGAAAAATGGCAAAGTGTCACTCCACAAATCAAACAGGCCAGTGATTCTAATGATGAGAAATTAAAGCAACTAGAAGAGAAACTGAAAGAAGTGAGTACATAGTTTACTTTTTTTTTAGTAATTGATTGTTGGTGTTTAGATTAAACATGAACAATGCTAGAAAATTGTTGTAGTTCGCGTTTCATGGTGGTAACTGTTGCTGAAAAAGTTAACAAAACTCAAAATCCGAGATATTCTCATCACTTTTGCTACTCCTCTTTCCCAACATATTAGCGACAACACATGAGATGGAAATGCACAGATATAGTGTCTCTCACTGGTTAGTAATGATAATTTACTGCATTTTATACAAAAACTTTCAACATTTATCATTTATAGAAGTTGTGAATGCCGTCGAAGCAAATGTCATTATAAAATGTTCTCCATAGTTCAAACAATTGCTACATTATCTCAGTTTCTTTTTTGGGGTGAGGGGGTGCATGGAACGCTGCTTAACACTTTTAAGGTTGGGTAGTCCTGATCATGATAGCTAGCCAAATTATAGGTAGGTTGATAAGTCAATTTTTTCTTAAGCATTATGGTGAAATAGAACGAAGAACATGTTCTGAAACGTTTTAAAATAATTTTTTATTTTAATCCCTTCTAAGCCAAAATGTTATATTTATAATACCTATATTTCACATTATTTTAAGACGATGGTTATGCAGATTTGAAAAACGCATTGATCTCTAAGAATGTGTTTTTTTTTTAACAAAATCAATGCGAACTGCTTCTTTGCACCAATATAGTATTCACAATAAATGTTCAGCGTTTTCACCATGTGTAAACTCAACCACTACGCTCGAAATCACAATGGCGAATCACATTGATGCACCGGATCGCGGTTAGCCAAGCTCATTACCGCCCTCTACCCGCTGCCTTCTTAGCCAATCACAGCAGTAGTTTACCTTCATGTTAGTGATCGTAATTTTTGAGCATTTATTGTGAATAATATATTGCTGAGAAGAAGCAAGTTGAGTTAATTTTATAAATAAATATACATTTTCCTGCCATGTCATTTTTTGTACTCCTACCTTATAACATCACTTTAGACCAGTGATTCCCAAAGGGGTCTATATCGACCCCCAGGGGTCGACGACAACCTGCAAGGGGTTCATGTCAAGTGAAAAAAAAATTGGGGGTCCATGAAATGAAAATAGGGGTCAACGATAGTGGATCTCATATAAGCAGGTCGTGACTTTTAATTTTGGCATTTCATGAATGGAATAATCAACATACACTGATAGTACCTATTTACTTACATTATACTATCTTATAATATAAACACACATATCTATCTACATTCTACATAATTTTATAAAAGTAGTTATAATTTATAAAAGTAGTTATCTGCGCACAAGATCACTGAGATTTGTTGTTTGGTTTTTACGTGAAAACGTAACAAACAGACCGACAATTCACTACTACTGTTTTGTATGCAAACTTATTTCCGCTATTATAATGTTAGTAGCGAAGTACGGGTTTTACAGTACACTATTTTATTCCATTTACATTAAATTAAATTAGTTTGAATTTAATTAACAAATGTATAAAATTAACCTGTGTTTTTTTCTTAAGTTTTTCACTCTACACATCACTACAGTTAGAAATTTAAAAAACCGAAAAACATGGGAAGGGGTCTGCGAGACAAAAAAGTTCAGGAACCACTGCTTCAGACCCTTTATTCCTATACAAAACATACATGTTTTCATATGCTTACTCATCTCTTCAAGTTTGTCCATGATCGTAGAATCACCCTGTATACTTTTTCATTGAAAGAAGATATCGTGCACATTAATAAAATTATATTTTAACAAAAACATAAATAAGAGAAATAAAGTAATTAAAATTGCTTATTTTGGATACAAATAAATATACTTCGAAAAAAAATTAATATTAGTTTCCGTACAAAATAGTTTTCTAAAAATTTTTTTTTTCTGACATGCTAATATGGAAACTTACGAAGAAAAAAAAGCTTTGCTTTAATTTCATACGACTCGTTAAAAAGGGGAGGGGGAGAAAAAAAGAAAAGAATGAAAGAAGAAAACTAAACTTTGAAGATTTCTTTTTTTCTTCTTCCGAATCTTTTTCATTTCATCTTCTCACTTCGTTTCCTTATCTAAAACAGAAATTTACGAGCATAAACGTTTTCGAATGTAGAACTAATCTGTATCAGTAGCTATTTCTGAGGGTGACAGATTTTTTTTTCTTTTTATTTACTTTTTTTCGCATGAAAGAAATTTATTTCTCCTATAAATTCCAGTCCTTAGATATGCTATGAATAGGCCAATTCGGTCTGGGTGCTTTGTGGGCGTCATTTTTTATCAGACGATCCCCAGAATACTAAGAGGGGTGCGCGAGATGAGGCGAGGATGGTGAAAAAGAACGGCGCTGAGAAAACAGAACAGTTCAAAGTCATCCTTCCTTTCGTACCTCACTCTCAGCAAGCGATTTTTTCTTCCACTTTCCTTTGCGTATCCAGCTGACCCGCTTTTTAAACCTACCCAGTTGATCGTCTGCTTTCGAGTCGCGTAGGGGCTTGCCGAATGGCGGCTTCCAGCCCCGAAATCATCTGCAGAAATATGGATGGAATAATGTCTTCGAACAATCCGGCTACCACGACTATCAGTACAATAGCGGTTCAATCCGGAAATACACGGATAGTGATTGCTTTGTTGCAAGTAAGTCCCTGTTCGGATTATTCTCTGTAAACATCGCTATTCATTCATGCATTTGCAAGTGCTTAGAAAGCATGTTCTACGTGTTGCATCCTCTCCCCCGCGCGCCACACCCTCTTAGGAAAAGAATTCCCTTTTAGGAATAATTTCCCTAATAAAAGGGAAAATTTAGAAATTGGATTAGGTTTTGAAAAAATGAATGCACGTTTTTGAATTATTTTTGAAGGTATCTCATTTTTTTTAATATATTATTTCGGTGTTTTAAATGAATTTATAGTCTTTAAAGCTTTCTGAATCAACACTAAGTAAATAAATTGAATTAAGATAATATTACGAAATTAATTGGTGATAAATTTGCAGTGATAGTTATTAAACAAAATATTTGAAAGTTATTTCGGGAAGCTTAAATGAAATTAAGTTAAATTGCAAATTATTTACAACTATAATATTAAAATATAATATTAAAAATTTATAATTTCGTTAAAAATTAAATAAATTTTTAAAATAATAATTTTTTTGTTGTTTTCTTTAAGTACAACAAAGTTTTGTTGTTTTCTTTAATAGCACATGATACATAGAAGATATAATTTGAAAATTTTGTTAAGCATTTTTATAGTTAATAATTTATGATAAATTTTTTAAAAGTTTGTCCTGTTATTTAGGTATTTTTATTTCATATCACTGCCGAAATTTTTCTTTCTAAGAAGTCTTATTGGTATGAAGCGATTTTGAAATATATTAAATATTATAACTTCTCATTTTCATTATGATTTACTGCTTTATTTACTTTTAGTGCTTGGTAAATCTTTATTAGCTTTTTAAGCTGTTCTAGTGCTTAAAAATGTCTCGGAGTTTTTTTTCAAATTTTTTTTTATTTAATTTTTTTAATAATTTTTAAGGAATTTAACACTTACTATGGAGTTAGTGGAATGAGAGACTGCTCAAAAATTACGCATTCATGTTTTTGCCAATTTTGAATTCACCTTCTCCCTTGTCAACAAAAATTAGAAAATATCAACCTCCTCCCATGCTTACGTAAGAAGGTCGCACACTCCCTTGTTTTTATTTTAACATAGATTTTTTACGGTAATCTAATTTAAGAAAAATAGAATTTAATTTAAATAAAAAATGTAATTTCGTATAAATAAAATTTACAGTTAAATTCATTTTATAAACTTTTGAACTCTTTAAAAATTTTTAATACCTTTTTCTAAATTTTTCTGTTACATTTTTAATGTGAAAATAAAAATAAAAAAATTGAAAATAGGTGGATTTTAGGATTTAGCTTAAGTATTGCTAATACCCTCCACTCCAGCCCCTTGCTAGAAATAAGTAAATCGCAACCCTTTCCTTTTTGAATAACGCAATATTTGAACTGCCCCGAATACTGATTATCATCTTTCAAAAAATTTAAAATGAAAACATAGATTAAATTTTTATGGATTTTAATTTACAACTGTTTTTAACGCTGATTTTCATCAAAAAAACTTCTAAATTACAAAATTTCATTTAAATTAAAGGATCGTTTTATACTAATATCTATTTTTATTGAGTTAAATGCTTACTTTAAATTAATAAAATATTATATTTTTTTTAAAAGGAAGAATTTTTCAAATTTGGATTAAAATATTTAAAAATTTATGAATATTTAATGAACATTTCAATTAAAAGTCAGTGATAGATTAAACTTACACAAAGTTATCCAGGAGTGTAACTGAAGCCGTTTTTTTCAAATTTCTTGCTCCGAAATTTTTTAAAAATTTAAATAGAACGTGATTGAAATTACAAACATGAAATGTTAAAATCTTATAAACACACAACATTATAAAACATAAGTGAAAAAATTCAACTATATTGTACTATTGTAAAATTATTAATTATTTCAAATAATTATTTTTAAAAAATTTAATTAGCCCGTGATTAGCCTTAATCCCGTGATTTTTGGTGCCAACCCGTGATCACTTTGATTGCCTCTTCCAAAATTTAAAATAAAGTCACATTTTCTAGTTCTTAGTTTCTTAGTCATTAGTTTCTTAATTCTTAGCCAGTTAATATTTACCGGTAAACAAAACGCGATTGCTTTTGGAATTTATTTCCTTGATCTATGTCACCACGGTTTGTCAAGCAGTTACATAAGAAAAGTTAGAAGTACATTAATGTACGCATCTATTTAATTTACCTGTACGCAGGCTGAGCGCAATAACATTCTTGTTTTTTTTTTTAACTAATTAAGCAGAAACAACAGTAATTAAGGAAAGAAAATGTGTGAAAATCGCTTTTAAATCATTCAAACGATCTAGTAATGCATTAATAAGCATTAAGTTTCAAACTATTTCCTAAGATTTTTATTTTCAACGTTTTAGGTTTAAGAATTTGGTGTCAGAATTTGTTAAAGGCTTTATAGATTTAGCTCATTTGAAGAGTTGGCACCTAATTTTCCTGGACAGGTGAAAATTAGACGCCACTCCTAATCACCATTACGAAGAGACATGCTTAAATGTTTCATTGATTTTTTTTCAGTAAATTGTATCATTTTAAATAAAATGTTTACTAAGGCAAAAATAGTTAACCGAATTCGCACTTAGTCCAAGTTTATTATTTTAGGACCTCTTTCTCACAACTCACGAAGGAAAAATTTAAAAGTTTTTTAAAGTAAAAAATATTTTTATGAATTTTAACTTTTGTTAAAAAGTTTAAAATTTTTATCATGAGATTATTGTTATAAAATTGTTTATTGTTGGTAAAGTTTTGCAGATTGTAATGTAAATATGACACATGAAACCAAAACAAAATACTCTGATGAGGATTTTGTTTTGTCGCCTGGTTTGTGAATAGAAAGTTCAAATGTTCATTTTGAGTTAAGCTTTTTTTCGCAGAACTCCGTTTAAAATCCCCCCCCCCGAAGGTCCTCATGTTGCTTGCACGTCTACTGAATTTGCCTATTAATCTTAATGGTTGGTTATAAATCTTAACGTAATTCCTACCCTCTCCGAAAGTCCTCATGCTGCTAATGCTGCCATTGAAATTGCCTATTAACCTTAAAGGTTGGTTATAAATCTTAACAGGCCTTTCTTGCCCGAAGGTTCTCATGTTGCTAATACTGCCATTAAATTTGCCTATTAATCTTAAAGGCTCCTTATAAACATATAACACATTCCCCCCCCCCCCTATGTTCCTCATGTTGCTAGTGCTGCCACTGAATTTGCCTATTAATCTTATAGGTTGCTTATGAATAACGCAGTTTTTCCTCGAAGGTCCTCATGCTGCTTTGAATTTGCCTATAAATCTTATAGGTTGTTTATAAATCTTTAACGCACTTGGTGCCTGATGTTTAACTCAAGTTGACATCATTTTCATAAATAAATATTTTTCTCAAACCTTACTATGTTTGTAATAACTTAAAAGTCTTAATCTATTAATCTTGAGCACTCATAGCTCAGGGGATAGAGTGTTCGTCTTCCAATGAGGCGAACCGGGTTCGAATCTGGTCGGTACGCATCCGGCTTGCACCGACTACAGTACTGACGTGAAATATCCTCAGTAGTAGACGATCGTGGGTTAGAGTCCCCTTGGCGTCAGGCTAACCAAGAGAGATTTTCGTGGGTTTCCTCAGCATGTAAAGCAAATGCGGGATAGTTTCATCAAAAACAGTCCTCCACGAAGGCAAATTTCCCCCAAATCTTGATCTAGGAGTTCCCTTGTCTTCTGGATTGGGTTTAAAATTACAAGGCTACGGAGTTGAACATTAGTAGTCGTAAACCCAAAAATAGGATCGGTTGTTCAACGAATAAGTTTATAAAATTATAAAATCTAGTAATCTCTTCCAAATATCATTTTATTACGGACATTCCCCCCTCTCACCCCCACAGGCGCCGATCACAAATAACGGCACACTTAGAGGAGATGGAGGGTTTTTTAACAATTTGAGGCAAAGGGGGGGGGGGGATTGTATCAAGAAGTGTAGCATCTCACATGTTGGTTAAAATTAAAACATTTAAAACTACCAAATTTAATATCTTTATAAGATTCGTTTTTGTATTAGTTCATATTTTTCATCAAAATAAGCACACATCTAACAATTATTGCTGTCAGGCTCACAAATGTCATCAAAACACACAGTTTAAGTTCAAAAATGAGATTTCAAGTATGATCTATAATTTTATTTTTAAATTGCAGTAATATTTTTTTTAATTATCTAACGTTGCATATGGTAGGGGTTAAGGTGAAGTGTGACACTTCAACTTAACCACTATGTGTGACCAAAAGAAAGAGAGGCTCAAAAATATTTATAAACATTCCCTTATAAAGGTGTGGACAAATTAACGAAAAAGAATCTTAATTACTACGCTACGCTTTCCGTAAAAAGTATGCAGTTATCTACATAGTAAAAAATTCCGGATCAAATCACGGTATATATAAAGCACTGGCACTTTTAGCGCATCATCGTAAAATCCATTTTTTACCATAAAATATTGCACTATAATTTTTAAAGTAATATTTATTCAATAAAGGAATTTAGAGGTTTTACAGCAATTATTACTTTAAAAATTAATATTTTAATATTAGTATAATTTTTTAAATAATTATTTAATTTTTAGTAATATTTTAATATTAATATTTTAAATTAATATTTATTCTTATAAATTCTTTAAAAATTATGGTTTATCAGATTTTTTTTCTTCCGGTATAAACATGGATTTTACGGTAAAAAGTACCGGCAAACTGAGTGCAGGTACTTTTTACCGTAATTTTTAACATTGTAGGTTTGCTTCATGATTTCAGAGGTCGAAGCACAATCTCATTTTCTGTATGAATAACTACACAACTATAGCCCTATAATTATGTATATTATAAATTATGTAATTATGTAAATTATGTATATATATACTACATTCTACTGACGGAAGATGACCAAAATGAGTTTCCATCACCTTAACGTTTATATTTAATTTGCATGCTAATATCGTATCGGTAAAAATAGACTAAAGGCGACAGTCTGAGAATTATCAATTAAAATTACACTTAATGTTATTTATTTTTATCGATTTCAAGGGCTTTCTATGCAAGTATGACGCAATGCTTCTAGCAATTAATACTAAATGGAGATGGAATTATAATTGTTGTATTTACGTCACAGAGAAAAATAATTCATTCTTACAAGTTATTGGATTGATTTTTCAAAGATTTTAATTTGTCTATTTCCTTGTGCTTGGGAAAATAGTGTTTGGGAGTGAGAACTTATAATAAAGGTGTTGATGAATGGTGGCCAGCTATTTTGATATTTTAACGCATTTCTTGAAAGTAAACATTTCAGGAAAAATATATGAACAATATTTTAATAATCATTTAAACAATGAAAATATTGAAATGAGTATTTTTTTTTTTTGCTCGATTTTAACAGAAGACGTTTAATACTTTAGAGTTCACAAAAGAAGATAAACTAGTCAACAGGAAAAAAATGGTGTTGACTATTTAATGTCATCGAAGATTTTCGATAATTTTGATAAAAAAATTTCTTTACTTTAGAACTGAATTGTTTGTATTATATTATAGTACAGAGTGGTCTTGAAACACCGTTTCTACCGAATATTTGTATTTTTTTCTCGTTTCTTTTGTTTTTTTAAAATCTTATTAAATGCGAATTTCTATGGAGGTGTCATAAAGATGTTTAATGTAGAATCAGAAAAATTATAATGAATATAAAAACAATATTCTCAAGTTAAAGATTTAATTCAAATAAAGTGTCTGATTTGGAAGTAAATACTTTGTTAGTTTTTTTTCATATCTCGCACACAATTTTTTTTTGTAAAAGTAACCATAAAGTGTGTATTAAAATATCAAATGAATAAATAAATAAATAAATAAATAAATATATATATATATATATATATATATATATATATATATATATATATATATATATATATATATATATATATATATATATATATATATATATATATATATATATATATATATATATATATATATATATATATATATATATATAGTATATATATATATGTATTATACATTGTGTATATATATATATATATATATATATATAAGTTCAAAATGAAGAATAACACAAAGAAAAATTATAGATATAAGAAAAAAAAAAGGGGGTGGGAAATAATAAGTAAAAAAAATAACAAACAACATTTTATTAAAAAAAAAAAAAAAAAAAAAAAAGTGGAATGTTAATTAAAACCGTCCATTAAAAATAACCGTCCATGTAAGTTGTTATGATTTTGCTACTCGCTTTATAGTCCCCCCTTTTTAATGTTTTTTCTTTTTATTTTATTTTATTATCTGTTTTTACCTGTTATATTTACTTTTTATGATCTATTTTTATGTAGTTATTTTATAAAAAAAAATTATTGAGTGCTCCTCACACTATTGTATTAATATATTTTGCTTAGGCTTTATTGATACAATATCAGAAAGCACTCTGTTTTGCGGATATAATCGTGTGGGCTGAAGAAAAGATTATATCTTTTTTTTCCGGTTTTTTTTTCCGGTTTTTTTTCCGGTTTTTTAATTAACATTCCACTTTTTTTTTTTTTTTAATAAAATGTTGTTTGTTATTTTTTTTACTTATTATTTCCCACCCCCTTTTTTTTTTCTTATATCTATAATTTTTCTTTGTTTTATTCTTCATTTTGAACTTATCTAATGAGTGCTGTTTACTTGCAGCTTAAGCGCAATAAATGATACTTATTGTTTTTCTTAACTTTCTTAGTGTTTTCTTGTATTTATTTATTTATATATATATATATATATAGTATATATATATATGTATTATACATTGTGTATATATATATATATATATATATGAATAAAGCATAATAAATATAAACAAAAAACACGAAGAAAATCAATATATTTTGCTTTGGCTGTATTGATACAATATTAGAAAGCACTCTTTTTTGCGGATATAGTCGTGTGAGTTGATGAAAAGATTATATCTTTAAATTTGCCGGATTTTTTAAAATATTTTCCCCTTTTGTTACGGAATTTTTCCCCCCGGTTTTTTGTTCTTTTTATTTTTAGGATTAAATTTCTCTTTTCCACTTTTTTCATTGTTCTGTAATTTTCCCATGTTTTCTCCACATTTTGAACTATATATATATATATATATATATATATATATATATATATCAGTGGAGCATCGTTTATACGACGATCACTTATACGACGTTTACATTTATACGACGTTTTAGTGTGGTCCCAAATCATTCCTATTCATTTTAATGTAAAAATATATCGTTTATACGACGCACAGAATCAGTTATACGTCGGTTTTTAGATTTTGCTCACGTTTATTTAATTTTTTATCTTTTCTTGTGTATTTTAAAAAAGGGCGCAATTTGCCAACATGAATTATACAGAAAAGGGTGCTAACAAGAATGCTTGGATGACGACGGTAATTTTTACTAGATGACTGAAAAAACTAGACAATGTTATGAAGAGGTAAAAACGAAAAATTTTGCTATTCATCGACCAATGTCCAGCGCACCCATCGATACTAATTATTTTGGAAAATGTGAAAGCTCTCTTTTTTCCTGCAAATTGCACAAGTGCGCTGGCTTCAGCCATTAGATTTGGCCGCGATTAGAAATCTAAAATTGCATCATAGAGAGCAGTAAGTTCAACTCGCTATTCAAAGCATTGTAGAGACTAATAGTAAGAAAATATAATTAAAGGTATCATACATTCAAATTGCTCACTGCAATTTTTCTTCTTTGGTTATTTGTTTGTTTTGCTTTGTCTAATTTAGAAATTTATGTAAATCAACACGTTAAACATTAAAATTAACTTAAAACAGAGTTAGTTTCAGTTTTAGAAGTAAAAATCGATTATACGACGTTATCGTTTATACGACGTTTTTCGGTGGTCCCTTCGGCGTCGTATAAACGATGCTCCACTGATATATATATATATATATATATATATATATATATATATATATATATATATATATATATATATATATATATATATATATATATATATATATATATATATATATATATATATATATATATATATATATATATATATATATGTTACCGTGAATGGCCGAAATCAAGGGAATGTCGACTTTAGCCGGTGAATGTCAACAATCACATAGTCGCTTTGGTCAATGTCCGATATTTGCTTTTTCCGATTTGATATTAATTTATTCGTTGATGTTATAATTATTTGATGTTTTAATATCTGATGAGGATAGATTAGGAGAGACATCAGTGTGCGGATTATTTGTCTAATTTATTATTATTTGTCTAGTTTATATTGATATTGACTATTTGTCTAATATATTATTATTTGTCTAGTTTATATTGATATTGATTATTTGTCTAAGTCTATAATTTGTTTTTATTAAATTAGTTATAATTATATTTTGAAGATTTTGGATATTCAATTGAGCACAAAATATCTGGGAAGGGCCGGCCTCCTTCTGACTTTAGAGGTATTAATAATGCTCAGTCTTTCCAGTGTTGATATTTTAATATTTTGATAATAGAGCTGTCATTAGTTGTCAAATTTCCCTTTCATTTTATCCCTATTTTTCCCCGTCAGCTGTAGAGTTCTCCATGACGTTTCCACATGACATCACGAATACAAACACTTTCTCTCCTTGTCCATGTATGGAGAGCAGACTCTCCTCCCCCCCCGCGTGCTCTTTCCCCCCTACCACAAGGTTTGTGGGTGTGTTTGCGTGTGCGTGTCGAAATGAAGTTTGTTATGTTTAACTAATCTCCATTTATTTATTTTTCCTCCTGCAATTCTCTAAAAAGAAGCTCCAGATTTTAGGGGAATATAGATCTCCCTTAAAGACATGTACCAGAAATGTTGTTTGAAAATGAAATGAGTTCATTTTAAAAATTAAACTCAGTTGCTGGAACTAATTATTATTTACCAAAAAATTAAAGAAGTAAATGATTTTTCAACTGTCATCAGCACATTATGTAACAAATATTCATAAAAACGTTTTTATGTTCAGTACTCCGAGATTTGCGAATCCTATTAAACTGAAAAATATTAAAATTTTTTTAATGTGGTGATTAGAATTCATTTTAAAAATTAAACTTAGTTGCCGGAAATAATGCTTTGTATTTCATGAGAAGGTCATTTTTCTTTCCTAAATTCATGAATTTTTTTATAATTATTCTTCAGCGAAAAACTTTAAAAAAGTAAATTGTTTTTCTACTTTCATCAGCACATTATGAAACAAATATTCATAAAAACGTTTTTATGTTCAGTACTCAGATCTTTGCGAATCCTGTTAAACTGAAAAATATTACAAATATTAAAGTTTTATCAAAGTTAAAGTTTTAAAGTTTTAATGTTGTAAGTAGAGTTCATTTTAAAATTTAAACTTCCATGCTTCGTATTTCATGAGAAGGTCTTCTTTTTTTTTCTTTTAAATTCATGATATTTTTTATAATTATTTTTTACCGAAAAATTCTAAAAGTAAATACATTTCTTAACTATCATCAGCACATTTTGAAATAAATCTTCATAAAAACGTTTTTATGTTCAGTACTCAGGTATTTGCAAATCTTGTTAAACTGAAAAATATTACAATTGTTAAAGATTTATCAAAGTTAAAGTTTTAATGTTGTGATTAGAATTTATTTCAAAAAGTAAACTTAGTTGTAGGAACTTATGCTTCTTATTAAATAAGATAGTCATTTTATTTCTTAAATTTGTTTTTTTTAAATAATTTTTCCTTACCGAAAAATTTAAATAGTAAATTATTTTTAACTATCATCAGCACATTAGCACAGTATTAAATAAATCTTTATGAAAACGCTTTTTGTATTCAGTACTCAAATATTTGCAAATCTTGTTAAAATGAAAAATATTACAATTGCTTAAGTTTTATCGTTCAAGGTTTCAAAGTCAAAATTAATGCTATGATTAAAATAGGTTGACTCATTTTTACATTGAAATTCGTTACATTACTCTTCATTTTGCATTGAAAAAAAAATATTTATTACAGAATTAAAATTTAATGTATATGTACTACAATAGCTGCAAAGGTATGGTGTCTTAGCATCAATAATAATAATAAAAAAACATCAAATATTTTCGAATTGGATAAAATTACTTAGCATTCTAATGATTTGACTTAATTTGATATATTTTTTTTAAATATACTATAATATATAACTTTATTGAGAACAAAAACAAGCACATAAATACAAAGAATGTACATTCGTCGTCAAGAGGAAAGTCCTGTCCAGGCGACAAAGAAAAGTAATACAATGAATTTAAATTAGAAATTTAAAAAAAAAAGGGGGGATATTACAATTATAAATTATTTTGCTCATCATAAGACATCATATATTGTTGAACACTGTAATAATAGAAAAAAATACATGAAACTATATTAAAAAAATAACAAAGGTAACATAAGAAATTCATTTGGATTGGCACAAGACTGGTATAAAAAATCAAATGCTTCCTTTAAAGTGAAAAATAGAGATCTAAATCGTCAATGTTCATCATAAATTGAAATTAAGCACGCTTAAAAAAAGAATATATTTGAATGTTTTGCTACTGGAATGGTAATTTATTATATAATTTAGGTGCTAAGTAAAAAAACTGTTTTCGTGAAATTTCTTTTATAAAGTGGGGAATCTCATATATTTCAGTTGGTCTCCTTTCAGACACATTAGTTTTTAATTTGCATATTAATTTATTGTTGTGTAAATAAAGTAAAATACGAAAAAATACATTAAGGCGAAATGGTAATAGGTTAATTCTTTTATATATATTGGTAGTAGTTATACTTGAATTATTTATGTGTAGAGAATTAATAATCTTGAAGCATTTATTCTGAACTGAGATTAAAGGAAGTAAATTAGTTTTATATTCACCGCCATACATTATTGCACCATAATTAATTAAAGAATAAAACCAGGAGTAATAGAGTGCTTTCACAAAATTAAAATGAATTTTATTCTTATGATGATAAAATTTAACTAAAATAAAACGCAATTTTTTTTAACTAAATTGTTAATAAGTGTTTTCCATTTCAAATTAGAATCGATACATAGTCCTAAATATTTGATATTATTTACAGATTGTAGAATATAGCATTGAAATTTTCATTGATACTTTAAGATAGACATTTGTAAAGCGATTTTTTTAGATTAAGTAACTAAGCTTTAAATGGTCGCTTTAATTTTTGAATTAATTTAAATCAGAATTTTTTTTTTAATTTTCCTGTTCTATATTTTGGGGGAAAATGTGACAAAAACAGCAGTTTTTCTTTTTGAAGAAAGTGAATTGCAGACCATTTGAGAAAAACTTATTCCTGAAAAATTTGAAAAGCAAGTGAAAAAATACAAAAAAAATATTTGAACATATTATATTTTTCAGCTAATTTATGTCACATAGTTTGCAACTGTTGGTATGTCATAAATTTCTAATTATTGGACTTTTTTAGTTTAATTATTAATTTATTTATTTGATTAGAACGTGATTTAATTGCCAATTTGCCGTTGTTTTTTAAATTTTTAAATATTTATATTGACTACTTTCAATTCCGGTTTCTCCTGACTTTAAGTGCAAAGATTTAACATTTCAAGAGAGTGAAGTTTCTCGCCAAAAATACGCATTTCTAATCTTGAATTACATTTTTAGGGGAGTACTTTAAGTGCATTTAAAACCATTAAAAGTGAAAAAAATGGGAATTTTAAAATTAATTAAGTTTATAATGTGTCAATGTTTTGATAATTCCGGAGTCACCTAAATTTTCCTTGTTTCCTCCCTCTATTTTTATTCAGATGATTTTTTATTTAATTAATATTTTAATATAATTGAATAATATTTTAATATGAATATTTTATATTAATATTAAAATATTATTTAAATTAATATTTTATATTAATAATAGTATTTTTAATATTTTATATTGACTTAAAACCGTTATTTCAGATGGCATTAATTTTTTTCCGTAATGAACCCTTGTCCGTAATGAAATCCAATTGATGGATCCAATTGATCACTTAATGGAAATAAAATCTAAAATCTTTTTTTTTTTTAATCGTATGCCTATTTAGGCAGAGGGGGTGCGATTGTTCTTGTTTTTCAGTGGCGCCATCTATGGCCAAGAATTCGACTTCTGCCACACCATTCACACAACCACAATCCCGTTTATAGGGCGGGTCACATTCACACACACAAAGGACATAGAACACGCAGAGAAAAAGAAACATCCATGCCTTGCCAGGGATTCGAACCCAGGACCTTTCTGATGCAAGGACAGTTCCCTGCCCCCTACACAGGCCGGTCGGCTCAAAAGTCTTTAATGACTTCAAGTGTCTTGGAAAGATTTGTCTTCTTTGTCAAAATTGTTCTTTTCCTTTCGAAGTCGATGCATCCTTTAGAAATTTCGCGGAGGAGATTTTATCATCGATATTAAATTTTCAACAATTTGCGGTTAAAATATAAAATTTTGTTTCTACACTGAGAAAGAACGTATGATCAAAACTACCAGAATATGATAGCGTGTTTCTGGCTCTATGGGAGCATCTAAAAGCTTAGTATTTTTTGCCAAAACGCTTTGGTAATGATTTTGGTAAAATTAATAATAAAATATAGTTACATAAGTGGTGAAATTTGGAAATTTTATCATGATACCTGAGAGCATGGCATAAAGACAATTTATTTGGTTAATTTTACTTTTCAGTTTTGCAATTTTTGCTAAATATGTGTTAATAAATACTATAATTTTGGATATCAGAATTTCCAGCAAATCGCTACCACATGAACGAAAAAATAATCAAATGAATGGTTTAAATACTGTATCTTTTAGTTTTATTAGACCAGTATCCTTTTTACCTAAATTGCCATTACCAGATAGTGCTGTAATTCTTCCAGATTTTTTTTCCCTCCGGGTAATAACTATTATTCTAAAAGTGTACTTAAATTAAGGTGTTGATCTTTTTAAGTTATAATCTGAACATTTATCTGATTACGTTAACTTAGCCATGAAATCCAGGGAAAAAAATGTATCTTTGAAGATAAAATGGCTTTCTTTACTCTTGTTTTTCTAAAAGCTCTTAATTCCCGTTGCATGGTGCATGTTACAAAATATCTAACCAAAATCAAACAGGATGTTTTAAGTTGAGCAGTCAGTTTTAAAATATGAAATTTTCTTTGAGGGAAATGGCGTAATGGGGAACTTTAAATCCCCACACAATTAACAGAGAGTCCATACATTTTCCCCTGGATCGTTTTCATACCTGAAAATTTTGAGTTCTAATCGTGAAACTAATTCCAACTATTCACTTTTCGTTACGGCATTGCAATTTGTTACAGAAACTCGGAAGCGGTTCGTAAATGTTTATGTTATAAATATAGATCTGATCTGCAGTGCTTATCTGGAAGCAGTGTGGGTAGTGTAAACATGAGTTAAAGAAAAGATACGAGTAGATAAGTGAGAACCGGTACAACTACGATTGTGTCATGATAGCACGTGCTGAGCTACTTGTTCTACCTTGTGTTTTTCATTTCAAAAAATCAAATTACGTAATCAATATAAGTAAATTTAACTATTTAAATGTATATTTGCCCAAAATCAACACCTACGCAATATTTGATCAGAATTTCATGTGCAATTTTCATAGTTCGTTGAGAATCCTGAAGTATATTGATTAATTAGTGCTGACTATATTTTTAGTTACGAAATCTGGCATAAAAACTAATTTTTTAAACGTATTATTTAGTATTAAAAAAAAACGATCAATAATCTTAAAAAAATATATTTTTGAATGAAGTAATTTTACAATTGAAAGTAAAATTTTTTTATTATTATTATTATCTTAAATTAGTTTCCGAGATAAAGGGAAGTACATAATAACTGTAATTAACTTTGAGGGGTCCTAAATTTTCGACTGCTCTCTTGAGTTACTCTTAAGACCGTACTTTCCAGATTGCGGTTACACCCCACCCCGTATTTTGACGGTCTTGAATCCGTCAAAAAATAAAGTATGTTCAGATAGGTACAATGTATTACTCTTTCTAACTTGAAACGACCTCTGTACGAATGAATTAACATGTTAAAGAAGAACTTTTAAATGTTCCATCATAGAACTGTTTTAAGTTCTATAGTATGTGAAAATCTGATGATTAGATTAAAAACTATTAAGGTGTGTCGCAATTTATCTTGCCAATTATTAATGCAGGCGAAAAATGAAAGCAAACGATTTTTGATGTAGTTTGATTAGTTCTTTTAGTTTATAATCGAAATGAAATAGTAAGCCTGTGTTCCAGACTCATTCAAACAAAAGTCATGTATTTTATGATTAAATACACAATGGTTAAAAAATAAATTTTTATTGATAATTTTAATAAATAACTTATTTTAATACTAAAATTAATTAGTTCTGTATTTTCCTTATTATTTTAATTAAATTTTATTAATTTATTTCAATTAAATTTTATTAATTTATTTCAATTAAATTTTAACAATTGATTTAAATTCAATTTAAATTCTTAATTTTAATTCAATTTTATTAATTTATTTTTATTGTATTTTAATAATTGATTTAAATAAAAATAGTTTTAATTGCATTTTATTAAACTTTAATTAATCTTAATTAATTATTTAATGATTAAATGATAATGATTGGGATGCATTCTACTGAGATATAGCTGAACACTTGAAGGCAAGATTCCCTAACTGCCCACTTAGCGAACACAATATAGGTAAAGTACCCATATAAAAAACATAGCCATAAAGCATACCACCTCCCTATTTTAATTGTTTATTTTTTAAACAGGCCTTTAAATATTAACATTTAAACCACGTATAGATTTACAATTAATCCATTCTTTTTTTCATTCTATCAAAACATTTTGTTTCCTTTTTTTTGTTGTTCACATCAGATCAGATTAGGGGTTAGAATCGTGCGCATAATCTCACGTCAATTTTCAACGCCGCTATGAATGGGGCCCACGCTAGAAAAGACTTCGATGAATGACTTTAGACATGAACAGCGTTGACACATCTAGCTCAGTTATAATAATGAAAGTTGATCGCTTACATTACTTTTCTTTTCTTGAATCTTGAAATCTTTTTTGTTATCATATTTACCCACGCAGTTAACTCCACTTAAGATAAACTAACGATTAAGATTTATAAGGTTCTATGGACTAGAAGAGAGTAGTTATTTTAGATAGCTTTTTCGTAAAACGACACCTGCCTTGTGTGACAAGAAAGCTAATGTGGGTGTTGTTTCCTGCTTATATAAGCAAACGAAATTAGTTACTTTTACTGTTCATTATATTTAATACAAATTTAATTTTTGTAAAATATTTTTCTTCTTCTTTATTATTTGCATATTTTTTTGTTGAAGTTAATCTAGTTTTGCATAATATTTAAAGAGTAATGTTTTGGCCCTATATTGACCTTTTTAACTACACTGGTGGACAAAATTAAGAGATGGAAGATATTTTGCCAAATATCTCAAAAAATACTGAATATAAATAAATGAAATTTGGTAAGGATATAGCTTATTCCATGATAATGAAGTATGCAAAACAAAAATGAAAGTTCCATTCACTGACAAGACCTATTGCAAGGATAAAAGATGACAATAAAAGTGAGGCTTGTACAGTGTGTGTTGCCTCTAGTATGGTGTATGGTCACCCCTGACAGACAGCATGCACAACGAGTATGCATGCTGTTAATAAGGGAGTTAAGGAGGACTTGTGGAAGACCCTCCCATTCTTCCACCAGTGAAATTTTTAACTCCAGAATGGTTCTGGGGGGAGGTTGGCGCATCGCAATAGCTCTCCCAAGAGCATCCCAAGCATGTTCAATAGGATTCAGGTCTGGGGATTTGGCTGGCCAATCCATTCGTTGAATATCCTCGCTTTCCAGATACTCATCAACCATGAGAGCCCTATGTGGTCGCGAATTTTCGTCCATAAAAATTAACTCAGGGCCAACGGAGCCCCTGAAAACACGCACATAGGGCTATAGGATCTCCTGCATGTACCTCTGGACATTCACGGAACCATTGTCAAGCACATGGAGCGGTATGCGGGTATCTTGCATGCGCGAATGAATGTGCGTAAATGTTTTCCATCTCTTAATTTTGTCCACCAGTGTATCTTAGCCAACTTTAACTGTCTTGGCGCCTTTGCGGTTGTATGTTTACTCTCAGTCATCGAATCTTTTCTTTTTATCCTGTCATTTTCCATTTCCCAACCTGTCGTCTACTGCTATGTCTACTACGTCTTCTATAGTAATGAATTCTAGTGCACCCTTCGGAGTTAATCAGCACTGCTAACTTTATAAATTCAAATTTGTTTACATGGAGAAAAAAATTATGGTAAAATTACCGTACTGTATGGTAATGATATTTCTGAAGAAGTAATTTCTTGTTCAGATTTTTTTTCTCCACACTTTTCTATTCTAAATAAAAATATTAGTACTCATTTCATTATTAAATATTATTAAATATTTTTAGCGGATTTGACGAAACGGTTTCAAATCAATCACTCAATTCATAATTAGTTGTTTCTGTCACTTTTCGCCAAGGTATAAAAATGAATGTACAATATTACAAGATGTAAAATTATAACATTACTTCAAAAACTTGATTTAGAATATAAAATTATTCAAAAATTGCACGGCATCAATTGCTTCAATATTAAAGAATTAACAAAATTGTGGGTGTCTTTCTTTCGTTTTTGCAGTTTCTTCTAAAGAAGATTGATGTTGATATTAGAAACTGAACGAGAAACTCAAAATTGTTGTTTTACCAATCTCATAAAATTCATTCAATGTCCACCTATTGACCTGCACTTGAGGACTTAAGTATGTTTTCAAATAGTTTTCATTAGGAGTCTCACTTAATAGATTGTTCGGGATCTTGACCTTTGGTACTTGAAGACATAAGTTTGTTTTCAAACGTAAACCTCGTAAGAGGACTGAAGTTGAATTTTTTATTATGGTTATGTGTTTATTAGGACTGTTTTGTTTTATTGCTTTGGGGAATAACTAAACATAACAATTTGTTGATGTTCTTATATCATTGTGGTATGTTTTATTGGTGGTGTTTATTCACAGAATTATTTCTAAATGTCTGAATTAATAACTAGTTGATAATGAATTATCACCCTGACAAAGAAAGTATGATCGAAACTATCAGATTATGGTAAAATTTATCATGTTTCTGGCTCTATGGGAACACTAGAAATTTCGGTAATATTTACAGAAGCTCTTCGGTAATGGTTTTGGTAAAATTAGCAATAAAATATAGTTACATAATCTGTGATGAAATTCTGCAAATGTGGTGAATTTTGGAAACTTTATCATGGTACCTTAAATCTTGACGTAAAAGCCTTTTATTCTGTTAATATTACTTTTCAGTTTTGTGTTTTTTATTAAATGTGTGGTAATTAGAACTATAACTTTGAAAACCTGAATTTCCATTAAATTGTTACCATATGAACGAAGTAAGTACCAAAATAAATGGCTTAAATAACGTTTATTTTGATTTTATTGACCAAAAATTATGTTTTTTTTTTGTTTAGAAAAAACTGAAATGACATAACCACACAGTATGGCGATTTCAATAAAAAAATCTTTTGTCTGTGCATACTGATTATAATTGTCGATGAAATCGACGGGACTGAACCAGGAGTTTCCTTGTCTTCTGGATTGGGTTCAAAATTACAAGGCTGCGGAGTTGAACATTAGTAGTCGTAAACTCAAAACTGGGTCGGCTGTTCAACGACAGTTACAAAATAGAAAATTAAAAAACTTTTTTTTCTGCAAATAATCAACTTAAAAAAAAAACCATTTTATGAGTAAATTAAAACTTGAATGAAAATTTGAAAAATAATCTAAATATATGATAAGTTAGAAACAATTGAAAATTTTTAATTAAATCTCTCCGAATGCTTATTTAAATTTTGTGAAATGGAAACACCTGTTTTTTAGTAGACATCGAACTTTGACTTCCTTTTTCTTCCTCCTTAAATGGATATGATTAAATATATTAACAACATCGGTCATTGGGTAAATAGGTCAGCTTTTGCGGTTTACGATTAGATGAGGACAGTTAAAATTAAATATGTGCATCATTAAATGTAAATTATCTTATCAGTTTCATCAAGCGTTGAATTGTTAGAATTACGCTATTAAATTTATCTTAGATCTAACGAATTTTTAAATTGTTACTTTTCCTGTCTAAAACTTGTCCAGAATTTTAAATTCTGGACAAGTTTTCAATTGAATTTTTTTTCCTTCATTATTGAAATTTAGAATTTTATTTTTATATCGGAAAATTTCGTTGCAAACTTAAATAAAACCTTAAATTGAACTTTTATTTGGTTCAAGCAGAACCATATATTATTGTGTAATCAAATTACAGATTCAGAGAACAAAATATTGTGAAAACTGTAAAGCTATATAAATTAATATGTTTTGGAGATATCTACCGATACAATTTGATCTATCACATATCTACAGAACATGCAGCCAAATTATTAGACACACTATGAGATTTTATGCAAAATCTTAATTATCAGATGATACTATACAGCTTTATTGTTTTTACATGGCTGAAACCAGTTTACACTAGTTTATGTTCATGTATCAATTAGTTGACATTGTAATGCAATACGTTAAAAATAAATACACATAAGAAGTATATAAAATATATATAAAAAATCTCCAGAATAAAACCCCATTACATGTATGCTTAAATATAAAAGTTTTGCATACAAAATCCTGCTAAACGTGTAATTATTAAAACACTACAGTACATCTAATAATTTGGTTTAATTATTATAATATACTAATATAATACCTGATATAATAAATTTTCTATATTTATATAATATATCGTCTAATTTAACGAATAGTGGAATTTATATTATCTATCGTCTAGTTTAATGAATTGATACACGAACGTAAGCAAGGGCAAACCGCTTTCGGTCGCGTAAGAACAATAAAGTTGTTTAGTATCACCTGAAAATTAAGATTTTACATATAATCTTACAGTGAGTCTAATAATTTGGCCAGGGGCTGTGTCTACTGATAATTAAAAGTACCGATGATTTAAAAGTGATTAGACAGTGGCATTTCGGAAATGTGAAGGAAAAAGGAGAAGAGGTACATCAGACACCAAAAGGCTTGATGAAATGAGAAAACGCTACGTGAAATTGGAGTCAACCATTGGAGAACTGTGCTAGTTGATGATTTTTAATGGAAGAAACTTTTTAAGACAGTTTTGGCCTATAACAGGCTGTAACGCTACGGAAGAAGATTCTAAGGTTCAATTTGATGCATAATTGAGGTTGCTGCAAATTTAAATGATATTATGGTCCAACAGACGCCCGGTGGCTGAGTGTTAGCGCTTCGCGCTTCCGTGCCACGTCCTGGGTTCGATCCTCGGGCCGGGCAAGGTTGACTCAGCTTTTCATCCCTTCAGTGGGCCGATAAATGAGTACCAAGCATGCTTGGGAACTAAACACTGGGGGTTCCGCGTTCGGCTGACCACCTGATCGGAACATCTGCTCCTGCACCCCAGGGCCCATGGTCAAGAAAACTGAGATGGACACAGTAGGGCTTGGCCCTCTATGGGCTGTCGTGCCGCTTACTTTAGTTTATGGTCCGATAAGCTCCAAAATTTCTAGCAGTGTGTGTAGTGAAAAACTCTAAAAAGTCTTTCATTTATGCATCGTTATCAATTGAAGAACGAAGCTTAGTGACCAATGATTTCGCATTAACATTATGGTTTTAGTTTTAAGGTAAGAAATTGAATAATAGCCTAAAAAAAGCTCTCCTGCAACAGCTCGTGTCAGAAGGGTCTTGGAGGTTAAGGCTCTGCAATTTCGTTACCATCAACATGATTTCGGTAATGTGGTTTGCATTGTGCAACGTCCGCTTTTACTTCCCACACAAGCTGTTACCTATCAATCTGTCTTCATGCCGCCACCGGAGATCAAACCTCATTTTATGACAACGACAGCTCAATTCTTTAAACCACTGCACCATCGCGGTCCTTGATAAGTGCATACACGGGGGAAAAATCTAGTAAAATTATCTAATATTTCTGTTAAAAAAGCGTATTTCTGGTTAATAAAACGAAAAATACGGTGTTTTAACCATTCATTTGGTTATTTTCTAGTTCATATGGTTATGGTTTATTGGAAGTTCTGACTTTCAGAACTATAGGAAAAAAAATTTACGAAACTAAAAAGTACATTTAGCGCCAAATCAATTGTTTTTATGCCATCCTCTAATATACCATGATAAAATTACTAAATTTTAATCACATATAATAAAACCATATTTCACAGTTAAATTTATCAAAATCATTACTAAAGCTTTTCGGTAAAAAAAAAAAAAATTATCCGAGCTTTTTGGTGTTCTCATAGAGCCGGAAACATGCTAAGTCTTACCATATTCTGGTAGTTTTGACTATGCTTTTTTTTTCTTAGTGTACCATAAGCTAAATTGCTCTAATTTATCGCCAATTGCATTTTATGGGATAAATTATAGTTGCATTCATAAAATGATAATGCATAATGATTGCATTCATAAATGAATCCTATATTGCTTGATAATAAATTCTTTTGGGTAGTTCTTATATCTAAATCAGGGGTTTCGAACTGGCTGCCCGGGGGCTGCATCCGGCCCGAGAAGCCTTTTTTTTGTGGCCCGCGAACTATTATTTGTTGATTTTTTCGGACAATTTTCGTAAAAAATCTATATGGGCTTAAAATATTTTTCTCGTTATTAAAAACCCAATTTCTTAGTTTCTGTGAAATTCAACATACCAACGGTGCAAAAAAATTTATTTCTCAGATTTTGCATCCAAGAAAACATTTATTCAAATACAAAAAGAATCGTGTTTGTTGTTCTTTTTTATTTCGTTTTTTTTTTTTTTTTTTTTTTTTTTTTTTGTATTTTGTGAACATAATTTAGCATGTGCGTATCAGAAATTTTCTCGAAGAAATTCTCCAATTTTAACTTTTTGAAACCACTCATTTTGGACGAAAATATTTATACACACATTTTTAAATTTAAAATGTAAATATCTATTCTCCGGTGGTTGCAACAGACAAACCTCAATTTTCTCAATGAATATTTTGTGTGCTACTATGTAAGTTTTAATACCAACCTTTTTAAAATTTTATATCTTAACAATTTGATATCTGTTGCACATTATTTGTTCAATACATAAGTGCACATTAAAGTTATTGTAACCCGAATTTTTATTATTTACTTAATATTTTTAAAAATATTATTAATAACAATGAAATATTTTTAAAAAGCTACTTCTTATTTAAATTTGTAATTCAATACCTTTGTTTTGTACGACTTGGTAAAAATCTGACAGTAATATTTAATGTTCCTTCAAACATAAAAGAGTCCTGCATAAAATTTTGATAAAGTTGCGGCCCACCATTTGATTTGTGCTTTTAATTGTGGCCTCATGTAAGTTGGGAACCCCTGATCTAAATGGTGACATGTAAATTATACTATTCAAAAAGTACATATAAAATTGATTTCTTTATTTCATGTATTTTTAAGTATTCATTTTCAATGATTTTTTTAAATAGTTGGGATTCTAATTTACAAGTTTTCAAAGTATTCCTTATTTATTTGATTTTCAATTTTTTTAAAAATTAAATATTAATTTTATTAGCTACAGGTTAATACAATTGTACAAATCAGAAAACGGTTTTTGAATAGCATTGTAACCCGTTAAAGAGCTACCCCAAGTTGGTAAAGCATTGTTAGTCATCGCAGAGTTATTCGAGAAACTGTTTTATTTTTACTCTTTCCTTAAACAGTGCTTGCAATTTTAATGAAATTTAATTCATATTTATAAATCTGAGTTTCTCAGAAATTGAAATCTCTCAGCTATATGATTTACTGCTGTAACTAAAAGCTCAAACTAATGAATACCCTTATGAGAATCTTAATTTTCCCGGAGAATGTTATAAAAATTAATTGGGTCTTGTCGTAAACTAAAAAAGAGCCTGTCAATTACAATTCACTATTCAATAGCATATTAAAAATAATAGTTGTTCATAAATGACGAAGGAATTTTTATTTGTTAATTTATGACTCGTTTATTTTGTTTTCAGAGTAGTATTTTTATTTAATTAATGACTCTTAAGTAGGTTTATAGGTCAGCTATCTCTTAGACTCTTAAGAAAACTGTTATGTCACTTAAAATAAAATTAAAATGACATATATATATAGTTTTATAATAAGAAATTTAAAATTGAAACATGAATATGTTTATTCAGTCTACTGTTTTTACCTTTAAATGATTTTTATTAATATATTTTAAATTGTGAAATGTGTAAAATATATACTGTCACCCTGAATAACGTTTGATCCAATGATCAGAATTTTACGAACCAGAACTTAATCTTAATGGTTCGACGACTTGATCTCAAAAACTAATTATAAAATGAAGATGATATTTTAAGTTACGAAATCAGGCACAAACACGTAATAAACATACCTTATTTAGACGAATTCGATTTTTTGATTCTCTAAAAGTAGGGGTAGCCGCAATCTGGAAAATATGGTTCGAATAGTTTAGACAGGAGAGGTTTTAAAAGTTTTGACCCCTTAATGTTAATTTTATTTTTTGCGTATAATAAAATTAATCATTTTTATTTTTTGTGTATATCTCGAGAACTTTTTCAACGAATCGAAAAATTTTTGCAGACAATTGTAAAATTCGTTTATCCAAAGATAATTTCATACAAAAAATAGTACGAATGATTCTTTATAATTTTTTAATATTTCATTTAACAAGAGACGTATGAAATTTTCATAATTTTATAAATTATTCTAAATTTTTAACAGGAAGCTCCCGTTGTCAACATTTTGAAGAAAATATTTTTTATAGGGGTAGTTGTAAAAAAAAAAAAAAATTGAAATTGTAATCTTTTGTGGCCATTAATTAAATTTTGCAGTTTTTTTCCATCTATTTTTTGCGTTTTGAAAATGCTTTATTGAAGTATTATAGTATCTGCATGCATTTCTTGCTTGACAGAAAGGAAAGTATATAAATTATTTGTTTTGATTTTTTACCAGATAAAATTTGTACTTGATCTTTTAAATCAATCCGAATGTAGTTTTCCGATAAAGCAATCGTCTCTCAGAAACTTTTTAGAACATTCCAGATAGCTGTAAAATATTATAAGTATTTTTTATCGTGAGGTTCTTCGGCACAAGATACCTGATATACCGTAATTTTTACAGCAATTTTTACTGCAAAATCTCCAAGTCACTGCGAATAAATAAATATTGCTGTAAAAATGCCGCTATAAAATTTTCTGGTAGATGGACTTTAAGCTAAAATGAATTATTAAGGTAAAATGAATTTTACGGATGCTGTACGCAGGGTGCCTTTACTTTTTACGGTAATTTGATCTGGAATTTTTACATTGTATAGGCATTTAATTTTAATCTTACTCAATTGACATGCTTTAGGCATATTTTCAAATACCATAAAACATGAAATTTTTAGTACATTTTCTATATGGGAAATTGTTTTACCTTCAACTAATTTACTCAGTTTATTATACAGTAAGACCTTTAGTACATTGCTGTTTACATTTATTGATATCCTGTGCATTAGGGCTATTTAGTGCTTTAATGCACTAAATACGATGCGCACTAGAAAAATGTATGGTAAAAGAAACTACCAGAATATGGTAAAATTTACTGTTTCTCGCTCTATGGGAACATCTAAAGCACGACAGTTTTTAATTGACGGCAATTGGTAATGATTTTCAGTTAAATTAACAATAACATTTAGTTTATTACCATGCTGTTTGACAGTATTTGCAGTAAAATTCAGTAATTTTATCATGATGCCATAGATTATGGAATTAAAAATATTTATACGGTTAAATTCACTTTTCAGTTTTGAATTTCTACTAAATGTGTGGTAATGAGAAGTATAATTTTAAAAACCAGAGTTTCCGGTAAACCGTTACCATTTTAACGGAAAAATTACCAAATGATTGTTTTAAATACAATTAATTATAATATACTGTATTAAATTTTGGTTTAAATGCAATATATTGATAATTTCCCTTTTTATTATTTTATAATCAAAAGTATTGATTTTCTGTCAGTTTCCTCATTTGTATCACTTAATGAATGCAACCACTATTTATCCTAAAAATTGTAACTAAATTTGATCAATTTAGCATGCGGTACACTAAGAAAAAAATATGGTCTAAACTACCCGAATAAGGTAAAACTTTGCATGTTTCTGACTCTATGGGAACACCAAAAAGCTCGGTTATTTTTTATTGAAACCTTTTAGTAATGATTTTGATAAATTTAACGGTAAAATATATATTTATAACGCGTGATTAAACTTTAATAAATTTTATCATGATATATTAGAGCATGGCATAAAAACAATTTATTCGGCTAAATTTACTTTTTAGTTTTGTAATTTGCTTTCTATAATTATGAAAACTAGACTTTCCGGTAAATCGTCATGATATAAACAGAAAAATTACAAAATGATGGTTTAAATATCGTATATTTTGGTTTTTTTGACCAGAATTTATTTTTTCTCCAGTAATTTCATTAACAATCGGTGCTGTAATTTTACCTGAATTTTTCTCTGTGTATTTGTAGGCTCGTTAAAAAAAAATTTCAATGCTTTTTTTTTAAATTTTAATGTTTATTCATAGGTATTATACTCTCCAAAATCTCCAGCATTTTTTTTCTTTTTGAAATAAAACATTACAATCTGAAGCGGAAAATAGACAACAATAAGTTGAAAGGATAAAATAATTTTAACAAAATTTTTTCTTCCGTGTGATATTGCTAAAAGCACTGGTTAAAAATTGTATTATTGGGCATAATACGCATTTTATAATATAAATAAATACTTATTAATATTTTTAAAATATTAATATATTAATACTTTTTTGTAATATTAATCTATATATTTTTTATATTTTTATAATATTATTATCGATTTTATTATTTTTGAAATCAGAAAAAGTATGGGTAAGAAATGAATTAGTTTTTAGGCTTGCCAGCTATAACCGAAGTGAAAAAAAATTTTTGTTCCGGGATTATTTTAAACTATTTTAAGCAATATCGGACATAGTTTCTAAATTAGACCCTCTTGTGATGAAGAATCTTAAGATTATGAAAGTAAGAAACCTATATTTACTTTTTGAGTGTATGCTATAAATATTGTCTTAAAAAAATTTAGAGCGAAGGAAAAGCGTGAATGAACAAAATATGTCGTCGCTAAATTAATTTGTATTAGAGTAAATAGTTTACTGTCAGCACGTGTTGCGAATTACATAAGCTATTTTTAATTGTCTTTAAACAATAATTAATGTTTAATTTGTTTAAGAAGTTTTACTTTTCGTTTCAGGTGTAACTAAATAATATTATTTTTTTCTGCCATTATTACACTGTAAAAAAATCTGGATTAAATTATGGTAAATAATTGCAGCACTCATATGCCAGTACTTTTTAACGTAAAATGCATTTTTACCAGAATATGTTGGAACAAAAATCTTTGATATACCGTAATTTTTACAGTAATAATTATCTAAAATAACTGAATTACTCTAAATAAATAAACATTACCGTAAAAAAATATTTTATCATATGCTTGCTTTCGTATGCCTGTTTTAGGCAGAAGGGTGCGATTGTTCTTGTTTTTCCAGGGGCGCCATCTATGACCAAGAATTCGACTTCTGCCACGCCATACGTCACACCCGTTTATAGGGCGGACCCATTCATACATCCATTCATTCATCCACAGATCGTAATTTTGACCTGAATCAGAGAACGATCGATCTCCAATCCAGTACCCCCAGAGGTATTGATTTGTTATGGGAACATGGAGGACTTTGCGACTCGGCAGATTTAATGTGCATCAGTGGTTCGAACCCATGAACTCTCGGACATGGGCCCAGTGCTCTACCGACCAGGCTATCCCGGCCTATTTCTTCACATATATATGATTTTTTTACAGCGTAGATTTATGCCTTTAAAATACTTTTATGAATTAGTTACCTTCTGTCAGAACTTCTGTGGAAAATCATATAAAAAAATATCTTCTTGTCCAAGCGCCTACTAATAGGCCAATTTACGAGAATATATGAATAATATTAATCTGATACCATTTTGCAGCATATCAGAAATTTTCACGCGATTTTAAAGTTTTAATAATACCAATATATATTGGCATCTTTATTTAATTTTTTTTCTTCTAAAATATAACTGGCATTCAACAAACTATCCTTATATTGGGTATGCGGCTCTTTAAGTTAATTCAAGTTTAAATTTAAGTTTTTAACTCAGCTTCTTTGTGATTTCAAACTCAACAGAAAAAACAAGGGTATCCTGACGATTAAAGTGAAGCTTGATCAAATAGTGGTAAAAATTCCCTTTCTTAAAAGACTGAAAATAAGATGCATTTTTGTAATATGAAGGTAAAAATCAGATAATAAATTATTCTCAATACTAGTACAGCTGAATAAAAAATTCGATTCTTTTTAATACACAATAAGAAAAAAAGTATTATCAAAGTTAACAGAATATGGTAAAATTTACCGTGCTTCAGGCTTTATGGGAACACCAAAAATAAGGTAATTTTTTTACCGAAATGCATTGGTAAAATTATGTATGCGTAAAATTTGGTAATTTCATCATGATATCATTTATTCGGTTATATTTATTTTTCCGTTTTGTATTTTAACTAAATGTGTGATAATTAGAACTGTAATTTTGAAAATTACAATTTCCGGAGCACTGTTACCATATGAACTAAAATCGTTTCTTTATGAATTGTTTAAATACCGTATATTTTGGTTTTATTACCGCTAGTATGGTTTTTTTTTTACTAGAAATGTCTTAACAGGTAATTTTACTAAAATTTATTTCTCAGTAAGGCAATAAATAAATATTAATTTTATTAATTATTTTTATTTTCTTAACTACAGCTATAAGTAATTTAAATACTCACATAAATGTCATTAAGCATGATTGTTTTATGTTGCTGGTAAAGTTACTTTTTTCATTCGTATTTCTAACAATAAACATTTATTGCTTCAAATTTAAAAAACAAAATACAAAAAAAGAAAATTAGAAACAGTTTTAAAAGCAATATGTCTTATGAATAATATTTAGTTTTAGATTTATGAACTAAATTCATCTGACGTATACACGGCGCAAAAGTGAAACATTTTGGATTTCAAATAATCGTGTGAAGTGTTGCGAAAAAAAATCCGCAATTCATCTACTTTCACTGCATGTAAATCAATTGCGAGGTCAAAATTACATGTGAAATCGCACTATAACAATACACCATTAATTGCCAAGTGAATAAGTACTTGTTTATTGTTACACCTGTTTCTTATATATTTTCTAGAAAAAAAGAGCTATTTGTTAGGTACTATATTTATTGAGTGAATTAGTTTTTCTTGGAAATTTATTATCCTCTGAATTATGTATGAAGTAGTACTGAAAGCTTTCTGCGTGACCTATTATTCACCTTTATCATCACGAGAGCACACCTTGTAAAGTCGCAACAGGTTTGCTTAATATCAGAATATAAGTTGAAGTGTTTGGGATCGTGTTCTACTACGAAATTTTGTTTTAAATTAGATTTTTTAAAAGTAAAAGTTTAAGAGGGGAAATACTTTGCGCACTGTTGGAAGTTTTGCAGCATGACGTTACATCGTTCAAATTTGCTCTAACTTTATTTTGAACGGAGGAAAATATTCTGGTAAAATTACCGTACTGTATTTTAATGACATTTCTATTAAAAAAAAACAACATTATTCTGGTATTAAAATTTAAAATATAATTATTTAAACCATTCATTTGGTAATTTTTCCGTTCTTACGGTAACGGGTTACCGAAAATTTTGGTTTTTTAAAATTGTAATCTTTTAAAATTGTAGTATATTGCCACACATTTAGAAAAAAATCTCACAGCAAAAAGAAAATTTAATTCTATATGATTTTTATGCCATGCTCTAAAGTATCATAGTAAAATTACCAAATTTAGCGTAATTCGTCACACATTATAAGACCCTGTTTTAGTGTGAATTTTATCGAAATCATTACCAAAGCTCTTCAGTAAAAAATACCGAGTTTTTCTGTTATCCGATAGAGCCAGAACCACGGTAAATTTTACCATAATATCAATTTTTCCATAAAATTATGGTAAATTTTGCCATAATATCAACAGAATAATAGGTTTTTATGCCATACTCCAGGTCTCATGATAAAATTACCAAATTTAACATTCACCAAATTTTATCACACATTACAAAACTATTTATTATCAGTTTTAACAAATTCATTATCAAAGCGCTTTAGAAAAACGAGCCGAGCTGTTTGATATTTTCATAGATCTAGATACACAGTAAATTTTACCATATTCTGATAGTTTCAACCATGCTTTTTTTTTCTCAGTATCTTTTCTCTATATCTTTGTGAAACTTGTGAATGAAAATCTAGTAAATGAAAATCCAATTCTTAAATCAATGTTAATTCTGGCTGTAACTCATTTTTACCCTTTATATCAAATATATTATGAACTCATGTAAACAGTACGCAAGTTACTACATTCTATATAAAATATTTTATTTGACGTATTGTTTTAAATTTTTTTCATTTAATTGACAATGTTTAATTTAATTCTTAAGAAACTTAGTTCTAAAGATAAGAAATCAAATATATTTCGAACCTGTAAGTTTTCCTAGCTTGATATCGGAAAGTTAAAGACTGAATAAATTGTTTTTTTTTTAAAAAAAAACTTGCGCATAAGTTATTTAAATTATTCGAGATGAAAGCGAAGTTTTGTATTGTTTAACAAGACATATCCTTTTTTTTAGATTTTTAAAATTGTGAAACATTGCATTCAAATGTAAACTATATTTTTTTCAATGAATGAACATAAATTTTATGAACTTACTCACCGTATTGTTTTCAGCTCAATAATTTCCATAAGACTTCGTATATATATACAATGGTAAGATAACAATAGACCTTGAAATGTTTTTTTGCTTCGTGACTTTGTCTTATTTTGAAATACCATTTAAATAAAGTTTCAATGAATTTTCATTTCAACATCCTTTTTTGAAAACAACAATGATTTAAATTTTTTTTAATTAATAAAATACAATTTACAACGACGTAAATATATTTTTTTGAGTGCGTGATCTGTCAGAAATGTTCATTGACCTGTGTTAGCATCTTGATATAGCTTTAATATAATATTAATATTGCTGTAATTATTTTTAAAAAAAAACAGTTTTTTTAACTTTGTTGTTTCAGAGATAATCATACATATTAAAGGTGGGAGGTGTGTGAGATTAAAAACCACCGTGAAGTTTTCAAACTATTATTTTTTGATTTTATTTTCGATATCATTCGTCACATTTCGATAACATTTTTCTTAAACGTATACGCTGAAAGTCATACAATGAGTAAAAAAAAGGTATGGTCAAAACTACCATAAAACGATAAAATTTACCTTGTTTCTGGCTTAATGGGGGCACTAAAAAAACTCGGTAATTTTTATCGAGGCTCTTTGGTAATAGTTTGGTAAAATTAACAATAAAATATTATTTTTGTAATTTGTCATAAAATTTAGAATTTTCGGAAAATCGTTACCATGTGAGCGTAAAAAGTACCAAATAAATTGTTTAAATACCGCATGCGTTGATTTTATTAATCAAAATCATGCTTAGTTTTACTTTTAGAAATGTCATTACCATGCAGTACGGTAATTTTACCAAAACCCTTTGGTTTTAAATTTTCCGATTTTTAAAAATTTTTTCTTCCATCGTGCAGAAACGATGACGATATAACACATTTTGCTTAGATTAACGCATTTTACTAGAAAATTCCAACATATATTTTTTATAGGAGGTTATATTTCCTGGATCAGTATGTTCAGTAAATTATATGTAATCTAAAAATGAATGAAAGAAAAAATATGCTCAGCATCATGATTTTCTTTTTCTTTACTACGTTGTTTGCTGTCAGGTAAAATCTAAAAAGATAAATCCAGGAGAAGAGAATGGCAATAGTCACAGAAGTATTTAAGAAAAAACGCTTATTTTAAAAAATTTTCTTCATAACGTTTTTTGTTGTTGTTTTGTTTTGATATGTGTTTTTTTTAATTCGTTTTTGCTACAAATGATCAAGTACTGATTTTTTTAAACCCTAATCCGTTTGCTATATGGGTTTCTAGAGAGTCTAATGAAAACGAGATGAATGAAATGAGCCTAATTTAAAACTTTCCAGAGAGTTTAATGAAAACGAGATGAATGAAATGAGAGTCTAATTTGAAACTTTCTAGAGAGTGAAATGAAAACGAGATGAATAAAATGAGAGTCTAATGAAAACGCGATAAATGAAATGAGAGTCTAATTTGAAACTTTCTAGAGAGTCAAATGAACATGAGATGAATAAAATGAGAGTCTAATGAAAACGAGATGAATAAAATGAGAGTCTAATGAAAACGAGATAAATGAAATGAGAGTCTAATTTGAAACTTTCTAAAGAGTTTAATGAAAACCAGATGAATGAAATGAGAATCTAATTTGAAACTTTCTAGAGAGTCAAATGAAAACAAGAAGAATAAAATGAGAGTCTAATGAAAACGAGATAAATGAAATGAGAGTCTAAAAAGTTTTCGAAAAAGGATGTTGAAACTTTCTAGAGAATCTAATGAAAACGAGATGAATAAAATGAGAGTGTAACGTGAAACTTTCTAAAGAGTCGAATGAGAACTAAAAAGCATACATGAAAACTCATAAATAAGTATGTTAATTTTAAATGATTTTAAGTGCTCCTTTCTAAAGTAAATTTAAATATGGTCTATAAATAATTTTAAAATTTATTAAAAATATTTGCGTGGTACTGAGGAAAAATGTATGGTGAAAAAGACCAGAATAGGGATTTATTTACCGTGTTTCTTACTCTATTTAAACACCAAAACGCTCGGTAATTTTTTACCGAAGAGCTTTGGTAATGATGTTGGGAAAATTAGCGATTAAATATAGTTTCGTAGTATACGATAAAATTTGGTAAATGTGATAAAAAAATTGGTGATTTTATGATGATCTTGCAGTATGACAGAAAAACCATTTATTCGGTAATCTTCAGTTTTGTATTTTTTATTAGATGTGAAGAACTGTAATTTTGAGATTAAAAATTTTTGGTAAATAGTCAGCATACATGAACGAAAAAATTATCAAATGAATAGTTTAATTAAACCTTTTATTCGGTTTAATTTATTTCTCAGTTTTTTTTTTTTTTTTTACTAAATGTGGGATAATGAGAACGATAAATTTGCATACCACAATTGATGACCATATGAACAGAAAAATTACCAAATGAATGACTAAATTACAGTAAATTTTGGTTTTACTAAACAGAGTTATGCTTTTATGAACCTGAAATGTCACTATTATACCACTTGGTAAGTTTACCAGAATTTGTTACTCCTTGTCGCTAAAAGGATACAGACATAGCTTTCCATTTTAGCTAAAAATGCTTTTATTTTTATCAAAGTATAAAGAAAAAAAAACTCTTTATTTTGATCAAAAATTATGATCGTCAAATTAATTCGATATTATTGCAAATCAATATAGTTTGTTTTTTATCTATATTAGAACAGGTGTTTGTTTTTAGCCTTGATTCGGCGAATGTCTGAACGCTGCTTAAAATGTAGCATGGATTGTCACGACTCAATTATGAAGCATTTAAAAACACCTGCTCTTCAAACGGCATTACTGCCAAAAAAGTAGAACAGTTGTTGAATGATACAAAATTGTTCTCTTAAGAATATAAGAAAAAAAAACACGTTTAAATTAAAACACAATGATACTTTGCTATACTTTTCTCTGCAAAATCGTAATTCGTCGTCTTGTTTGTGTTTTTTCTATTAATATTAAGAAGTAATTAATTTTAATATTAAATAAGTAGTAAATAACGTTACATAATTTCTTTTTATGTTCCCAAATTTTTTTATTAACACATTTTAAGGAGTATTTGAAAAAAGCTCAGAAATCACAGAGAATTAAAAATTATTCAAGTTTATTATTATTATTATCAGGGGCTGACAAATACCGGTTATCCTAAAATATCGTACATAGCGTCCAATTTAGTAAAAAGTAACCTTCTTTTTAAAATTTTCAAGCTACTTTCTCAGGGGTCTATAAAAATTTTAAATTTCTGTAGAACCCTGATTTTAATCATTATTTTTATTGTTATCATTATTATTAGTAGTAGTATTTATTAAAGCATTTTTTCCTGGAATGTTAAAGCTTTTGAAAAACGCGTTTCTACCTCACCGCTATTCATAAAAATAACTAGACTTATAATTTTAACTTCAGTAGTCTTCTTATGGTGAACTACTATAGTTTATCATGAAATTAAAATATAAAAGAAATATGTTTTCATATTTTGGAAAAGCATAATATATTTGATTCTTACATTTTGAATAGTAATTTCGATTATTTGTTGATTATATTCAACAGAAATATAAAATCAACTCAAACAGAACTGCAGCCCTAAAAATCATTATTTAACATAAACACATCATTGTTTCATTTTGAGCTTTTCAACTAGGTATACGCAGTTTTATTCCATTTTAATAAATTTCAAATAAATTTCACGAACAAAACCGGCCATCTGAGAAAAAAATTAATTTCCCCATTTTGCTCTATATTGCTCCAGTCGAATTAAGTTTTTTTTAAAAAATAATATCGAATACATATGGATTCAATTTCAGCCTGAAAAGACAATATATAAAAGTTTCTTACGTTTCCTTTGCAGTGTATGTTACTTAACTACTGTTAAACATTGCGTGGTAAAGAATTTGGAGTGCAGATGTCAGCAACCTTTTAGGTACTAAGGGTATTTGGATATGGTTGATTTAAGGCCAAGGTTAACTTCTATTGTGTCGGATAGGTTTATCTATTTGAAATGAGTTAGGCTTGTAAGTTCATTCGTCTTAACTTATGCTAAACATTTGTTGAATATTACATCTCTAATTTTTTTCTTCTTTTTGTGTGCGTTTTTAGGAATTAGATTTAGTTTTTAGAACATTTTAATTTGATTTTTAAATTTAACTACTTGCTATTTTTTAAAGTTTATTTCAGTAGAATCATCAGTACTTATTGCTTGCTGTTAAAAATTTAAATACTCTTGATTGAAAACTTTATAACGAAAGCTACACTAAATATCTACATTACAAAAAAGTAAAAAATTCCCATGACAGCCCGTTGTAAGTCTGAGGTGTCATGGAGGTCAAGATTCCACAATTTCTTAACCAACGGTATGGTTGTGGCAATGTTGTCAGCACTGCGGACAGGCCGCCTTTACTTTCTGGATAAGCTGGTACCCATTAATTTGAAACGGGACACTAGATTTAGTAAATTTAACATGTTAGGTTGTGCTTAACCCTCTTAAACCTAGAATCACTGTTTGAGCGATATAACTTAGCATATCCTGCCATTAAAATATTTAATAATTAAGTACTAACAGAGCTTGTTAAATAATAATGATAATAATAGTTAATAATAATAGTAGCATATCCTGACAATAGTTTTTCATCAATCTAACGTTATAATGTTACTTTATTTCACAAATAGTATAGGCAAAGGGTTAGTGAAATTTGGGATAGCTTTTTTTCATAGACCAGGAAAATTTCTATGTTCTTGTAATTTTGCGTAAAATTATATGCCATAATCTTTGTTATTGGAAATTGAAAATTTGTTTTTGAAAATAATTTGTACTTAATATCTTTTTAAATTTTTTAAAGATTTACTTATCAAGTTTTCGTGATAATTTACGCTATTTGACAAGCAATGTTTTGAATTTTACATCTGTCTTTACATGCAATAATTATTCAAAAATTGTCCCAGATCTTCAATTAAACATTTAAAAAATATTTAAATTAAAAAAAAATAAATTAAAAGGTTGAGCTTCTTTTTCCTATACAACTGAAAATGTCTTCCATATTTAATTTTTTTTTACTTACTATAAATAATACCTTTATTTTAATTTGTTTGCAGTATTTTTTGTTCTTAGTGTTTGATAAATCTTACAGCTATCTAAAGTCAAAATAGAATTTTATTCCTTTTTATTATCCTTTTTTTTAAATTTAAAAAAAATTTTTTTTTTTTAAAAAAGCACATAAGAAAAATATTTTTTGTAAATTCCTGTGTAAAACTTAAAAATACATATATGTTACAACTTTTATACAGTTTTTTTTAATAGGTTTTAAGATCGATTGTTTTAACCTCACTTGAAGTTCAATATAGGAAAGAAATAAAACTAAATCTTATCTCGCATTCTGGTTTAGATAAAAACATAATTTTTTTTCAATGATTGTCAATATTTTAATGTTTTTCATTATATATTTCAATATTTTTAATATTATTTCAATATTTAAATTCAATATTTAAGCATTTTTTAAGTAAAAATTATTTTTTTCCTTCTGTATGGATATACCCTTAAATATTTTCCAAATCAAAATGTTAAGGCATTAATGGCGCAAAGGCTTGTCATTCTGAACTAACTGAACTCTCCATGCAGCTTTCACCGAAACATCCTATTTATAACCCCCTATTGCAACAACTGTAGAGGGATATTTATCTTGCCTACCTAGCATATTAGCAACCCCCACATTTTTTTTTCTTCGTCTGTCAGTACATCTACATGAAAGTCTCTTCACATCTTCAAGCTATAAATATCACTTCATCTTTTCTTCTTTCAGACTTGAGCCGCATCTTAAGCATCTGTCGCCAAACTCAAAGAGCTGGCTCTGTTTTTGAACATGATTGCGAACTGCTTCGTAAAGGGCTGCCTTTTGTTCCTGCCTAATTGAAATATGCCCAGTGATGACTGTTATTGTTATAATTTGGCTTCTTTTTTTTTTGTTCTATGGATTGTTTCCAATAAGGAAGTACGCTTCGTTCTGGGTACATTGCCCCTGCAACATGTGTTGATTTGAACTTCAATAAATTAATTTTTATTGTTTATTATGGATTCGAATTAAAATATAAAACCTAAGGAAACAGAATTTATACTTAAATTTTTTGAAGGAAATTTATACTTCAAACTTCAGAAAATCCTCTTTATATTTCGTAGTTTATGGAAATTAAAATATAAAACCTAAGGAAACAGAATTTTCGCTTCAATTTACAATGGAAATTCGTACTTTGAACTTCAATCAATTCCTTTTGTATTTTATAATTTAAAAAATTTAAAATATAAAAGTTACGGAAAAAAAATTTGAGCTTTATTTACTAAGGAAGCTTATACTTTGATCTTCAATAATTTTTATTTTTGTTTATTTTGTATTTCATGGTTAATAAAAATTAAAATTTAAAACCTACGGAAAGAAGTGCTTTATTTACTAAGGAAATATATACTTTGATCTTCAATATTTTGTTGTTGTTTATTTTGTTTTTCATAGATAATAAAAATTAAAATATAAAACCTACGGAAAGAAATTTGTGCTTTATTTACTAAGGAAGTTTATTCGTTGATTTTCAATATTTTTTTGTTGTTTATTTTGTATTTCATAGTTAATAAAAATTAAAATCTAAAACCTACGGAAAGAAGTGCTTTATTTACTAAGGAAGTTTACACTTTAATCTTCACTATTTTGTTTTGTTTATTTTGGATTTCATAGCTTAAAAAAATTAAGTCGTAAAACCTATGAAAAGAATTTATGCTTTATTTACGAAGGAAGTTTATACTTCAATATTATTTTTTGTTTATTTTGTATTCTATAGTTTATAAAAATTAAAATATAAAACCTCATGAAACAGAATTTACGCTTCAATTTACGAAGGAAATTAATGCTTCGAACTTCAATAAATTCCTTTATTACTTTTTTATTTTAATTTAGTAGAAATTAAAATAAAAATATAAGGGAACAGAAGTTATGGTTTAACTTACCACAGAAATTAATACTTTGAACTTCAGTAAATTCTTTTTGTATTTTACAGTTTATAGAAATTAAAATATAAAGCTTAAAGAAACAAAATTTATGAATTATAGAATTTTTCTCAGAAATTTTCCTTAGAAATTAAAATATGAAAATTAAGGAGACAAAATTTGCTCTTCAATTTAGAAAGGCAATTTGTACTTTAAACTACAATAAATTCCTTTTGTATTTTATTAAAAAAACTAAAATATAAAACCTAAGGAAACAGAATTTATACTTCGATTTACGGATGGAATTTATGTTTTTAACTTCAATAAATTCCTTTAGTATTTCATAGTTTATAGAAATTAAAATGTAAAACCTAAGGAAGCAGAATTATTTAAAGCAAAGTACAAAAATGCAAGATTAAAATAATCATAGCACCTTGATTTTTATTCAAGCATTAACTATCTTGTAATGGTTGAACCTTAAAATAATGCAAAAGGTATAATATGAATTGCGATTGGGAGTTTAGATGTTTTAACGGATTATGGATTTGACACATGGTATTTATTATCCAAAATTCTATTAAAGTGTTCTAAAATGACAAGTGTTAAAATCATCGAAACATTTACATTTTTAAATGCTTTTATTGTAAATAAAAAATAAATGTCTAATTATATTTTTTTAGTTATTTTTATTTATGAAATTTGGTAGAGTATCAACTGAAATCCCCCAAGTTGTAATTTTAAAATACTGATAAATTAAAATATTTATAATGTTTATAGACGATTGTATGTATAATGTTTATAGATTGCTTAAACTCAAGTAATATTTGTAAAACTTAGTAACAGTAGTCATAATGATTCAAAATAATTAAAACAAAATATTTATTTCGTATGCATTCGAAGTCGATATGTATTTTTATACATCAATATATTAAGGAAAAATATATTTAAAAATTGTAAAATTTTAGGAAAAAAAATAAAATTAAAGAAAAGAAACATGTGAACTGCTTAAATGTGACGTGAGACAACATGTGAAGTGTTTTGAATAAAATATTATTACATTAAAAATTTCATTTATGTGAATATCATAAACATACATGAATTTTGTGTTTAAATTGAAAATGAAAACTTGAAACATTCTCTTCTTTTACGTAATATTAATTACCATTATATCAATTAACATCGAAGCATATTTCTAAAATAGTTGTGTAAATTTCCTCTGTTTGTCATTTTTTGAGCTAAGAAATGTAGTATTATTATCATAATATTGATTAAATTTGCCACAAATTTAAAAAAATGTTTCGATATTATTAAAACCAAACTTGCTCATTAAAACTATATTTTCACCATAATATCAGTTAAATTTACAACACATAATTAGATATCAACTTTTGAATTATTGTTTTTTTGTAAGATTGCATCAAACCACAATATCGATTATATTTGCTATTACCCTAATAAAGTGTAAAGGTAATTTATTAATACATTATAAAATGGTATCGATTTTATTTAAATAAGTAACTCCATAACTCTCATGGATATCTATAGTTCTCCCCATGGACACGACACCAACCAACCAGCCAACCAACTCTATAACTTACTCTGTTATTCTACTTCAACAAGCAACGGTTGCGTCATTTTATTTAGGTTTCATCGTTTAAAAATAAAGTGCACAATTTCCGAAGTTGGTCTGTCTTAGCACAGATCAGTAAATGTTAATTATAAAATTAAAACTCTAATTTTGCTTAAGTGACTAAGTTTCAATTTAACTTATTACAAATCAAAAATGTTATTATAATATTTTAATGTATGTATTTTAAAAATTTTAACATGCTTAATAATTCAATTTATTGTTTATTTCAAGAAATTTTCAATGGGTAAGAAAATTATTTTAGGGTAATTAAAAACAGTTTTTTTTCTATCTAATGATTGTGTGCGTTTATTCTCCATTTTTTTGAAGCATAAATTTTTCAGTTTTTGGAATGAAACTCTCCTTTTTTAAATATCCATTTTTCAAAATTAATTATTTCTTTTTTTTTTTGTCTCAATTTTCATTTTAATATTTATTGTCTACTCTCAGATTTTGTGTCTGACAATTGTTATTTACTTTTTATTTATTTACAGAGCAAAGAATGGATTCAGTTAAAAATTCAAGAAATGTATCCAGCTATGACAGATATAGGAACAAATTTACAAGAAGCTTCAGATTTATATCATCAGCACGAAAAAGTCCTAGAAAAATTGCAGGTAAGCTTTATGAATGCATTATCATTGATGAAGGTGAATAAGATAAGTTGCTAAATATTTTTTTAAATATCGAGGAATGAACTATCTAGTTGTAATTATGATTTTCAATTTACAAATTGCTTTTTCTCAATCAGATAAAGTTTGTTATAAGATTTAAAACTTTTTGAATTTTGCGCAAAAAAATTCCCATTTGAGTCACGTCTACACTCATAGAAAAAAATTATTCAACGGATTTATTCAAAAAATTATTATATATCATATGCCGAACTTTCTTATATAAAATAATGAATGCTATAGTTTATTCTCTCTCACTCTCTCTCTCTCTTAAAAAAAGATTACAAATATAATTTAGGTACACTGGTGGACAAAATTAAGAGATGGAAGACATTTTCCCAAATATCTCAAAAAATACTGAATATAAATAAATGAATTTTGGTATGGATATAGCTTATTCCATGATAATAAAGTATGCAAAACAAAAATGAAAGTGCCATTCACTGGCAAGACCTATTACCAATAAATCCAATGTAGTCTGAACTTAACGATAAAAGATGACAATAAAAGTGAGGCTTGTACAGTGTGTGTTGCCTCTAGTATAGTGTATGGTCACCCCTGCCAGACAGACAGCATGCACAACTAGTATGCATGCTGTTAATAAGGGAGTTAAGGAGGACTTGTGAAAGACCCTCCCATTCTTTGTTCAGAGCAAATTTTAACTCTAGAATGGTTCTGGGGGGAGATTGGCGCATCGCAATAGCTCTCCCAAGAGTATCCCAAGCATGTTCAATTGGATTCAGGTCAGGGATTTGGCTGGCCAATCCATTCGTTGAATATCCTCGCTTTCCAGATACTCACCAACCATGAGAGCCCTATGTGGTCGCACATTGTCGTCCATAAAAATGAACTCGGGGCCAACAGCGCCCCTGAAAAGACGCACATAGGGCTCTAGGACTTCCTGTGTGTACCTCTGGGCATTCACGGAACCATTGTCAAACACATGGAGCGGTGTGCGGGTATCTTGCATGTGCGAATGAATGTGTGAAAATGCTTTCCATCTCTTAATTTTGTACACCAGTGTATTTTGAACCATACAGCAGCACAAATTAGCTGTGACCTTCAATTAGTTTGTGCTGTTTTATGTAGCCTTACTGTAACCTTATTATTACTGTAACCTTAATATTAATTTGAACGAAGTTTCGGTTTATATGCACCATACATAGCACCATATTAAGTTTGCAGTAAATTTGGAATATTATTATAACGCGCATTGCAAAATTTCAAACTGTGTGAAAACAGATATTTGATAATTTAAATTCAATAACAACAAAAGTTAATAATTAATATTAATAATTACATTCAAGATGATTAAAATGAGAAGAAAAATAAATTGATTAAAGGTACTGAAACTTGTTGTCGTTAAAGTAAAATTAACTGTTGAAGTTAACTGCTTTACAAAGCTCGGCGTAGATGTAAACTATTTAACGTGGCTTTTATCAATAAGCAGTGCACATGTACAATAAAAACTATTTCAGTAATGACGTCAACATTGAATATTTTAAAAATTAATTATCTTAACAAAAGAATTTTTATAAATAATGACATTTACAAGTATGTGTATGAAAATACTGTTACTTGAAGCGTTTTCTTTTGAGATTAATGAAATATATTCTCGAAGAAGTAATCGAAATTGAAGTTTACGAGAGATTCTCAATAATTACAATAATTTTTGTTACTAATTAAATAAAAGCAAAGTGATTCGAGTTAAATGAATAAGCCATTTAGTGCAAATAAACCGATTTGAATAATATCGTACGAATGATTTATTTAGAATAGTATCAAAATGAAATCAAGGGATATTACTCTAATCAACATTTCTTTTTATTATTTCGTTAACATCACTTATTCAAATCCACTGACTTCAATCAATCTGAACAACCAAGTAGACCTATTACTCAAAAGGCCCGCTCCCACGAATTCAAAACAAACCTTTCTTACACTGACAAAAAAGTATGGTCACAAATACCAAAACATGGTAAAATTTACCCTGTTTCTGGTTGTATGGGAAAACCATAAAGCTTGATAATTTTTTCGAAGCGCTTTGGTAATGATTTTGGTAAAATTAACTATAAAATATGGCTTTATAATATGTGATAAAATTTGATAATTTTATCATAATACTTTAGAGCATGGCGTAAAAATAATTTACACGGTTTAATTTACTTTTTAGTTTTGTGTTTTTTACTAAATGTGTGGTAATAAGAACAATAATTTAAAAAGAAAGAAAAGAATTTCCAGTTAACCGTTACCATATGAACGGGTAAGTTACCAAAATGAATGGTTTAAATATCGTAAATATTTTGGTTCCATTACACCATATTTACCAAATTTCGTCATATGTTATAAAGCCATATTTTATTATTAATGTTACCAAAATCATTACAAATACGCTTCGATAAAAAATACCGAGATTTTTGGGTGTTCCCATAGAACCAGAAACACGGTAAACTTTACCACATTCTGATTCTCAGTGCATAATCCTAACCACATAGCTAGAAATTTTGGAACAAATTGAATCATAGTATAATTTCCTGCAACCTTATTATGGTGCTAAATTGGGCCATATTATTGTATTTTAACTTGAACTGAAAGATAGTTTAACACCTTACAAATCCAGCTGATTTTCCGTATTGAATCCGTATTACAGTTGAAGTTACTGATATTATTGTTCTACACTGAAGAGATTATTCTGGAATAAATGCAAGAAAAATATTCCATATTATTTAGATTATTGTTTGTTTTAAAAAAACAAACAATAATCTAAATGTTGTTTTACTCCCTTAATATGATAAAGCGAGGCTATATGAGGTGTAATTTAAGTCGTTTGTGCTTTTGTTAAATTACGTGGGAAGTCATTTGGAATAAGTACGTCTTAAAAGCACATAATCTTGGATAGCCAATTAAACCAATTAGGATCTCTGCTCTTAATCTATTAAATATATGGAGACAGTGGCTAAATATTTCGACACTTAAGAATGGCAGTTAAAGCTCGTGGGCGGGCGACAGATCACATTCTTTTATTTCCAGTAATTGGGTGAAAGAACAAGATAAGAACGGTTTCGCCGTTCCCACTTTTCTTTTTTTTAAAAAGCCTTTTATTCCGTTTTTTTTGTTGTTAAACTTATGATCTTTTTTTATGCAACTGCTTTATTTATTTTATTTTGTCATTGAAAGCTTTGAATTTTTTTTTTATTAATTTATTTAGTCTGCTTGTGTTTGATTTTTTTTTAAAATTTAATTTAACTATATTTTGTCAATAAAGTAAACTGTTTGAAATTTTGGAGGGAGTTGAACCATAGTACAATTTATGTTTTCTGCAATCTGAATAAGTTGAACCCCGTAATCATAAATTTTGAACCTAATTATATGATACTATGGTTCAACCTGAGTGGAAACAAGGTACAATTTAACATATTTATACCTTATAATGATTCGAGATACCTACATTATAGTTCAACGTTTTCTAAAAGTATAGTGAGGGGGAGACATGTAGAAATTTCCATCCGACTGTGCAATTATAAATTCAACTTGGAAGACAAGGAAACTCCAGTAAGCATTTAAAGTGAAACTAATTCAGATTTGCGTTACTAGGGAGGGAAAACTCCGAAATCTCCAACTGTTCTCTTCATTGCAAAGGACTCATGATCCGTCTGTCACTGATGATATCCTTGGGGGCCTTTGAAAACCGAGCCAGTACATCCTGATCTATTATAATTACTATTTAAAATTTTATTATTATTATAAATCTCAAATTAATTCGATTTTAGGAGTTGAGACGTGGTGGCTCAGGGGATAGAGCGTTCGCCTTCCAGTGAGGTAACCCTGATTCAAATCCCAGCAATGGCTGGTCGATACAAATTTCGCACCCGTCTTGCACCGAGCACAGTGCTGACGTAAAATATCCTAAGTGGTAGACCTATCAAGAGTTAGGGTCCCCTTGCTGTCAGGTTAACCGTGTGACGTTTCCGGGGTTTTTCTCTTCATGTAACGCAAATGAAGGTTAGTTACATCGAAAAATCCTCCAGTATATAAAATTTTTCCCAATACTTGATTCACGGTCTTTTTTATTAGTTTAATAATTATAAGGCTGCGAATTTGAGCATTGATAGTCAGAAACTCAGAATCAGATCGGCTGCTCAACGCCAATTATAAAATAAAATTTCTCAGAATCTTAAATGTTTATTTTTATCGCATTTTCGAATTCCTTACATAACACGTATGAATTTTATTTATTTTTGAAATGTTTGTAATAAGTGCGTACTGCGCAACTAAAACATTTTAGAAATCCTCTTTGTCAGAATTTTTTCCAGAATTTCCCCGATGGAGCCCAGAATAAAAATCAAAATTTTTATACTAATTTTTTGAATTTTAAAGACGAAAATTTTGTTTTATCCTATGTGAAATCTGTAACGTTTCCCCAACAATGTTTTGGGATTGAACAAATTTTTCCTGATAGGAGGGCGCGTGTAGTTTTACTTTCAGGCTCTGATTCAGCGTGAAAGTAAAACTACATTCAGGTCAGGTTTCTCTGATTCAGGTCAAAATTACGATCTGTGGATGAATGAATGGATGTATGAATGGGTCCGCCCTATAAAATAGGCTCTGACGTGTGTGTGTCTGAAGACGGCCATAGATGGCGCCACTGAAAAACAAGTAACACTGCCTTAAAATTGCTCGGTTTCACCAAGCAGGCTTGCTAGTGTGACATTAGAAACAACAAAAACAACAACTTTCACGCTGGAGAAAAAATAAACTCTTAGAAAATATTCTTTCAATATAAAGTTATTGTTTTTTTCCCGATAGCATCAATAAAACGTATTTTTATTTAAAAAATATGTCCACTCTTATAAATCACATGTATCAAATGCTACAAAAAGACAATTTAAAATTACTAATTTTCACATTCCATATTAATTCACATTTCTTCGATTTAAAGTTTTCACTCGATTCGCACTCACTCGCGATTCGTATTCACTAGCGAGCAGGGCGATCTCTTAGTTTATGCTGTGCTAAATTAAATCCATTTATGATACCTACCATGTGCTAGTTGTAAGTGGCAGACTTCAGCAGGATATTTTTGAGATAAGCTTTCTTAATATAAATTCAATTCTTTTTGAAAATAACAAAAATGTTTGCGTTATGTTTAAGTATGGTTTATTATTCTGTAAAAGAGGAATATTGGTATTTATTTTGAGATTTTAACTATTTGTAGGTAGCACTTTTTTCAATAGTTTTGGACTTATAAGTTAGAAGTTCGAGTGCTATTCGAATACCAGATAGATTTAGTCTGGCATTTCGACACTTTTATTTAAGTAAACTGTAATTTAATTACAAGCATGCTTACTTGATTGTCTTGTTAACTATATGATAAATTTTAATCTTGTTTCATGGTATGTAAATATTTCAGACAAAACAAAGTCCTGTAGAAGAACTGTTAAGACAAGCAGACGATTTGATATCCACCCAAAAGCCCAGGGGAGAGGTGTACTCGGCAATGGCTGAAAATTTAGGCCTAGCATGGAAAGACTTAAATGCCCAGCTTGAGCAAAGACGACAAATTTTGGAACAAGCTGTTGCTTTTTTCATGAAAGCTGATATTGTAAGCAACAACTAATTGGTTATACATTGTGAATAATATATGAGGTGTAAATTTCTATACTATTCAGTTTTAAATAATAACCAGATGTTCGTTTATAGTAGAATTTTTTCAAATCTTATTTTAAGAATATTTTTCAATATTAATTTATTATGGACCACTTTATGTATTTGAGGAATTGATTAAATTTAATCTTTTTTTTATTTGATAAATGGTTCACATTATTTTATTGCATCTTGATATTAAAATACATCGAATTAAAAATAAAAGTTTGTTAATTTATCAATTTTATCATCTAAGTTCGTGATGTACCATCCATCCGTCAAAATGTCCATCCATAAAAACATTTATTTTTGACTAAACTTCGAATGAATTATATCGAAATTTTAATCTCTATAAATTATTGTGCTGTTTTTATTTCACTTTGGATATTCACGACAAATATATTGTCAAAATTTTACAGTTTATAGTAAAAAATATAAAATAACAATTGGAGTATAAGTTAAGAAAAAATGCCAAAATTAAATTCCATTTATAGTAAAACCAAATTTTAATAAAATAGAATTAGATTTCTCCTAGAAGAGTACTAAAATCTTTTTATTTTTATTTTAGAGAGTATTCAAATCAAAGTTTTCAGTGCAATAAATCTTTAAGTATCAAATTTGTACTGAAAAAAAAAATATTTAAATTACAGTTCTATGTTTCTAATTTAAAACGGAATTACAATTATTTATGCTTCATTAAAATGCTTTCTCTACCCAGAAAAACAATTCAGGCAAAATTATAGTACTGTATGAAAATGATATTTCTTTGATTAAAAAAAAGAAACCACAATTCTCGCAATAAAAACCAAAATATACTGTATTAGGCTTAGACTTAGAGGTTGGGCAGCTCTGACGAGCAGGGCACATCGAGCAGAGGTCTATTGTACCCAAACCCTAGTCGTGATTAGCAAGAAAGCCCTATAGCTGAAATAAAGTTCAGCAAACACCTTACAGGAACATCTTGCAGTTCCCAGGCATTGACGCAATGCTGCCCTAGATGCTCAAATCTTTGACCAGAATAGACATCACAATCACAAAGTATGCGTCGTGATGTCTCTTCTTATAGATGACATCCCCGACAAAGAGAATTGGATTCTATTCCCATAATGTTTAGGTGTCTCCTGAGGATAAATATACTGTATTAAAACCAATTATTTGATAATTTTTCCGTTCATATGCTAACGGTTTACTGCAAATTCTAATTTTTGAAAGTATAGCTCTTATTACCACACATTTAGCAAAAAATACTAAAGTGAAAAGTAAATCGAGCCGAATAAATGGTTTTTATGCCATGCTCCATGAAAAAATTACCAGATTTTATCCCATATTATAAGCCATTATTTTATTGTTAATTTCATCAAAATAATTACGAAAACTCCTCAGTAAAAATTGACCAGAACCAGGTAAAGAACATGGTAAAATTTACCTTATCCAGATAGCTTTGACCATACTATTTTTCTCAGTATAGAGCTAGTGACAGTTTAAATATGGTTGTGATTGAAATGAAGATTTTTAAAAAGAAACAAATAGGTTAAATTCTTTTTGGAAATTAAAATTTCTACGCGTGATAGCTACTAAATATTAAATTCACAGGTAGAAAATGCAACAGATTATTCGGCAAGTTTTTTTTTTTTTAATCTTTTGCAAAATTTGTGATCTAAAATATATAGAAACATTTGTATGTTTTATCCCTTTTAGTCTTAAAAATATCTAAAAATGTTATTTCCATAAAAGTTAGTTCGAGTGTCTGTTAGTTTTGTCCCGTAACTGCGCCAAACTGTTGTTAGAGATGAATATTATTTTGAAAACATTGTTTTAAATTTTTCTCCTTTTTTCTCCTTTAGTAGCGCCATCTGCTTACGAATCTTCTGACTAATTTTGAAACTTGATAAGAAGAAAACTTAGTTTCTCAATTATATGTGCCAAACTCTTTCTTTCCTTTTTCTCAATTGGTTTTCTAAATCGTCGATTGTCTTTAATACACTCAATAATTCTTTTCTCGTATTAATCTTAATGAGTTTGCCGTTTTCTTTAAAACTTGTTATAAATGTTTTTAATTTAACATGCCGTATTGTGTGATATATGCTATATTAAAAATATGCTTGTAATCTTATTGACAATTGTGCATTGTGCCTTAATATTTATGAATTATCAGTATTCATGTCTAATGTATTTATTTCAGTTTGCTGATAGTTTGGAGGTGATCAAGCAAAGCGTATCAGAAACATTCCTTCCAAATACTGTAGAATCTGCTATCACTTGCTTGAATCGCCATAAGGAAGATAGAAAAAGTAATCACTTTTTATTAATGCCCATTTACATCGAAGAGCCATTACATTATGACCACCCTCCATCTATAACAATTGGCTCGCCCAGGTTTTCATGGTTTCTCGCACAGGAACAATGTTTTCTTGGGGCACATTAGGACCCATAATCCTCATAGAACAATCCCTGACGTCTGTAAGCTACTTGAACATAGTTGCAGACCAGGTTCACCCATTAATGGCAACAGTTTTTCCTGCGGGGGATGGTGTTTACCAGCAGGATAATGCACCATGTCATAAGGGTCGAATCGTCATGGATTGGTTCGAGGAACATTCCAGTGACTTTCAAGTCATGTCTTGGCCCCCAAATTCACCTGACCTTAATCCAATAGAGCATTTGTGGACCTACTTGGAAAACCAAATTCATGCTGCCACGCTACCCCCTCGCAATGTGAGGGAATTGCAGGACCACTTGATGAGCGCTTGGTACCAGATACCTCAGACTACCTATCAACACCTTGTGGAATCAATGCCACGGCGGGTGCTAGCAGTTTTGAGGGCTAAAGGTGGTCCTACGTGTTATTAGCAGGGTGGTCATAATGTAATGGCTCTTCGGTGACTATTTAAACATAAATGAATGGTTCTTTTAAACCAATAAGACTTGTTTTAAATTATTATTAATATTTTTTTTAAAATATGCAGTTCATGATTAGTTAACATTAGTAAACATTATCAACACTTTTAAACCACGGAGATAAAAAAAATAATTCTGGGGATCACCGATGATCAGACTTATGTCCAGTTATGAGAAAAATACATCTCCAAATTTCTTAAAATAAATAGAAAAAAAAATTCCCAATTTTTGTTATTAAGGTAAAACAATGGAGAACTATATCGTAAACACCGCAACTATTATTAACGCAGACTTATGTAAAGTAGTAAGAGCAGCGTCAAAAGAAAACACGAATCACATAATTCATCACATGGAATCTGTGGATTTCATGTTTTTGTAGCCATAACTAAAAGATGAAGGCAAGGAACTGAAGGAATAGTTGGCGATAAGTGGAACAGATGGAAAAAATGCTTGCGATTATCTGCAAAACAAAACGCGTCGAATAAATGCACTGATTGTTTATAAAACCTGATGGACCAGGCTTTTTTAGCTACTAGTTCATGAATTATGTATCTTGTTTTTGTTTATGAACTGTATTATTATTATTTTTTTGCATTCTTCAATTCTCTTTGTAGTTATACCTGAAGGAATTTCGACCGATTAATTGTTTTACGTTTGTTTCGTTGAAACGGAGAACCATTTGCGCGGAAAATGGCCGAAAGTCGATATTCGAAATTCAATGTAAATTTTGCTGTAATTTTAATTAACTGAATCATGTTTATTTATAAGTGGAACAATAAAAAAAAAAGAGTGGAGCTATATTGTTTAACGAGTTTGATAATATGATTGCAGCAGACACGGCTGCAGAAAATTTTTACGATATTATGGCGCAATACACTCCGAAATTTCCAACTGTGTATTCATCGTTGAATTTTATTCGATACGGAAAAGTACGGAAATATTATGGATTACATGTTTCCGTTACTTACGAATAAATAATGGATTTTTAATTGAATGTAAATTTAATTACAGGTTTCGAAAATCATACCATGTTTTTAAAAAAAATCTTTACCCTCGGAGCCACAGCGACCCGAAATAGTGTTCCGCGGAACACCAGGGTTACACAGAAGGAACACAGGGGTTCCGAGAGCAAGAACATTTTTAAACCAGAAATAATTTTATTCATATCCACTCAATAATCCATAGTTTTTTTTTTTAAATATTTCGATTATTTAGTTAAAATTATTTATGAAAATACCAAAAAAAAAAGTAGCAAAATTGAAATAACATTTTTTTTTCAAAAACAATTTATTGAATTAATTGTGAAAAAAATATGAATCAATAAAAAATTAAATAAATATTGCTACTCAAATTTTTCAATTCAAAATATAATGACGAAATTTTCAAGAAATAAGAATTATGTTTCTCTGTTCGTGACATTTATAACAGTGAAAATCGTAATTCAGTTTAATTTTTTTCATTTTTAGAATATGTATAAACTAAGAAATAACTTCTAATTTAAAATCTGTTATTTTTCGCGATGAATATTTACAAAATAATTAGTATTATTTTTTTAGTTAATATATTCACAGCGGCTTATGAACACTTTTTTTTTTACATACATATAGTCAGGATTCCGCTAAAAGAAGCTCGATCATTTAGAGTTCCATAACTAAAAAGAATTCGGAACCACTGCCATAAGGATACTGTTTGGAAATCGCTGCTTTCGACCATTTTTATTTAACTTATACAGACTTTTATCTTGAAATTTTTCATTACCAAATTCAGTTTTGCTCCTTTGTTTTTACTCAACACAATTTAGCAAATAATATTCCATCGTTCTTGCAGCTGCTCTAACCAATTCGATGCGAATGCTGAGCGAAGGCCAGCTCCTTTTGGAAAGGCTATGCGAGGTGGCCACACACAGTATGGGTGATTCAAGACCTCAGCACATGCAGCATGCGGCTCGTCAGACCTCATCCTTCGTGGAACATTACATGGAAAGATTGCAAGATCGATGGCGCCATTTGGAATCTCTCTGGAATCAGAAAAAGATTCAGCTGGAGCAGTGTCTTCTCAAATGTCAACTGGAACTTCAGCTGGCAGAGGTAACAACCATATATAGACAATGATGAATGTTGTGTGACCTTTGACCTTGGAGTGAAAAATGACTGCAATTCAGGACAAGTCTCATTTATCTATCATTATTTTTTATTTTTTACTAATGGTAATGACTGCGCTAAAATGAAAACAACAACAAATAATTATAAATATATTATTTAACTTTTGTTCTTAATTTATGTAAAAACTCATTTTTAATTGTATTCTTTCCGGAGAAAAAGGAGAAAAAAAACTATATTCCAAATCGCTTATACACTTAATAAATTCTAAATCATTATAATTAATTAATGAATACAATCTTTCATGCAAGCAAATAAATGCAAATAATAAACTAAATCGGACATATTTATGTTTTAAGAAGGGAGCGATTTCATACTAATAGATTTAGAATAAATAAGAATAAGATCGAACTGGGGATGCGACAAACTTCTTATAGATTATATATCATTTATTGTAGATTAATAATCATTATTTTTAATCATATATTTGTTAATTATAAATGAATAATCATTTGTTAACTGTAGATGAATAATCATTATGTAATGTAATTAAAATTCTAACTTGTAGTTAACAGTAAATGTTATTCAAATGTTATTTGAAATAAAAGTGCAATTTTCTTGGAAACTTTAAATTTATGTTTTGGCTAGTAATTTTTCTTTCATGAGCATAAACAGCGCGATTCTAGAATATTTGGTAATGATAATATTAAAAAAGAAATTTTTATATTACTTAATGATAAATGTAAAAACCATCAATACTTATCGCAGTGTTATTGGATTTATTATTAGTTATTGACTACCCCAACTATTACGAAATAACCTCTTGGGCGAGAATATTTAATTTTATTGCAGCGAATAGTTTTACGATATTTATTAAAATGAATAAGAATTTAAAAAAACAAAATGATAAAGTGTAATGGTAATATAGCCCCAAAATAATTAGGTTCAAGTTTTATCCCAAACAAGTATCGGGAAATAATTGTGTGAAATCAAATAAGTATTGATAAAATAAAATATTTCGGGATCTTTTAATTGGATACTTGCAACTAATCACATGGTTGTGTCTAATCACGTGGTTGTTCTCGGCGTTTTAACGTTACAGCTTTAAGACTTGGGTTTATTATCACGCAGAATTAATTTTCGAATCAGATTTAATTAAATGCCTGCAAGCAACGATACGTTTGTATTTCGAACTTGATTGGCTGACCCACATGTGACGTCGCTTGCGTGCATCCAATTGAATACTATCTTTCTTTTGTTGAAAAAAAAATGATTGCTAGCAATTGTAGAAGTTGGTGAGTAAATTGAAGGGAGGGCAGTGGCTCCACCCCGCCCTTCTTAAAAGACAAAACCCCTGAAAGATTAAATAAATAAATAAAAATAAAATTATTTATTCAGTGTTATTGTTATGTTTTTAGACCAAAAGTTTAAATTTACAGTCCGTGGCCAAATTATAAGACACGCTATAATTTTTATGTAAAATCTGAATTATCAGGTGATACTATACGGCATTATTGTTTTTAAGCTACTGAAACCGGTTTACACTCGTTTACGTTCGTGTATCAATTGGTTAACATTATAATGCAATACGTTAAAAATAAATATAAATGGGATGTATATAAAAAATATCCTGCATAAAAACCCATTACATACATGTTTAAATATAAAAGTATTACATATAAATTCGTGCAAATCATGTCATTATTAAAACACTACAGTGCGTCGAATAGTTTGGCCTAATTATTATAATATACTAATATTATACCTGATATAATAAATATTCTATATTTATATAATATATCGTCAAATTTATCCAATCGTCGAATTTATATTATGTATCGTCCAATTTAACCCATCGATAGACGAGCGTAAAAAAGTGCAAACCGGTTTCAGTTGGGTAAAAATAATAAAGCTGTATAGTATCACCTGATAATTAAGATTTTACATATTTACATATAATCTTATAGTGCGTCTAATAATTTGGGCAGGGACTGTAGTTTTTCAAAATTTGATTTTATAATTTGTACACTTTTTGTTTTAGGGCGAAAATTGGTTAAGGACAAGAGGAATGCTTTTAATCAGCCACGGGAATCTGGGCGATTCTTCAGCAAATGCCGAGATACTTTTACACGAGCATTATAAAATAGAGAGTGAGTTTAAGGTAAAGTATAAACTACTTTATTACATCAAAAACTATATTTTATTTTATTACCATGAAACGTTTCTTAGTACGTTTTTGTGAATTGTCGAATTTATTGTAGGCTAAAATCTTGCGTGCTCTCTCTTTGCATAGAAACACAACACATGCAGCAGAGATAAGTATTAATTACGTGAAAATAACGTTAAAATGCCACAAGGTTTAGAGCAAAATAACGTTTTTTCGAAACGTTTTATTTCCGTTTCAAGTGGTAGTCTCGAATTAGTTAAAAAAACGTTAATATTTGGGTTGTTTTTAACGTAAAAATGACCGATTTTTGCCCTTATTTTGACTAAGGTGAATTTCGTAACCAATTTTTCACGTTATTTTAACCAAGCAGGTTTCTTTTTTAACGTATTTTTTACGTTTTTTTTCACCAAACTATTTACGTTTATTTTTGGTTCTATAAATTCGTTTTTTTCACCATGAATATTTACGTGTTTTTAACGCTTATTTTTATTAAAATAACGTACATTTTACGTTATTTTAACCAAAATACAAACGTATTTTATCCATACAATTTACGTATTATTATCAATATTTTTAACGCTTATTTTAAGTTAGGTGAATTAATAAAATTTTCGTGTAAATTTAACTAAACTAATTTAAATTTAATTTAGCTAAATTTACCCTTTCCCTTAGGGGTTACGAATATTCACGTGTACAAATCAGTGTTGTTTATCCGGACACTGATGAACATAATTCTTCAATTAACCGGATCAGTGAAAAAAACACGTTATTCCTCTGCCGCCATTTTTTTCTAAACGAAAATTTGTCTGTATTTTTAAATTCACCAGATGGGGGTTTAAAAATTGTGAAGTGTTCTTGGAAATCGATGTATTTCATAATTAATTAATTTAATATTTGCATCCCTTTAAGCAATTTAGATGGTTCAACGATTAAATAAAGCAAAAAAGAAAAAGGAAACAACATAGAACTTGAGTATACAAATCAATTTAATCTGATATCATAGAAGTCATTAATTGAATTTTAAATCTTTTATCAGCTTTTTAAGGTAGTGCCTTTTTTTTCTTCCTTTTTTAATTTGTACGATTTTTTGTTCCGTTTCATTGTTGTGTTAAAGTCACGATCAGTCTAAATAATCAGTGCCCTGTACGATATCACAACAATATTTTTGCAATACAATGCAATATTTTTTTTCTCTCTACGCTGAAAAAAATTCCGGATATAATTACGGTAAAAAGTACTCGCATCCTGAATGCAACATCGGTAAAATCAATTTTATAATAAAATCCATTTTTGCAATAAAATTTTATACCGTTCTTTTTACAGTGATTCAGTATTTTTATAATGACTATTGTCGTAAAAAATATGAATATCATATTTTTTGTTCTGTTAAACTTAACGGTAAAAATGAATTTTACGGTAAAGAGTGAAAATACTTTTTACCGTAATATGAGTTTTTCAGTGTACATAACTAGAAAATTGGATGGAAAATTTTGATTAGGGTGGGCTTAGTCGATTCTATTCTTAGGTTTTTTTATTTATTGTTTAGTCATTTTTCGTATTTGTCGTAATTAATGGCAATGACATTTTTTGAGACCTACCGTTATTCAATGTTTTGTTAGGTCGGTTATGAGCTAGGAAATCGTTTATTCATAATTGTTCCTTTATTCATGTTTAATATTCATAATCAATAAAAATCAACGTTTATACATATTTAATAATTTCTGATCAGAAACATTTTTAACTCTTCCTCCCTCTATCATTAAAATATTTTAAAATTTCAAAATAAATCTTTTTTTTTCTTCAATTCAAGTAAACAAGAAAATCTAAAATATTTTAAAGTTATGCGACTAATAAAACACTTCTAGAATCCCATTTTCTTTACTTAATACTCGAAAGTTTTGTTTCGTTTCCATTAATAAAAATGATTTTACATCACATGCGAATTCATCATTTTGTAAAGCCTTAAAGTGAGTGGGAGTTTAGGGCGAGGTCGAGTGTCTCGTGGCCAGTATTGTTGCTCCCGGCCTACAACCAACTCTTGCGAAATTCAGGGAAAACCGCTCAAGGTGTTTCGACCACGTGAATAATAATTATTCAAATAACTTAATATTATGTTATTTTTAGTGAAATTAGCATGTAGAACCTACTGTTCTTGGTTGCTGAGTTTAGTGGCCTTTCTAGAATGTCTGGGTATTATTATAATTACTATAATGTAAAAATTTCCTGGATCAAATTACAGTGTATCGGTTATAAGAATAAGAACCCGCTAAAGTACCCGCAATTTGGATGCCTCATTCGTAAAATCCATTTTTACCGTAAAGTATTATACCTTCATTTTTCAGTAATATTTATTCAATTGAAGTGATTCAGTGATTTTACAGTAATTATTACTGCAAAAATTACGGTAGTTCAGATTTTTCGTTCCGTAAAATGTTCCAGTAAAATAGATTTTACGGTAAAATGTACCGGCACCCAGGGTGCCCGAGTTTCGTAATTTGATCATGAATTTTTTACAGTGTAATATTAAAAATATAGCAGTATATGGTATTTAGTGCAATATCTTTTTATTTTTTTTTATTTAGTTTTTTTTTGCTATTTGTGAAAATTTAATTTCACGTGGGAAAAAAAAGGTGCTATTTGGAGAAGGGAAAGAAAAAAAAAGTGATAATAAGCCCCAGAATATTGTCCCCCGTTCAGAATTGAAGACTTAAGGGGGAAGAATGGTTTATGTCCATTTTTCACAAAAATGACGATTGTGTCGCCCTCTGTTGTGTCTTGAGGATTACTAAATTTTGACAAATCAAAAACTTGAAAGATCGGTTCTCTCCGAGAATAATTACTCGGTGAGGATGAGCCGTAAGATTTTAAAAGTAAAGATATTTTATGATTTCAGAGCGCTTTTAAAATATAAAGTCTAACTGCGTTCAAGATTGACATTTAATGTAATGTGTTTTAACTTCTAATTTTGGATTTGATAAGAAATAAGTCCCTAAATTAAAGAGATGTACACAAAGTATTCTAAATTGTGCCAAATTATGATTTTTTTTGGGGGGGGGGGTGATTTTACCTTTGTGTCTCTCTTTAAATGTTCTAGCTATTATTATTTTTTTAAACTCGGGAAGTTAAAATTAAAATAATGGTATTGCGAGGCTCTCAGCTCTAGTTCTACTTAACAGATATATATCGAACTAATTGATATATATTAATAAGATAGATCCTCGGCCCGGAGTTTCGCCATCGAGTGGCTCTAAAACGCAATACAAAGAAAGGTAACAACTTTAAATTCATTTAAATAACAGACTATTTTGTTTATTTGCGCATCCTTACGTGCTCTGTGTGCATTACCATGTCAATGAACGTTGTGCATACAGTTTGCATACATGCATTATTTGTATATTGTTTTAGGAGTAATCGCCATCGTTTAGAAAAATATCTAACAAACATTTTTCAATATGTAACTTTAACCTAAATAAAATACAGGGTGTAAAAAAAAATATTGGAAGGGGTCAAATATGGCAAGAAATATTCATCGGATCAAAACAGTGAAAATAGACGCATTCAATATTTTTTAAAAACAATCTAATGATACCAAACTCGATCTTCCACTCGAAAAACTCTGGGGGCAGAATGGGTGTAACTTTCATATCTTACATAACAACCCCTATTTCTTATTGCTGATTTGTAAGCAATAAGAAAATTAAAATTATTTCACTTCACAGATGGCGCTGCATCAGATAAAATCAAAATAGGATACTGACTGTTTAAAATAGCAAATCTTGAGACCTATATCAGAATAAAACAATAAAAAAAATACATACATCAATTTTTCAAATTTTTTGAGAAATTTGAAAAAACACGTGAACATTCCCCCTCTTTTTTTTCTCTATCTGATGGGTCCCGATCTACCCCCATTTTCAGCAGTTTGTACCCTACTTTAATTTTCCCCAGTTACAGCGTCATCTGTGAAGCAAAATGTATCAATTTACTGGTTAAATATTTTTTTTTTGGTGAATAGAAATCTGCAGTAAAAAAATAGGGTTTTCTTATTAAAGATTTCAAAGTTTCAGCTCTTCCCACCACCTGGGAGTCCAATGATACCCATCGAGTTGGTATAGTTGGATAGTTTCATGCGAATCACTCCAGTAAAAATCGGGCTAGAAAACACTGACTATCGTCAATGTAATTTTAACCACCCCGTATTCTATTTTTATGCACTGTACACACACGTTTTTAAGAACTCAATGTAATTGAATTCCATTTCCTTAGGAAAAACAAGAATATTTCCTGAAACTCGTCAAAACGGCTGAAGATTTACACCAAAAAGGGAATTATGCCGGTGAAGAGTTGAGAAGTAGAGCCTACCTACTTCTGTCTGAATGCGCTGAGTTATTGTCCTCTCTAGATCAGCGCAGGCAACTATTGGCTGATTCTGTCAATTTCTTCACAAAAGCGCAGACGGTAAGGAATTTTGTTTTACGCCGCGATAGTTATTCCCCCCTCCCAAAAAAATGGGGGGGGGGAATCTTAACTTTAGTATTTTTGAATTGTATGAAAGCGATTTTAACTGTTTAAATTTCGTGCTACAAATAAGTTTGTGTTTATCGTTTGCAGGCTCAAACGAAACTGGATCAAATCGAAATTCAGTTATCGACAAGCGATTCACCGGTTTTGTTCTCAACTGTGGAAGATTCTGTGAATTCAGCTATTCAGACTGGTCGGCAGATTTTAAATACGGTCGGCATGACTGAACCTGGTGTGCAAGGAATTGCTCGAAAGGTGAACAAATTTATGGTTTTCTAAGGTAAAAGTTATGGTATCCAAGATAAAAATGCAAAGGAAAAAAGGAAAAGCATTCTTAAAAGAGAATAAGAAAAAAAAACTTAAGAAAAAAAAATCATTTTTTTAAAGCCAGAAAATAAAACAATGAAAAGATGTAAACTTGTTTCCAGCTCACACGATTATATCCTCAAAGTAGTGCTTTCTAACATTGTATTAATATAGCCAAAGCAAATTTTATCAATACAATAGTATGAGGAGAACCAAAAATAAAATTAAAATATTCGAAAATTAAAAAAATCAAGTGAAAAATACCAAGCTTCATGAAAAATGCTAAATATACATTGTTTTTTGTATTTACTTATGCATATATATAGATATATATTATACAGTTCTTAAAAATAGCCATCGATGCGCTTTTTAATAGTTTAAAATTCACATTCATAACATTTCAAGTTGGAAGCAATAGTTAAAACGGGAAATTTTATCTGCTTCACTTATTAATTTGTTACCTCTTTAAATTTTTTCAAGGACAGTACGAACTCAGTACGCACTTCACAATATCTGAACACCACTTTCATTATAGTCACAGGCATTCGGCAAATCAGAGGGTGCCGGACTTTTTTAAGACTTTTGTAAGTATGTATATTAAAATAAGCAATAAAAATAAGTAATTGGAATATAACACGACTTAGAAAGAAATAACTGGAAAAGCATTAGTTGCTTCTTTTCAAATTGTTTATGCCTTTTAAAAATTATGAAGAGGTAATTAAAGTTTTTGATATTAAACTGAGTTTAGCTACTAGAATGTGTCACATTCAAGTTTCTGTGCTTTTGTAGCGCTTTACATGTCATCATTTTTTCTTCTTCTTTTTTGCATACTCAGGTTATTGGATTCGCATCAAAGTAAGTAACCATTCTAATCATACATCATGCAATAATTATATGCATACTTATAAGGAAATTTTATTAACCATTCTAATCATACATTATGCAATAATTATATGCATACTTATAAGTAAATGTTATTAACCATTTTAATCATACATTATGCAATGATTATATGTATACTTATAAGCAATTTTTTGACCATTCTAATCATACATTATGCAATGATTATATGCATACTTATAAGTAAACTTAATTAACCATTCTAATCATACATTATACAATAATATGCATACTTATAAGTAAATTTTATTAGCCATTCTAGTAATACATTATGCAATAATTATATGCATACTTATAAGTAAACTTTATTAACTATTCTAATCATACATTGTGCAATAATTATATGCATTCTTATAAGTAAACTTTATTAACTATTCTAATCATACGTTATACAATAGAATGCATACTTTTAAGTAATTTTATTAACCATTCTAATCATACATTATGCAATAATTATATGCATACTTATAAGTAAATTTCATTAACCATTCTGGTCATACATTATGCAATAATTATATGCATACTTATAAGTAAATTTCATTAACCATTCTGGTCATACATTATGCAATAATTATATGCATACTTATAAGTAAATTTTATTAAAGGTCGAAGAACTGGAGAGAAAAAAGAGAAAATTATCCGATGTTTGTAAAGCTAAAGAATCTGCGTCATCCGAAAAAAATCAAGCTTTCAAAAAGTTTTGCGAGAAATACGATGAGGTGCGTCTGACTTTTGTAATTTGTGTTCAAACTTCATAACCTCATTAGAATAAAAATATTTTTATTATTTTTGATATTCTTTTTCAGCTTATGAAATGGTTTTCTAATAACGGACAATTCTTCGTCCAAAGAAGTCGTGACATGGGTTCAACTCAAACAACAGCTAAGACATTTGTTGACCAACATGAAACCCTGCAGCAAGACTTACGTGTAGGCAGAATTAATTTACTCTCTAGAAATTTATATTCGGTGGGAATAAAACTATTTTCAAACTGCTAAGAAAGTTGTTATGAAAGCCACTGTTATGTGTTAAGTTGTTAAGAAAACCATTAGAAATTGATAACGAACTAGAAATCGATGGCTTAAGGCCAAATTTCAAAGTTGATGACAGTATTTTCTTTTATTTAAAGTAACTAATTCACTACTAGTTAAGACATTGTTATTGGTTTAATCCAAGTTTCACCATCTCTTGAGGCATAACTTACATCTCTTGAAGAAAGATGGGCGTTTTTAGTTCAATCTGAGCATTTTATTTAAGATCCAGTTTTTTTAATTAAAAAAAAGCTTAGCAATTTTACTCTCTATGGAGATTTATCATGTTTTTAAAAATTTCCTTCCGAGTACGTTATGCACGTCGCTGCAGCCAAATGATCTAGTTATATAGAAAGCATTAAATGCTCTGTTATTCTAAATTTTATGCTAAATTTCTTTCTATAGGATAGTTCTGGCATTTGCCCATGGGACTAAAAATACATGGCTTTATTGCTTTCCCCTTATATTTACTTTGTTATTTACTTCAAAAATACAGTACTGATCTTATTTGTAAGCTATTCGATGCTGTCTTGAAACAATAGTAGTCATTTTAGTTATAAGATAGCCTATATATATATATATATATATATATATATATATATATATATATATATATATATATATATATATATATATATATATATATATATATATATATATATATATATATATATATACACTATCTGCCAATAAGTATTTGGACGCGTGTGATTGAAAAGAAAAACAAACTTTATTCATAATCAATAGTTAGTAGATCGACTCAAGAGGCAATTACAGCGTGAACCCACCGCGGCATATTTTCCACAAGTCCTTCTGTGACGGCTAGTGGTATTTTCTTCCACTCGGACTGGAGAAGACATGTAAGTTCCTTGACCGATTTTGGACGGGTAGTACACCCCTTAATACGGCAATCCAACTCGTCTCAGAGGTTCTCGATAGAGCTCAGGTCCGGGGTCTGGGCAGGCCAGTCCGTTGATTAACCCCATTGGCACCATACCAAGCCTTGGTGAACCTCGCAACATGACAGCTGGCATTGCGTCCTGGAATTTACAGGGGTCCACCCTGTAAAACTGCCACAGCGTGGGAAGCACATTGTCATCCAGAATAGTGCAGTAGGCATCTTGCATGGGACTAATGCCGATGTTGTTCCCTACGCGATATATACCGGCGGAGGGCGTGTTGTATCTCATAACCGCAGATATTGTCATTTTCATAGGTGTCCAAATACTTATTGGTAGATAGTGTATATATATATATATATATATATATATATATATATATATATATATATATATATATATATATATATATATATATATATATATATATATATATATATATATATATATATATATATATATATATATATATATATATATATATATATATATATATATATATATATATATATATATATATATATATATATATATATATATATATATATATATATATATATATATATATATATATATATATATATATATATATATATATATATATATATGAGCAATTCTACAAGTAAACGCCAATTAGGCGGCCAAAAAAAAATTTACAAAATTTTGGGGGGCACACTATTTTTACATGAATTTTCTTCTTTTTTAAACCCTAAAAAGGAAAGAAAAAATCGTGAACATGAAATTTTTTCTTTGTGACATACTTTAAATGTGACATACTCTTTCTGACATACTCAGATAAATCTGAGCCATTTACTCAGATAAAACGATTTTTACATAAATATAATATTATTATACTCTTAAAATGTATTTGTATAAATGTATTATTTCATACTATAATATTATATTTTAGTATAAAAATTGGCGTTTATTTATAGAATTGCTCATATCGTCGCTTTGAAACTAAACCGTCGTAACTCAAAAAAGCAAGTTTTTCAGGAGAGCAATTTCTAACTATCCGCGCTAATGCTGATCGCGCCAATGCGATAACGATTTGTCTGCTCTCTAAATTAATTTTATGGAACTATGAAGATAACACTTTGTTTCTCTAAAATGGTGATTTTTTTTTACACAAAATGACCCAAATATCTCATTTTTCGATTTACTACGGTTAGTTTCAAAGCGACGATTTGAGCAATTCTGCAAATAAACGTAAATTAGGCGGCCAAACAGAAAATAAATGGTTTTTTTTTTGGGGGGGGGATGCTATTTCTACATGAATTTTCTTCTTTTTTGCACCCTGAAAAAGCAAGAAAAATATTAAACATGAAATTTTTTCTTTGTGACATACTTTAAATGACAAAATACCAATTTTAAATTTTTCCCGATTTTTTCAATTTAGGAACTTTGATTAAATTTTTTTATTTTTGTTTTTTATACTAAAATATAATCTTATAGTACGAAATCTCTGTAAATACATGTTAGAGAGACATTATAATAATATTATATTCATGTAAAAATCGTTTTATCTGAATAAATGGCTCAGATTTATCTGAGTATGTCAGAAAGAGTATGTCACATTTAAAGTATGTCACAAAGAAAAAATTCCATGTTCACGATTTTTTCTTGCCTTTTTAGGGTGTAAAGAAGAAGAAAATTCATGTAGAAATAGTGTGCCCCCCAAAAAAATTTTTATTTTTTTTTGGCCGCCTAAGTGGCGTTTATTTGTGGAATTGCTTATATATATATATAATGAACTTAGCGTATGAATTATTTTATTTAAATTTTAATAAATGCTGAAGTGTTTAAAGGCAACAGTCTAAATTAAACATTCTTTATTATTTTTGTAAAAAATGTTTTACTTATTCGAAAGTAATTTTATATTATATTTATATTATGTATATATTAGTTTTTAATATATTATATTATAATATATTAGTTTTTAATATATTATATTATATTATATTATATTATATTAGTTTTTTCCAAAACTTATTTTCTGATTATAAAATAAAGTGTATTAAAAGAAGATTGATTTTATTTTAAACCTCTTGGTTCTATTACTATGAAGTGTAATTCATGATTTTTTTACTCAGATGAAAATGATGGAAGTGGAAGCACTTTTAAGAACTGTTCCGAATTTAGTTCGCAATGGAGGCGAAGAAGCAGAAGTAGTCCACAGCAAGTCTGAGAATCTGAAACAGCAGTTCTCACAGTTGAGAACAGACCTGGAGAAAAGAATATTGATTGCTCAAAGATACTTAGCCTTCCTCAAACTCTCCGTTAAGGTACATAAAATGCTCTTATATAATTTTTTTTCCTTCTATTAAGTATTTATAAAATATAATGCAGTAAAAATCCGTTACAACAACAATTTACAGTGGCAGATGGAGTTGTCATTGTAGTGAGTTTGCCTTTAAAAGACAAATACACTTATTTAATTACTTAATAAAAAGCTTTATTCGTTTCAGAAATATACAGATTGGAAATATTAGTCGACATGTTTCAAGTGCTCAAAAATAGGCTCTCATTTATAGCCAAACTCAATTTTATTCAAGATCGCAACGCTCGAATACGCCATCTGGGGAGAAGATCTCTCCCTTTCCCTCTCCTCCTCCTTTTCGTTGTATAGAAAATGCACAACGGTATTTTCTTCTTTCTTAATATTTTTTCTTATTTAATTGACAAAAATATTTTATTTAAATTTTATCAATGCTTTCTTTTAGAGCTTTGTTCGATGTAGTTTTTAGTTCCATATAGTTTCCTTACTTAAAAGTTTTTTTTATCTATTTGAAAAAACAAGACAGATACTAACGTACTTCCTTCTCCTATGACTCTCCCCACGCTATAGTGAAAGCATACGAGTGTTGCCATAAAGTTCTGCTTTACGCCACCTGTAGCCCATTTAGCCGAGAAAAAATATAAATAAACATTAAAAAAAGAAAAAAAACGAAAAACCACTGTGGCCGAGAGGAGAAAATCAGCTTAAAGTGCATTTCCATGCGCTACGGAGCGCTTGTGAGGAATTAATGCCCTTAACAAGGGACATCAGTTTTTTCTAATTTTATTTTCCATACTTATCTGGCTACTTTACGTTTTATATTTCAAATCACTTTTGTTTCTTCTCATTCGTGTCTGGCAAGTCTTGAAAATGGGTGCCTATTTTTAAGCGCTTGAAACATGTCGACTGTTACTCCCATCTGTATATTTTTTTAATCGAATGGAGTTCTTTAATCAAGTAATATCTTACCGCTTTAGTAATTTGAAGGTATATTCTTATTTAATGTTAAACTAGTATGAAAAAATTCAATAAGATGAGAAATTAAAATAGGGAACGTGGTAGATTATGTGGTCAACGAAAAAGAACAATTTTTAAGGGGGGGGGGTTGCTTTACGTTAAAGGTTATTAAGGGGCTATACAGATTAACATAACAGACAAATTATATAATGTCAAAATGGAGTTAACATTTGTATATCATCCAATTCAAAACATTTTCACGGCTGTTGAATAAAATAACAAAACAAATAAATAAATAAATAAAACTAAAACTAATTCTTATTACGATTACTGGTTACCCATTGGTCAAATGCTTTTTCTTTCTGGATTGACTCCGTTGAACATTTCAAATCATGGGTTGAAAAAACTGTCTCCATTGATGTTTGTCGTCGGATTGGTCTTCAAATCCTGCCGATGTACGTGTTTCAAAACGTCTTCTTCAGCTTCAGCATTCACATTTATATTGAAATCACCATCAAGCCAGTAATTATACGTTAATAATAAAAAGAATATAAACATACTTTAGATTATTATTATGTAAATACATTAAAAATGCCTGCTAGTGAAAAGAAAAAACAGCAGCGGTCGCCATAGCAACGCATGCAATGACGACGGATGCGCACTGTTTACTATTACTCATGAACACAATTAAAAAGTTTGGGCAGGCCCTCAAATCCAAATCAAGACCCATTTTGCCAATGGGTAATATAATAAATAATCGTTAAAAATTATTTTTTCATGGAGTTGTCTTTGAATACGCAAATTTTTAATTACTGTGTAGCAAACATATTCGATTCTCTAAAAAATTCCCAAGATATTGTAAAATAGGGCAAAAAAGTGTAATTTACATTAAGCTCCCCAAACTTTCGACTTCTCTTCTGGCTGATCTATCGAAACCACACTGTAAAAAATGGATTCTTAAGCTACAAGAAATTTTCTTCGTTTTTGACGAAACCGTTTCCTGGTATATGCTGCGAGCGAACATTTCGTCAGAGCGACGAAATAACTACTTTGTTACTTTTTTTAAAAACGATCGAATGTCGTCAAAAGTAAAGAAATATTTCGCCATTCTAGTTTCGATCGTCTAGTCTCTACTCAGGTTTCGTAATTCTTGTAAACAATCTTCCATCATACACTGCAATGATGCTTTTCCTAACCCTTTGTAACTCAACAACTCTGCTTTAAGAAATATTTACGCGGATGTTAGAATACATCATATTAAGCGTGTAAAAAATAATGAAAAAATTAAGATCTTAAAATTAAAAATTTATTGATAAAAAGTATTTGTTGAACATCTCCAATATCAAGAAAAATATCACAAAAATTCAAATATATTTAAAACTTCATGTGAAAAATTTTGAAATTGTTGTTTTTATGGTAACAAAGTCTCACACCACATTTTTCAATCCCTCCTTAGCCAAATATACAATCAAGGGGATTGTTGTAAAAAAATTGTATATCCTGCAATTATGTTGTGAAACAATTGTTGCTAAACGCATTATAATATTGGTAGCTGAACCAAGGCTTGGTTCCCCCGAGTTTGCAATATTTTCTTTACCTGAATTTGGTTCGATTTTATAGGTAAATCCAGCTCATTATCGGATTGAATTTTCATGTATGTTGCAGATATGCAACGCGGTGATGCGAAGGGTTAATATATTTGAGAGTTCGCGTTTCGTCACAAATCACGTAATTTCGTGACGAAATTATCATCAGTAGTAACGAAAGACAGGTCAAGGATTGCAGAACTGTCAAAAGTGATCTTTATTTCTGCATATTTTCCAGGTAGCGACTGGTATTTCGAGGATCAAAAATCCTAATCCATCTGGGGAAAAAAAGGAGAATTTTCACGAAATCCGTTTTCATGTCTAATTTTATAACTAGCGGTTTAGCAAATGGGCAAAATTGGGAAAATGTTTCATCTCAGTACACTATTTCCCTATCTAATAACATTGAAAAACTGGTTTAGCTATTCGAAGATTGTTGTTGTAGTTCATTTATGTCGCACTAGAGCTGCACAATGGGCTATTGGCGACGGTCTGGGAAACATCCCTGAGGATGATCCGAAGACATGCCATCATGATTTTGATCCTCTGCAGAGGGGATGGCACCCCTGCTTCGGTAGCCCGACGACCTGTACACGAAGTCGAGCACTTTACGGTAGTTTAACGAGGTTAACGGAAGTTAACAGTTTAACGAGGACCAATACCGCACACCCTCGGTGGCTATTCGGAGAAGACCGCAAGTTAAAATACGACTTTTTATGTGCAGAACCGTCAGTGGGTTAAAACAACGTTTGCACTAATTAATTGGCATATTTGAGGTCAACCTTTTGGACTATTAGATTGAACCTTACGTTTGGAAAATCCTATTATTAGAACAAAAGTTATTAGTAGTGATTTTTCACTGTATTATCTTTTATTTTATTAGTTGCATTATAATATAGATAATTGTTACGTTCATATGATAGGTTTCCAAAGAAATGGATGAGTTGGAGACTCTTGTTAAGCAAGCGATGGACGCTCCAGAACCATCGAAGTTCCGAAATGTTGAAGAAAAGCAACTTGGACTTCGGCAGGAATTATTACAGATGAATAATAATGAAAGGAACTTTTTGCAAGATGCTCGAAAAGTAAAAGAATTTATAGTCTTATTTTTCTAAGCATATGGAAAGCAAAGCGAAAAAAGTTATCTTTTGTTTATAAAATCGAATTTTATTCGTCTTCTTTTGCATTTAAAAATATTATTTGAACCATCTTCGTGATTTATTAAAAGTTCCCGAAATGCCACTCGTCAATTGCGATGAACTTGGATAACCATTTTTTCTGGCATAGAAGTTTATGAAAAAAAACAAACTTTGTGCTGATATAATTTTCTGGAAATACTTATCATAGACAGATTTTATTAACTGTTTACCTACCATTGTTCCAATAAAGGAAGATGGTCTTTGAGTTTGAATTTAAAGTGTTATGAAAGTCCCGATGAAATTTTTTTTTTTTTTAAATTTGCAATATGAATTATTTTTTTTGCATTTAATTTGATCCCGTTTCCATAAATAAGTGATTTTTTATGAACTTAGTATAACTTATCTATATAGTTTGCCAAAACTATAAGATTTACGAAAAATCTTATTTTCATAAGATATCTTATTTTCATAAGATGGCTACACTATAAATGCGCTTTTAAAAAAATATAATAATCTGTAAGGCATAAAATTAAAAATTTATTTTAAAATTTTGAATTTGACAAATAAAAAAAGTTAAAATATTCGTTCAGAAACTAATGTTCCACTTTTTGAACATTGAGGCTTCAAAAGTTCGATTTTTAGACATTCATCTTTCAGTTATATTGTGTACACTTAATTATTTGACTAATTGAACAGTGATGTTGAAATAGTTCAGGCTTTACTTTTTTTCGGAAGGAGCGATAACTTGAATTTGCTGGTAACAACAGAGTGACAGAGATCATTGCAGTACTTAGATAGTAGTATGCACTCATTCACATTCATTATTTTTCTCTTTCGTTGGAAATATCGAGAAATAAATTCATTCTGAGATAATGGTAGCTTACAGGGGATGTTTTTCATGTATTATTTGACAATAATTGAGTTGAAACATCAAAGAACCAGTTAACAAAAAGTATGCCTTTATTCACAAATTTTGCTTGCTCTCCTCCCCATGTCTAAGAGACAAGCAGCAATGGCTTTCTTAGAAAGTAATTTCAGTCTTCGAAAATACCTTTTATTGCCTGATGACAGTTAAAGAAAGCATAGAATAAAATAAGCCTTTAGTTTCATTCTATGTCTGTATAAGCCTTTAGTTTCATTCTATGTTCCATTCATTCAATGGGAAATCAATTCCTTGGGTAAAGTGCAATCAAAATATAAAAAAGAGGTTATAGTCGGCTAAGAAAGATATAAAGATGATCCAATAAAATTGAAAATCCTAGAAATAATTTTGCAAAAATGTCCTTTACTGTGTACTCATGCATTCTGCTCTAACTGACATATTTTATTAACTATTCCTGGAGAATATGTAAAATATCTCGTTAATGTATGATTGTTTCATGCTTTACAAAAGGTAAATTATTAATGCATTTTCAAAAATGATGTATGACAATTTCTCGTATATCTAAGTAGAGGCAATTTTGTTCCAATCCGAAACATTTGCCGATTCACAGCTGAAGGGTTCGTTACCACCTTCAGTAAAAAAAAAGCACCCGTCAAAACACCAGTGTTTTAAAAATGGAACATTGTTAAAAACACACTAACATTTTTTTCCCCATTCAATTTTTATAATTTATTGTCCCGAAATACTTATCATAACAGTAATTTTTTTTCAAATTCAAAGTTATTTGTTTAATCCTTTCTAGATTCTGCTTTTAAACTGTTAAAAATGTTTAAATTATTTTACTGAGTCCTCTCTAAACTAATGATGAATAATTTTGTGTGATGTGATAGATTTTGAGTGAGAACGTAATGTTTCGAAGAAATTCTGTAAGTAAATGTTAGTAATGCTGCAATTTAATATTTAGTATTAGCATTTAGCAATTTCGCTATAACCACTGAAATGTAGTTAATTTTCATTTCAGGTTGATGATATGTTTTTAAATATGTCGTTACCTTGTTCAACTGTTGAGGACATTCTCAGTCGATTAGAACTGAGAAAGGTATCATTGGATACGCAGTGGCTGAATTTGCAGAATGAAATAAGCGCCACGAAAGAAACTCTAATACAGTGGGAACAAATTATTAAAGACTCTAACAAGGTACTGAGATGTTTACCATACCTTATTTTCGTTTACGAGAAAGCAAATTTAAAGCATACTGAAAGAGTGTTGGATTTATCCATGCATTTTTCAATTTAGAATTTTTTTATTGCATTTTTGATTTTAGAATTCATTCCATCTTCTTACAGGAATAAAAAATTACTGTTATGTCATAAATTCTTATTATGAACTATACATTAAAATCTTAACTGAATTTAATTAAATGCACTTTTTAATACGCTCTAAAAATTTCAAATCCAGAACACGGTCAGTGACCGTCAAAAAGTGTTTCAGTAACTGACTGTAAAAATAAATTTATACCTGTAAAACTACCACGACCATAAAAATACAGGTATCCCGTAATAGTTTCCTCGTTATATCTGGCCACTGATCGTAAGTTATTAAAGACTCTAACAAGGTACTGAAATGTTTATCATATCTTGTTTTCGTTTACGAGAAAGCAAATTTAAAGCATACTGAAAGTGTGTTGGATTTATCCATGCATTTTTCAATGATTGATTTTAGAATTCATTCCATCTTCCTAAAGGAATTAAAAATTACTGTTATGTCATAAATTCGTATTATGAACTATACATTTAAATCTTAACTGAATTTAATTAAATGCACTTTTTAATACGCTCTAAAAATTTCAGGTCTAGAACACTGTCAGTGACCGTCAAAAAGTGTTTCAGTAACTAAATGTAAAAATAAATTTATGCCTGTAAAGCTACCATGACCATGAAAATACAGGTATCCCGTAATTGTTTCCTCGTTATTTCTGGCCACTGATCGTAAGTTAATTTTCTGCTCGTAAAAGTTATCTAAGTTCAGGACTTAATGCTGTTTAAAGATCGGGCAGTTTATTTGGCGAATCAAGGTAAACCACCGAAAGAGGTTAATATGGTTTTTTTGAAGCTCTTTCCCCAAGGAAAATTAAAAAAAAAGTTAACAAAGTAAAGCCTCAAACTTGAAGCAAAGCTATAATTTTAAACTACATATGCCATTTTAAATAAATCAGAAAAAAAAAATAATAATCTGAGCTTTAGACCAGACAACTAAAATATTTTTAAAATTATTAAACTTTTTTAAAAATCCCCAATTTGGTGACATTTTTTTCATCTAGCTGAAAATTATCAAAATCAATGCTTAATTTTTTTTTGCAAATTTTTGAAGTATTTAAAATATAAAAAATAGGCCACAAACGGTTTTCAATTTCTTAAAACTGTAGCTTTTCTCCTTGTTGACGTTTTATGCCATTATCAGAATAAACATAGATGGCACTGGTAAAAGATAAGCTCAACTTGACCTAACAGTCATAATTAACTGTTGCAAACTCTCATAAGTTATGCGTATAAATAGTATTATTTGCACGAAAAAAAGCATCATTTCATGAGATTAAAGGGCCTTCGAAAGAAAAGAAAAAAAAGAAAATTTTTTTAGTGTAATGCTGCCATCTGTTGAGGAATGAGAGAATTACGGGTTTGTCGTCCATGGTAACTAATGTTCAACAAGTGCGAATGGGATGTTTTTCGGCATCAGTTGAAATAGAACCTAGGGCTTTTGTATCTGCAGTCTGCTGCTGTAACCACCATAGAGATGGGTTCTCAGTACATACCAAACTGAGGTAAGGAGCTTTATACAGTGAGTGCCCCCATAGGAATTTGTTTGAAATTTAACCAATACTAAAAATAATTTATTTTGATCGGACAAAACGTTTATTCCGGTTTTAACTATGAAATAGCTTTAGTTTAGTATGAATTCGAATAAAAATTATCAATTTCATCAATTTATATTGTATTTTAATAATTTTTTTTCATCATAAAGAACTCATTGTAATAGTAACTTTTGTTGAAAAAAATAAAGACATTCTTTTTTCTTTAATCAGGTTCTCAGGTCGTCTCAAGATATCGAAACTAAGATATTTCCTGTAATACCCCACGAATTGTATAAAGCCGAATCAATCGTGCCATATCTAGAAAAAAGTTCTTTAGATATTTTGCCTAAAATAAAGGTAAGCTTTTTCTAAGAGGGGTATATATTATTCATAGAATATTGTTGGCAACAAAATTTAATATTCTAATAATTTTTTGTTGTTGTTTTTATGTCAGTGTTTAAAACATTTGCTTTAAATATGACAATAAAAAAAGAAAAAATGTAACTCAATATTTAGTTAGAATCTAATTAATTAAGTTTATTACTCAAAATTTGTTTAGCCAAAAGTATATCATTTATTTCAAATGTATTAAAAATTATTTTCATTAACTTTTATTAGCATACATACAGGCAAAACAAAAATCCAACTACATCAAGGAATCATTTTTAGTATTGTTGGGTTTTTTTTATTAAAAAATGCATCTTCTGCAACAAATATATATTTTTTAAAATCAAAGTTAAATGTACTCTGGAATTTCAAAAAACGTGTGAATTCGTTAAATTGTTCTTTATGCACTAGAAGGTTTAGTTTTTACAGAATATGTCAAATTTTTATGAGGTTCAATAGATATAATAATTTAAATTAATTAATTGCTAGTTACGTCTAAATATGCGTTACTTTAAAAGAAAACAGTTACATTAAAAATTCGGTGATTTAAGGTAACATTTAAAACTTATCTTTATATAAAATTTTGAAAAACATTCGATTATAATATTAACGAATATATTTCTTTTAATATTTTTTCAGATATTTTATTCTTGAGATTTTTTGTAATGAAATCAGTGAGTTGACGTTTTGTATTTCAAATCACTTTTTATTTAGATTGGAAATAACAGTTAACAATGTTTTAAATGGGGGGGGGGGGGTTCAGCACATGTGAAGAAATAGAACCTAAATTTGCCAACGGAAAACTAAAGGTAGGAAATTAAACTAGGAAAACATCAGTAGCCATGAAGGAATGAAAATAAACATGAAAAAACAGAGCAAGAAAACCCACTGTGGCTAAAAGGGACAAATTAGGGTAAGAAGCATTTCCACGCCCTATGGAGAATTGGTGAGGAGCTAAAATCGAAGGGACGCATCTCCATATCGCTTTGAAATGCACTTTAAGCTGATTTTCCTCTCTCGGCTACAATGCTTTTTTTTATTCTGTATTTTTTTTTTATGTTTGTTTTTATTCTCTCTCAGCTACAGCGGTTTTTCTAGTTTTATTTTTCACCTTTATTTTCCATTTTTTGTTGGCAACTTCACGATTGATGTCTCAAGTCACTTGTTTGACAAGTCCTGGAAATGGGTGCATATTTTTGAGCGCTTGAAATATGTCGATTGTTTTTTCCAAGCTAGACATTTTTGAAGCGTTTTTTTAATCAAGCAATATCCCACATTTATATTTAAACATGCATGCATTTTTTCTCCCATTCAGTCTGTGCAAAGAGAAGTAGAGAATTGTACGAAGAAATGCGAGACCGCTAAACCAAAAGAAGGCTCTCAACGAGAAAAAGATGAATTAGTCAAAAAACTCAAAGAAACCGGCCAACTTCTGCAGAAACGATTAACAGATTACCAAGTATTAGTGTCAATGATGACAGCTTTCTTCAAAAATTATGAAGAGGTACTGTTTTGTGTGTTTTTTATCTACTGATCTTTCTTTGTTGCGCATAACTTATGAATTTATTTTTATAACAGTTAGAAAAATTGATAGAAATGCAAGAATCTCAATTCAGAATGACTTCTCTGCCTAATGATGTCTCTAAAATGGATGTGTTGATCCATGATCACGAAGCTAGTCGTCCAACAGTTTCAGAACTTTTTAAATTTAGTCAAACCGAAGCACAGCAGCTCATCAATAAGATAAATGAAGCTGTAAGTTTAAAATCTTTAATTTTTCTTTCATTATTTATCATTTATGTTAATTTAAATGCTCTATAAGTCCCTAAACTGCAGCCCACTAACAAGAGTCAGTTAAATAATGTGCACTTCTATCCGTACTTCAATTACATTGTTAGAAATGTCTGGGGAAAATGCTTAAATAACAATGTATTTAATAGTTATTTTATCATATTCAATCAGAGGAGTCAAATAATTATAAATAAGATAACATTAAAACTGTTTACTGTGAGAAAAAAATTTGTTAACTTCTTTCATGTAAACACTGTTAAACAACTAGAATTGTATCGCACTGACTAAACCCACCTAATAACGCCACTTAGTTTCTTGCAGTTGGGTAACTAAAAGGGCTAATCTGTTTATCTTATGCCTCACAGAAATTTGGTTCGAGTCGCAGTGTTGATATAACAATATTTCCTCCATTCCGTTCAACACAGGGAGATTTTCCAATGTCCTGCACTCCCCAATTTGTGACCATGGGCTATTAGAATACGGTACTCTCATTCACACATAGATGCTAAAACAATAAAGCTGCTGAATTATCTCTTATGTCCAGTTAAATTTCGTTTTTACAAATTATCTCTGAATTATCTCCTATGTCCAGTTAAATTTATTTTTTTACAAATTATCTCTGAATTATCTCCTATGTCCAGTTAAATTTCTTTTTTACAAATTATCTCCGAATTATCTCCTATGTCCAGTTAAATTTCTTTTTTACAAATTATCTCTGAATTATCTCCTATGTCCAGTTAAATTTCTTTTTACAAATTATCTCGGAATTATCTCCTATGTCCAGTTAAATTTCTTTTTTACAAATTATCTCTGAATTATCTCCTATGTCCAGTTAAATTTCTTTTTTACGAATTATCTCTGAATTATCTCCTCTGTCCAGTTAAATTTCATTTTAAAACCATACTAGTTATAAATGTTTAAGAAACCGTATTGTAATGTATTTACGGTTTTTTAACCATACTTGTTGTAAACGGTTTCACGACCGTAAAGGAAAAAAAATGTTCTTAATTGTAAATTTATGGTTAATTGGATGGACAGACTGCTGCTGGTTCTTTTACCATAATTTTAGAATGAAAATTCTAACAGTGTAAATATTATGTAAAAATCATCATGAAAAACGCCTTTGAAATTACTTTTCATATTTTTTTTATCGTGCATTTGAAAATAAAGTGCTCCAATATTTGATTTTGTTCTGCAAAACATGCATGCTTAAGTAAAAAAATTTTTTTATGCTGTTATTTATGAAATCAAAGCATAAAAACAACTCAGATTTCTGAGGTGCAATTTTACCAGACGTAATATGAGAGGCACGTAACTCTGTGACAATATTCGGGGTGGGGTACGATGTAAACTATTATTTTTTACAGAATTTCTGAATTCTGATATATATATATATATATATATATATATATATATATATATATTAAAAAATTTCAGTTGAGTGACAGAAAAACTAAAAAAAAATTGCACTATGTATGATATTTTAAGGGGATTAATAAGTAAATTTTTACAGAATTTCTAAACTTATCTATCTATCTATCTATCTATCTATCTATCTATCTATCTATCTATCTATCTATCTATCTATATATATATATATATATATATATATATATAGGTTTCAGCAGGACTCTTGAGCTACGTCCATGTAACATAAAAAATAAATACTTTATCAAAGATTTCGTATGAAAGGGTTTAGTTAATAATCACTTTGACTATTCTTTTTAACTATCCATAACATTCAATTACATAATAATAATGATGGTATAATTATATTTGTTCCAGATAATTTCTTTTCGATTTATTTTGAATTTCATAACTTATGTTCAATATTTATAAGTTATATAATTGCGTGACGATACTTATGTTCTTACTTGTCTATTCATTCAGCTATTATTTCAATTTAAATTTAAAAAAATACAGTTGTATTTTAATACACTTAAAAATGAATGTTTAGGAACCGCCAACAGCTGCTGTCTTGGACAGAGAAAAGATTTCCTCATTTCTCTCAACTAGAAAGCAAACGTTTGATAAAGCATGGGAAGAATTCAAATACAGGCTGGAGCAACACAATCAACTCTGCATCTTTTTCAGGGATATGCATTTGGTATGTAGAAATATGTTCGAAATGTTATCATGCGCAGGATGTCCCAAAATTTCAAGTGATTCCCATCAGAATTTTAAATTCTGATGGAAAACACGGGTTCTTAAATAAAAATTTTGATATTTTAGTAAAATAAGTAAGTTTGGAAAAGCTTTCCGATTAATAGACCTACCTGGTATTGCTAGCAGTGAGCTCAATACTGCTGTGAAATTGAAAAATCAGCGTAAACAACAAAAAATTCAAAATTGAGACTTTTTTAGATTTGGAATCTTTATATGGCAGAGCTACATAAAGCAAAAAAATTCAAAAATAAATGTTGCTTTATCAGTTTTTTGAAATTCTAATTTAGCGTTCATAACGCGAGCAATATAAGGAGAAAAGTTGTCAAGCTACTTATATCGGAATCAATCGTAAAGCACTTACGTTGTTTTTTCAATTGCACAGTAGAATAATGTTCAGATTTTTACTCAAATATGATTTATTTTATTCTTTTAAAATGTAGTGCTCGATTTTAAAGCAACTTAACTTATCATATGCCTCGTTTTTTTTGCTATATTTTTTGCACAAATATCATTTGCATAATATCGCGGGACATCCGCTAGTTCCTGCAACAATTTTATTTCATTCAATACAGTTTCGTTTTCATCATTTTTTAAAAAAATATTCGTCATTGTTTTTTTTTTTTTTTTTTTTTTAATAATATTTCTTGGGCCTACTGACTGAGAAACTTAAGATATACTGAAAAGTGAAACGTAATATAGAGATAAAATTTACTAGGACAGCTAAACCTCAAAAATATAATTTAAAGAAATTTGTGCAATTCAATGCGTTGTTTAAAATTAATTACAGAATTCGCAAAAAATGTAAAATTCATGTAACTTTTATTTCAGATTAACAAGCAAATTGAAGATTTGAATTCCCAATTAACATCAATCCGTGAAAGTTACGGAGACTCTTTGCCGTCAGCTTTACATACTTCAGATGCCTTCTTGCATTTTGAAAAGACTATCGAGGTAGGTAGATTCTTATTCTTTCTGTAATTTTATTCAGGGTGTTCTGCAACAACCACTCTTTTAATACATTATTTTAAAGAATTTTTGTCGAAAATGAAATCAAAGAAGAATAAACACTGTCAGAGTTAATTTAATTAATATTTAAGTGAGTTAAAAAAAAAAAACGAAAAATTATAGAAATATATCGAATTATTACCGAAGAGGCCTGTTGATAAAAAAAAATACAAGTTTATAGGTAATAACTGGAAACACCTCTAAATTTCCTGAAGCAATAAAACTGGTTTTGATATTCTCAATCATGACTTTTTCAGTAATGCTACATTCGCGATGTAATTTCTTTTTCCCTTAAATATTAGTTTGAGATCCTTAATATGCATACTTTTTTATAAGTCTTCTAAGAAATATAGATTAAGAGTGGTGATTACAATACACCCTTTTTTGAAGGAAGTAACACGATCTTAAACTAAGTTAACTTTTTTTTTTTAAATTAACAGCTGCTGCAAATACGTATTTATGAGTTCGTGAGCACAGCAGAGAGACTGATGCGTGATCAGAGAGTTGACTCAACCCAAATGCACCAAGAAATTGAATCGATGCAGAAGAAGTGGTCCACTTTTAGAACTGAGGTCACCACCAATCGAAAAATGATTGATGTGGCCATTGAATACTACAAAATTATTGAAGAAGTAATTATTATTTTATCTTTATAGTTTGTTTTATAATAAATCCGTAGTTTGTTAAAATGAATAATTAATTAGTTGAGATTATTAGATTAATTAGAAGCAGTCAATGAATCTGCCATTTGTTGGTAAACAAAATAGTTATCAACTTTTAATTTGTGGTACAGCGCGTTTCAAATGTTGTGCCTTATTTTATTTACCTAGTATTGCTTGAGTATGTATTAATTTATAATTTTTAAAGGAGAAGAATTTTGCTTCTTCAAATTGGAGAACAACTATTCATGGTAGGAAGCATTAGCCTTAATTCAATAAATTTAAAAAAAATAGTATTTTATTTAAAAGTAAAACTTAATGTTCATGTATAAAGCATGAGTAAATTATTTTTATGCTCGAGTTTATAATCAGAAATTATAGTATTTTCCCCTCTTCTACTACAATTTAAACTAAAAATATATCCTCCCCCCCAAATATTTATCTAGTTCTCCTTCCATGAGCTAACGTCTACAAATGACTGTTACTAAGTAGCAAAGAAACACCATAAAATTGTTGGATGTAATTGAATTGTAGGCAGGTAATCGTTGAATTGATGCAACGAGTTGTTAGCAGCTCTGTAAAAAATGGTAGGTAATAGCATACTAATAGTTGTTATCGATGCAATAGCTACAGGCTTCAGAAGTGCTGGCCAGCTGATGTCCAAATTTTTGATAAGACGGTAGGAATGCCATACATTAATCACAACTCAAGTTGATGGTGAACGAATGTTGACCAGGCAAATTTGCTGCTTGTTACCGGCATTTTTCCAGCACTGGCCCGCCAATTTCGCTTTTGCTGGGACTTACATATATTTAGATGGTACTGAAAGTCATGCATTAATCACAGCTCAGAGTAAGAGCAAAGAAATGTTATTCAGGTAATTTTGCTGCTGGTTACCGGTATTTTCCAGCACTGGCCCGCCAAATTCGCTTTAGCCGGGACTTACATATATTTAGATGGTACTGCAAGTCATGCATTAATCACAGCTCAGAGTAAGAGCAAAGAAATGTTATTCAGGCAAATTTGCTGCTGGTTACCGGTATTTTCCAGCACTGGCCCGCCAATTTCGCTTTTGCTGGGACTTACATATATTTAGATGGTACTGAAAGTCATGCATTAATCACAGCTCAGAGTAAGAGCAAAGAAATGTTATTCAGGTAATTTTTCTGCTGGTTACCGGTATTTTCCAGCACTGGCCCGCCAAATTCGCTTTAGCCGGGACTTACATATATTTAGATGGTACTGAAAGTCATGCATTAATCACAGCTCAGAGTAAGAGCAAAGAAATGTTATTCAGGCAAATTTGCTGCTGGTTACCGGTATTTTCCAGCACTGTCCCGCCAAATTCGCTTTTGTCGGGACTTACTTATATTTAGATGGTACTGAAAGTCATGCATTAATCACAGCTCAGAGTAAGAGCAAAGAAATGTTATTCAGACAAATTTGCTGCTTGTTACCGGTATTTTCCAGCACTGGCCCGCCAAATTCGCTTTTGCCGGGGCTTACTTATATTTAGATGGTACTGAAAGTCATGCATTAATCACAGCTCAGAGTAAGAGCAAAGAAATGTTATTCAGACAAATTTGCTGCTTGTTACCAGTATTTTCCAGCACTGTCCCGCCAAATTCGCTTTTGCCGGGACTTACATATATTTAGATGGTACTGAAAGTCATGCATTAATCACAGCTCAGAGTAAGAGCAAAGAAATGTTATTCAGACAAATTTGCTGCTTGTTACCGGTATTTTCCAGCACTGTCCCGCCAAATTCGCTTTTGCCGGGACTTACTTATATTTAGATGGTACTGAAAGTCATGCATTAATCACAGCTCAGAGTAAGAGCAAAGAAATGTTATTCAGGCAAATTTGCTGCTGGTTATCGGTATTTTCCAGCACTGTCCCGCCAAATTCGCTTTTGCCGGGGCTTACTTATATTTAGATGGTACTGAAAGTCATGCATTAATCACAGCTCAGAGTAAGAGCAAAGAAATGTTATTCAGACAAATTTGCTGCTTGTTACCGGTATTTTCCAGCACTGGCCCGCCAAATTCGCTTTTGCCGGGGCTTACTTATATTTAGATGGTACTGAAAGTCATACATTAATCACAGCTCAGAGTAAGAGCAAAGAAATGTTATTCAGACAAATTTGCTGCTGGTTACCGGTATTTTCCAGCACTGGCCCGCAAAATTCGCTTTTGCCGGGACTTACTTATATTTAGATGGTACTGAAAGTCATGCATTAATCACAGCTCAGAGTAAGAGCAAAGAAATGTTATTCAGGCAAATTCGCTGCTGGTTACCAATATTTTCCAGCACTGGCCCTTCAAATTCGCTTTTGCCGGGACTTACATATATTTAGAGGGTTCTGAAAGTCATGCATTAATCACAACTCAAAATGAGAGCAAGGAATTGTTGACCACCAAAATTTACTACTGGCTATCGACATTTTTCAAACACTGGCATGTCAAATTTGTTTTTGCAGGGGCTTATAATATATATTATGTTATGAACTATGCATAAAAAACTGCATACACAGCATGCAAAAAATATGTCCTGTTTCAATGCAATTGTGATTCTTTAATAATTGTTTTAGTTAGTGAAAAAATTAAATTACTGTAATTTAATATTTTGCTATAAAATTATTAAATATGAAGATAGTAAAGATGTAAAAATTTGTGTTTCAGTCTGAGGAATGGTTGAAAGAAGGTAGTAGCTTGCTAATATCGATTGCTCGAAAGTCTTCAACTTGTACCAAGCAATCGGATGCTGATGACCTGAAGAAAGAAATTCGAACTTTTGTAGATAAAGGTCGAGAGAAGCAAGAAGAAAGATTGAGAAAAATTTCATCTCTGTCTCAGCAGCTATACGGTAAATGCAGATTGTGAATTATCTGAAATATTGAAGTGTTTCTGGCAGTATGACGAAAAAATTACAATTTTTTTTTCTTAAAGAAAATTCCGCAATTACCGCTTTTAGTATATATTTCTAGTATAGCCATTTCAAAAATAAAGTAAAAAAGTATAGCCATTACTGCCGTGTGATTGAAAAAACGATATAAGTGCTTTATTATAGATTCCAAGAAAAGTGGTTTGACAACTTTTTTTTTCTATTGCTAATGCTAAAAACACTAAAACAGAACTAGAATGAAACTTATTTGCGAAATTTTTTTTTATGAAATATGTAGTTCAAATATATACAAATCTCAATTCGGATTTTTTTTTTATCGCTTTCGTCGATTATTTTTATTGCACGGCAGATTAATAGTTAAGAAAAGAAGAAACAAAAAACTATCAAAATCTGTCAAATCGAGGAAACCAAAGTTATAAATATAGTTTAGATATTCATGTCACCTTCTCCAATAGTGATTCGATTGATTTTGATTGCATTTTTGTTTCCTTCTGTTTTAAAAATCGGTTCGTGACATCTAGTTTTGAATGCATTATTTACAAGACTTCTATAAACATACATTAAGAAAGGCCTTTGAGAAACATTCTTCTTTCTATGTACAACATAATTTGTAAGTTACTACAGTGTTATCACAGTTATTTTACGAAGCTAAAGGGTAAAAATACAATTTTAAACTTAAATCAAATGGCTAATAGATAAATAATAAATAGCTAATCAAATAGATAAAACTAATAAAAATCAGTATTTAAAATGCGATATCCTTAGATTTCATTACTGACGGCAGGTAGAATGATTATTGAACTAATTATAATTAGTTATTTTACATTAACAGGATATGTTAACAATTTTAAATTTACAATCAAAATTCGACTCACCGCAATGAATCAGCAGACTGTCGGCAAATTGTTTTGTTATAGTAGGGTGCGTAGCGCTCATAAAATGTGCTTAAAGGTGCTTATTTTTGATTCACGTATTTTGAAAGCCTTAAAGGTGCTTTTTTTATTAGGGGTTTGCAAAGTGCTTAATTTTTTATCTTTTAAAAAGAGATTTTTTCTTTACCGTGTTGACTGTTGTTCTAAATCAAAAATGCATGATTTTCACAATTTTCTCTGCAATATTTATCAAAAAATAGCTATTTTATCATGATTATGTAAAGTTTTTGAATATGTTTTTGAATTTTATTGATTTTATGTTTATAAATTAAGAACTTTAAATGATAATTTTTTTTTATTACTGCACTATAATTTCATTTTTCTTGGAAAGTGATAAAAAATACTTTTTTATTGTTTAAAAAGTATTTAAAAGGTGCTTATTTTTTGGTGAAAAATCTGGCTACTCACCCCATATAGTCAGTTGATTATGCTTTATAAACTGTTCCACATTTTGTAATGTTACCCTTCAAGCTAGTAATAAAACTTGTTTTATTGAAACATAGTAATAAAAATCCCGAAGAACAGCTGCAATTGACTAATCAACTGTAAAAATTTTTTCAGTCCAACTTGAAAAGATAGTTCTGGATTGAGAATGAGATTGATTAAAAAAATAATAAAGAGATATATTTTTGAATATAAACTGAAATTTTTTTAATATAATTTGAAATTGAATATAAACTGATGTATTTTTGAATATAAACTGATATATTTTTGAATATAAACTGATATATTTTTGAATATAAACTGAATTTTTTTAAATATAAACTGAAATTGAATATAAACTGAAAAAAAAGTAGATCCGGGAAAAGTAAAGAACGTTTGAAATAATAAGTTATAAAATATAGCGATAATAGCAACCTTTTATTTTTACCTTGAACAAGCATTTTAACAAAACATTTTAACAAGTTTTACAAAATAAATAATCATATCCATCAAACCAGTTTTAATGAAATTACATTTAGCTTTTAAATAATTTTAACTTCTTTAAATTTTGTTCAATGTTTTTTTTTAGTAATAAAAATAAAAACAAATGACGACTACTCAGTTTCTTATAATTGTTGAAATAATAATTCCACCTGAAGTCATATTTTGAGGAATAAAATAAAAATATTATGATTTAATTAATGAAAATATTATTACAACTAGGAATGTCTTTGCGTATAATAAACTTCTGGTGGTAGATAAATATTTATTTAACTTTATTAGGTTATCAAGGACACTCTTCTTCAAATATAATTAATAACAAGAACAAGGATATGATGGACTCGTTTTCTGTAATTACATCTGAACTTAACACTTTGTCAAATAACATTAAAGTTGCTCAACAAGCCAAGATTGCTGAACAAAAAGGAAAGGTAAGCTCATAATAATTAGTATTTCATATTTTTTTTTTAACTTGTGTCAGCATGACCCGACAGCACTTCTCTGCAATAAAACTTATTTTGAGAATTTCTTATTGACTAGACAAACTGTTTTGTTTCTTATTTACTCTAAATATGAAAGTAAATGATGTTTGCCAAAGCGGTTTGTGAATTTTAACTAATTTAATGTAACTCAAAATAAAGTTAACATAAAACATTTTTAATTTATTTATTATTATTTATTAAGTTAAGCAAAACTTTGTTAATTTGTTTCCTGAAAAATTTATTTTTAGCGACAGGCATTTTTTTTAACGAACCCGGAATTGTTGTTCATTCAATGTTCCCCGACGGGCACTTATAAACCTAAGTCCCGAAGGCAATCAATATCAGTCACGCTATACTACCACAGAGCCTCTTATAGGGTGAGCCACATTGATACATCACAAAGAGCCGTAGTGGCACAGGGGATAGAGCGTTCGCCTGAGGTGAACCTGGTTCGAATCCCAGCGACGGCTGACCGATACGAATTCCGTATCCGGCTTGCACTGATCACAGTGCGGACGTAAAATATCCTCAGTGGTAGACGTATCATGGGTTAGAGTCCCCTTGTTGTCAAGAAAATCGTGGGAGGTTTTCGTAGTTTTCCTCTCCATGTAACGCAATGCGGGTTAGTCAAAATCAAAAAGTCCTCCACGAAGGCAAATTTTTCCCAATGCTTGTCTTCTGTATTGGGTCCAAAATTACAAGGCTACGTAGTTGAACATTAGTAGTCGTATGCCCTACAATTGGGTCGGCTGTTTAATGACGATTATAAAATAAAATAAAATACATCACGAAACAGAGGACAAAACACAGAGAGAAACATCCATGTCTCGAATATGCAATCATTGTCTTCGCAGTTTGGCACGTTGACCACTCGGCCACCTAGCCTGTGAAATGAAATAAAGTTAACTATTTTACTTTTTTAAATTTTTATTGGGGAGTTGAAAATTTTCCTATAGATACTTCAATGCTTTCCTTGACTAGAAATAAATTACGAAGATGCTTCTGGATGTATACAGATTTTAAAGTGCTAATTGCCGTACGCTAATTGATGACAATCAGTTGTCACTACCTAAAAAAGCAACGAATAATCACTTTCCCTTGGTTAAATTTTTTTTTGCTAGCTGATGATTTTGACTCACTATTGTACTGCAGACTGGGAAGAAATAACAAACATATTCATAGCACATTGATGAATCAGTAGCAACAATCAGATGATGCAATCAATCAAAAAAAAAATAGTGCGTGGAGTCCCTCCGCGCGGAAGAAGTTAAACTTCGTAACCTGCGACGTTAATTGTAGAAGAATCAGCAGTCGTAGAAGGATCACTAGTTCTATTCAACGACTCTTTTTCCTGCTCCGCTCGCTTCCGTGCTCTGTAATAACGGTAATATTGTGCATTTTTCCCTCATGGACCTCTTGAACCAGTGGAAGTGCTTGTGGTTGCCTCATCGTCTCGCCATGGAAAATTTATTTGCATTAATAATGTATGTGAATGCGTCATAATGTAATTTCAAAAGAGAAAACCTAACAATCAATTGATATTCACAAGAGACGTACCTTGACATAACCTTAAATCCGTCGCATTGTTCGTGGGATTGTTTTCACTCATTTTTTACAATTGTTATCCACTAAATTTGAAAATAAAAAATACTATCCTATTAAATTATATGTGTATCAAATAAAACTAAAAAAATATTTATAAAAAAACAATACTTCTATGACTTTTATTATTTTTATGCTAGTGAGAACAAAAACAATATGGAAATGAATGAGGGAAAACTGGATCCTACCACGTGATTTCCCGGCCAATAAAAATGTAGCGTTAAACGTTTAACACAACCTTGTTGGAAGTCGCATAAGAAGTATAACTTCAATAATAATGACTACTTACTTTCCCACTAATGGCTAGCCAGCAACATCTAGGCACAAAACTTATGGCCAGCTTATGCCCTTACTATTGATTAGTCTGTAGACAAGAAGGTGTGATTAAACGCTGGTAAAACCACATTCATAAAATATTGTTTTATTAGCGACTACAATCAGCTTGTAACTAAATTTTAAAAAAAAGTAATGAATAAGGACTTACTCTTTATGGGTAAACCAACCCTAGCAGGGCTGAAAATTTCTTGTCAACTTGTGATTTTTCTACCAATTTGACTGTATGGGGATTACAACATATCCATATCATACTGATGTATCAGTGACGACAATCAGCTGATACCACATTAAAAACTTCTAAACAATAGCGTTTTCCTTGATGGATATCCAGCAATAGCTAGGCACAAAAATGGTGGCTAGCTAATGACCGTTACTATTGATTCGTCTGTAGGCTAGGAGGTGTCAAGAAATATATTCATAAAATATTGTTATTTAAGCAATTACAATTATACCACATAAAGAAAAGCAATAAATAATCGCTTTCCCTTTATTGGTAAACCAGCACAAGCAGGGTAAAAAATTTCTTGTTGGCTTACAATTTTTACTACCAATTTAACTGTATGCAAATAAGGGATAGCAACATATTCATAGAATATTGATGTATCAGGGACGACAATCAGTTGACACTACATTAAAAAATATTAAACAATCGCTTTTCCTTCGATGGCTAGCCAGCAGTAACTAGGCACTTTAAAGCTGGCCAGCTGATGGCCTTTACTGTTGATTTGTCTGTTGGCTGGAAGGTGCCAAGACACATTTCATAAAATATTGTTGAATCAGCGACTTCAGTCAGCTTATACCACGTAAAAAAACAATGAATAATTGCTTTCCGTTTGTTGGTTAGTCTGCTCTGGAAGGGTTAAGTATTTTCTGGTCAGCTGATAATCTTTATTGGTAATTCGTCTGTAGGTTTGTGGTGATGGTAAATATATGCCAACCCAATACTTTATTTTCTAGCACTGGGCCGACAGTTACTTTCTTGTTCGGAAAATATTCTTTTCTTATCTAATTATCACCTTTAAATGGAAATGGAATAGATGATGCACTCATTCTGCAAAAAATGTCAAATAAGTTGCGAGAACAAAAATTGTTTCTTTAAAATGTTAAATTTTTTTTTTGTTTAGCAAAAATGCTCTTAAAAAAATATACTTGTAGACATCATTTTCATTGAAACTGGCATATTGATAGTCAAGAATGTTATTATTCAATTTTATTTAGACTAAACCATGATTCCACATTGCATAATAAAAATATAATTTTTTCATATTTTCATTCCAGCCATTATAATCTCATTTAAACTGTTATCCTTAACTATTTCTTAAATGTTTCAGCCTCATTTTTCTCAGTTTTTAAAAAAAACTGTGTATTTTGAGTAAATAGTAGTTTAATTTCTTTTAAAATAAAATTTTCTGTATTAAATTTGATTCAATAAATTTACTTGTTTTTTATTGTTTTTAATAGGAAGAGATGGATGCTGTACTCCATGCAGCCCAAGCTGAAGCTGAAGCAGCTAGAATAGCTGCCGCTACTGCTTTGCAAGCTGCTAAAGCAGCTGAAGAAGCAGCAAAAGCTATACCTCCAAAATCAGTTGAACCTCTACAAAAACCTCCTCGTTTTATCAGAAACCTAAACGATGCTGAAGTCACAGAAGGAAGTAAATTTACTTTTGAATGTGAAGTTGAAGGAGTTCCCACACCTCAGGTAAAACAAAACAAGGTTTAAATAATTTTAACTGTATTTTTAGTTTTTGTTCATATTCTTCATTTTTATTTTTTTATGTTTGTGTTGTGGTATTTGTTTATTTGTAATGAAAAAAAAATTTTCATTCCAACATATTTTTAATTTTATTTATGAAATTTGAATAAATTTAATATTTTATCTTGCTCCTTATCATTTTACGCATACATTCAGTGAGACTTACAGATATTTTGCCAAGGTTTGATGTAGTTCTTGAAAATTGTAGAATTAGATACCTGCAAATGACGTCATCGTCGGTAAATCGTGGCATTTGTCGATTCAGGAGCCAATTAGGTTCGACACATACACGTGATGTCGCTTGCAGGTATCTAATTAAAGCACATGGTTACTTAATCACATGGTTAGGCATAATCAGTTTGCTTCTTTTCGAGTTCAAATACCCAATTAACTAAATTGAATTTTCCAACAAGTTTTAAATTGTTTTAAATTCAAAGGCAACTAAGTTTACTTTTAATTACTTAAAGAATAATATTTTTTTAGGTCATAAATTAAGAATATAATATGGAAAGCACATTTTAAACTTCAAAATAAATAAATACAAAAATGATAATTAACTGAGTAAATAAAATAGGATAAATAGGTAATTTAATGTATAAAAAAATAAATGAATTAATAAATAAATAATTAAGTAAATAAATAAGCAAATAATGAAACTAAATTGATTGAGACGTTGAAAGTTTTGAGTATGATTCAGACATGAATTTTAAAGATATTTGTACTAAACAGAATTTACCTGCAGGCTTTAATTGATTTTAAATTTAAAAGCCATTAACTCCATTTTTAAGTACCCATAGAATAACGTTTTTTAAGGCAATAAATTAAGAATATAATTTGAAAAGTACGTTTGAAACTTCAAAATAAATAAATAAATAAAAATTAACTAAATGAATAGATAAAATGAATAAATGAATCTATATATAAAAAATAAACGAATGAATGAATAAATAAATAAATAGTGAAACTAAATTGAATGAAAAACTGAAAGTTTAGATTATGATTTAAAGATAATGTTTTTAAAATATTTGTACTTATTTAAAATGAATTTGGTTACATAATTTTTTTATCATATGCATATCATTTTTTTTAAGGTGCAATGGTTTAAGGATGGTATTCTTGTTGAAAACAATCCTGACTACCAAACTTCTTTAGAGAAAGGTGTTTGTAAATTAACCATTGAGGAAACTTTTTCGGAAGATACGGCTAAGTTCACTTGTCGAGCTACAAACCCAGCTGGCATTGCTGAGACTCAAAGCCATCTTGTTGTTAAAGGTAAATTTACTTTTTATTTTAGAGGTTAATTAATTTAATTTCGGTCTTAAACGTAAACCAATTTTGATTTTTGAACTAAATTAATGTAATTAATGTTAAATTAGAAATAAATTGGTTTCAATTTTAAAGAATCATAAAGATTTAAGACTATTTCAATTTTGAAGTAAATCTGTTATTGATTTCAAAGATAAAGTAATTTTGATTTTAGAGATAAATTAATTTAGATGTCAGGGATAAATTCATTTTGATTTTAAAAGCAAATTAATTTTCATTTTCAGAATAAATTAATGTTAATTTAAAAATAAATTAATTTCAATTTGTAAGATTAATTTATTTGAGTTTGAACTTGAAGGTAAACTATTATTGATTTCAAAGATAAACTAAATTTGATCATAGTGGATAATTAGCGTCAAATAAAAGATAGTTTGATTTTAATTTTTAAAGGTAAATTAAGAATTCAGTGATAAATCAATTTTGATTTCAGCAAAAAATTGATTCAATTTTTTGATGATGAGCAAAAGATTGATGAGGAATTTTACATTCATAATCATGTTTTAAAATTCTTATTTTTAAAATGTTAGAATATAGTGAAGAAGAATAGAATATCGTAAAGTCATTTTTAAACTTAATTACAGAAGTCTTTAGGGTTTATTGCTGATCTTATGTATGTAAATTTAAATAAAAACTGATTTTTCTTCTTTACCTTTGTTAAAATACCATAGCTATTACCAAAATATAAGCATTGTTGTCTGATAAAATGAACAATGAATCTTAGTAAAAATAATTATAAACAGCATACTCGTGTGATGTATCGAAACCATGGCTAATATCAATCAACACCATATCTATTACCAGTTTAGATATACTACACTGTAAAAAAATTTCGTATATCTGAACACCACAAATGGTGTACAAAATGGTACAAATTGTACTTTGTACAAAATGGTGTTCCAAATTCCAAGGATGTTTCTGTTGGTGTGAAGAACCTAGAATATTCCTTTACACCATTTCGAGTTAAGTGGCCGCCACGAACCATCGTGTTTGCTAACACTAAAATTTATAATTACAGTAAGATATGATGAACGTGAGAATCAGTAAAGCATTTTTCTTATGAGGCAATATAAAGTAAGATTTAGTATTTTAGATTGTATACACCACACTTAATTCTTAAAATGAAATGACTTAGCAAATCAAACTTGCGCGCAGTAGAGAGATTATTACGACTAGGCTTAACGGAATTCGAACTAGGCTTAATGGAGCAGGAGCGATTGTACATAATGAAATTGTTACGTTTACAGAGACCTTAAAAATTAAAATAGAAATAACCTTATTACGCAACTATAAGCATACATACATATTTTTAACTGCGCTTTTTGCAGATGAAAGGCAACATTAAAGACAGCCGCAAACACTCACCAACTCGCTATTAATTGTAAACAATTAAAGACAAAATCAAAATGCGCCAACATTGGAGTCTTTTGGAAGCGTAAAAGTTTAACGTATGGTGTAAGGGGGAGTGATATTGGTATAAAAGTTTTGTATTTAAGGTGTTCAGAGCTTTCATACACAATTTAAATTCTATATGGAAGCTCGATTTGGTGTTAACTTTCTTAAAAAAGTGTTCTTTCATGCAGTTTTTTATTTCGCGTAGTTTTTTAAATATTACACCACAGTTTGTACAGTGTACTTCAAAGATATACGGTTTGAAGCAATACTGCGCTTAAAAAGGGTTAACCCTTTGACGCAATGGGGCTCCGGTGTCTCCTTTATATATTTTTTTTCTTACTCTCTAATTACAAGCAAAACTATATTTTGGTAATTTTTTAATTATAAGCAACAGTCTAGTAGATACTAAAAAAATCTGTTAGATTATTGGAATTTCATTTGTACTAAAATCTAAAATCTAAAAAAGGCTGTTGAAATTTTTTTTTCGATAATATTCAAAAAGCTATCATTCAATGATTTTGTAAATTAAAGAATTTTCAATGATGAATAACTGTTTATCTAAATTAGTGAAAATTTGAAGAATTATTGTTTGGAAGTGACCCATGTTTGGAAGATTTTTCATTTAACACAACACCAATGTTTCATGCTGTATTTCACAACCCTAATTTATTAAAATGCTAAATTAAAATATTTTTAACTTAATATGACTAAATTAATTCAAAATAATGAAAAAAATATGAAAGATATTTATTTAATAAAAATTCTGCGTCAAGGAGTTCTGTTGCTCATGTGTTAATCTTATATGTTGAATATTCTGTTGCTTATTTTCAGAATCTCGAACTCAAAATGAACTTATCCCACCGCATTTTGTGCAAGAACCATTAGACGCCGCGATTGTTGAAGGAGAATCCCACCAACTTGAATGCAAAGTTTTTGGAAATCCACTACCTCTTGTCTCGTGGTTCAAGGATGAAATATGTATTGATTACTCCACAGAATATTCTATAACATACAACAACGGTTTCTGCACACTTAAAATTGATGAAGCCTCAATGGAGCACCAAGGAAGGTACACGTGTCGTGCAGTGAATCAAGTTGGTCAAGTAGCTTGCAGCGCTGATATAAAAGTGCAGAGTATGTATTTGATTTCTTTACTTGTTCTAATAGATAAATTTTTTAAATTTAGTCTGGTTAATGAGTTGAATGAGTTACCCCAACATCTTCATATTATTATAGAACAGGCCTTGTATGATGTATAATGTGTTTTGTTTATAATTTTTCTTAGTTCATAATATTTAATAGTTCATAATAATAATATCTTCATAATATTCTAAAACAGGCCTTGTATGATGAATAATATGTTTCATTTATCATTTTTCTTAGTTATTATCGTTAATAACAAAATAAATAGCTTTTGTGTCTATCTTAAAACTTCAGGACAGCTTGTGTTTTCCAAAATTTAGATAGTGGATTTAGGGGAAAATTTTAGGCCCCGATTCCGAAATTTGTTCAACTATTTTAATTAGTCTGATTGGGAAAGATGCCTGAAAAAAATTTTTATCATGGAATTTCCTTTGAGAAAAATTTGTAAAATTCTAAAATTCACATTGATTTGCTAATTAAACTGCTGACAGTTCTATTTTTTTTTAATTATTTAAAAGATGTTACGAGCGTTTCTTTGGTTGCAGTCCTTTTTATTAACTGCAATTTCAATAACTATTATTTTTTATTAATTGTATTTTATAACAGTACTGTAATTTTACTAGAATTTTTTCCCCCATGTTGTTCAAAGTATGGACGTTATGATTCAATGTTATAGTGATTTTCCCGTGCGTTCAAAACAAGCTGATTACCATAGATATTTCTGTAATTTTTTTTTCAAATTTTAAATAAATTTTTCATTAAAATGTCAAATTTTGTTTACCATCAAAAATAGTTTGATAATTGTTAAATTCATTTTGAACTGTTGTTGAAAGAGGGATTCTTCTATCTTTTTTGCAATAATTTTATTTATCTCTATCAAATGATTTTTATCAATGATTTTTATCAATTTTAATAAAACTATTTGTTTGTTCATATTTTGTTTAGCTTCAGCTCCTTCAGAGCGTCCATATTTTACTTCACCTCTTTCAAATGTAATGGCTAGAGCTGGTCAGAAACTAAGATTGGAATGCTCCGTATCTGGTCAGCCTCAACCACAAGTAATATGGCTCCACAACTCCAAATCATTAAAGGAAACTAGGGACACTAAAGTAATTTTTTTTATAATTCTAACTAATTTTTTTCAAGAAATATTTATTCAAGCAAATTTAACTCTTTTTATTTCATGTAATAGAACTTGTGGGGATTGTAGTTATTGACCATGTCAACCTTCCTCTATAAAAAGGTACCCCAACATAGAATCGAGTTAACATGTCTTATATACTAGTGAATCGGAATTGTATTTTTGTAGTGGTAGACACACTACAAACTTAATGGCGAAACGTTGTTTTATATGCATGAAACATTCTGTAGCCAATATTAATTACTTATTAATTATAATTAATTAAATAACTCATATTATTAATGTTTATGATAAATCTGAAATTAAATATATGTCTTGTTCGTTCATACTTAAACCATTGGAGAATGCTCGTGCTTGTTTATTGTTATTTCGAATATTTGTTGTATTTTTGAATGAAATTTTTTTTCTAGGTTTGTCACATTAATTTTAAATTTCTCTCAGCTAGAAAAGCGAGAAGGAAAAGAAAATTATGATTTGTTTATTACTGTATGTTTAAATTTTTCAGGCATTCATTTAAGAAATATGTGTACATTTTTTTGATGAGCGATTTTTTATTACATGATTATACATTGATAATTGAACACTGCTATAAAATTTAAGGAACAATTTAGCTTAATAATCTAAAACATTTCATTAGAGATTAATAAATTCAGGGTGTAAATCAATGACCGCAATTAATATATAAATTTTATATCTTTGCCCAAAGGTGAAGTCAAAAAGGAGTGTACATTAGATGACTCAAATTAACTAAAGAGCGAAGAAGAAAAAAAAGCATAAAAATCAGTTAAATCACTAGAAATGTTGCCTGACGAAACTTATAACTGCTTTGAAGCTTCGATTTTAAACTTCCCTCTGTTTCTTCAGGAAATAACACAGAGTTTGATTTTTTTTAGTGCAGGCAGTAATTTAGTTTCGATTGTGTTTATTTTCTTTCCTCGCTTAATTATTCGTTTGTGATCTCTAATACGACTAATCTTTTTTATTTCTTTTTCGTCACACATTTTTATAATAATAAGGGTGGTTATTAGGGAACATCCTGTATCTAAATTTTTCCTCACCTCAAACTGCTTAATACATTGAATTAAAAATGAATGGGAGAAAAATCTCTGTTGGGTTTGGGTAATATTGTGTGCAACAACAATCAAAATTGGTGAAGTTATTTGTATCTTTTTAAAATTATTTATGTTGTATGTTTTGAACAAAAAGTATTGTTTATTATATGTATTCTTTTAGCTGCGTTTAAATGTTTATCTTAACTCACATCTTTCATTTCAGTTGCATTTTGATGGAACCAACGCTACTCTTGTAATCACGGAAGCGTTTCCAAAAGATGCTGGAACATACACTATTATCGCTCGCAATAAAGCAGGGGAAGCTGTGTCATCATGCAATGTGTCTGTCAAAGGTCGACTACCATTAGAGACGTCGTACGTTTTCTTGAAATTATTAATATTTAATTACTCCATTTTATGCTTTAATTGTATATTTTTTATAAAATCGCAGAAACTTAAGATTTAGATCAATTTATTATCAGGTCATAAGAGTGTTTTTTAATAAATAAATGTAGTGATTGTTTGATTTACAATTGTAAGGTCCTGGGTGTTTAATGTTAAGTTATACATTTCTTTAGAAATAATATTTGAAATATGCAATTCAGGGCGGCATTCATTTCAACTTAAAAATCATCAACTTAACTTTCAATAACTATAGATAAATAAAAAACAAAAGTTTGATAAAAACTTTAAAAGAAATACTTTTAGAAAAATTCTTTCTAAATAATATTTAAAAAAACACAATCACTTCGTCTAAGGGGCCGTTCAAAAAGTACGTACATCCCGAAGGGGGGGGGAGGGGATTTGCTATTATGTACGGTTTTGTACGATGGGGAGGGGGGAGGTATTATACAAAGTACGTACTTTATAAACATACACCAAATTTAAATTTGACTTTATCCTACACACTCCTTAAGTAAATATTTAATTTTATTTAAAACATAATTATTTTAATTTTTATGAAAAAGGGGGGTAGACTAATAAAATGTACGTACTCAAAGGGGGGGGGGAGTAAGACCTTATGTACGGTAATGTACGAAGGGGGGGGAGGGGTTTGAAATTTCTCCATTTTTGTGTACGTACTTTTTGAACGGCCCCTAATGCCCTTACTTCAACCTCCTTCAAGTTATGCTTACTTTATAAACTTAATCTCAACTTTATTTTTCTTTTCACTTTTAAACTGTAAAAGACTTTTTCTCCATTTGTAAATTATGAAAAAAGTTATTAATCTGATTGCGTAAACAGTTAATTTATTAAAATTGAACATTCTCAATTAATTTCTTTTAATAGTCATTTATATTATTAATAATAATTATTTGCACAAAATTATAATAGAGGAAAGTTTGATTAGAAATTTAAAAGTTCTTGCTACAATAATTTTTGGAATTTCTATTGACAAATTCAAGTAATTTTTTTTCCGGAACAAAATGCATTTTTATTTAAAATGGAACGGTACTGACTTAACATTTATACGATAAAACACTCTCTAATCGCTAACACCGATGACAGGAAAAAAATTTCGTTTTTTTTTTTCTTTTCCACAAAAAGTTTAGAACTTAAAATGTTGTTCTTTCATTATAAAGCAATAGCATAATATTCTCGTATCATGTAAAACTTGATAACGAAGTTACTTATCTACCGTTTTACAGTTACAAAATGAAATGATTATTGAATTCTACTTGCATTTTAAAATGTCAATGTATCCATCGTTCAATGAATTTTACGATTATTTTTATAAAACTGTGTATAATGAACATTTCAACTAAAAAAATTAGTACAAAATAGCTGCTAATAATTCTCTTAAACATTTATAAATTTCAGCTTTTCGCATTATTGCTAAATAACCTCTACGTCGAAAAATATTTAAGGAATTCCATAATAACTGAAAATTAAATAAAATTTAAAAAAAAAATTGTAAATGGTTATCGAGCAGAACCATTAAGTTTAATTAATGAATATAGAATTAGTAACAAAGTCACTGCTGAACAATAATTTTTTTTTAATCTTTTAAGTAAACAAACTTTATTGTAATAATCATTTCATTATTAAGGATTAGAGGTTATTGTGAAATTATTAATTTTAATAAGTGGATGAGTAGGTAAAGAAGTTCACTACTCGAAATACGCGTACACATTTAATGAAAGTTATGAAAATACAGAAGGGGGCTATGGAGGTAATAATATATAATTTTTTTTATCTTAGTTTTATTACGATCTTCTAAAAAACGCTAATAAACACAATTATGTTAACAAATACAAACGATTATGTCGGAGCTATAACAAAAAAATACGCTTTATATTTCATTTAATGCAGAAGAATCTAATGAAGATCAGCTTATTTGAAACTCTGAAATGTGACAGCCATATATAACTTGGTGAATGATAGATACGTGATACCGAAAACAAAACAAAAACATAAGCACACAGCTGTTTGGCGATTTGCGAGACGCTCCTTCAACGCCGATAGATATTTTCGCCAACCCCTTTACAATCTACGGTATGTTTTGTCAATACGCGTCCCGATCGTTCCGGATAATCGGTTCCCTACGTACTAATTGGCAAGTGAAAATACAATACGAAAAAAAAATCGGATTATTCTGGATTTAATTATCTTTATGTCCTAAGACTAAATTTCGACGGGGAAATCTCAATTATGCTAATTAATTTGTGCAGACGATATTTTAAGTTACGAAATAGGCCAAAAAACGTACTCTCTCCGAATAAACATAATTGTTTTTCGACGGATTTGGATTGCTGACTGCAAAGATATAGGACAGCAAAATAAGCAATCAGGGAAATGTGGTCCCAATAGTTTTGTGAAGAGAGTGGTCCAAAATTTGAACCCCTGGATGTTACTTTTACTTTTTGCGTTTGCGTACTTCGCCTTACCTCGAGAAATTTTTAAACAAATTCAAAATTTTTGCACACAGTTGTATAATTCATTGCGAAAAATAACTTTCATTGAATATGTAATATTATTTTATTATTATATTTAATTATAGTCGAAAAAACTTGAGTAGTAAGGTATATAATTTTTACATCATTTTAAAGAATTTAATTTACTATAGCAAAATACAAAATTTGAGAGAAAACGGTTGAATAGTTTCTGAGAAATATAATTTGAAAATACTACTTTTTAAAGGACAAACTTAAGGATTAGGTAATTTTTAATGATAAGACTCACAATTAATATTTGCTTTTGTTTAGCACTGTACAAGAGCGCTCCATAATCACTTTCCATAATATATATTTTTAAAACTCTCGTTAGAAATGAAGTAAAAATTACACACATAGCAGAGGTAGCAAAATAATCTTTTATCGAAGATAAAATAAAATTTTTCTCAATAAACCTTACATATCATTAACGAGAATCGCAAAGATACGAGTCGAAACGAGTTAGTTTGCTGGAAAATTCGATGCGCAATCAAATTGGTTTTATGTTTTTTAAGCCCACCTACCCCAATAGTAATTCGTCAGAATTTGATATTTTTTTTCCTTATTTAATTACAGAATTAACTTACTTAATTTATTACTTATTTAATGAACACTCTGATCTATATACAGTTTTAATTTCTTTAAAAGGATTCTAAAATGTTAAGCGCGAGGATAAAAACATATTTTTGTATACCGTATGGTTTGCTTAATTTTTTTTCCTGCACTGTTTATAACTATATTTATTTAAAATTATAATTTTTGATTATTTTTTTCCTCCTTTGTTTAAAGTGATTCAGAGATTGCATCAGATATTGAACCTGCAAAACCCCAAGTAAAACATCAACTTGTTGACCAAACTGTGTTCGAAGGCAAAAAGGTTCGGATGGATTGCGTAATAGTCGGTCAGCCAGAACCTGAGGTAAAAACAATTTTGGTTTTTTTCTTCAAGATTTTGGTTTATGTTTAATATATATTTTCAAAATTTGTAATTTAGTTACAAGGTTTTCTTTTAAATCACTTAAAAAATTTGATATACAATCCTTACTGTTTTGGAATAATTAAAATATTCTAATTTTAGCATAATTATGCAGGGTGTTCTGTAATGATCGATCTTTAATGCGTATTTTTGAAAACTCTATCAGAATCTAACTTATCAGAGCTGAGGAAAGCAAACGTGAAACATTACAAATTTCTTGGTTGCTGTCAAAAACAGAGGGTTTGAAAGACAAAAAGATTATTGGAAACACCTTCATGTTTTATTAGGGAATCCAATTGGTTTTGATGTTTTTGACCTCACCTTCCTTCGTAATGATTCGCTATATTTCGATACTGTTTTATTTCACCTCTGGTTTAAATATTTATTTGCATAATTAAAAACAAAGTATTCCCGCAACAGTTCGTTGTGGGTCAGAGGGGTTATGGAGATAAAAGCTCTGCAATTTTATGATTACTGACACGTTTGTGACATTGCGGTTAGCACTGCGCACAGGCCACCTTTACACTCCAGACAAGCTTTTATCCATCGATCTGAAGCTGGTTGGGGACCCGGTTTCTTCACAATGACAGTTCAGTGTCTTAACATCAATTAAAAGTATTAAGTATTAGTTTTATATTTTTTAGATTAATTTTTGACAAGTGTTTTAGGTAAGTGAAGAGGGTTTTAGTGGAGTACCTGATGTTTTGAAATCATTATATTTAGCTTATTTGAATCTAAGACAAAACTTTTTTCTGATCCGCATCATATTTTGTGTTGAATTGTAATTTTGCTGCTTGTGTTTTTAATTTTTATTTTTTGAAGAAATTCTGATGAAAAACAAAATTATTTTTGATAATATTTTAGGTTATTTGGTATCACAATGGAAAACCCGTGAAGGAGTCGGATGATTTTCAGCTTCTTTTTGAAGGGGATCGTTGTACCCTTATAATCGAAACAGCTTATTTGGAAGATGCAGGAACTTACAAATGTGTTGCTATTAATTCCGGTGGGGAAGCCTCTAGTGTTTGTCAACTTTCTGTTAAACGTAAGTTTTAATTTGGTCCTAATTGTGATTGGCATTGTTAAAATGTAAAGTAATTGAATCAAGTTTTTTATTAATTAAAAATAACAAGCATTTTTAATTAAACTACTGAAAATAAACGGACCACCATAAATAACTGTTGATCTAATGATCGGATTTTCACGTACTAGGACACAATCTCAATGGTTCGAGGGGGGATGACCTCAAATTAGTGAAGACGATAATTAATTGATGACCTAATTAATTAGTGAAGACGTAATTTTACTCTTAGAAATCAGACACAAAACGTACTTTCTCTGAATAAACATATTTTTTTATGATCAGGGGTCTGTCCAGACATTCTATGAAAGGTCCGTTTTTGTAAAATTGTGAAAAAATTACTCGTAATTTGGGAATATAAAATAAATGTTAAGTCACATTCTTTCAACCAGGGTCCGCTTTTGTGAATTTGTGCAAATAGGGTCCGTTACTGCAAAAAAAACTTTTTCAAGGAGTTTTTAAATTGTGAAGACATACAAGATTATGCTCAACACTGTAAAATTATAATTAAAAAAATTTAATTTTCAAAAATAAACAGCAATTGCAGCTACTAAATTAGCGATGCACCACATAAATATTTGGTATTTAGCCTATACTGCTGAACTCAGAATATTCATTTCGGAGGAATAAAGGAAGAAGCGTCTGCCGAAGACAAAATTTAGTTCGTTAAATCTGTCTTTCTATCCCCCCTTCCTTCCTGGGAAGGGTTTATTCGATTAACAAAACAATAACGAAGATAAGAAAAGTTGTGAAGGGTCCGATTGAAAGATAAATTATTTTGTGAAAGGTCCGTTTTTAGGTTAAAATATTTTGTGAAGAGTCCGTTTTTATACAAAGATATTTTTTGAAGGGTTCGTTAACGGACCCAAATTTCTTCTAAACAGACCCCTGATGATGGATTCGAATTTCTTCCCACTTATAAAATTCTTTTATCCAAAGTTGTTTTTTATTTCCAATGCTCCCCTGGATTAACATTTTGTCAATTCAGGCATTTATAGGGCATATTTGTTGGCCACTCTTTCAGGGGCACCATATTAGGTGGGTCAACGTTGCTCCCACAGTAAGGACGGATAGTATAGAGAATGAAACAACACCCATGCCTTACCGGGTTTCGAACGTAGAACCTTTCTGATGTTTTTGAGAAATCAAATCTTTAATATAGGCGTCTTTATAAATAATTTATTTTTTGTTAGGATTTATCTATGGATGAACGAATATTTCTATTTTGTGCAAAAATTTTTAAATTCGCTATTAAAGTTCTTGAGATATGGCGAAATACTCAGAAAGTAAAATTTACTTTAAGGGATAGAAATTTTGTTCCGCTGTTCTGACCAAAATATTGGGAAAATATTTTCCGTAATGTGGTTACCCCCCCATACTTTGGCTGTTAGAAATCCGATTCCGTTAATGAAATTTATATTAATTCTGAACATGCCATATTTTGCGTTTGATTTCGTAACTTCTATCGTCTGTACAAATTAATTAGCATAATTGAGGTCGCCCTCTCAAATCATTAAGATTGAGTCCTAGCTCGTGAAGATCCGATCATTAGATCAAAAGTTATTCAGAGTAGTTCGTTTTTTTTTGTGCACTGCATATTGAAATAAACTTTTGAAAAGCTTTAAACTTTCTCTTTGTAAATGAAATATCTGTTTTTCTATAATTTATGTGTTTGAAATGTTTCGAATAATTAATTGTTAACTAAATGGGATTGATTGTTAATTACGTATTTCAAAATTTATTTCAGTATAATCCAGCATTTTAAAAATCAAGGCAAAAATGTTTTTTTTGCTTTTTTTTGTTGATAATTTTTGTAATTATAAGTATTTCTCTATTTTCAGCTGTTGATGTTATACATAAAAGGTAAGTTATTACTTTTTTGTTATTAAAAATTTTATAAGGCTGTTAACATAGTTCTAATTTGTTTTTAGCAAGAAAATTAAAACTGTTATTCTAGTCATAAATTTTTAAATCAAACTCAAAATGAATTTTTTGACAAAAATCGCGTATTTTCATATTACTTTTTTAGTATTTAACTTTTTCTGGCGTACACATACTCAAAAAAAGTTTTCCTAAAATTTTTTTTTTGCAATAACAGACTGAATTGTAAAAATTAAAATATTTGGGTTTTAAATTTCTGAACTTTTTCTTCCATCTCAATATTGTTTTAAAAGTTAAAACAAAACTTATAGACGGATATAAAATTTGTTAAACCCTATAATAAAGAAAACGAGTCGAAGCGATAGTTATTAACTATTAATTTAAAAAATGTGACTCATTGATTGAAAAAAGTCAAATTTGACTTGTTATGATCTTGATATTTCAAACAATCTGAATGTTTTAAAATATTGGTTTAAAATTGAAGGCATTTAAATTTCGCAAATAACTTACTGAAACTCTCCACCAACTTAGAATTTTTTCAACATACATGATCTCTTTAGTATAAACTTCCTTATGACTTACTGAATTTTACTACCAATCAAAATTGTATCAATACACCCGGTCTCTTAAGTGTGAAATTTCGTATAACTTACTGATACTCACTACCACTTAGAACTTTTCCTACATACATGGTTTCATAACTATGAAATTCCTTAAAACTTACTGATACTCACTACCACATAGAACTTTTCTTACATACATAGTTTCATAACTATGAAATTCCTTAAAACTTATTGAAGTTTACCTCCAATTCGAATTTTGTCATCACACGCGGTCTTTTAGATTGAGACGTTTAATTTTTTGAACCTCACCTCCCAGCTAATTAGTATTTTGTCAACACACACGGCCTCTTCAGTATGCATTTCCTCTGAACCTCATCTCCAATTCGAATTTTATCATGACATGTGGTCTCTTTAGTATGAAATTTCGTATGACTTACTGAACTTCTCGTCCCTCAGTGGACTGATCGTAAAGACACGGTTCCCAGTAGAACACCAAAGTCAAGCATCACTGACTGCGGTCAGTAAGCGGGTGGTTGACCACTTTGATCAGCCTACGTAGGGACCGAGGGTGTGCGGTATTGGTCCTCGTTAAACTGTTCTACCGTAAAATGCTCGACCTCACGCGCAGGTGATCGGGCTACCAAAGCAGGGGAGCCATCCCCTCTGCAGAGGATCAAAATTGCGATGGCATGTCTTTGGAATATCCTCAGGGATGTTTCCAAGACCCAATAGCCCGTTGTGCTGCACTAGTGTGGCGTAAATAAAGAACTTTTCTGTCAGTTAGAGTTTAGTCGCCATAAACGACACGGTCTCCTTGAAATAAAATTCCGTATAACTTACTGAACTTAATCTCAATCTCATATTTAATAGTAGTTTATACATTTCTTTTTTCAATTCTAGCCAATTCGAACAAAAAGACATCTTGCTTACTGTGGAGAAATATGACCCTCCGAAATTTCTAAAACTGTTGGACAATGTATCTGTTGTTGAAGGCGATGGTATATTATTGGAGTGCCAAGTTGCTGGAGAAAGTGGAACCACTGTCGGATGGTTCAAAGATGGAACTAAAATTCAAAGCACTCACGAACGTCAGGTAAATAGCAATGTTTTCTTTGCAAAATATTTTCATGGTTTTAGGTTTATCTATCTTTATATATCGGTTTTTATTAAATAATAAAATAAATTTTTTTATCCTAAATATTTTTATTGGAAACTGAAAGGATAATTGCTTTGAAGATTTGTGAAAAACATATTGTCTTTGAAATTGTTTTTTTCTCCTTTCAAATAGTTTTACTGGCCGTTGTATTGTATGTTATCTTAGAACAACTTAATATTTACTTTAAATTCTGAATCCAAAATTTTTTTTAAATTTTTACATTTTTCTTAAGGACATTGTCAAACATGCATTTATTTTTAATAACATTTGTCTAAATAATCACCGTGAATACATAAATTATCTCTTCTAGTAGGTAGATCATGGGTTAAAATCGTATTGCCAACGGTCAGTTTTATTCAAAATGGAATTAAGTAAATCCTGAACTCAACTCAGAAGTACTCTTCTTTAATCTATTAGGGTTAAAATTATACGAGTATGGTGATTATGTTGTTGCTTTAAATTAACTATTTAGGCAGTTTGTTTATTAAAAACAAATGAATAAATTAAAATAAGACGTTAGAAGGAAAATTTCCTTTAACTACATAATAAGATATTGATTATTGTTAAAAGATAAAACATGCTATGCAGGGTGCTATTTCATCACCACCCTTAATGCATATTTTTTAAATTTATAGTCAAATTACGCATTAGTGGTCGCGGATTAATATTTAATTGAGTATAAAGCAAAAACTCTCTTAAATTCTAATTAATCACACTTGATAAAAGTGAGATTAAAAACGCAAAACCCGTGAGACTGCAAGAAGGAAATTTAAGAATAGAGGTGTTTTTGGTAATTACCTTTCAACTGTTCTCGATTTTCAAGAATCTCATTCAAACAGATTTTGATGTTTTTTAATCATGTTTTACTTAATGTTCATTCGTCAGATTTTAAGTCTTTTTTTAAACTCTTTTTCTGTTCTTAAGTGTCTATTTGTAACTTCTAATGTTTAGAAACTTTAGTTTATTTTTTGACAAAGTTTTAAAATTGATATATGTAATACCTGAAATAATAGCTATATGGAATTAGAGACATGAAAACGAAACCTAAAAAGAATACATTTTTAATGATCTCTCTCGCATAGTTAAAGGATTATGCAAGTATTAATCATATTTTATTTGTTAGAAATGTAATCTTTATTTATAAAATGAATCCTTACTGTGCTAGAAAATAAAACTTTTTGAAATTGGAATGCCACAGATTTTAATAAATATTTTCAAATTTTAATAACATATTCATCCGGTGTTATGATTGCCTGCGTAGTTGAATTTGAACAAAGAAACATCTGGAAAATATCGATCACATGACGTGAAAGAAAGAAAATTCATATCGTATATAAAAAAAAAGCTCGCACTCGCATTTTAAGAGTGAAAATGAAAAGATATCTTGTTGGAATTTCAGCTCCCTATAAACTAACTGTAAATAGTTAAATTTCTTAAATTTTTATTGACAATAAAATTGGATGAGTAAATAGATTAGACTTTTTACATTCTACAGAAATATAATTAAAATTAACTGAAACGAACACCCCGAAAAATGGATTAAGATGAACTAACTTCCTAAATAAAGAAAAATAAAGAAAATCTCAGTATGAGTCTAGATTAAACGAAAACACTATACAGAAAGTTTTGATTTCCGATATCTATTAAAATTATTAAAAACGATAAACCCCTAAAAATGAATTAGGGTCGACTAACCTCCTAAATAAATAAAAATAAATAAAATCTCAGTATGAGTCTAGATTGAACCAAAACAATATACAGAAAGTTTTGATTTCCGATATCTATTAAAATGAACTGAAACGAACACCCCGAAAAACGGATTAAGATGAACTAACTTCCTAAATAAAGAAAAATAGATAAGATCTCAGTATGAGTCTAGATTAAACGAACACAATATACAGAAAGTTTTGATTTCCGATATCTATTAAAATTAACTGAAACGATAAACCCCCAAAAATGAATTAGAGTCGACTAACCAGAAAAATAGATAAAATCTCGCTATGACTCTAGATTAAGCGAAATCAATATACTAAAGGTAATGCTTTCCGTACTCCCTGATAATGTTAATAAATGTAATTATAAACTTGCTTTTAATCGCATACATTGCAAATGTAATATATACGATACACACATTGTAATACATTGCTTTTTCTTCCTCAAAAGATTGTTGCTGAAGATTCTGGCATTCACAGATTGACCATACCTACCTCCAAAGTTTCAGATCGCGGAACATATTCTGTGAAGGCGCAGAATAAAGTGGGCGATGCCCAGAGCATATGTTCTGTATCAGTGTCACCTTCTGGACCCGTGGTATTCGGACAAACACCTCAAGAAGTTCCCCCTACCTTTCTACAACACATTGAGAACCGAGTGTTGCCTCTTGGTGGAACAGTGCGCTTCGAAACAGTTGTTGATGGCAGTCCAAAACCTACAGTAAGTTTTTGTTGTCAACATTATTTTTTATAGGGTGATTCTCACTCATCAATTAACCCTTTTACGCTGATGGGACACCGGTGTTACTTTTATGTGTTTTTTTTGACGTTCTAATTGCAAGAGTGAAAATATATTTTGGAATTTTTTAATTATGTAAAATAGTCAAATATTTACAGGGTGGCCACCCAACTGGAAAACCTTGAAATCCTGGAATTATCAGGGAATTTTTTAATGCTGGAAAAAACCTGGAAAAATCAGGGAAATTTGGACAGAAACCTTGAAAAATCAGGGATTTTTTTTAAAGAAAAGCTGAAATTTTTTCTTTGATTTTTCTTAATTTTACTAATTAAAATTATTTACTAATTTTCTTAATTAAAATTATTTTACCAACTGTTATACCCACTTTTAGACGAAAATTTATTTCCGGACAGTTGAAATATCATCAACTTAGCAATACTTCGCTTGCATCAAAATTTGGTTCATTATAACCCTGTTAAACTCCCATGGTTTCTTAAAGAATAGAGAACCTTTCCAGGTCACCTCATTCCCATAAGGTGACCTGGCTAGCACTCTATCCCATGAGTCAAAGGTGATAAAATAACATTAAAAAAATAATATTTTAAATAAAATACTTTATAATATTGACACTTTTCTTGTACTCAACCTAAACTTTATGAGGGAAAAAAAGCACATTGACCTGAAAATTTTAGGATTTTTAACTGAAAAACCTGGAAAAATCAGAGAAATTTGAAACCTGATTTGAGTGGCCACCCTGATGCTAAAAAGATCTGTTGAATTATCGAAATTATATTTATACTAAAATATAATATCCAAAAAAAGTAGTTAATAATTTTTTTTCCATTTATATTCAAGAATTTTTAATAATTGATTTTGTAAATTAAAGTAATTTCAATGAGGAATAACTGTTTCTCTTAGAAATCAATAACTGTAAAAATGTAAAAATTGTTCGGAAATGGATCATGTTTGGACTATTTTACCTTAACGCCGAAAATAACAATGGTGTTTCATGCTATATTTCATAACCATAAATTATTAAAATACTAAATCTAATATCTTTCACTCATTTTGACGAAAATTAATACGAAATAATGAAAAATATGTTTAATGAAAATTCTACGTCAAAGGGTAAAACAAATTTGCACTTATGTGTTTTATGTTAAGATAATTAAATTTATGATGGATATTTTTTATATTGGTTTCAATTACAATAAAAAATATTTCTATGCTTCATTCAATGTCTTTGAATTATCAATTTTTTGTTAACCTGGCGTTAAATCACATATGTCTTAATTGCTCTCCGACTACTGCAAGCAGAATTCAATCGCCCTATTATTAAATAGAAATCTTAAAAAGAAATTTCGGCTACTTTTCGACCTGCTAAAATAATTAAATTTTAGCTGGAATTTTGCATTTGTTGACAATTTAAGTTTTAATGCTTTACTTGCGTCATGTTATCGACATTTATCGTCAATCGAAATTCCGATCACTATTTCGACTGGAGCTAAATGGACTAAGTATAGGTTGCAATTGTTTTCTAAATATTGCAAGTAGAATTTTTCACCAATTATAATTTTGACAACAGACAGATAACTAAAAATAAAATAAACATAAAAATCAAAGTCGACTTAATAAACAATAAAACGGAGAGAGCATAACTTCTGCTAAAAATGAAAAACCCCGCAAAATTTTTCGAATTTTTTGTGTCCAGCGTTTTTGATCTGTCAAAATCAGAATTATTTTCTCCTTTTTAATCCACTTTAAATATATGGTTTTAACGATTTAATTTTTTTTCAAATGAACCTAATGGCTTTTATAATGTTGTGTCTCTTTTGATATTGCAAATTATTTTTAAACAAACTATGTGCTGTTTTATTAAAAAAATGTTTCACTGTCTAAAGAAAAAATGAAAAAAAATTATTTTATTGAAAATTCACATGCTTGCAAGAATTCTGCGTCTTTTTAGTCGCGTATGTGTGAGATATGTTTTTTTTTTATCTTTGTGCTAAGCTTCATTTTATTTTTTAAGTAATAAGCAAATCCAGGACTGTCAATTTTCTTTTTATATAAAAACAATACTTATTTCCTTAATAAGTATAAAACTTTATTAAATAAAATAATTTGAAAATTTTTTAGAAAGGAAAAAAAATATTTATATACAAAAATTATTAATTACACGATATTATCAAAGGCATAAAATGCGTTTTGTATTGAAAAGAGCAATATTACATAAATTCTGCCAACTGCATTTAAACATTCGACTTCATACAATCTTAATGCCTGATGACATATTTTCTATTTTTCTAGGTGAGATGGAACTTCAAGGGCAAACCAGTACCAAAAGACGCACACCATGAAACTGGAACTGATGATGATAAAAAATATTGGTTAATTATAAAAGATATTCAGAATAACAATATTGGAAGATACTCAGCTATAGCTGAAAATAATTCTGGCATTGCAACTACATCTGCATTACTACAACTCGAAGGTACATTCTTTTGACAAATGTTTGTTAATAGATATTAAGGTCATAATATTCTTTAAGGGTTTTTCACTTCGATTTTCTTAGAAGAAACTGATGTATTCCATTTTCTTTAAAACGTTTTGTAAATTAAATATTTTTATTTGTTGTTTTATTGCTCATTTTGTTGACTTTGTATCTTAATTCATTCATATCAATGACGATTCTCTAGCATATGATCTCAGTTTTGCTCCATTTCAGCCTTGCGCATAATAATATATTCAATCCTAATTTGTCTCCTTCGTTCACCATCATTCTCTTGGCTACCGTGGTCTCTTGTTTTATTCTCATGAATTTTTCCCTTTTATTTTTTTGTTGTTCCCGATTGCGTCTTTTTTTCTGTCTTGTTTTATGACAAGTTTTCACTTATGTTATCAATCTGACGAGGAGTGTTGTGTTTAGGGTATTCGAAACTTATCGAACTTTTTCATTCGACTACTAAGCAAAAAAGTTTTTTTTTTCCTTCAATTTTCAAAACTTTTTTTCTTCATATTTTTTGCTTTTGTTTCCTTGGGATTCTTTGCTTAAACATACTACTATTATAAGCCAAGAGATTGCTTGTTTTGACATTTATTCCAATTTGACCATTTTTTAAAAAAAAATTATCACTGTCAAAAGCATATTATTTGTAAAGTCTAATTCTGATAATTATTTAAAGAAATAATATTTTTTTGTATAAAACTATGACTTAATATTGCTTCTTTATAAATTAATGTATATAACTTAAATATCTTAGATTATAAGAATATTTACTCTTGCTCCTGGCACAGATTTCTATAACAATTTCTTTAAAATTAAAGTCTGTACAATTATTCTATGTTAAAGCCTTTTAAACTGCTAATTTTCATTGCACTCTTTTCTGTCTAGATTACCTTGTTAGTGAACCAGTTGTTACATGCGAAGAACAAAGGTAATAATTTTTTTTCCAATTTTGATAAGCATTATACTTTTATTTAATGTTTCATTTGCCATTTTATCATTATGCATGATATATTAATATTAACTTTGAATGCATGCAAAAAGAATGTTTTCAGTTTTTATAAATAAAATTGGTATTAATTTAAACTATATTTCATTGTTGTTTGCTTTAGGGCCCATTCTATGGTTATGAGTAAAAAGAAAACTATCATGCAAACTAGTACTATTAGCTCTATGTCTGAGGTAATTTTATGCTTTTTTTTATTATCAAGTTTTAATATTTACTATTTTGTACTAATTTGCACTGAAGTTCTAATAAAATTAAGGATGGTGTAGCTTAATATCGTAATATGTAAAGCTTTTTTTGTGTACTATTGTCTGTAATCGTATATTAAAGAACTTCTGTATAGTGCCGAAACCATCTCTGTGCTTCGTATACTAATGAGTTCTGTTACGTATCCAAATACTTGGCATGGAAAAGGCAAATAACTGTATAGTATAAAGGCTAAACTGTATAGTACCTAAACGAATTATACTTCATATACTAATGTGTTCTGTTAAGTATTTAAATATTTAACTTGACATGGAAAATGTTATAACTGTAAGGAACCGCAATGGCAAATAACTGTATAGTATAATGGCAAAACTGTATAGTACCAAAATTATTGCTGTACTTCGTATATAAATGTGTTCTGTTAAGTATCCGAGTACTATATGATCCTCTATAAGATACTTTTATATAATACCGAAACGATCATCAGGTTTATGAACCTATTAATTTGTGTTTGTTGCTTTGTTTTTAATTTTATTAAGCATAATTTTTTATTTGATCAAATAATAATGAGTTATAAATCTTTTAAAAGAATTGTTTTTGCTTGTAGTTAAGTGATGCTGATTATCAGTTACCTGAGTTTCCATCTTTCTCATCGTTGCAAAGTCAGCACTTGATTAGCATGGAGCAATCAACTGTAGTGAAGAAACAGCAGCCCGCCCCTCTACCTCAACCTTCACAGACAGTGGTGAAAACCATTGAAGAAAAGAAACCTTTACCCATTTCAGATAATTTTATTCAGTCTACTGTGCAAGTCCAACCTAACTATGCTCCACCGAAATTCACGAAACCTGTTTCAGCTGGAATCGTTACTGCTGGTGAAAAATTGCTTTTAGAGGCATTTTATGAAGGTATAACAACGAATAAATTTTTAATTTCTAAACAGATAATTTAAAAAAAAAAATTCTGATGCGTATAAGACATGTTTAAGGTTATTTCTCAAAGAGAAAAAAAAGTATTTTTTTTTCTTGGTATTGTCTGAAATAAAGACAACCTGCTAACTTTCATTCTTTTGTGGAGGAAGAATTTCCCAAGTGGCAGTGAAAGACCAAGTGAAATGCAATTGTGGATAAATTTAACATATGACGATTATTATGGTTTACACTCATTTTCATTTCTATAACTTGTTCTTATATATCATGATTTATTTGCATTTAGTGATAGTCAAAATCTATTAAATCAAATTTATGAATCCCAGAAATTTATATAAATCGAAGAAATTAATTTATTGAAAAGAAATTTATACGATTCGTTACCATTTTAAATATATAAATGAAATACTACGGTCAACCCGTAGTGTAAATGAAACATGTCAGATTTTATGCATTACGCTTGACTATCTTTGGTATAGTTACCCTTGGAAACTAACAGTTTTGGGTGTTATCCGAATTTTGATGCCGCTATACATTGTCAATGACGCCTGGTGGCTGAGCGGTAGCGCTTCACGCTGACGTGCCACAGGTCCCTGGTTTGATCCTCGGGCTGGGCAAGGTTGACTCCGCCTTTCATCCCTTCAGTGGGTCGATAAATGAGTACCACGCATGCTTGGGAAGTAAACACTGGGGGTTCCGCGTTCGGCTGACCACCTGACTAAAACATCTGCTCCTGCACCCCAGAGCCCAAGGTCAAGAAAACTGAGTTGGGCACAGTAGGCCATGGCCCTCTATGGGCTATCGCGCCACCGAGTTTCGTTTTAGTTTATACATTGTCAATCGATATTTCAATTTATATCGCACTATTTCTTCAATAGGGTTGTTCAAAACGAATTCCGGTTTATTTTTATTAATTTATTTTTTTCAGGAAAATTAAAGACGATTCTATTATAGTGAATAAATATTTTATTAAATATTAGATTGTTTATTCTGGTCCAATACCTTTTGTCCTCATTCTGGCAGTCCCATGATTTTCCGCGCATAAGATTTGCATTCTTTGCTGACAAAAAACTGATCCAGGCGATTTTTGGCATCCTTATTTGAAGCAAAGGTTTTACCATCTGAAAATTTTTGTAGAGACTAGAATATTGCAGCAAACACCCATTTCTTGTCCTCAGTGATGATAGGTGTCAAAAATGGATGCTTTTCTTAAGGTTTGACAAGCAAATCATCGACGTCAACGCGACGGCAGAAATTTATTTCCATAAGAACATGAGGAACTCTATCGAGTTTTGAGATTGCATCTGTAGACTTTTCAAATGATTATGAACTGTCATTTAGTAATCAGACGAGTTGTTATTCGAGTTGTTATTCATCGGTTTGCTTCAATCAATGTATTTATTATGTCTTCACAAGTTTAATTAACTAAGGTGTATCTTATGAAAATTTACAAAAACAGAAGTTTCCCATAATTACTAGTAATAATTATCAAAAAAATCACAAACAAATGAGAATATAAGGGTTTGAAATAGTTTATTAATTCAAAAATTCCGCACGCGTTCAATGCTGGCGAATGAAAAATTTAGCTGGCCTACTATTTGTGCAGCCACCTAGCGGCGGTTATGCAAACACTATCCAGTAAATCCTGACGAATTACATTGCGAGGAAAATTATGCATTGAGCTGGGCTTCCGTCTGATACTCTAGTCTCCATGCTTCAAACAAGTCGGATAATTTTTTTCTCGCTTCAACAACATTTTTCCTTTTTCGATTGTGAAAAAGTATAAGTAGAATTAATAGAACTTTTTCACTAGTAAGCGTTGCTTTATCAGTTGTCAAAATATATAATGATTATGCTGCTTAAATGTGAAGTTGACTTGAAAAAAATAAAGTTAAGTCTTCTGTAGATAAAAAACGAAATTACTTTCCGAATAACCCAATATTTTATCAATTTACATTATTTTTACTTTCGCAATATTTTTGTTAAGCAAATAAGGAAAATTACTTTCTAAATTTTTTTTATTAATTATAACTTTGAAAAAACAATGGGAAATCATTAAAATATAACAATAAATTTACCAAGTTAGTAAGTGTCAATAACTCCGATAGTAACGTGGTCAATAATTATCGCGCTTATTCAATAACTATTGTAAGCGGTAGTAATCAAGATATTATCGATTGTAGTCATAATATCATAGTTGTTGATAGTTATATTATACTGGATATTAATTAGATAGGTCGCTCATAATATGTCAGCCGAAGATACTTTAAAATATTGTTACGATATTTAAAAATAATCAATATTTCATGATATTTTATTGTTTTGCCTTTAAATTCTACATACAGATGGTGGTTCTTCGAGTTTCTTTTTACTCATACGCTTTTCGAGACTAAGTACAAACTTACCTTTAGGTGGGTATTGTGAAAAAGGATTGAATATATTAAAAAAGAAATTATTTTTTTTTGCGCTGGAGCTAAAGGCTAAATATGAGAAATTCTTGAATTCTTTGACCTCAAAAGCTGAATTTAGAGGGTAAATTGTAAATTTTTTTCCATAATTTTAATATTTCAACTTAAGTATTCATAGATAGAGTAAGAGATTCATAGTATCACGAGAATTGAATGAGTTATTTATTTAACTGTTGTTCGACAGCCGACCCAATTTTTGCGGTTACGACTACCGATGTTCAACTCCATTTGATTTTGAACCCTATCCAGAAGACAAAAGAACTCCTGGATCAAGTGTTGGGAGAGATTTTCCTTCGTGGAGTAGCTTCTTGATGGAACTAACTCAAATTCGCTTTACATGGAAAGGAAATTCACGAAAACATCTCACGGTTAGCCTGACGACAAAGGGACTCTAACCTCTGATCCATCAAACACTGTGGATTTTTACGTCAGCACTATGATTGCGGCGAGCCGAGTGCGGAATTTGACTCGACCAGCCATCACTGGGATTCGAAGCCAGTTCCCCATATTGGAAGACAATTGCTCTGTCCCCTGAGTTACCACGGCTCTGAATGAGTTTTTTATTTATATATATATATCCATCGTTAAATAGCCGATCCGATTTTGGGTTTACGACTACTAATGTTCAACTCCGTAGCCTTGTAATTTTAAATCAATCCAGAAGACAAGGAAACTCCTAGATCAGTACCCCCAGAGGTATTAATTTGTTATGGGAACATAGAGGATTCTTTGGGACTCGACAGATTTAACGTGCATCTGTCACCATTTACTACACGGGGAGTTTTTGGCTGGCCTGGGATGATCGAACCCACGAACCACGGTGACCTACAGACCAGGCTATCCCGGCCCTGAATGAGTTGTTTATAACTTTTTTCTCTTCATTAAAATTAACTAAATTGTAATTGTTAATGCAAAAATATCTTTCGCTCTATGCGTGATTATTTGAAGGCTAATGTATTTGAGTGTGTGATTGTTGAAAAGTAAATTTTTTTCTTAGAGCTTGTGTTTGTAGTAAAATTAATTTATTTGATAGAGTCTGTGATTATTAGAAGGTCATTTTATTTGTTAAATTGTGTGATTGTTAGCATGCTAATTTATTTTTTTTTGAGTGTGTAGTTATTGAAATATTAATTTATTTCTTATAGTGTGATTGCTAGCAGGTTAAATTATTTTTAATAATCTTAATCATATAAAAGTATGAAACTAAGCCTTCTAAGTTTTATTTCCTTACACTCACAAGCAAAAATGTTTGAGAGGTATCAACATTATTAAAATTGTTTGTTACAAGAAAATTTTTATAATTTGTTTCGTATTTGCCCTTAGGGGAACCTGAACCAACTATTCAATGGCTAAAGGATGATATAGAGTTGAAAAGTTCAACTAACTTACAGATTACAAGTGGTAAAAATAGAACGTCGGTGTTCATATTGAAAAGTTCAGAATCTGACAGTGGTAGATATTCTTGTATAGCATCCAATACCAGTGGAAAAGCCACTAGCATAGCGGATGTCAAAGTAAAACGTAAGTAACCCAATTGGAAGAACACCATTTATGACGTCTCACTCCAATTTTTTTTTTTTAAAAGAGATCAATTTCAATTTGAAGTAGGGGTTCTAAAATGGCAAATTTAAATTGAAGTTTAGAATTTATAAAATATTTTTCCAAGCGAATTTGATTTGAGCTTAAAAATGACACATTTTTCATACCACGAATCAAGCATTTTTGCTCTACAACAAACTGTGTAAAAATTTTAAAATAATTTTTTCAATATTAATAACATGATTACCCGTGTTTTGAACATGAATCTTAAAAATTTTTTTTAAAAAAACCACCCCAATGAATTAGAACTAATTTTTAAAGAATTTTTTTTTTAAATATGCTTACTTAAAACTTGATAAAAAATAATAAATTCACACTTAGACGTTTGCTTTTGTTTCAAAACACTGCCAGCATTATACTAAGTCTACTGAGAAAATTTCAAGGAATTCTATAATAAATATTTTTTGTAATGGGTATTAGCGTAAAGAAATTTTCTCAAAATCAACGTTTCTTCGAAAATGCATTTAAAATACAAAAACATACTGAAATGTGAGAAAATTCTGATGGCAGAAAAATTAAAAAATTATAAATAATATATTAAATAAATTTTATATAGATTAAAAATCTTATTTGTTTAAATAAATAAAGGTTAAAATTCTCAAATCAAAAGAAAAAGTATTTTGGTTTCGTTTTCGGGAGTTAACTTCGCTTATGGTTCTCGTCTGTCAGCATACCGTCATTCGGGGCTACTTTATGCAGGATTTCGCAGTTTTTGAACTTTGACATGTAAAAAAACTATGTTAATTCAAACTTTAGTAAAATTTATCGATATTATATTCATAACTGGACTCAGACGAGTGAATTTGATAAATATTGGCATTATTTGTATGTAATATTTACGAATAATAAGTCAAAACATACCTTGCACAAAGTAGCCCCCAAATGGGGCTACTTTGTGCAGCGATAGGAATTCAGTTTAATAATCATGTTTTTAGTAAAATATTGATATAAAATTGTTAAAAAAGTTAATTGTTGACATTTTTAAAGACAAAAACATCAAGATATGTAAAGATATTAGTTTGAAAATAATTTTCAGCGTTCAAAAACCATTTTTTTGAAGAATTTTTTTCTTAAAAAGAATGTTTATTTCAAAGCATTTTAGTTTAAACAAAAGAAAACCATATACATTTTTAAACATTGAAATGGATGAAATTTTAAAAATAATAATTATTACATATTCATTAACATTTATAATATTGTTAAATTTGAACATAACATCCTTGAATGAACATGACAGAACTTGCTCTTCAGTTTCTGTCAAAATTACCCGATGTCCTATAAAAAATATTTTTATGTGTTAAATCGTTTGATTAAGTCATTAGAAAAATCTTTGTAGAAGAAAAATAATAGTTTACCAGGAAGTTTCACGTGTTTCTTCTGAATTTTATTAGAGATAGTATTTCTGTGGATTTTGTACTTCCGAGAAGCTTCTGCAATCGGCATACCACCAACAACTGCTTGCAAACATTGTTGCAGCTTTTCTAAAGTGTAATCACGGTAGTTTCTCGTTCCAGGTATTTTTTTATAACGTCTGACCATTTTTCTGTCGAAAAAAAAACGAATGAAACTTTGCACAAAGTAGCCCCAAAATGCATTTTTTTTCATTTTCCATTTATTTGTTATTAATTTTCAAATTTTTTTAAAGCTAACATGATATAATTGTTTATTAATATATAAATAAAAAAATTTGCACTAACGACAATTTTTTTATCAACGTCTTTGCATTTCACAGCTAAAGTTTCCACGCACACTTTTCGGCATCCGACGTCCTCGGAAAGTTGTTGGCATTGGATGAACGAAACACACTCTGAGATTGTTTTAAAATTCGAAAAAATGTTTGTAGTAATAGAAGAGACTTCTATCTTCAAATTCCACACATTTTTAACGTGAAATAAACATAATACTGAATAGCAGCACTTGAAAAATGCCAAATTCGAATTTGCACAAAGTAGCCCCCGCTGCACAAAGTAGCCCTGAATGACGGTACGAAAAAACAATTGTAATTTTATTTCTATAAGTTGGAGATAAAAATTTTAAAAGATTTATTCCTTGTTCATCGTTAGTTAACTCCTTCAATACTCAGTATAAAAGTAGAACCATCTAAAAAAAAGAATTTTTTTTTCTAAAACTGAAATTTGTTTAATTGTCACTAATTGTTGACTAATTGTCATTGTTTAGGCCCATGAAAATATTCGTATGTTATAAAATATTATTAGGTTAGTTATTTCCCAGTCCGTCTTTAGTTAGCACCTTCTATACTTAATATAAAAATGGCGCTATCTCAAAATTTCATCATACCAAAAAGGTTTTCATCATAAAAAAAAAGTTTTTTGGAACCGAATTTCGTTTTTGATGTTTTATTTATTGTTTAAAAAGTTTCTAAAAAATGAATTTTTTTTAAAAAAAAATTATTAATTTAAAAAAAAAAATTTTAAAAAATATTTAAGTTATTTGTCAGTTTTCTTATAAAGTTCTTTTATATATATATATATATATATATATATATTATATAATTAATATTAAAGCTTTGTATCGTGCTTTAAGCATTCAAACAAAAAGAACAAAAATGGCTTCGATAATTACATTTAATGCATAAAATTATTCTTCCCTGAATAATATTTAAGCATTATTTCAAAACGATTAATACTACAAATTACTAATGCACACCCGCATTTCGCTTCAGAGAAGTTTCTTTGAGAGAAAATAAGTTCTCTTCTCGAAATAATAATAAACACACATTAATAGTTGTTTTGTAATTATTTTTTCATTTAAATTACAGCTTTAAGAGAAGCACCAAGGTTCAAAAAGAAATTCGATGCTGCTGTCGTAAGATCCGGAAGTAAAATAACTCTGGAAGTAGAGGTAACAGGAATACCAGTTCCTGAAGTGAGGTGGTTTAGAAATGGCACACCTTTGAAAGACTCTCCGGACTTTCGAATTTCTTCGACTGGCAATCGACACATTTTGCTGATAAGTGAAGTAAGCTTTATTGTTTGGTTCTTAATTTTTTTCTTATCCCTTTTTCACTTGAAGATCAAAGAGGAAGAATTGCTTATGTCAATTTTTTCTGGATCGCCATTCTTTACATTTTAAGGATTTTATTTTATTTTATAACCGTTGTTGATGCACAACAGACCCAATTTAAAGTTTACGACTAATGTTCAGCTTCGTAGCCTTATAATCTTGAACCCAATCCAGAAGATAAGGGAACTCCTGGATCAAGTATTAAGATAAATTTGCCTCCGTGGAGGGCTTTTTGATGGAACTAACCCGCATGGAGAGGAAATACCACGAAAACCTGGTGAGCCTGATGGCAAGGGGACTCTAACCTAGTATCCGTCTACCACTGAGGATATTTTGCGTCAGCACTGTGGTCGGTGCAAGCCGGTTGCAGAATTCGTATCGACCAGCCGTCGCTGGGAATCGAACCCGGTTCACCTCATTGGGAGGCAAACGCTCTCTCCCCTGAGCTACCAACCTTCATTTTAAGGATTGCCAAGTATTGAAAATTACTTAGAGTTTCGGCCACCCCCTCAGACTAGTTTAAAGATGCGCCGTGGTAAAAAAAAAAGGTAAAAAGGAAAAAGTATGAAGGAAAAAGCTGTTTCTTGCCCGTTTGTAAAATTAGCATTTTTTTTTCTTTCTCAGGTTCAGTTTTCCTAGACATAACCATTCTTTCCCCTTGATCTTCATTTGTCATTTCATTTTCCAATTATAATAGCATTTTCTGTTTTTCTCTTTTTCCAATGCTGTATTATCTATCATTAATAGTTTTTCATTTTCAATATTTATTTAATTTGCTACAATTATTTTATTTTTCATTGTTGTTTTCCAATTATTGTCTCCATAAAAATCGTTTTTTTTAAATTATTTTTTATATTATTGTTATCTCTTTTTTATTTGGTATCTTAATTTTCTATTGCCATCTTTTTTTTTCAATTGATATTTTAGTTTTCTATTTCTTATCATTTTTAATAGTTATTTTACTTGCTACTGTTATTATTTTTTTTAATTCTTATATTTTCCACTGTTATCTCTTTTAAGTTTTTCTTGCAACCAGCTTTCATAGACATAAAGCATTCTAGCTCCTTGATATTTAATTGTTATTTAATTTTCTTTTGTTATCTCAATTTCCAATTATACTTGCATTTTCTGTGTTTTTTCCTAATATTATTTTATTTTACATTATTAGTATAACTTTTTCAATATTTAATTTATCTGCTGCAATTACTTCATTTATCATTGTTGTTCTTTAAATTGTTAACTCCATTTAATTTTTTTCTATTCTGTTGTTATCTTTTTGTTATTTTAATTTCCTAATGCAATCTTTTTTTCAATTGTTATTTTATTTTTCTATTATTATACTCTTTTCGCGCATTAGTTATTTCACTTGCTACTGTTATTTCATTTTTAATTGTTATTTGTCTCATTGTCATCTTCATTCAATTTTTTTTGAAATTTTATATTGTTATACTTTTCTAGCTGTTATTTTATTATTCATTATTATGTCCTTTTCAATTGATATCTTTTTCTAATACAATCTTTTTATAACACAATTATTTATTGCATTCTTTTTTTATTTCCATAAATTTCACTACTTTTTAGCTGGATCAATTCATGTGTAACTTGATCATTTTTAAAACTTTAAAGGAAGTTTTTTTTTTTTTTTTTTTTTTTTTTTTTTTAAGGAGGAAAAGGGCTTGAAAAGTTAATCAGTTACTGGAAGGATTTTAAATTTATTTAATACTTACTCTAGTCTCGTTTTACAGTGTGTAATTTTTATTTATTTTTATTGTCTGAATTTTAAATCGACTTTCCTTTTGTACAATTTGTACTATCTGCGACATTTAATATTTAAATGCCATGAGCAATGCCACTTTTGAAAATTCATGTTTAAAGCTACCCTTTTTCTTTTCTTTCTTTCATTCTTTTTTTTCTGAAATAAGCCTATCTCTTCAATTTGGATTATATAGACGCAGGATGTAAAAATAACATTTGTAACTGTTTGATCTAATTTTTCTGTAGTTTTTCAATAATTTTTTAACTCTAATTTTAATCTAATAACTTGAATCTGTAGAAAAGAAATAAAATATGAGCTAGAACAAAAAAGAAAACTCAAAGAATAATTTGATATATTTGCTACAATTATATCATTTTTCATTGTTGTTTTTTCCATTGTTGTTCCCATTTAATTTTTACCAACAAATGGGTCTTGGTTTGGATTTGATGGTGTGCAGTGCACATACTTTTCAACTGTGTTCAAGAGTAATAGTAAACAGTGCGCATGCGTCGTCATTGCATGCGTTGCTAGGGTGACCGCTGCTATTTTTTATTTTCACTAGCAGGCATTTTTTATTCTATTTTTATCTCCTTTTCAACTATTGTTTTAATTTCAACTATTGTTCACTAGCTGGCATTTTTTATTCTATTTTTATCTCCTTTTCAACTATTGTTTTAATTTTCTAATCTCTTTTTAATTGTTATATTATTTTTCTATTATTATACTATTTTTAATAGTTATTTCACTTGCTACTGTTACTTCATTTTCAATTGTTATTTAATTGAAGACATGGCTTTCTGAAAAAAATATTAAGGGTGTTCTGTAATTACCATCTTAAATAAAAATGTTTAGAATCACTATCAAAACTGAGGTCAAAATCATATGTAATTAAAAATAGAACTTTAATATTAAAGTGAAGTGAAAGAAAAACTGCTTCCTAAATCTGAGAAATCTCAATTGAAGAAAGTGAGATTAAAAAATTCGAAATTTATTTTATAGTCCGAAGAATTTTGAAGGTGTTCTAATATTTATTCGCCTTTCACCTTCCATATGTTTCTTCCAACTATCAGAGATATTTTGATGTTTTTAATGCTGCCTTCCTCAATAGTAATGCATAAGATTTTGACAAGGTTTTTGTTTTTCCTTGCTTTAATATTAATTTTCAATTTATTATTTCTAATTTACAACTTCCATTATCTCTAAATTTTTATTTCCATTAAAATTATATGCTTTAGTTCGGGAACTAAATGTTCTAGAACTTACTTATGAAACTTTACTTATGGTCTAGAACAGCGGTTCCCAAATGATGTTACGCAGAACTCTGCGGTTCCGTGAAAGAGTCAAGAAGTTCCTCGAGTTATTACTTTTTTTTATAACCAGTGATCAGTTTTTAAAATTCTGATTATATTTGGATCCTATCTATAATTCATAATTTATTAAATGTTTTGGTTGTTTTTATGAAATTATTTCAAGTGAAATGCCATTTTTTAAAAAAAAAATACATAATATTTCTAAAAAAAACAAATTAAATAAATTATCAACTTTTTTCAAATCGAAATAAAGTAATTAAATTCTTTTATAAATAAATATATTTCCTTAAATAACATTTTCAATGCATATTTAAGTTTTCATCTTGAAGTAATTAAACTTATATTTTATTCATTTTCAGCTTATGTAAAGTATATTAATGATAAAATAAGAAAAAAAACTTTACTCCTTCTATTAAAAATTTAAAAAACAGTCTTCAGAAGGTTATATGTTCATTATTACCATAATAAACTTTATTATGTCCAGGTTCCGCCAAAGAAAGTTAAATATTTAGTGTTGCACAACCGAAAAAAAAATTGGGAACCACTGGTCTAAAACAATTATTCTAAAGCAATAACTTTTAATGTTTGTTTAAACAAAATTCTGATGCATTAGGTTACATTGTAGGTTTTCCCCGATGATTCTGGAACTTTTATGGCTGTTGCTAGCAATGTTGCTGGTGAAGCACGTTGCGTAGCAGATTTGATTGTAGAAGAAGAGAAAAGTCCTGACGAAGAAAAACACATTAGTTATCAAGCATTTTCATCAATTTCACAAACAAAAGAAGTAAGTTGAACTTAATAAGCAAGGTGTTTAGTATTAACTTCCCTTAATATTTTTTCAGAATTTGGTTATATAACTCTCTGATTGTAAACTAATGATGTTTAAGCTAAGAAAAAAATATGAATTATTACTTAATTTATAATATTTTTTAGTAAATATATGTATATATACATATATTTTTAATCCCATCTTTTCCGATAATGAGTGATTTATCAAAGTCGATAGCGTTTTGGGTTTTTCCCCTTACTTAAATACTAACTGCACAATTATGATAATTTTTTTTAACAAAATTCAAGAGTTAATTATGACATTTTGTAAGAAAACTTTATTGATTTCGTTCATTGGAAATCATCGGGAAGTATTTGAAAATCAATTTATTATCAGGTTTGACTGCATTACATTGACTGAAGATAACGTTTGTGATGCAATAGTTATGCGTAGAATTCATGCGAAATTTTCTGGGAAAAAAATTTGAACACATAAATTCTGAACAAAAATTTTTGGGTAATATTTTACTTATGTAAAGTTCTGTGGATAAAAGAAAATTAGGATCAAAATTATCTTTAATGTTAAGAAATACATTAACTGGACTCAGATTAGAACCGGGTTCATGTTCCGCACTTTATCACTAAGCTTTGCCTGCTTCTACCAGTAGCTTAAAAGATGCAAGTTTTTAAATACGATTTTGATTTTTATCCTATAATATATCCCCTTAAATTACCCTTTAGATGTCATTGGAATGACGCCTGCGTGACGAGATATACGCTGAACTCTACGTCCGCAAACATACACAAATACCAAAATACCCATGTCCATGTTGTCTATATAATTATTTTCTTTGCATCAGATATAAAAAAACTATTTCTCTTTTGCATTTTTCTCGAAAGCTGCATTTTTCTCGACGTAAACGTACAGTTTGGACATTTTTTAGGGGGGGGGGGGAGTGATGTTAATATGGCGTCTTTACTAAAAAAGCCTTGAAATTTCAACTTTCTTTTATTAAAAAAAAAAATCCGCTGTTTTTTCTGGAACTCGTTAATCGTGATAACATTAACTGACAAAGTTTCATTTGAATTTTTTTAAGACAGCAAAGAATATTTTACCATGGTCATTTAAAGATGCAGCTTTGAAAGCATCTCTAAGCACCTGGCCCTGGTTGCATGCTGAGCTATGATGTTTCTTAATTGTTAGTTTCCAGTAATTTTATTATAGTCTTACATCATTTATAAACACAGTGTCTGTTTAGAAAAATAATGAAATCATTTCAATTTCGCATTTATTATTTATTTTTGTTTCTGTATTCAAATATCATATTAATATTTTTAATATCTTTTTGTTTATTTCTTACATTTTTAGATGTATACAAAAATTTCAAGCAGTGAACCAATAACAGTCACACCATATGATATACAAAGCAATATAAAGCCAATCGAAGCACCTCCTCCAAAAGAACCTTCTCCTCCACCAATGCCTGCTGCCTGTCCAAAAATATGGAGTCAGCCTAAACCTACCCCATTTCCTGCACCAGCTATAATAGAGATAATAGAACCTGTCCCTATACCTTCACCTGAACCCGAAGAAATAGTTATTGTTCCATCTATTAGCAATGAACCAATCGTTGATGTTCCAGTCACAGAGACTGTACAAAAATCTGTTACTTCTAGCGTAGAGACTGATCGTATATCAACTGTTCCCTGCATTGAAACGGAAAAAGTGGTATCTGTTGTGACTGATTCCAAAACAGGCATGGAGTCATATCTAACACAAACTGCAATCGAAGACAGTATAAATAGGTTTCCGTTAGCGTCTTCGATGTCCGAAAGTTTCGTGAAGAAATCTGTGATGAAATTTTCTCAACCAGATGTTACAGACAAAACCCTACATGGTTTGACAGGATCTAAGTCACTATCGAAAGTTCCTGTCCCGGTCCAAAACGGTTTCGATTCAGACACGAAACATACTAGTTCCATTAGTCAAAGTACTCTAATATCTGAATCGCGTTCTTTCATGTCCAGCGGAACGATGATGTCTTCAGAAAACTCGCATGTTCCTAAACCGACAACATTCGTTCCTAAATCCGTAACATCCTTCCAATCTGGATCAGAAACTACTCAAAGCCGCGTACCGGTGTGGCAGCCGAAAAAAATTCCTGAACTCAGAAGTCCTCCGCAAAAAATAGCACCCCCCAAAATCGATTCAGATTTCAAAACTGTTGAATGTGTGACCGAAAATTTCACATCAAAAATACCATCGTTCATTTCCGAGAACAAATCCACTTCGTGTGATTTGAAAAGCAACACCTCTTCAGCGTCCTGCCAAACCTCAACTGATCCTTCAATCTATAACATGTCCGAATCTTCCACCACCAGGACATCGACCACACGAACTGAAGAAATCTCAATCACTAAAAAATACGAATTGGTTTTGGAGCATTCCTCTGAAGTGGTCAAGACCTCTGACCACGAAAATAAAACTGCACCAAAGCCTATAATTAAGAAAGAAGTATCTGATGGACCCAAAGTAAAAAAGGAAGTAGTAATTGAGGAAGAGCCTGTGCTCGGCGCGGAAGTGAAGCCACCTCTGTTCTCAAAGGTGAGAGGTGCTGATTCGTTAAGGAAGATATATACTGATGTATAGAATGTAGACTAGTTGACCAGTGGTTGCCAACCTCTATTATATTTATAAAATCTATGTTTTGTTTGTTTTGATTGTGTTAAACATTGGGGATTTTTTTTTTCAAATAAAATTGCAAAGCATGATTTAGTCATTATTTGTAATTTTAATTACATTTGTTAAAATAACAGGTATGGAATGATAAGACCTCGCTCTCTCAGTGTTGTTATTTTTTTCTAACAATAGTTATTCATTTTTTTAAATTTTTTTTCCGAATTGCCTTTCTTTAAATTAATGTAAAACTTGCTTATTAATTTACTAATCCCTTTAAAATATTATACATAGTTCAATTTTTTTAAAGTTTTTCTGTCACTCAACTGAAATTTTATATATATACATATATATATTTGAGATTTATAATTTAAATGCTGTTAATTTATTACTTAATTAATTTATCACTTTAAAAACGTCAAATTCTCTTTGATTCTCTTTTAAAGAATGACATTCTTTAAATATTTATTTCATGACTCGAATGTTTAGAAACCGAATTTATATAGAAATAAGGATATATTTTTGTCCAAAACTGCGTAATTAACTAAAAAAGAATTTTCGTACACAATGAAAGTACCGTTTTTTTTTTATTCCAGATCGTATTTCGTTGAACTACTATTCGAACTATTTCTAACTACTATTCGATAAAGTTTTAAAAAAAGTGATATGCATGTTCAAATTATTGATTTGTTGGTAAGTTTCAACTAGAGTAGTTTTCTCCAACTATACTTATATCAAAATAGATTTTTGTTGACAGTGGAAAAATGTATTTCAAATTGCTTGTTAATAGTTTTTTTTTGTTTTATCAAATTTCTATTTTTGCATAAATAAACTAAGAAGTTAAATATAATTGTAACTTGTAAAATATTTTTTCAAGTATCAATTAAACCCATGAATAATTCGATATAATTGACTGATTTTAATTTTTTTTATGAACCACCACAAAGATAAATTTTTGTTTAAAAAAAACATAAATGAAAATAGCTGACAAAAGTAATGTTACCTGATTGAGTTTGTGTGAGAATTTCTGCTTTTGATAGATGTGCATTATGCTTTAAATTTTTTTTAAGTTTTTATTATCTTGAAATACTCATAAAATTTAATACATCTATCTTTCAGCTATTAAGGATTTTATTAATTTTAGTTTTAAAGAAATAATAAGAATAGTATGGTTAAATAAAATAATATTTTTTTTCATTTTATTTGGAGGGTTTACTGCAAAAAGAGACAGTTCCGTTATTTTTATATTTATTTTTGATTTCTTTAGAACTGCAAGCTTTGGAATAATTTTGCTTTGAAAAAAAATAGTTTAATAGTTTATGTTACAAGTAACTTGCTTCAGTGCTCAAATATTGCTGAAAAATGTCCAGTATTTTAAATCAAACTAATTTCTTTTTGCAACATGCCTTTTATTACCATATAGATATTATTTATAATTATCTTTGAAATATTTTTAATTAATTAAATATTCTTTTATTGCATGCTACATCGTATATTACTGAAGTAAGTTCTCTAATATATGATATTTTTACTTTATTTGGTTGATATTTCAAATACTATTTCTTATTTAGTTTCAGATATTGTTTATTTTTTTAAAAAAAAATCAGGATGTATGCAAAAAGTATTAGACATGTAAAATGTTAAATTTATCAAAAATATGTAAAGATAGATTTAATCTGATGAATTTCGTGGCCATAAGAAGTATATGGGATATTTTTCTTGGAAGTAATTTTTCATTTTGCATTCATTTTTCAACATTTACTTAATTCTCGTTATAAGGCCCAGACTACTGTTCTTTGTTGAAATTTCTTGATGTAATTGAAAGTTGTGGACTTATTGTTGTTGACATTGTCGTTGGCCATTAAGGCAGAGGGGGTGCAATTGTTCTTGTTTTCCAGTGGCGCCATCTATGGCCAAGAATTCGCCACACTTTTGCCACACCCATACTGCTGACATCTGTTTATAGAGCCAACACATTCCATTCATTCATCCACAGATCATAATTTTGACCTGAATCAGAGAACGATCAATCTCCGATCCGGTACCTCCAGGGACCGGGCAGATTTAACGTGCACCATTCACCGTTTACTACTCTGGGAGTCTTCGGCCAGCTGGATTTGAACTCTCGTCCCCGCGGTCGTGACTCCATCACCCTGACAAGCAGGCTATCCCTGTGGGTTTATTAATTGGATTAAATACGTGTTTTTGAAAACAACAGTATAGGAATATTATTACATTGACTTCTTAGTTATTCTTAAATGCACTTTTATTTTAAATTCAGAGCTAGTTTCACTAGGATTACTGTAGATTCTTGTCAGGCTTTTGCAATTGACAATTTCTTCATGTCTAGCCTATAGCGTATTTGAATTTATGAACATTTCTTTTGTAGTCTGTCATCCATGTTTGCTAGTCTTTTCTTCCCGTTCATTCTATGAGATTATGATCTGGAAATTTTCTCAGCAACTTTAAAACAACCATTTTTTTTCTGGCAAAATATTCCTTAATTGTTATATATATATATTTTTTTTTACAATTATGGTGAGAGGCCAAAATTTGTTGGAAAAAATGAAGCGTTTGGAGGAAAACTTTGGTTTCATTATTTATCTTATTATTAATGATTGGTGTTCATTATTTCTTCAATAGGAAAGAGTAGTTCAAAAATTTACCAATAATTAAATTTAAAAAAAAATGATCGCTTCTCTGGATTAGACGTCTCATTGTGGCAGTTGACCTAGGTTCGATTACTGAGCTATTTGTATATTGCTTCGGCTAACTATGGTTCAACAATGTATTCTATAGTTTTTATAGTTGGTAGATGAATTCGTTGGTTAGTCTCAAATCCCATTGGCTAGAGAAGTGATATATTTGATGCAAAAATCGGTTGCGTGACGCAAGTTTAACGTTAAATAAAATAGCTATTTCTTATTTTATATCGGGATTTAGGAATATTTCTTGTAAAAAAACGATAGTAAAACGTCGTAGATAATTCTGTTTTTTTTTTTTTTTTTTTTTTTTTTTTTAGATATTTATGGAATTTCTGTACACAATTCACAGAAAAAAAAACCTACGTTCAAATCTGTTATTACAGTTTTATAACTGCTAAAGTCTACCTTAAATTTAAAAAAAGCACTTACCTTATAGATTTATTTTAAAATATTCAAGCTTTATATGCATTTGATACTTTGTATACATCCTGTGTATTGATAAAGTTTTAATTAATGAAGTCCCATTAATAGGGACTTAACCCTTTGACACAGATGGTTCACCGATGTCTATTTTTTAATTTTTTTTTGCTGATGCTCTAATTACAAGTAAAAGTATATTTTGGTATTTTTTAATTACAAGAAACTTGTTACTAAAAAATATCTGTTAGATTATCGGAATTATATGTATTCTAGAATATAAAATCCAAAAAAGGTAGTTCTAAAAATTAGTTTTTCAAAAATTTATCGATGGTTAATTTTGTAAATTAAAGAAATTTCAATGATGAATCACTGTTTATCTTAGTTCAAAACAGCTGCTATTTAGTGCAAGCTTGAAAAATTATTGTTTGGAAGTGAGCTGAATTTGGAAGATTTTACCTTTGTTGTTTCATGCTGTATTTCATAAACACAAATTATTAAAAATGCTAAATATATCATTTTATACTTATCTGGAATTAAATTAATACGAAATAATAAGAAGAAAAATATTAAAAATATGTTTAATAAAAAATTTTTGCTTCAAAGGGTTAAAATTGATAGTTTCCGTAAAAGATTTTCAGTTATAATTTTTTGTGTTAGTGTTAATTTAAAGAAATTTTTATACTTCGGAATAGCTTGGTATTTCTTTTGCCTGAAAATGTATTTAGTGCCTAGAAAAAGATGAAGGGCGTGGCTTATCATTCTAAAATTTCTACTAAAATGCTTGTGGTTGGGAATCACTGTTCTTACTCTCTTTAATAATTTTTCTCATATTTTCTAGCTTTTAATCTCTTTTTTTCTAATATATATGTTAATATATATTTAAATACTGTTATTGCAATAACTTATGTATAATTTAAGTTCTTTATAAATACCATTAATGTTTACATATTTGTTGAACATGATTGTTTAAATATCTATGCTTAAAAAGAAACTGCTTGCTTGGTTTTTAGCTTTAATTTTTTTTGTGTGCATATAACTAACAAAAAACTAGCCACACAATGAATAAATTGTGTCTTTAGCTTTTCTATACACAGAAACGCTAATCAAGCACAAAGAATGCTAAGTATAGGAGCGCCATTTGCTGTTTTGCTGTTGATGAGACAAATTCTGAGTATGTTCTGGAATAGATTTTTCACTAATGAATGACAAAAAGTTTTGACTGTGTATCAGCACAATATATAGGAATAGCAATATTCAGGAATAATATATAGTATATAAGATATAGTTTATAAGCTTTTAATCAGGGAAGTGCTATTTAAAGAAAAAAAAGTAGAACAAAGCTCTGCAGAAAAAGCCATTTGTTGGAAGGAGGTTATGAATATTAAGTCTTTACAATTCATGAGGGTGACTGACTATGATGCAAGCGTTGCGTGCCTGCCGCCCTTACATCCCACATAAACTAGTATCTATCCATGGCTGTAAAGCTGGGAAGGAAAACCCGGTCCTACACAATGACATATGAGCGAGCCGTGAAGGTTCAGGGAATAGAGAGTTCGCCTACCAATGGGGCTAACCGGGTTCGAATCCCAGTCGATACGAATTCCACATTCGGCTTGCGCCGACCATAGTGTTGACGGGAAATATCCTCAGGGGTAGACAGATCAAGGGTTAGAGTCACCTTGCTGTCAGGTTAACCGTGGGAGGTTCTCGTGGTCTTCCTCTCCATGGCAAATGTGGGTTAGTTCCATCAAAGCGTCCTCCACGAAGGCAAATTTCTGCCCGATACTTCCTCCAGGAGCTCTCTTGTCTTTTGGATTGTGTTCAAAATTACAAGGCTACAGAGTTGAACATCAGTAGTCGTAAACCCAAAAATTGGGTCGGCTGTTCAACGACGGATATGAAATAAAATAAAATGACAGACGAGCGTCTTGTCACTTAATAAAGAATGAATTTAGAACGAATCCTGAAACTCACACTAATTTTGTAATTTAATTTTGATTGAAACGTAAGTTTTTAATTAAAAATATTGAACTTTATCGATTTAATATACAATAATAAAATAACTGAAAGGGCCTTTGTTGTTACAAAAGCAGCTTTGCTTAAATGTGGCGACATTTTGTTAATGCAACTTCATCCGTACAAGCATATATGGCAACGTTACTTTTAAAAAGTAACGAGTAAAAGTACAAGTATTTTTAAAAAAAGTAACGAGTAAGAAGTAAAAAGTTCTTATTTTGAAAAGTAACGAGTAAAAAGTACAAGTAAAAGTACAAGTACTAAACAAAAAAAGTAACGATTTAAAAGTACATTTCTAGGAAAGCGAAAATTCAAAGTAACCTAAAATTTCATTGAATAATATTCTTATGTTCTTTAATGTTTTTGCAAAATTGTTGCTATTTATTTAATTATTTTTAATTTTGAAAGTTATGGACATTAATTCATTTTTAAATTCGGAAGAATATTATGATATAATTTTATAATATAATCGTATAATATAACTTTATAATAAAATCGTATAATATAATTTTAAAATCAAACATAATTTTAATATCAAACTTTTTATGGATTTGCACGAAAAAGAAATTTTATCTATTGATTTTAATTTTTAATTTATTATTTTTATTTATTTAAATTCCTATTGATTTAAAATTGTTTTACTCTATAGAAACGCGTTTTGAAAGCACAAACATAAACAAAGCAAACACGGGGTTTCAGATAGCTTTGTGATCTTTGAGCTAGTAAAAAATAATTGAATGTGCAGTATAAGTTGAAACAGAACAGTCTACATTTTTATTTTCAGCAATGGCTAATGCTGAAGTCATGCGAGAAAATCATTTTCCGAACATTTCTGCCTAACGGCATAATTAAAATTTCTAAACGAATTTTAGTATCAGCGGCTAAATTAATACCTTAGAGTTTTCAAGAGTTAAAATAGTAATTATAATAGTTTTCAATATAGTTCTGAAGTTCTTAGAGATTTGACTGGGCGTTCCTTGACAAGGTCAGGCATAAACATAATTTTAGTAAAAAAATGTACTAGGTAAAAATGTATTTTGTAAAAAATGTATTAAGACAAAAATGTATTATTAGTGAGTTCAAAAAGAAAATTGAAAAACGTAATAACAAAATCCAACATTTTTTATTTAAAATGTATTAGATATGCATAAAACTCGAAAATGAATGAAAATAACTTGATAATTAATATTTTTATTCATTTTGCAAAATATTTGCATTTCGAAAGTGGTGTCACTGAGTCTGCTACGAGAATTTCTCAGAGCGTGCTTGGCCACGCTGAATAAGCGCTTCACGGGAGCACTAGAAGGTGCTGCAGTATTATATTTCATATATAATTTTTTTACGATTGGATATCGATTGGATTTTTTTTCGAACGCTTACCGAGTTTTAGAAAAAAGTAACGATTTCATTCAACATTTCCGTTACAAATACTTGTACTTTTTCCCTAAAAAAGTAACGAAAGTACAAGTAAAAGTACCAAATTTAAAAAGTAACGAAGTACAAGTAAAAGTACGTACTTTTTACTTGTACCGGCGGTACAAGTAACGAAAGTAAAAGTACTGCCATATATGCGTACAAGAGTGGGTGACTGTAGGCTTGTTGATATAGACTTTAAACTGAGAGAAATATTGCCCATTTATCCAATGTTGTTGAAAATCTATTTTTCTTTCACGAGACCTTTAGTTTATAAACTCTCTCTTGCGTTGATGTCAGTAAAAGAGAGCAAAAAGGAAAGAGATAGATAGGTTACATGTTGCCAGATGTTAATCTTATAATTTCGTTTTAAAATTTTAAAAATAGAAATAACTTAATTAGAGATAAAAGTGTAACTTATTTGAATTGTTTTAAGCCTCTTCAATGAGTAAAACTATTTCGAATTTATTTTTTCTTACTAACTCTCGCAATCTGTATTCCTTAGGTTAATTTGTTTTCTAGTTCAGATGATTAATTTTCAAATCTATTTAATCGTCTATTTTGTAATTGAATGTTCTTATAAAAAGGCTACAATAATTGCATATTTTGAAGCCAAAATGCTCAGTGTTTTTGTGGGATACATTTATGTCTAAGAAGAAATTAAAAGTGATAAATGAAAAGCTCCTAGTATAAGATTAAAAATAAATAAATAAATAAATAAAAATAGGAAAATAAAAACACGCACACACGCAACAGAATGTTAAATTCTAGGTAGTTATTTTTATTAATTTTTTTACCTTGATGTACGATGACATAAAAATTGAATCTACGATGAAAAGTAGACTAATCCAAAATAGTGCATTTTCATATTCGTTCAGATAATAGTTTATAACAGCAAGATATAGTAACAGAAGCCGCGATGACACAGTGGTGAACGGCACTAGGATGCCACTGTGTTTCCACACAGTGGCATCCTAGTGCCTTTCACCACTTCGTACTTCGATTCCCTTCGGCGGTTTAAATCCCCCAGCTTCAAATCTATGTTATTAGCTAAGATTGATGATGGTAGTTATTTCATTGCCGTCGTTGAACAGCCGACCCAATTTTTTGGGTTTCAGACTACTAATATTAACTACATAGCGTTGTAGTTAACATTAGTAGTCTGAATGTTAACTACTACTATCCAGCCCCCTCCACCCCAGAGCTTACATAGCTTGAACTTTTCGTAAAGCAAAAGGCCCAGAACAAGCAAAAGTTGTTGCTTCCTCCTATTAACTACTGGTATAAAGCAAAAAGACCAGGACTCTCTCTATCTCTTCCTGGTGACAGGCAGACCAACACTTGGCTTATCCCGACTGGCCAGTGGACACCTGAAAAGTCTCACATTTTCTGCTAATCAAAAGATCTTTCCTCTTTGCCCTAAATGCCAACAAAACCAGGCATCACTTGAGCATATCTCGAACTGTTTAGGGCTGGACTGGAACGACATTTATTCCTCTCCCCTTTTAGTTTCGGACTTTCTGAATGTCAACGGATTTATTGATCTGGTCTGGTCAGACCAGATGGGAATTAGCAACAACAACATAGCGTTGTACTTTTGAACCTAATCTAGACAAGGTAGCTCCTGGATCAAGTACTGGTAGAAATTTTGCCTTTTTGGAGGACTTTTTGATGGAACTAACCCATATTTAAGTTACATGGAGAGGAAAACCATGAAAAACTCTAGCGATTAGCCTTAGGAAGAGAACTCTAAGCCATGATCCGTCTACCATTGAGAATATTTTAAGTCATTGAGAATATTTTACGCCAGCACTGTGGTCGGTACAAGAGGGATGCGGAATTCGTATCGACCAGCTGTCGCTGGGATTCGAACCCGGTTCACTTCATTGGAAGGCGAATGCTCTATCCCCTGAGCCATCACAGCCCTTCATCATCTTAAGTAGTAACTGATAATTTGCTTAAATTTTATTTCAAATCAAATTTTTATTGATTTAGCAGTTACCAACGCGTTTGTCATGACCATACCCTAATATGAAAGCTTTTATGCAGTTCGTGTGGCCAGACGGGGGATTTATCTTCAAACTCGTTAAATGCATAACGTGGTGTGCGTTTAGCGAGTTTGTACATAAAATATGCACCAAACAAGTTTGTCATAAAATATGTACTAGTTTAATATCATTTTAGAGAAAATTTTAACGATAAGTAAATAAAATTTTAAATTTTAAGGACGTTGCTTATTCTTTTTTATCTAAAACTTCAGTTATAAATAACTGCTTGTACTATTAACTGCAACTTTTTTTCATATAATAAGTCCCAGCCTGTAAAGACTAAAAACAAATAATAATAACGTAATAATAAAAATAGTAAATAATAATGCTTTGCAACCTACAACTTCGGTGATAACAAAATTGTTTAAAATTTTTAAAATATTCATATAAGATGCTTGAACATTTGCTAGCAGTTTTTATTTGCTATTTTTGATTTAACTAACAATGATGGCAAAAAAATTTCTTTTCAATGGAAACAAATATTAAAATCTTAATAATACATTCGCATTTATAAATACATACAATATACAGCTTATGTCATGATACACAGCGAAAAAAAATTCTGATAAAATTATCATACTTATATGCTAATGATATTCCTGGAAAAAATAACTCCCCATAATTCTAAAAATAAGACCAAAATAAACGCTATTTAAGCCATTCATTTTGGTAATTTTTCTGTTCGTACCAGAACATCTGGTTTTTAAAATTATCGTTCGTATAACAGTACGTTTAGTAAAAATACAAAACTGAAAAGTAAATTTAATGGATTAATTGTTTTGCTTTTGTGCCGCTCTCTAAGTAAGAAAAGTACCAAATTTTAGCACATTTATTACAAAACAGCATTGTAATAAAACCACCCATTATCAATTTTACAAAACGTCATGATTAAAGTGCTTCGGTAAAAATTATCGTGCTTTTTGGTGTTCCCATAGAGCCAGAAATACATTGAATGTTTATTCTGGTAGTTTTGCTGTATTGTTTTCCATGTGCATTTGAAACAATTGAAAACAATTTTGAGCTGTTTAAAATTCAATAATGTTTGAAGAGAACCAAACATTTCTACATATGACCTGAGAATTTGTTAATTATTTTTTTTAATAATTAACAAATAATAATAATAATTACATATAGTCAGTTATAGTCTCTATCTCCATTTAATTTTCTCTGTAATATAATTTCCTTACCTTGAGTTTAATGTAACATAGCTGCATGCAATTATTTGTGACATGAAACTGTTCATTCTACTAGAAAAATGCAAAGTGTAATTAAGTAAAGTGTAAATATGTATTCTTATATTGTCCTCAAAATGTCTTTTATGAAGCAAATCAGGTGAGATCTCTAAAGCTCGGTCCAGGTGTTCCGTGGTGTTCCGTTGTCTTCTTATACAGGTTAAAAGGTTCAGTCCTTCAGGAGGCAGTATCAAGATCAGCAAGTTTGAAATATGCAACGGCTGCTCAGAGCCAGTAAAAAAAATATATATAAGAAATAAAAACTAAACAAATAGAAAAATCTTTATTGTACAGAAAAGCTTTGCATTCTTTTAACTAAGAAGCAAGTAAAAATACAAAACTGGTACTGTAGGTAAAATTCATTTCCTAATTCTACTTTCGTTATTTTGTATCAGCTACACTTTAAAAAAAAATTAAACGGCACCTACCTTTTACCCGGATTAAATGGCACCTTTACTGTATTTTTACAGGATAGCGGTCTACAGTTACATACAGTTTATGGTACCGGTACTTTTTACCGTAATATGATCCGGAGTTTCTTGCAGTGAAGTAGTGAATAAATATAGCTATTTTAGACTTAATTACCTCTTACTTTTCTTTTTTTAAGTAAAAAATTAGAATTCTAAATATGAGAATATAGTTCTGTAAATGACAGATTTTTAGAACCATTTTCTATATTTTGATTGTAAACTTTTGTTTTGGAATTGAATTAAATAGTACATTTCAATAGTATGTAAGCTGTGTAATCTCTTAAAATGTTCCATAAAAACAACCCTAAACACGCATTTTTCAAAAATAAAGTAAAATTGTAAACAAATAAAGGTCGATAAGTAATATTTAAGTGAAAAGGAGTAAAGATGCACTGAAACGTGTCGAATCATTAACGAGGAATACAGTGATGAAAAAATCGAAACCAGTTTGATTTCTCAATGAAACTTATAAATATTACTTTTTTTAACTCCACTGCATTTCTTTTTACAAACAGTTTTAAATGTTTCGAGTTATGTACCTTACTACTCTTTTGTTACATTTCTAAAGTATTCTTTTCCAATTTAAATAAATGTTTTCAACCCTTAGTTTTTATATTTGTTTCACTTTATTTTTGACAGGCATTCTGAAAATACATATCAAGGATGGTATTTGCCTATCACGCTACATACATTATAAGAAATAAAATGCAGAATCTTCGTACATTTTGACATTTGGGAACAACAGCTTTAATCATTTTTCTCTCTTTTTTAAGATAACGAATAGTCACAGTTTTTGCCAACTTTTTAATGCTTTACTTTGTGGAAGTTCCTAGACTTCGACATTGTCCTTAATTATGTGTCTGCGGTTAGGAAATAAACTTAGAAGATGCTCTAAATGACAAATGCTTCAAGTAACATTGATGGAGGTTTGTTTTCTGTATAATGCCTCCATTTATATCATGTCGCTTTGAAGCATTCTTCAGACTAACTACAATTAAATATTTTAGACAAATATATCTTATATGCACTTAATAGCACGCTTTTGTTTCTTTATAAAGCCCATCAGTTACTTGTTTTTTTTTCTCCCAATTGTTATATTTTCAACGCAAATAAACTGCTTTAAGCACATCGTTACTGTTTTTTTATAGACATTTAACAAATCAAACAAATCTTTAAAGACTTTTATTTAATTTAGATGTTTCTAAATTTAAATGCCATTAAGTTGCGCTTATGTTTTTTAAACCCGATATATTTTCACTAAGTGCCTCTATTCCGCAGCAGCTGTTATGTGAAGAGAAAAATTCTCTAGTGAACTTTTAACATTGATTTATAAGTATAGATTAACACTTTATTATTCTTTTGACAGAATTCATACAAATTTCTTAATTTTATTTTTAATTGAAAAAATCTTTCTTCAGTTTTAAAGTCACGAATTGTGATTACCGAATTTGTGAAACAATACTTAACAATTATTTACTTGCAAGCGACATCACTTGTGTGACAGCCAAACAGGGTCGACGCATACGCGCGACGTCACTTGCAGGCATCCAATTAAATCTGACCTGAAAATTGATTCTGAAAGCTATTACGTTAAAACACCATGCATGATCACATGATTAGACACAAACATGTGAAGTTGAAAGTATCCAATTATGGTATAAATATATTAAATAGAAAAGTGTTCGAAGTTTGTTTGATTCTTGTAAGTGTCATCCAAATCCGATTTTTTCTTCTTTCAGCTCTTTTAATCGTATTAGTTTTAATCTTTTCAAACTGTTCATGATCAGTACAATATGAAAAATTACTTTGCAAAATTTGTAAGCAATTCACGAAATATAAAAAGCACGATATTTATATCAAATGTAAAATTTCTATCAGTAGGAGTAATTATTTTTGACCTTGTTTACTTATAGAAAAGACCCTGAACCGATTTTAAAACGTTTTAAGAATCAACTCAAAATCATATATTATTGCTGATATGCTACGGCCGAGAGTTTAAAGTTGATTTGTTTCGTGTAATAACTGCAAACGATTCAATTTTGACTGCTTTTAACTTTTTGTTTTGAGCACAATATTTATTTTATCGTCATACTGGTTTTTATCTATATTTTCTCGTTTGCGTTTCTTTAATTCAATTTTATTTTAAATAATTTAGCCCAATCATTAAATTTCGATGAATTTTGTATAATTTAAAATGTTCTGTGTTTTTTTTTCACTTTGTCTAAAAGATTCTTAAAATAGCATTGAAATGAACATGAAAGAATAAAATAATACTTTTTTTTATTTAGAGTTAAGAAAATTATAATCAATTTATCATGATATAAATTATGCAGATTTTTATTCCACGAATTTTTTTTTGTATTACTTCTTAACTCAATTGATTTAAATTATCGTTTGGAAGTGAAAAATGAAAAGAATTATTATACTACTACAAAAATCTTCTGAGAGACGTAAATTTATTATGCTTTATCTTTGTTCTAAATTTTTTAGGAAATATTCATTTGTGAGTAAATTTTTATTACTTTATAATCAATTTTTTATTAGATCTAAGTGATGATATGCAGGATTTTTATTCATATATAGTAAATTTTATCACTATTTTATATCTGGTAATTTATTATAATTAACTTATTATGATGGAATATTTGGTGCTTCATATTATGAAAAATTAAGCAAATTTGAAAAGTTGGGTGCAATTATAAAAGTAATAATAAACAATTTAATTTTTAACCTAAGTTTTTTTTAAATCTTCTATTACCTTTTATTTTTTCATTTATCGTATAATGAAGTAACTAACTTATAATAGTTTCTTTGACATAATTATGTTTTAAGTAATGATATTAACACTGCACTGCTGCAAAAATGATTTCATTAATTTTTACGATATATTTCTTCGTTTCATTTTAAAAAGTTTAAAGTTATCCAAAATATTTGTACTCACTTCTAACACCACATATATTTGAAACCTTTATTATCTTTTATATTATTGATACGTCAAGTTATAAGTAATTAAAATATTTACTCAAATTACGGGCATGAAATTTATTTGTTCGTATTCGAATCCAGATTAAAGCATGTTTTCACGACTCTCTCTAGATTTTATTAAAATGTAGGTGATTAATTAGCAATCAAAATATTATGTTGAAAAAATAATAGTATCGTCACTTTCTTAAATTCAAAAAATAATTAATAAAAAAAAAGTTGCAACACTTTTTTTTCCTATATTTGTTAAGAAAAATTTATTTTAGGGGTCACTCCATCCCCGCAACATTTTTTTTAAATAAAGGAATAATCATTCATTTTGTGGATGCTTTACATGCTCATTTAACTTATAATCAATAATTTAACTTCAAAAAGTAATTAAACTGTTTAATTTTTTTTTTAATTTTTAAAAAAATTGAAAAAATTCAAAATTTTTAAATTTTTAAGGCTTTTATTATTATAACATATTTTCAAAAATTTTTTCTTCTTAGAGCTTACAATTTTCATCTTAACAATTTTGTGCATTCATTTGTTGATATATCCATTAGAATACTTTTTATAGATTATTTTGCAAAAAAGTAGAAAAAAAGGTTAAAAATTCCTGTTTGGTATATATAACATGTTGTAAAAATTGTAATACCTCATAAAATGCTTGTTCCATGCATAGTTTAAATAAGTGTATTATACTTAACATAAAAAAGTTTACTTCAAAGCTTTATCTTGCATGGAAAAAATTTCTTAGAGATTTAATTAAGATTCAAACACAAAATTATCATCTATGAGACAGAACACTCTAAAGTCTGTCTGTTGAGCAAGCTTCTGTAATAAGGCAATTTAAAATCATTCATAACTATTTTAAAAATGTAGATAGAGAAATTATATTTTTTTCAGTGCATTTGAAATAGTATTATAAGCATTAAAAAAATTTCGATATTTTGGTCATTTTTTGGGTACTGTGACCCCTTAATGCCTACAATTACCCCCGCTACGAAAAAACCAGTATTGCATTGTATTGTTTAAAGCTGCTCATAACACGGGGTCAGTCGGTTCAAACTAAGTTTTTATTTTTTAATTTATTAAAAGTTATCCTTATCTTTGATTTTTCTTCCACAAGACAAATGGCCTATTTCTCACCATTTACTATTTAAAAAAATAAATAAATTAAAAACAGTGGACCATCATGCTTCGGGGAGGGGGTGAGTTTGTTCACTTAATGGCTTACGCTGGACCACATAATACAAATGTATTTAGAAAGAATACAAAAGGATAAAGTTGTCTAATTCAGTAATTGCAATGACCAATTTCTTTATAAATACGTTATTCATTTTAAATGCTAAAGATCACGAAAATGAGTTTACAGTTTTAAAGAATTAAAAGATAATTATTCATTAAAATATAAATTTATCAATCTATATAAAGATAACACATTATAATTTATGCAATTTTAATAAAAGCAAGTTTTTGGCTCCTATACTGATTCTGCATAATGAAATATGTCATAGTGTTTAAAAACTATCTTTATCTTAAAAGTTTTAAGGAAATTATATTTAAGTATGAAAACGTTTAAACTATATAGACCCTCCCTTATAAAATGTCTGGTAATTTAACTCATAGAAAGATTATATCTAATGACAAATAATAATTAGGTAGCGTATCAATTTGACAATGAAGTCGAATTGCAATTTTATTTATTCGATGTTCAAAACCTTAAAATAAAATGTTTGAAAAGTAAGAGCAAGTATCGAAAACAATCGTAAAATGATTTGAAAAAAGATAAAGTTGCCTTACTGTAAGTACAACTGCATAGTGGAAACTAGAATTAGAATTGACAGTTTTAATTTTTAATTAGTTTATGATTAGGATGAAAAACAGGGAAAAACTTTTTTTGTGACAAACAGCATTAAACCATTGAGCATACAAAAAAATAAAATAAAAACTTTGCAGCACGAGAGTAACGTCTAAAAACAGAAAAAAATCTCTATTGATCTTTAGACAATTACAATTTTTTTCTGTTAAAAAATATGTTTTTTTCTTCTGTAAAATTTACAGTTATTTTTTACAGTGTACGAGTGTAAGAATTTAGTTAGATTATTTACTCGTATTTTACTACTCCAATCTCTCACGTAGCTTCAAGGTAACAGATAAGTGTACTCCGTATTTGATCGCTTTTGGGCAAGAAGTCTGAAATAATAATAATTTTTTTAATTAAAAAAATCGTCAAAATCTAATTTTCTCTGATAAAAAGACATGCTAAAAATTTAAAATGTTGCACAGCAATGCTATGTAAATTGGAAAAAAGATATTAACTTATTTTATAATACTGTTTATGAAGTATATAATAAGTTCTGACTTTATTTCAAAGCATACTCTATCTTTTAAAGATATGTAAAGAATGCCTGAAAGTAACACATCCAAAAGCATCAAATTCTACGAAAAACAATGTATTACTATTTATTTATTACTATTTATTACTTAAAACAATTTATTACTATTTATCAAAAAGTTGCGGTAAAAAGTATTGCGTTTAACACTTTTATGACATGCCGAGTCAGTTCCGTATTGACTGCCCTTACCATATCTTAACACATCTTAACCCTTATAAGAAATGAATAAAAAATAATTAAAAATTAAAAAAAATATTCAGTAATTTTTTTCGGACAAAGATGAATTCTAAATGAGGTGAAACACAGGACCGAATTCATTTGAATCAAGTCCAACTTGAATTTAAAAAAAAGTGGAATGAGAATTACCACAGTACTGTTAGAATTTTCATTCAAAAAATATGGTAAAATAACCGACAGAAGTCTGTCAGTCCAATTAACCGCAAGTTTATGGTAAGAAACATATTTTACCTTCATGGTTTCTGAAACCGTTTACTACGAACCGTTTACCGTTAAAAAAACCATGAATGCAAAACTATATGGTTTTCCAACCATTTACAACTGACATGGTTTCAAACCATAAAAAAGGAATTTACCTGACAGTGGGTAAGGGTAATGGTGCGTTATGTAATGGGCATTGAAGTCAGGTTGAGTTGTGTTTTAGCAAATGAACCGTGGAATGTGGTTTACTTAGTTTATCTGGTTGTTTCACTTATCGTAAGATATGTAAAGCACTAGAATTAATTGTAATAATCAGCTTTTATGGTGCTACCATCTATGGGTGAATGAGAGCATCGTATTTTAATAATCCAGGGTCACAAATTGAGGACGGAAGGGTACCGGAAACTCTTCAAGTGTAGAAGAGAATGTAGGAAATATTGTAGTGTCAACGTTGTGACTCGAACTACCGTTCTGTTGGTCATGATACTGACAGATAAGTCCTCCCGGCAATAATCTGTATTTAGCTGGGATTAAAGGGCTGAATTAGGTGGGCTTAGTTGGTGCGATTTGTTCAAATACGGTAAACTAACAATTAAATAAATTGATATTCAATAATTTTTCCCCAGAAATTTCTAACAGTGTTGGCATTTATTTCTTGCTAGACAAGAAGAAAAAAAAAAAACTGGTTTTTGATGACTTTAATATCATTGTTGCTTTGTTAACCTGAAAATGGTTTTTCATTTTGTTCAATTAAATTGCAATTTGCGAATACAAATTTGCAGAGTTCTTGGTTTCGCTTATTGTAAAGAACATAAAAGTACACAATTGAGTGGTTTATCGGAAACTTCATTATCATATGATTCAATAAACCAGACACGCAATCTTAAGTTTCTATTTCTTAAAACTACTTGCTTTTAAATTTATGTAATGTTTAAGTTATTTCATTGCAACAATTTTGCTATAAAACATTAGAAATTGTCTGTCACTGTGCTTTGACTTTTAGATCAATAAATATATAAGGTAGAATATATCTATCATCTTTTATTTCAAAATTTTTTAATTGTGTTAAAGTATAACTGTTTTAGTGCAGTTAAGTTTTCTAATGAAACCTAATATATTTGTATCATATTTCCAAGACAATATTTCTTCTAATTATTTACCAAAATATATGAGCTGTTTTTAAACAGCATAAAACGTTTTTATCAACGAAAATATAAAAGGATTAATTAATATTAATAATTTATAACAACACTGAGAAAAAAAATTGGTCAAAACTACCAGAATATGGTAAAATTTAACTTGTTTCTGCCTCCAAAAAGCTATAGGTAATTTTTGCCCAAGTGCGTTGGTGATGACTTAGGTAAAATTAACGATGAAATATGGTTTATTAATATGTAATAAAATTTGTTAAATATGGTAAAACTGTGTAATTTTATCATAATACCTTAGATCGTGGCATAAAAACTTTTTATCCGGTAAAATTTATATTTAAATTTTTTTACTTTTTACTAAATGCGTAAAAATAAGAACTATAGTTATGAGAACTAGAATTTTTGGTAAATCGTTACCATATAAACGAAAAAATTACCAAGAAATGGTTGAAATGAAGTATATTTTGATTTTATTAACAACAATTCGGATTTTTCTTCTGAAATGTCATTACTATACAGTACGGTAATTTTGCCAGAAGTTTTATTCTTTGTGCATGAATAGTACGAGGCGGTGTAACCTACTAATACAGTTTAATAATTTTTTTAAAATAATAACGTTTTTTGGTAAATGCAATTTATACTTCATAAAGTTCTAAATACTTTAATTTCTATGAAAAATTATATATTTTTTATATCAAGAATATAGTTTAGACATTTAATTTGAATGAATTTTAATGTGAATAATTTTTATTGAAAAAAACGTACAGTGGAAAAATTGTATTTTAAAGAAAGGGCTGGTAAACACCAAGCAATGTCTTACTCATTGATAATTTAGGAGCATTTTGCATAAGTTCTTTAAATTTTGTAGATCGTGTGATGTTTGAAAGAAAATAATTAAGGTATACAAGTAAAATGAAAAGATAGAATACGACATATGTATATTTAAAGATTAATGGAAAATTAAATAAATTTGAACATATTCGACTTTTTTGGCATACTTTCATTTAAAAGTGGTTTAAGTTTTATTTTAACAGTTCCGTAATGAGATTAAATTTTACACAAGCTATTTCGCGTAGCATCGTTTGAAAATTTCTAACAAATAATTATTTAATTTCTAACATACGTTTCCATAAATGTAAAATTTGGTTGAAAAAATTAATTTTAGAAATTAAATTCACTGATATTTAATACAGAATAACATTTTTCTAAGCTTTCGAAACAAGCACTTATGTCTTAAGGCTTTCAATTAATTTGAATAGCAGTTCAAGTAAGATAAGTGTTCTTTTTTTTTTTAAAGACAAGCTAGTTTTTTCTAAAATTCAGATAAAAGAATAATGGCATTTTTAATACTGCAAGGAAATAAAAATCATTTATACATGAACTTTATACAAAGTAATAAGTAAATTTATATTTACGTACTTTTGAAATGTCTAAAATGTAAAAATATACATCATAAAAATACTGCAATTTAAATATTTAAATTTTCAGTTTATTTAATTAGCAATTATTTTAAGACGATATACATTTCACGTTTGCTACTTTTAATAAAAAATGATATATTTTTTAATTAGAAAATATAATTTTAGTAAAAAGTCATTAAAATTTTATCAATACTCATAATAAATGTCTTCGGAGCTTAAGTTTGGATCTTCGGAAACTGAATGGACTATAAAAAGCCTAAACATTCAGTAATATTTTTTGCAATGTTTTTATGTCTATTTTTTTAATAATCACCTAAAACTCTTAAAAGAAGATTTATAAAGTATTAATTATCATGCTATTAGCTATTGTTTAACATGAATAAAAAATACCTCTAAATTATAAATGTTAAACTTTAAGTATACATTTACTAATTATTTTAAATCGAACCCTTTTACAAAGGTATAAAGCTGTAGCTAATAAGTCGCAGATTTGATGATAAGTTGTGGATAAGTGATGATTTATTCAAATAAAATGCATAAATTTCTGCAAAATAATTATTTAATACTGCACACCTTTCTTAGGAACATGAATTAATGCTAACGTATATACTATTAAGATTTTATAAGGTATTTAGTAAAATAACACTAAATAAATTTTACATTTTTTGTTTTACATTTTTCCTGCTTAAGTAAGTCTGTTTGTAAATGTATTTTGAATACTGGCATTTGAAAACCCTTAGATAAAATACATTGGGGGAGGGCAGATTGAATTATTAATTTTGCCAATAGCAATTGCATAACTAATTCAAAATTAATAAGTAATAATAAAATTTGGAGCCACAGATAAGTTTACAATTAAACAAATGACAAAAGAATACATTTCATTACACTCTTTTGCTGGAAGCACTCTATTAAAATAATACACCAATCCTTAACATAAATTATTTTAGTTATATAATTGTTAAGGCAAAAGAAAACTTCTTCATTGAGCTTTTTTATTACCAAAATTATCTTTCCCAAATTATCAACAAAAAAAAAATTATATTGTACTGTTTTTAGAGCACTTAAAAGGGGATATCGAAATCAAAATCTAAAAAATAATTTTTAAAAATATGGAAAGAAATAGCCGTTGAAATATAAATTTGTTTGCACTTTCTTTTTCGCGTGTAATTGTTACACGCACATCTCATAAACTACTTCTATGAAAATTTGTCTAAAATTTCATACAAATTCAAAATATTAAATATAAATATAGATTGATTTCATTATTATTTCTTACTTTAGCCTTTAGAAGATGTCACATCGAACGAAAAAGACAAAGTATTCTTCGAATGCATTGTGGAAGGAACACCCTTACCGACAATCCGCTGGTTTAAGAACCATAACATAATTGCACCATCCGAAGATTACCAAATATCATACTCCAAAGACGGTGTCTGCATTCTTTGCATTCCGGAGACTTATCCTGAGGATTCCGGGAAATACACTTGTACCGCTACAAATATTGCTGGCTGTAAAACAACATCGGGATACTTAAATGTCAACAAAACTGAGGATGATGAAGGTAATTTGTATTTTTTTCCCTCTTCTCTAAATTGTATATTGGAAGTGCTATTTTTTTCATCGGGATAATTTATTTTAGTTCCGTCTTTTCATCTTGTTTTTGTTGCGGTGTCATAGCAACCTTTCGATATTTTACTCCACATTGTTAGTAGTCCCTCTCTTTTTATTGCATTACAGATTTCAAATATAACTATTTTTTTTTGGAATTTCGTTTTTCCTTGTAGTTAAAAAAATTATTTTGATATTTCTAAAATCGGCTTATATTTTTACTTTTATTTGATTTGCAAAATAAGCGTTCAAATAACACAAAATTGAATGAACTACTTTGTGTAAAATATCTTAAACTATTGTGAAATATTTAGACTGTAAACAAATTCCGGATCGAATTATGGTGAAGAGTAACGCCTCTCCAGGTGTCGGTACTTTTTACCGTTAAATCTATTCTTATCGGAAGATGTTTGAAAAATTTGATATACATCAATTTTTACTGTTATAAATATTGTTAAAGTAGTGATTAATTAAATACTACTGTAAAAATTACGGTATAATATTTTACGGTAAAATTGAATTTTACGGTAAAATGGATTTTTTGGATGATGCACCCTTAGTGACGGTAATTTATACCATAATTTGATGTTGATTATTTTTACAATGTTTTAATAAAATGTAAAAGAGTGTTTTCTACTCTCTTATATCATATTTGTAATTCGTTAAAATGGGTAATTAGAACGAAATGACAAAAATTTAATGTTATAAATGCATTATAACGTTACAAGTTGTATTCAATATTTTTCTTATTCTGTAATAATTATAGATTTGATTTTTATTTTTAGTTTTTGTAATCTCTTTGTATTTCTCAAGCTTACTTCATTAGTGTATTATGATAATTTACTCTATACCATTTAAAAACTATAGTATAGGTAGGTAACATAACTCTCATACAAAACCGTAGGTAATGGAACTCATTTATTAATAATAAGCAAGATAATAGAAGCCATTTATTAGCTTATTAATTTTTCTTATAATGAAAAAATACACGTCATTCCTTTAAATATAACTTATGAAGAAGGAAAAGCAGCTAATAAAATCAAACAAATTCAAATTCATACTAAAGAATTTGAAGCTCGTATATTAGGTAAAGTAATGATGAATAACCTAAATGACTAAATACTTATATACAGTGATTTTTTTTTCACTTTTATTATTTTGCTCAGATTTTAAGATGAGTAGAGTTTAATTACATATGATATTATGAAAAAAGGAAAGAATTTATGTTTTTTAAAACACATTATAGTACTTTTGGAATAAGGTCACAGTTAATTATCAAAATATTTTAAAACAATTATTAATTAAGTCAGAATTAATCAATGTTTTAATAAATAAATGCTATTAATTTTCAAATATTGCAATTTTCAAATTTTAGTATGAGTTTTCAAATGTATATGGATCTACATTATAGTGCAATAAACTCCGAAATCTGTTTTAAGTATTTATGAACGTTTTGTATTAAGTATTAGTAGTTACTATTAACCTTTTGACACAGAATTTTTATTACATATATTTTTCATTATTTTTTGTTAAATTAGGTCAAAATATGTGAAAAATATTACATATAGTTTTTAATAATTTATGTGGTTATGAAAAAGTGATAAGTAGACGCAGATAGGTACATGTGTGTCCCTTGGCAAATATGGACTGTCAGCTCACTTCCAAACAATAATTTTTCAAATTTGCTCTTATTTGCAGTTATTTTAATCTACTAGAAACACAGTTATTCATCATTTAAATTTCTTTCATTTACAAAATCAATTATAGATAAATTTTTGAATAGAAATTAAAAAAAAAGATTCAAGCTGCTTTCTTTTTGGATTTTATATTTTATTTCAAATATAATTCCGATAATCAAACAGAATTTTAGCGCCAGAAAAAGTCTATAAAAGGGAAACCGGTGTCCAGTCAGCGTCAAAAGGTTAAGAATGCAGTAAATAACATTTTTTATGCATTTAAAAGGTAAAAAAATAAAAAAAATTTAAATTGTAGAAAAATTATAATAATCGAGATTTTTACTTACTTGTATGTATCTATTCAGGGATCATCTAAATTAGGCAATTTACGAAGATTTTGAGATTATGTAAGATGTTCTGTGATAGGGATGTCCCTCTTTTCTTGCGTTCTGCCTTCTAGAATCAGAGTGGTATTTTTAGGCCTGTTCGCACTTCCTCCCACCCTTTGTGATTCATTTGAGAAGGTAGGAATTTAGGATGACACACAAACTTTCTACAACCTGAATGATGCATACATATTTCTGCTCTATTACTAGTGGCATTGAAAGAATAGTTCCGTGACAAGAATTCGAATTGATTAATTTGTGTTTGACTATTGATTTATGTACTGTCGCAATTAATATGTATCATTTGCAGTTATCGAAGTATCATTACTATTTCGATGCATAAATGCGATTTTGAGTTTATCAATAATTTGATGCATTAATTGATCATGCATTTATAATTATCTATTCGTTTAGCTCAGAGGGAACACCAGTGTTCCTTACGTATATTTTTCTTCTGACGCTCTAATTATAAAGTAAAAGTGTATATTGGTGTTTAGTATCGACTACATTAGTGTTTTTATTTCTTTTTAAAAAAGTATACAAAAGGAAAAAACAATGAAGGATTAAATATTTTCATTTAATTTTTTTTCATTTCGAATAGTAAAGTATTTGCTTACAGGATTTCTTTTAATTCTTACTTATTCCTTTTTTTTGTATAATTATCATTTACAATATGCATCTTGCTTGATTATACTTTGAAGATAAAAGATTATTCCTCAGCTAAAAAATCAATCAGTTATTGGGGTATTTTCCCTGGAAACATTTAGAAAAATCTCTTGAAATTGTTTATTGAGCAATGAGAAAAAAAAAGTATCTCCAAAACTACCAGAAAATCGTAAAATTTCGTGTTTATGGCTAAACGGAACACCAAAAAGCTCAGTAATTTTTTATCGAAGTACTTTGATAATGGTTCTGTTAAAATTAACAATAAAATATGGCTTTGGAAATAAGTGATAAAATTTGGTAATTTTATCATGACACCTTATCATGGCATAGAAACGGCTTATTTGGTTAAATTTACTTTTAGATTTTGTATTTCTTACTAATATATGATACTTAGAACTGTAATTGTATAATTTTGAAAACATGAATTTCTGATAAACCGTTACCATTTGAAGGAAAAATTGCCAAACTAATAATTTAAATACCCCATATTTGGTTTCATTAACCATAATAACGTTTTTTTTTACCAGAAATCTTATTACCACACAGTGCGGTAATTTTGCCAGAATTTTTTTCCGTGTACAGTGCATAAGAGAGAAAACAAATACCCTAAATAACGTTTGATCTGATCATCGAAATTTCAAGTAGTAGGGCTCAATTGTAATGGTTCTAAAGCCTTACTTTATATATGCTAATTACTTTGTATATGACGATGCGAACAGATAGTTACGTAATCAGACGCAAAAACGTAGTTTCACTGAATAAACATTCCTTTTTTTAACGATTTCGAATTCTTCCTTCAAAATGTGGGAGTAGCCCTAATAGGAGAGCCATCGAAATTTTAGACCCCTTAATGTAATTTGTTTTTACTTATTTTGGCACTTCAAATAGTATACTTTTAAATTATTGCTTGTCAATTTTTACTAATTGGAATAAACTATTGAATTTTATCTTTTAAACCTTCGTGTTAGCATTTTTTTTACTTTGAAGTTCAATTTTTTTAACTAATTAAATTAAATAATAAAAAATAAAATAATTATATTTTAAACACGTTTTACAATCACGTACAAAATTTTGCTTTATTCGCTTTTTTAATTTCGGAGATATTGACGAAATACGCAAAAAGTGAAATTGAGTGTGTATCAAAACTTTACTCCCTCCTCCTGATCAAAATATTGGGACCATATTTTATAGAGCATAATCCCCTCCCATAAAAATCCAAATACGTTGATAAAAGAGTCCGTTTATTTAAGAAAAGTACGCTTTTGTGTTTGATTTCGTAACCTGAAATATCATTTGCACTAACTAATTAGCGTATTTAAGGTGAGACCTTTGAGCCGTCTTGATTGAGTCCTTGTACGTGAAAGTCTGATCATTAGTTCAAAAGTCGTTCAGGGTGCTCTCTTTTTCTGCGCCCTGTAATTGTTGTAGTGTATGAAATCATTTTATTTAAAATAATGTTTTTTTTTTATTATGTAGCCGAGAAATACAACTTTTTAAATTTTAATAGTACTCAAATTAACTAATTTTTTCATCGCATGATTTTTGCCAGCGATATTAAATATAAAAAAAATGATTACCTAATAATAAATGCATACCTAAAAATTCAGATTTTAGCGACTTTATAAACAGCGCATTTTTATAATACATAAATAACAACTTCCGAAAAAATGATTAAGGAAACTTAATAAAATATTGCTTTTCTCTTTAAAATTTTACTCTTTTTATTTCATAGAGTAACAAAATTCTAGACTGACGTTAGCTAGAAATCCCTGGTGTATTTTAGATAAGCATGACTCGCCACTTAATACACGTCATGCTAATCAGTCCCGTCGTCTCTACATGCCTGATAGTTTAAATCATGCGTATGCTGTGGTGTTGCTATACATAGAATCTTAGCTTAAACCTTTTTCTTCTAAATCGAGAAACAGTTATTTTATTTGACAGGAAGCAAATGCAAATGCATTATTCATTTGCTGCTCTTTTTTTAAAAGTAAAATTGGGGTGCTTTTGCCAGATTTCGCGTTTGCCAGAAAGTTCGACCGACGTTATTTATTCTTTTTTTTTTTTCCTCTTTTTTATTTAGAACATAGTGACGATTGGAACTCCAATCCCCCATATAAATAAGTTTAATATAACTCCCTATAAAAACCACAATAACTATTACAACCGTGCTGCAATAACTATTATTAATAAATAGAATCGATAGTGCCGTTATCGATTTTATTTTATAGTAACAATATGCAATCAATTTTAAAAGTACAGTGTGCAAGAAATAAATGGACCACCCCAAATAACTTTTGATCTAATAATTGGATCTTCACGATATAGGACTCAATCTTAAAGGTTCAAGAGGGTAACCTCTGGTGTATTAATTAAGTAGTATACTTACAGACGATATTTAAAGTTATGAAATAGGACACAAAAGTGTACTTTCTCTGAATAAACATGCTGTTTTTATCAAAGGATTTGGATTTCTTTTTCTCAATTATGGGGGGTAGCCGCAATCTGGGAAATATGGTCCCCATAGTTTGGTCAGGAGAGCGATGCAAAATTTCGATCCTTTAATGCTAATTTTATTTTTTGCATATTTTGTTGTATCTAAGGAATTTTTAAAGCGAATTGAAAAATATTTGCACACAATTATGAAATTCGTTTTATCCAAAGATAATTTCATGCAAAAAATGACTTTTAGTAAACATTTATTATTTTTTATTATTTTATTTAACAATAGTCGAAAAATATGTGGTTGTTTTTTAAAATCATTTGAAGGAATGTAATTTTACATTAGATAATAAAAAATTTGAGCGAAATTGGTCGAATAGTTCCGGAGTGATTAAATTTCAAAAATGCAATTTTTTTTAAAAAAATTTGATTTCCTAGGAATCATTTGACTATTATTGAAATTGGTCGAATAGTTCCAGAGTGATTAAATTTTAAAAATGCAATTTTTTTTTAAAAGAAAAAATTTGATTTCCTAGGAATAATTTGACCAATTTTACTCAAATCTTATATTTTGTCATTTAAAATTGCATTCTTTAAAATGATAAAAAAATTGTATACCTTATAAATAATATACACTTCAAAATTTTTTTGTGCTATTATTGAATAAAATGACCCTTATAAAGTTCCAAGGATATGGGGAAATACGAAAAAAAAGTGAAATTAACATTAAGAGTTCCAAACTATTTACCCCGCTCTCTTGATCAAACTATTGGGACCATATTTCTCAGATTGCGCCTACCCCTTTATTTTGGGGGGTAAGAAATCCGAATCCGTCGAGAAAAAGAAAGTTTGTTTATTCAGAGAAAGTACGTTTTAGTGTATTATTTCGTAACTTAAAATATTGTCTGCATTAATTAATTAGCATATTTATGATCACCCCCTCGAACCTTGAACGTGAAGATCCGATCATTAGATCAAAAGTTATTCAGTTTGTCCTTTTTTTTTATTTTGCGCACTGTACATAACATATTTTATCCATATAGATTTTTCCTAAATGAGTTTATTTTTAAACCTAAATTCAGATGTGCAACATTAAACATTGTTTAATTTTTAATATTATTTTTAGCATTGTAATTTTAAACTTTAATGTAGTTCAAATGATGTAGTGCCATTCTTGATCCATTTAGTAATTAATCATCATCGATCATTATCAATTCCAATAACCCACTTCCAAATTTTTCCATATATTCTGGTCGACTTCTTTAGCATTCTTATTTACGTTTGCTTCTTTTCCAATTTCCTCAGATCAATTAGTTTGTGGTCACTGTGGATATTTGTCAAAAATGATGTAAATCCAGATATTATCAGCTGCACGAGCTATATGGCCAACCTTTTAATTTTATGGATGACATTAAAAACTTCTGTCTGTTTTGTATATCGTATATTATATGCTTAGAAATGCTGCATTAAGACAAGCTGACTAGCCGCAATAGTTTTCTGTTAGATTCATGATTTTATTATATCAGTTATCTGTGAAGTAATTTTCTCAAAGTACATTCAAAAATCTGTTTTCTCTGTTTATTGTTTTATATTCTACTAGGAGGCTCTGCCCCCTGCTCGCTAACGCTCGTCAACCCCCGAGAATTGCTACGCAATCCTATGTGGTTCACGCCGTGAACCATGGCTCGCTGCGCTCGCTCGCCAATGAACACAATGTTCTAGCACATAGACATAGTATATTATCATCAAAGACATAGTATTTTATCATCAAAGACATAGTATTGTACTTATGTAGAAGAATTCTATCAATGTTCTTATTGGCTTTTAAAAAAGAATATTAACTATTTAGATTGTGCATGGTGAAAAAATCAAAACATTAGCTAAATGAGAAACATATTAGCAAAATAAATTATCAAATATTGTAGTTACTCACCTAAATTCAACTAAATGTGTATAATATATTAGTTAATGCTAGAAATTCTGAAAGTTTTAGAAAAAATTTTTATTATTTAAAAATATAAACTTTAAACCACGTATTGATACTTTAAACCACTTTTCCTGGTGAGATAATAACCCTCAAAAAGTCTTCTATTTTCAAGAACACAAAAATTTGTTTTATAGCCAAAGGAAATATTTTTGGTGATCAGCATTATTGAAATCAATTTCTATATTAATTAACATTTGTGATAAAGTACATAGCATTTTAGAACAAAATAAGGATGTTTTACATACAATAAATTAAAATGCATGGCTGTTAGCATTACCCGAGAAATGCTAAACTGATTTTCTCAAAAGTCTGACCTTGTGACTTATTTATAGTCATGGAGAAGGCCAGCCTAATTAATTCCTAATTGGGTATAATATAGCCTACGTCACAGGTTGTGTTGTTCCTACTAAATTTAACCCATGAACGGCATTTTCTGCGAGCCTAACTTCAAGCCACAAATAAACAAACGAAGTGTTCGATCGTTTAAATAGCTGCTCGCCAGATTTTATTGCATTATAAAGAAAAGTTATTGAAACTAAATACAACTAAATAAACAACAACTAAAACAAATAACAACAACTACTAATAACAATAACTAAATAAACAACAACTAAATTCCATTCGTTTAGCATTACGTCATATGTTGTTCCTACTAAATCGAAGTAGTTGTGTTTTTTTTCATATTATACCCAATTGAGTTTAAATTAAATATTATCATGCTTTTAGGGCATGAATCTGATTTGAACAACCTGATAATGCTCACTCTGGTTATTGTTTCCGTTTTTAAAAGCGCTATATGTTGAGCCACCTCATGTGACATTTGCCATGTGACATTTTTAGCAGCAATCCTTGGCCGATTTTCTAACGTTGCCATTCGGGGAGTTTTAATGAGGCTTTTTTTTGGTGCCGTGTAAGAGAAATATATATATAGATATTGAATATAAATATAAAACATAATGAAGACTGTTATAAATTGTATAACTCGTGAAGAGCCCAGAAGACTCATAATTATAAGTGAATGTCTAATAAGTGTTTTCTTAAGTGTTGTTTAATTAAGTGCTGTCTTATTAAAAGTGAATTATCGATATAAGTAACTTTTGGTGTTTAGTCGTAAGACCGATTAAATATCTTGTCAAACTTCAGAAGGAACTACTTAATTTAAGATTAATCTACATGATAAGTAAAAATAGGAACTGAATGTGTGTTCAGAAAATGTCTGCAGGTTTGCTTTTACTAAAGAGCACTTCAGTTATTCAAGTACCATAGTAAAGAATTATGAAATGGGGTCAGAATCGGAAAAAGAAAGATTAAAAATTTCTTATAGAATCAAATCGCTTAAGATCTCTAAACTTTATCAGACATACTCTAAATTTTATCAGACATACTCTAAATTTTACAATCTTGAACGATTTGTTCAGAACATGTGCTCAGAGAATATCTGCAGGTTTGCATTCACTAAAAAACACTTTAGTTATTCAAGTACCATAGTAAGGAATCATGAAATGGGGTCTAAATCGGAAAAAGAAAGATTAAAAATTTCTTATCGAATCAAATCGTTTAAGATCTCTAAACTTTATCAGACATACTCTAAATTTTGCAATTTTGAACCATTTCTTCAGAACGTGTGTTCAGAAAATATCTGCAGGTTTGCATTTACTAAAGAACACTTCAGTTATTCAAGTACCATAGTAAAAAATTATGAAATGGGGTCAGAATCGGAAAAAGAAAGATAAAGAATTTCTTATCGAATCAAATCGTTTAAGATCTCCAAACTTTATCAGACATACTCTAAATTTTGCAATCTTGAATGATTTAAAAAACTAAAAATAAGTAAGATTTGCCTTAAAGCATTAACTATTGTGAAAATCTTCTCATGTAAAAACCAAATACTCCGTTTACTGCAAGTTAGGCAATAACTACAAAAGCATGCACAGTACTGTCATTACGTGCAGCCTATCTTCTGATCCATATTTTCAGTCATTTTTGTCACCAATCATTAATAATCACTAAGTTATAGTATCGATTGTTATCATACGCTATATTTAAAATCATTAAAATCCTCTTGTATGGAATAGGAGTGCAGTTTAACTAAAATGGTAATATTTTTAAACCTTGTTCAAAAAATAAGAAATAAAACTGGAACAACAATATTTAAACTGTAGATGATGTTATGTTTGTTTCTCTTATATGTCATTGCTTTCGGATTACTTTGTACAAAGACTTTCAGTTTCTCTATTAATTATATCGAGAATTTCTGCGTGAAAAAGCAAACAAGTTTTCAGTAGATTGTGTTAACGGTAGGAAGTTCAGGGGCTAGTTTTTTTTCCCTAACTAAAGAGAATAGGTATTGACATCAGAATAGCTGATTTATAATAACTCCATATAGACTCTTAGTCAGAATTATATATAAAAAATATTAGAAATAGAGAAATCATTATTTCTGCTTTCAATCTTAGTAAGACAAACGAGGGAAATAATAATATTGCCTGAAGTTATTTTTCTATCTACTCATCCTGAAATCGGTGGCAAAAGCATTGGTGTTCCTAAACTTTTTTTCTATCTTTTGCTCACAATATTTTTAGCGAAACTTAACATATTTAGGCGTATTTAAAATGTTTCAACAGTTTATACGCATTCAAATGATTTGACTCATTCAAAGGCAATAAATGTCTCAAACCCTTTGTAAACAAAAATAACCGACCAAGAAGAGAAAGAAAAGAGAACATAGTGACATAATCATTGTCACATTTGATTCTGGGGGTGTGAAAAAATTCTATGGAGCAAAACAAAAGTCGTCTGCGTAAGATTTTCCTGATTTCCAGATATTTCATTATTGGTTTAGTTGCGTAAGGGATAGTCCTACACAAATCAGAAGGAAAGCGTCACCAGGTTTCACGAAGGGTAAGGGGGCGGTCTCCTGATCCAAAAATGGTTCTGGATATCCGATCTAGAATCATCCCCTGACTAACAGATGAGAGTCTAAAAATAAAATAGTTGAGACGGGAGAAAGGTTGGGATAGTTGCTCAGTGGGAACTACGAAAATCCCGCTCTCTTCGCTGCCCTAAACGAAAGTAGAACATAGTAACTGTGCTGCGCGCCCGCAATTATATTTGTATATACATATAAAAAAAGTGATATTTGATTTTTTTTTCTATGCGTAATAACAGGTCAGTTTATATTTTGATTCTTAACTATTTGATCATTCTTATTTTGATTTCTGTGAAATTATAAAATTATGTAAATTAATTTGTAAAAAATAATTAGTCTTAGTTGTATATGTTTACGTTACACTGAATAGAATAATTTCTCTTAGTATTTAATGTTGTTTGCTTTATATGTTTTCCTGTATTGGGTTGGATTTTAAATCTGTGTTTTTCGCACAACAATTAAAAGCTTTAACTTAATCATATATTTTACGCCTAAAAAAGAAATGCCTAATTAAGATAAGCTGACAAGCCTAAATAGGTTTCTGTTAGATTTATGATTTTATTATATCAGTTATCTGTGAAGAAACTTTTTATAAAGGTCATTAAAAAATCATTTCCCCCTGTTTATTGCTTTATATTCTGTATTGAATATAAATCTAGAACATAATGAAAACTGTTATAAACTGTATAACTTGTAAAGACACTAAGAAGATTACTATTTTTAAATAGATTATAATTTTTAAAGAAAAAAAAAAGAAGAGAAATGATATACATAAAGAATTATTTTTTGTTATTTTTACTTTTCTTATTCAACAGATGTTTTTCAAAACTTTGAAACATGATATCTTTAAGGCTGGTCCTTGTTTACAAAAATTTCTTCGCTTAAATTTTGTTTTAAAATTCATTTTTTAAAATTCTTATCTAAATTACGTCTGTTATTATTTAAAAAGTTAATTTCTGCGTAATTAAATACTAAGTCGTGCTCAGATGTAAGGTTATTAAAATAATATCATTAATCAATATGTTTCTTAAATAATGAAGTTTAATTTGAAATAATTTGGTTTATTTGTAAAACAAATATCGATGCTTTAAGTTACGCGACGTAAATATTTTGAAATAAAATTTTTTTTTGACATTTACTTTTTTCGTGTAATGCGGTAAATTAATTTTTATAAGACTTTTATATGTTCTGAATATATATATATATATATATATATATATATATATATATATATATATATATATATATATATATATATATATATATATATATATATATATATATATATATATATATATATATATATATATATATATATATATATATATATATATATTGGTAGATATTAAACGGGTCCAAATCATCTGAACCTCATAATCAAGAGTTCGAGTCTGCTATTTAAATTTCATGGCTCGAATTGTTTTAAAAAGAAAATAAATTAAATTAATTAGGAAAATAAGCTGTTTACCTGTAAATTGTTTATCTCACATTTAATGGTATTTTTTTTATATTCTGTTTCACTGATTCAGTTTTATTCTGCTATCTGTGACATTTAAAATTATGAATTTTCCTATCGATCAGCAATAAGGAGATATATTTCGTCTGATGCGGGGATAAATAAGGGATGATTTAGTATACGTTTTCATCATGGAAATGCTAAAGCTCGCTTGTAATAGACATTTTTTTCTGGGATTCAAACAAAAAAAAAATTTATTTTTCATTCTAAATTTAATTACGCAAATATCAAGTGAAAAATTTTAATGTTAGAAGGGGCTATGTCACTTCATTTATAAAATGCCCCTCCCTCCGGTTCTGTGGTTCCTGCCAGCTGGTACACATAGATCTGAAACCGAGTAAGACACATAAATATGCAAGTGCATTTCTAACATGAGATAAAACATGGCATTTATCATTGATTTAATTTCAGCGTTTTATATCTTGCATTTTTTTTTTGTTCCTTTCGTGAAAATTCATTTTTAATTATTTCATTATTGAATTTAATTTAATAAACCAATTGTCTTATAGTCAAATAACAGAATAGTTCTTATCGGATTTATTGTAAATTTCGTTCTTGGATTATAACATGAATTCAATGAATTAATGGATTTTAATACTAATTAATAAAAATTAATACCAATTAATAGATTCTAATGTCAATTAATAAAATTTAGTATCAATTTAATGGATTTGAAATTTATTTTCCATCATAGTCTTATGTCGATTCTCATAGAATTTGATATGAGTTCACTAATTTTTAGTTTTCCACGTTTAAATTTATTTTAAAAAAAGGTAGCTCGTAGAGTTAAATTTTAATTCAATGAAAAAATATAGTGTTAAATTCGGTTTGTTCAAGTAGGATACGAGAAATATTAGATAGAATTTAAAAATGAAAGCGGGAGATGTACTGGATAATGAAAACTTCGTTCGCTTCAAAAATTTTGTTGGTGACAGAAGTTAATATGCTTTGTGAGCTCAAAATTAGGCGTCCATTTTTAATACTTCCCAGACGGGAATGAGGAAGACAAATTGGATGTGAAACACAAAAATGTAAAGTTATCATAAAATGAAAAAAAAAAACTATAATTTTTCACAGTAGTCGAGAGAGGCAGACCAGGACAGAATGCATTTCCAATAACTAGGGAAATATGGAGAGAAACTCATGTCGTTAATTAAGGAATTCATCTGAAGAAAAAAAGATTCCGGAGCATCAAGTCGAGCTTCTATAACAAGGGTAAAGAGAATTTGGGCAAAATCAAAATGAAATTGATGCTCAAGGTTCCAATAATGTGCGGCAATGGTCTGTTTATCAAACCTTTTATGACAGGCATATCTATCCTTTAGATTAAAAGAAAATCTTCCTAATTTTATTTTTTCCTTCAATCAAACTATTGATTTAGTCTATATTTTAAAGTGCGTCTCGTTTGCTCGATGTAGCAAAGTATGTGGCAAAGTATAAATTTTCCCAGTGATTTTCAATACTGATTACGATTTTCAATATCCTTAAGCGTCCAGTAAGAATAAAATGTGACTTTGTTTTCATGCCGTTCGATAATTAATTTGTTAATTTTGAAATCGTAATTGGCGATTTAAAAATACGACTTCTTTAAAATTTAATTTCTCTGGAACTATTTGTCCGATTTGCTAAAATTTCGTATTTTGACATGCAACATTACATTTTTTAACTGATGTTAAAAATTTTATACATTAAAATTAAAATTTGTTTCGACTAATATTAAATAAAATAATAAATATTTTGGAAAAGTCATTTTTTGCATGGAATTATCTTTAGATAAACGTATTTTATAATTCTGTATAAAATTTTTTTGATTCATTAATTTTTTTTATTTGTAATTTTTTAATTCAAAGTTTTTTTTATTCGTTCTAGAAATATAGCGAAATGGGCAAAAAGTAAAATTAACATTAAGGGATCCAAACTTCGGACATCTCTGTTGACTAAATTATTGGAACAGTATTTCCCAGATTGTTACCCCCTATATTTTAGGGGTCAGAAATCAGAAATCTATGCTTATTCAGAGAAAGTACGTTTTTGTGTCTGATTTAGTAAATTAAAATAACTTCACTTATTAATTAGCATATTTGAGGCCACCCTTTCGAACCATTAGGATTGAGTTCAAGAACGTGAAAATCCTGTTAATAGATCGAAAGTTATTCAACTTTGTTTGTTTTTTTAGGGGAGGGGCAATGTGTGACACTAAAGTCTTTTTTTTCGAGTTCAGGTGAACAACTTAAGAAATATTGAAGAGACCTTAAAATAAATAACACATTCAAATTCAGAGTTTCAAATCTTAATATAATATGTTTCGTTTGATATCAAAATTTTATGATAAACATGGTGTCATTTCCAGGTTAGACATAATTTTCATTTTGTTATGTCAATCTAAAACTGCACAAAAGTAGTATATATCATTATTCAAATTCGATGCTACAGGAATCTGATACATTTAACACGCTTCAACTTATCCCTGAAAAGCATCATTCAAGCCCATTTTTCCTTCCCTCTATTATAATTGAGAAACATATTAGAATAAGAAAAATTTGGAAAACAAGAAGAAGAGTAAGCCAAAGAAATAATTAAAAATAGTTAGTATAAAAATAGGTCATCTAATCCTTTTCAACACAGTGCCATCATCTTAAATAAGATTTTCCCGGAACATTAGCATGGTCAACAGATTATAAAGCCTGTTACCATTTTATTCCATAAAAAGAATCGCTATCAAATTTTAATATTATCAAATGAATGGTGAAAGGAATGGTACGTTCTGAAAAATAGCCTGATGAGATTTTATCTTGATTCTGGAAAGCGTGGCGTAAAAGCCATTTTTTCTACCTAATATACTTTTTAGTATTGCATTTTTACTATATAATGTTGAATAAAAAGAACTGCAATTTTTAAAACCAGTACTTCCGATTAACTATTATTCTTACTGACAGAAAAATTAGCATATAAATAATTTAAAAACAGTAAATTTGGGTGTTTATTTCCTAAATTCTCGTTTTTTAATTAAAAATGTCTTTACTGTATAAATATAGTTTTTTTTGGCAGCAATTTTTCTCAGTGTAGTTTGAATTATCGAAGCATATTTTAAAATCTTCCTAGAAGGTTTTCATAGTGAGGAAACATGGTTCTATTTTTATGTTTTTTAACATATTTTTTTTAAATGTGATTTATTACCATTTATAGCGTTTACCTTGTTTGTATTACTGCTTTCTTATAAATATATATCATGATAATTCAAAACCGACTCTGCATAAAAAAAGTGGAAACTTTTAGTAAATATTAATGTACAGTGGTGTATCTGTTCTGTCTACAGTGCTATTTAATGTAGTAAATTAAAGAAGTAAGATTAGTCTATATTAATGCTAAATAGTTCTACGGCAGGTTATTTTTTGCTCACTAATCTGACGTCATGCTTAAGGCAAGCATGACGTCAAAAATTATCCATATCTTAAATACTTTCTCTACACTAGTGGTTACCAATTCTCTTCGGTCATGGAACCCCAACTGATTAAGCTTTTTTTTTGGTGGAACCCTGATGTGATAAAAAAAAGTTCCATATTAGCTGAAAATATACTAACCAAAATGAAGGGAAAACTAATTATTTTGAAAATATTTAATGGGAAGAAACGAATGAAATATTTAATTATATAAATTTGTCCTTGGTGTAGGTATATACTGAAAATGAATAAACTTAAATGAATTATGGTTTAAAAAAAGAACTGTTATAAACGTCGAATAGTTATTAGAGAAACGTTATTCCTTATTCTTGAATTTATTCATTTAATTTTGAATTGAAAAGCTCGATGAGATATACTTATTTTTTTTATAAATGCACATCCCTCTTCATAATTATTTCAATATATTGTTATTTTTTTTGTAAATTTTGCTTTGTTTTCTTCGATAGTTTTCATAAATAAGCTCATAGACACAAGCGAAGTATTAAATAAATTATGGGTTATTGATTGTATATAGTTATAATTACTAGTTAAGAAGAATCCCTCTCAGAACCCTTGTAACCTTACTACGGAACCCTTGGATTCCGCGGAACCCCATTTGGGAACCACTTCTCTACACTGCACTGGAGAAGCCCAGGAATAAAGTACAGCTGTTTTTTCTGTCACTGAACGCATCCTTGAGACTGCACTTCGATTCAATTATTTTTATCGGCCTGCAATAAACACTTAACTAACGAAAAGCATCCGGATAGTCAGTGAAGTATTTACAATAAATTAAAAGGTTTTTCGATCCTGAACAATAATATATATTTTCCACTTTTAGAGAAGAAGTACCGTTATACTAAGTACTAGGGTTCTTATGAATCTTACATTTAGGCCTTTTTTACTGAGTATTTAGCAGTTGTTCTTAAATTAATCATTCTTTTTAAAGTTGATTCATTGATCTTATCAGTGAATAACTATACAGACGTTCTAACAGTACTGACATATTCCTTGATCATATTCCAGCAGACTAACAACTGTGTTCATGTAATCTTTCAAAATAACTCCTTTCAGTGGAGGGCTGCCAATTCAATCTGCCAAAAATTAACAGCTATTTCTTTTGTGTGTATCAACTCATTCGTTTAAGTTTAAAAAAATATTTTTAAACACCCTGGCATATTTATTATATTCTTTTAAAAATCTTATCATTGTCTTGTTGAAAAAAGATTTAAAATACTCGTTTTATCTAGTTTAATGTACATGACAATGCTCCAAGAGACGTAGCATATATGAAGGGCTGTTCAGATAAATTCTGTTACTCTCTGCCCGTTTATCTTTTATTACATTAATGACATTATTTTAAAATAAATAGGTATTCCTCAATGAGTCCATGATATTTGTACTTAACACTTCTTTCAGAATAATGAAAGGTGTAATTACTATTAATTTCAAGTAAATTTTAATGTAATTCGTGGTTGTAATGTAATTTGTTGGAAAGTGTAATTGCTACTTACTTAAAAAAATTGTATTTATTCCTAATTTGAAGAAAGTGTAATTATTACTAATCACTAATGAAAGTTTATTTGAATGCATTAACTACGTAATTGAAAATCTCTAGGGCGTGGCATATGTTAAGAAAAAGAAAAAAGAGAAACAACATTTTATTTCTTTATTAATTTATTTTCTGCAAAACAACCTTGTAATTATTCCAATTTATGATAAAAATTTTGGTTATTCGTTTTCCATTTCATCAAATTTATTTATGGTTGTGAAAATTTCTTCGTTCGGGTTCAAAAATTTCATAAAAGAAATAATAATTCTACCTTATAGATTTTACTTGTAATTGGAGCTACTTTTGATACATAAAACTAAACATAAAACTCGACATTGTCTTGTAGTTTTCAATCGCTGAGTTGTCAATCAACAAGTCGAAGAGGGTACCCCAAGTATCACTCACTAATTAAGCCTAAAGTTTCTACAGATATAAAATTTAAGATTAGGAAATAGTAAGCTCAGTTTTTTTTGTCTACTTCGAAATAGCTTTAAAATTATAGATTGTCTAAAACAGCATTTTCCAAGGAAAATATGAAGCTAATTTCTTCTGGCTGACAAACAAAAAACAATGTTAGCTGCAAAGAACTGCTTTAACATATGTATATTTTTCTTCTTGTTGCTTTAATAAAAATTATGTTTTAAAATTTGCGCTTCAAGTAAACTATTACTAAATATTAATAATTAAAATTAGAATAATACATTTTACACAAAAATAATAAAATTACTGACATTTTAAGATAAGAAAGCAAACCCTTTTTCAGAAGTATTTTTGTAATCTTTTTTAAACTTTCCACTCGCAGTCTAAAAAAAAAAACTAGATTCAAAACTAACAGAATATGATAAAATTCATCGTTGGCCTATGGGAACGCCAAAAAGCTAAGTAATTTTCACCGAACGCTTTTTTAATGATTTTGGTAAAATTAACAATTATATATATTTTATAGTATGTGATAAGGTTTAGTAAATGTAGTAAAATTATATAGTTTAATCATGATTTCTTAAAGCATGGCATAAAAATCATTTATTCGGTTAAATTTACTTTTCAGTAATGTATATTTTACTAAACTTGTGGTAATAAGAATCATTTTGAAAACCAGAATTTCCTGTAAATTTTTACCATAGGCATGGAAAAATTACCAAATGAATGGTATAAGTAACGGATATTTTGGTTGTATTAACAGAATATTGTTTTCTTTTTATCAGATATGTCTTTACCATATAGTACGGTAATTTTACCAAAATTAATTCTCTCCATGTGCTTAAAGGACAAGTTTTAATTTTGCTCCAACTATAAATAATCTGTATGTTGCAAGCAAATAGTCTTCAGAGCGTTGATACAGAAAATTACTGATTTAGTAGTTACAAACCGAAGAAATTTTATGGAATCTTTGGAACAGTTTATTACTCTTTGTTGATTTCATGTTTTTGGGCACTTCTCAAAAGATAGGCACAATACCGTTTAGCTGCACCTAAATCTGAATTCTATTGATATATTGTACATGTTACACGCACCAAATATTAACTATTTATGCAATATGCCTTTCAATTTAAATAAATTTAGTACTATCATCACTCTTGTCATTTAATTCAAAGATTTCAGATTATTTTAAACTATTAAATTCATGGCAAAAATTGGCGATAGTTACGTTATCCAAACTATTTCTTGTTTTATGTGTCAAAAAATGACATTTTGTAGCAAAAATTATTAATTTTAAATATTTGCTACCAACTTTACTATGAATAAAATGTTAAACGCTCATTAAGAGAAAAGTTGATTAGATGGAAAAAAATTTTTTTTGAAAGTTTATATCATTTTTGTTAATTATAATTTGTTAGTTAGATTCTAATTCTGCTCTAGTATCCCCCAAACTGAATTTTGAAACTGTTCTAGCGGTAAATCAGGCTTACATTTGTTAATTTTCTTCTTTAACTTTTCATTTGTAAATTGTATTACGTTAAAGTTTTTTTTAAGGTTTTTTCATAATTACTCTCAGCATTTTAAATAAATTATTTTAAATTTGATTGTATGTCTCTCTTTGAAATTTCTAGTTGTGGTTGTTTTTGTTTTTCATTCTTTTCTTATTATTTTATTTTTTATGACGCGCATTTTGAATAATATAGCATTTTTTTATTGGAAAATGCATTTCAACAGGCTTGTAAAAAAATTAAAAAAATAATAACTTCTTAATTTGTTTTTTCAAAAAGGAATGTAATTTGTATGCCTTTTCAAAAAGTATTGAATTTTTTTTCAACAACTCAATTTATGTATGCTTTAAAAATACTGTTAAGTTTCGAAAATATACTTTTCTATCTTAAATATTATGTTCCCCTCTGTAAAAAAATTAAGGATCAAATTACAAGTCAAAAGTACTGGCGCCCTGAGTGCAGCATCCAAAAAATTCCATCTTACCATTTAAGTCCATTTTTACCGAAAAATTTTGTACCGTACTTTTGACGGTGATTCCGTGCTTTTACAATAAACATTACTGTAAAAATTACGGTACATCAGTTTTTTTTGTTTAGAAAATTCAAGTATATCAGAATGCTGTAAAAATATGGTATATCAAATCCTAAAATTTTACGGTAAAATGTACTGGCACCCTGGCTGCCATTTTACCGTAATTTGATCATTGAAATTGAAGAATGAAGTTATTTTTTTAAAAATTAATTTTTATTGAAATTTGAATATATTTAAAACTTATATTCAGCCTACAATTCGTAATAATGATTGTATAAAAGAAGGAAATTATAAGAAGACTTTATGTTGTTTATAATAAGAGACAGAAAGTGTTATTTTAAAAACGCCAGTAGCGAGCTTCTAGTGTACTCAAAAAAATGCTTTTTACCAACTTAATATTATAATTATTAAATATTTATATGATGATTTTATTGTCTTCATTAGTTTCATATTAAATTTTTGTGTTATTTTATTTTTCAGATGAAAATATGGTGATACCTCCGCTAATGTAAGTAAATATTTTATCACATTATAATTATCATTAGTTAATATTCCAAATTCAAATATGAAGACTTAAGGTTTTTCTTTCAATAAATATATAGTTGGATACAATATTTTAGGTATAGTTTCTGAATTTAAAGTTAAGCAAAAGCTTTTAATGTTAAGAAAGTATTCATTAAACGAATTAAATACTTAAATGAGCTATTGAAGTTTTCAAAAGAATGTAATAATTTTTATAATTCATTATGTTTTACATTAGTGTCATCAATAATTACATTTGTAACTAAAAAGTAGAAGTATTTTGTATTGTTTAACGTGAAATCAATAGCATTAACGATAAATGTTTACTTTATGTTTCTAGTCACGTTGAATTCAACTACCGCTGACCTGCGAATATTATTATTAGATCTTATGACTATAATAAAAAATACCAAAACTGAGATTTGAACCTGATTATTCAAAGAAAAAGAGAAAGTTAGAGCACCATAATTTACAGACCAGACAAATAATCTGTTGATTGTAATATAGTTGGAACTGCGAATTGTACTAGTTGATACCAGTCAATCTAAAGCCAGATGTGCTTTAATCCGCTACGAATGATAAAGCCTTATTTTTTCGAATAACATATCAGTGTCTTAAGCCACTTTGTAATCGCGGCTCTCAGTTAATACTACATTGAAAAGAAAATAATTATACCAGTTGCGTTAGTTTCTCTGTAACAATAGACTTAATCCAAGAAGCGAATTTCTTTTTTTGAATACTTGTTCTTGAATTCTTGTTCTCCTAACCAATGAACTCCCTGGTTTCTAGCACCAATGATTTTGGAGTAGTACAAAATATTGTATAGATATAAAACGTGTAAGCAGTTTTCTTTCCTGATTTTCTTCTATGACATCGGCACCTTTTATCATCTTTTCCTCTGTTAAAGCAAATTCCATTTTAAATTAAAACAATGAACACGCTGATGCATCTACTGACTCAGTTGGCAAACATCCCACAGTTGTTATTCCCAGTGGTCAAATTTACGCTTCAAGTAAGAAGCTATTTCCGATTTCAAGGTTTCTTAACCTTTATTTCCTTTTAATATTTGTTTATTCCCAATATTTCGGGTTTTTTCTTTTGGCTGAACGTTGCATTACATATTATGTAAATGAGGGACTGCTATGTTTAATACAAATTAGTATTTCATTATTGAGATAGTTTCTTTTTTCACGATCTTCATTAAGTTTTCAATCGTTATTGACCCCTAAATTTATTTTTAAAAAATAGCTGTCTCTGCTTTATTATTTATTTGTCTCTGCTTAAATCTGCTAACAGAACTGCTTGCAAAATATTATGCCTTAATATCATATTAGTTTGTACATTGTTAAAATGTCAATATTATGCAGTCAAACCTCAATATTAGTTCCTCATAGGGGCTTACCTGGAAATTCTGTTTTTCAAAAATATTACTATACATTTAGTAAAAAATGCAAAACTGTAAAGTAAATTGAAAGTAACTGAATCAATGATTTTTATACCTATAATATCTCTTAATTTATTTTTCGATGTATCAAGATAAAATAACCGAATTTTATCACACTTATCAAATTTTGTTAATAAAATTATATTTAATTGTTAGTTTTACCAGAATCATTACCAAAGCGTTTCGGTTATAATTACAAGACTATTTGGTGTAGTCCGATATAACATTTCACCATATTGTGGCAGTTTTGACCATACTTTTTTCTCAATGTGTTTATGTTTTAAAGACCCTTATCGATTCTTAACTTTTTAGAAATCATTCTACGAGTAGCAAAATACCATTTAAATGAGAAAAGAGAATTTTTTCTTAGCAAAACTAGAATAATTATTTTCAGTGATAACCATTAAAATTTATACCGAAATTGTACAAAGAGTTTACTTGTTGAAATGAAACAAGTGACAAAACCGATATTTTTCAGCATAAAAACTTCAGTAACTTATTAAATTCTCTTTCCTTATTGATAATCTGGAAAATTATCGCATATCTTAAAAGGATATTGTAATTTTGAAAATTTTAAATATACCAGAGTTGTCGTTACCTCCCGCCTCCAAATTTTTGCGTATAGCCTTTCCTATAATTTTTGCGTATAGTATCTCCTTTTTCTACAAATTGTCTGATCTTTGTATTTTTTTCCCAAAGCTGTTGAGATAAATAGTTTACTCCAATCAATTCTCTTGGAATTGTACGAAAAGCTTATCTTTTTCCTCTTTGGTTGTTATTAAAATTTTAATTTGTTATTGTTTTCATTTTGGATTTCAATATTAAGTATTGGTCCATGCGTTCAGTGGACCAATTACTACTTGTTAATCATTGAGTGTAATTTATATCAAAATTTGATGTCTAGACAAGACATTTTACAGAAAAATTAAATGTTATTTTGTTTAAATTTTAATGTGTGTATTATTATTAGAAATTCATATGGAGTTTTTCAAACAGATGAGATTAATTTCAAGCTTCAAAGTTAGATCTCTATGAAAATTTTGGTGTTTGAAGCTTTCTTTTCTTTTGAACTGTTGCCTAAATTTGAAGACTTAAAAAAAATCAAATAATAAATTAAAAAAAAAAATAAATAAAAACCAAATAAGAATTTTAAAAAAATCGAAACGCTTTTCATGCCAAACACTGAAAAGAAAGCATAAAAATTTTTTGAAAGAGAAGAAAAAATACGAATAGATTGTTTAAAAAAAAATTTTTTTTAATAATACAGTACAGAACCCGTTATCCGGAAATCGGAAAACCAAAAAACCGGAACCCAAAAAAATTTCCCAAAAAAAAATTTTTTTTAGTTGGGTTTAACAATAAAAAAACGGCTTTTTGTAGCGATTCAGAAAACCGGAAAAATCAGTTATCCGGAATAGTGATGGTCCCGATCGTTCCGGATAATCGGTTCCCAACTGTATAACCAGTGGACCAAAATTATCGCCCTTAATATAAAATTTCAGAATCTTTGTCAAAATTGAAGTCTATAAAGTACGACATTAGGGGTTAAAAATCAATATTTCAGCTGAAGAAAAAAATCCATCGAATTTTGTCGAATCACTAATGTGGAAGGTAGGAGTAAAAATATCAAAATCAATTTAGTCATCCCGTTTTTAGTCATGTTCATGTTTCTAGTCAGCACGTTTCAAAACCTTTTCGTTCCTTACTAATGGCTAGTGTAAAATTTATATTCGACTTAAAAAATTTAAGGTTCTTTTTACAGCATTTACAGCGTGCAATCATATCTAAGTCATATATGGCTTATCATTTCTTAAATTGGTGAAATGTAATCGTTGTATCTTTACCATTTCTTAAATTGGTGAAATGTAATCGTTGTATCTGTATCATTTCTTAAATTGGTGAAATTTAATCGTTGTATCTGTATCATTTCTTAAATTGGTGAAATGTAATCGTTGTATCTTTAATTCCGAAACTGGGCTCATAAATAAAAATGCTATCAAGTGCTTGTCTCTTAAGCTTCCGCCTTGCTTGTATTTTAGAAATCTTTGCTGCGACAACTGTTAGGGGAAGAGAAAAAAAGCTGCATTTTGTATGTTGTTTCTAGTTCTATTTTTGAGAATGGGCGCGAGGCTTTGGAGTTCGTCAGCGCGGTTGTTGGCAACAGCTCTCTCTGTCCTATTTGGGAGCTCGTTTAACCTGGAAGCTTATTCTCAAAATATTGCTCTGTCTTCTTCTTTTTTTTAACTTTTGCTTCATTGAATAAACATCGTCTCGCTGAGATGTGTTTCACGCTAAAATCAGTGTCTCGTTTTTAGAAAGTGGCTCATATCTTAGAAAATTTACATAACTTCTGGGGATGAGGCGATTCCTAAAATATCTCTAAATTTAAAATATCAGAGAAATTGCATTCCATTTCGATAAAAAGTTTAAATTATTTGAATGCGTTATATTTTGAATTATTTACATATTTTATGTAAAAGAGTTTTGAAACCTATCTGCAAACATTTGTTATGTGTTTCAGCGTATTTAATGAATTACTCTGAATAGACAAGAGACGCTTTATCAATGATTTATAGATAAATAAATTAATGTTATTTATAATAAATATTATCTATAAAAAATTAAGAATGCATATTTTTTAATAAGCCTTATAAATATAGGTTTTAAAATATTTTCTTTAAAAAATGCTATTAAATTGAAATTTTATTTAAGAAGCAATATTTTTGGATAAAAAGAAATCTGTTAAAATTATCGTACTGTATAGTAATAACATATCTGGTAAAAAGATCCAAAATTCTGTTAAAAGAAATCCAAAATTCTGGTAATAAAAATCAAAATATACGGTATTTAAACCATTCATTTGAGAATTTTTCCGCAAGCCGGAATTTCTGGTTTTCAAAGTTATACTTTTTATTATGACAAATTTAATAAAAAATACATAACTGGAGAGTAAATTTAGCTGAATAAATGGCTTTTATGCCACGCTCTGAGGTATAAAATTACCAAATATTACCATTAATAAAATTATCAAATTTTACCATATTTGCTATGGAACGACTCGGTATTAAAAACATATTTTATTGTGAATTTTATAAAAAGTCATCACCAAAGCGTTTCGGTAAAAATTACACAAATTTTTGGTGTTTCCACAGACCCAGAAACATGGTACATTTTATTATATTCCGGTAGTCTTGGCTATGCTTTTTTTCAGTGTTATACATGGTATTGAGTGAAACTAATTATATATTAATTACATGCTGTTAAAGCAACCAATAGGTCAAAGAATTAAGAATGAAATACTTTTAACACTGGTCTATGTTTTATAATGTTTAAAGTAAAAGTATAAAAATTATTCTTCAATGATGTTTTTGAATATTTTCTTCTTAATCTATTAAAACTTAAAAACTTAAATCCTAGAAGGGAAGTTATGCATTTAAAGTGAGAAGAGATAAAAAAAAGTTTGATTTTTAATACCTTGATTGATTATTAATTAAATAATTTTTGAGTTACAAAATATGCCGAATGTATGACAAATATCTATTCTTTAGTAATAATACGTTCTTGAATGTTAGTAATTTTCTTAATTACTTTAAAAAATATATTTACATGTATACTTTTATGTTTGCATGTCCCACGGATGCATATTTAAAATCCAGAACTTTTTTAAAAATATTTGTAATAATTATTATAAAAAAAAAGAGGTAAATTTGTTACAGATCTGTATTTTTTTATTAAAATAATATTTTTTTAAAGATTTTTTTAAATTTAAGCATTTTTCTTTTTAAATTTTTTTTACCGAAATTCTTTGTAACGTTTTAATTTTTTGTTAAACGCGTGATGAGAAGCTTTTAAATAGCTTTCTGAAAAAATTTATTGCTACCCGTCTTTCTATAGAGTAATCGTTTAATATCAAATATATTTTCTCCATTAGGATTGTATATTTGATAAAGTAAAGAAATATTTAAAAAAAAATTACTATTGCATTACTTAATGCGAATAAGCAGATAACTAAATTTCGATGAATTTTATTAAATTAAGGAGATTTTATGAATAATAATTACTTCATATTGAATTTTTTCAAACAATATTATCTAAATAGTTATCCTATAAGTAAAATTTTGTGAAAAACTATGTACCTGTAGAAAAATTTATGCTACTCAGGTAACCAAGTAAATGATTATATAATGCTTCATATTTGTAGCACCGGCTTAAACACTATTACCTAAATAGTTATCCTAAAAGTAACATTTTGTGAAAAACTATATACCTTTAAGAAAATTTATGCTACTCAGATACCCAAGTAACTGATTATGTAATGCTTCATATTTGTAGCACCGGTGTAGCGATTTCCCGTCAAACCGCTACCGTAGTGGTAAAGAAATAGCTTCTGATCAGATAATTATGGTTTACATTTCCAGAAATACATTCAGAAATCTTTATATAAAAAGATAAATACGACGTTCTCAGGTTTTTTAATACAAGATTTAATCTATATATTAGTGAGAACAAGTAAAAATTTGAAAAGCTTAATTGAAAAACATGCTGACCGTCATTTTGTGTGTTTTATAAAATGTTCAGAGCGCCCAGGAGAATATATATTCCCAATGAAAGCCCAGCAATGGTATTCCTTGGTATTGTATTAAAAACCTTGGTAGAAAATAAAATGAATATTTTATAGTTACAATATTGCACAATTTATTTTTGTGCTAAAAAAGCGTGAGTTTTGTTTAAAATTTCATTTAACAGGTTACATGTTCTACCAAGGAGCTCTTAGCACTTAATAGAGTAAAAAAAAAAAAAAAAAACTCGTGTTAAAAAATAATGTTGTGATTATCGGGCCAATTCAGTCTCTTTAAAATGACCTTGAAATAAGTCTGATACCATCATTATTAGAAATCAGAATGACATTTTGACAAATAAAACTTCTATACCATTTCTTTAAATTTTGTTTTAGATCTTGTAATAAACAAAAAAGCAAAAATTTTAAGTTTATTTAAATCCTTGTTTTTTAATCGAAATATTTTACTAACATTTATGTGCTTTATATCATTTTCGATCAGGGAGACCATGCTATAGTTACGTCAACTGGTTTCCTTGGTATTGTAAAGGTGTCAACTATATTTTAACTACACAAGTTAAGATTGCTTTGCCTTCAGACAGCTAACTGAAACTTGCTTGGAAACCCATCATGATTATTTCTAATTGTCAATGTAAATTTTAAACATCAATTTGAAATACGTTATTTGATTTTACAGGCACCAGCAGGGGCAAAGGCCCCTGAATGCAACTCCTCCGATATTCGAAAAACCCCCTACGATGGGACGCTTCATCGAGGGGGGTGATGCCCATTTCGAATGCAGGGTCAGTGGTAATCCTCAACCTGAAGTGGTATGGTCAAGAAGAGGAATGCCTATCAAAAATGATAACAGGTGAGAAATTGTGCATTATAAGTCTTCTACCAAAACTGCTCTGTCCAGTAATGCTGGATCAAGTTTAATCAGGAATGAACGTGTTAGTTATGTTGGTGTTATTTTACAGACGCCATGTTTCGTACAATTCCTCCACTGGAATGTGCGTTTTTGATATTAAAGGCCTCACAGTGGATGATGATGGTGAATATACATGTACCGCAGTCAATTGCGCAGGAGAAGCCTCTCTGACAGTATCCATACAAAGAGATGTAAAAGGTAAAGTGTGAAGCAGATATAGCTTTTCATTTGAATCGATTAGTGGAAGGCCTCGTGAAGAGGTACACTCTAAAAAATCCTAAATCAAATTACGGTAAAAAGTACTCGCACCCTGAGTGCAGTATTCATTTTATCATAAAATCAATTTTTACCATAAAATTTAATATCGTGATTTTTACAGTAATATTTATTTGTATATAGTGATTCATTGCATTCTAAAGTAAATATTACAGTAAAAATCACGGTATAGTATTAGAGTTTTTGTTCCACAAACTTTGACTGGTAAAATTAGATTTTACGGTAAATAGTACTGGCACCCTGAGTACCGATACTCTTTACCGCAATTTGATCTGGAATTTTTCACTGCGTATTTGGATTTTAAAGTTATTTTTTTGTCTGTGAATACGACGGTATTTTCAATAGAAAATGACGTAATTAATGATATTTCTCACTTTCTACCACTAAAGGTTTTTAAAATTATTAATTATTTAATCCACTAATCTTTCCATTTGCAAATTCCACGCTATATTTTAAATTAAAAACTATTTACCAATCTCTGCTATTACTTCGTTTAGGAAAAATAGTATCTCAAGATACCTTCAGGCAAGTACCTATGAGTAATGTTCAACACACTATTATTGACCAACAAAAGCAAGTTAGCGGTACATATGTCCAGTCTTATGTACAGCAACAACAAATGGACGGTATGTACCAGAGGACCACATCAGCAGAATATGACACTGACCCCAACTGCCCTATGTACTATAGTGGTTCAGAAGTAAGTGAATTCATTTTATTTTCCATTTTTTAAGCTCACATTGCACCCACAGGTGAATGAATTCGAATTTTATGTTTGTTTCAGAGTTTCCGAGTCGATACCTTTGAATATCGATTGCTTCGAGAAGTCGAATTTCGAGAATCACTCTTCAGGAGGCTGCCCGGTGAAGAAGTCTCTGAAAAACCTGCAGCTCTAGATAAAACACAAAATCCAAGTGCTCCACAGATATTAACGCGGCCTCGTAATAGTAAATTGCTCGAGGGATCTGAAGTTACATTCCAAGCTAAAATTACAGGCAATCCCAAGCCTAAAGTAAGTAACAATATTAATTTCTTAATTTTTCGATACAATGCGCTAATCAGACCTGTTTTTTTCTTATTAAATTTTTAAAAACTGTTAAAGTTCTCATTGCTTGTTCTAAAACTGTGAAAAATCCATTGTTTACTTAATAAGAGAGCTTTTAAGTTTAATTTGCTCTTCAACATTTTATTTTTATTTTTCCTTATTTCTTAAAATAAAATGTTTTAATTTTACAAAACATGCCAACTATGCTAAAAAATGCTTCAATTAAATTCTGAGGTATTTCCTTAAATAAAAAATTTCTTTTATTTTTATATTTTATAACCATCGTTGAACAGCCAATCCAATTATTAGGCTTACGACTACTAATGTTCAACACCGTAGTCTTGTAATTTTTAACCCAATCCAAAAGACAAGGGAACTGCTGTATCAAGTATTGGAAGAAATTTGTTTTCGTGTAGAACTTTTTGATGGAACTAACCCGCATTCGCGTTACGCGAAGAGGAAGACCACGAAAACCTCCTATGGTTAGCCTGATGGCAAGGGACTCTAACCCATGATCCGTCTACCACTGAGGATATTTCACGTCAGCTCTGTGGTCGGTGCGAGCAGGATGGGAATTCGTATCCATCAGCTATCGCTGGGATTCGAACCTGGTTCACCTCGTTGGAAGGCGAATGCTCTATTCCCTGAGCTGTCATTCCTCATAAAAAGTCTATTTTATTTTATTTTGTTTTATTTTATTTTATAACCGTCGTTGAACAGCGGACCCACTTTTATGAGTTTACGACTACTAATATTCAACTTCGTAGCCTTGTAATTTTGAACCCAATCCAGAAGACAAGGGAACTCCTGGATCGACTATTGGGAGAAATTTACCCTCGTGGAGGACTTTTAGATGGAGCTAACCCGCATTTGCGTTACATGGAGAGGGAGACCACGAGAACCTCCCACGATTCGCATGACGGCAAAGGGACTCTAACCCATGATCCGTCTGCGACTGAGGATATTTCGCGTCAGCACTGTGGTCGGCGCAAGCCAGATTCGGAATTCACATCTACTGGGATTCGAACCCGGTTCACCTCATTGGAAGGTGAAAGCTCTATTCCCTGAGCCATCGCTGCTGATATATAAAAAATCTATTGGCAAAATCTTATTCTCTGTATATCAAACACACTTGTTTAATAGTAAATTATATTTTAAAAGTACAACTGGTACAACGCATAATAGCCCTACAAATCTGTTTATTTAATAATTGGGTATTTGGAATTAATCACATAGTTGTATATAATCACGTGGTTGAGCATGGAGTGTTGCAATTATAGGTTTAAGGCTCGGAGTTATTACCACGTTGACTCAATTTTTGGATCAGATTTAATTTTAAACGTTGTCACGTATGTGTGTAGAACCTGATTGGCTGATCCACACGTGATGCCGCTTACAGTTATCCAATCGTAAGATATTCAACTAACAAATCATAACTAAAGAAGTATTAATTAAAAAATTACGAAGATTAGCTATATTCTGCAAACAGAAGTTGCAACTTAATATTTTGTGTGAAAATATAATTAATTTATGATTTATCTGTTTACAAACCTTAAAAATTCTAGCTTCAGTCAATACCATTAAGAGCTCAAATTTTTATTTATTGTGGTATTTTCTTAAACAAAACGGCAAATCTTTATTTAAAATTTTTGTTTTAATAAAATTCCTTTGAAATGTATTTTATAGATAACATGGTTCAGAAATGGTCAAAGAATAATTGCATCTCAACGTTTCAAGATGAATTATGCAAATGACCTAGCCACATTACATATCCACATGGCTCTACCAGAAGATGCTGGTTACTACACATTATTGGCTGAAAATACAAATGGTCGCATTGCTTGTTCAGCACATCTTGTTATAGAAGGTGTGGGAGTTCCAGTTTCGACATCTTTCCAACAACAGTTACAGCAGCAAAAAATGTATGTATTGCAAGTTTTGGACCAATACAATTATTAGCCATATTTTAATTGGTGCCTTTTTATTTATTGTGCAGCTAATAGAAATTATTTTGAAAAGTACCTTATCTTATGATAGATATTATCAAAATATTTCAGATAAAAATTCTATGGCTACAAAAATCTTAAAGGTTTATAAAATTATGGGATAATATTTTATGAGCAAAGTCTTATTAAAAGTAGTCTTATTCACGATACACTGGTGTTTTAATTTAAGTACAAAAAGTAAAACTAAATGAGATTTAAGCATAATTGCAATTTTATTCCTTTTTAATTTGTGAAAATAATTTTAAATGAACATTAAAAAACAACCTTTTGCTCAACAACCGTTGTAAATCAGGGAGTCATAGAGGTTAAGTTTCCTCAATTTCATGGCCAACAATATGGTCAACAAACGCCCCCAGACCCCTTTTACATTCCAGTCAAGCTGGTACCAATCAAACTGAAGTTGGATTGGCTTCAAGCCGCAAATGGGGATTGAACCACAGTTCTTTGCGCAAGTCCTGTTTAGTGCCTTATACACTGATTCATCGCAAAATACTTAATTGTACTTAAAAATAAATTTGAATATACTTAGAATATTTTGTGACTATGTCTTCTATTTCATAGTTCTTGTTCTGCTTTTAATGCTTCTGCTTGCTTTACCTAATACATACAATAAGTTGGATTTATAGATAGCTTTTTAGAATAGTCTATAGAGGAGACGGAATTACAATTAGTAAAGGAATTAGTGACAAAATACTTGTAAATACTTTAAAAATAGTTGTTTAAAAGACTTTAAATACCATTAGTCCCTTTAAAAATAAGTTTTTTGTTTGTTTTAAAAATGGTAAGAAAAATTGTTAAAATCAATTTAGTTCACATTCATATGTGACCAATTTGAAGTAGATAAGCGTGATATGGTAGATTAGTAAGCATTTAATTTTTTCTTCTTTCTGCTTTTTTCTTCACCCTAACCAGTTTTTCTTCTGTAACACCTTCCTCCCCTATCCCTAAAAGCACAGCATTTAGCTATAGTCACGAGCAACAGCAATTAACCCACTCACAAATGTACTCCCAAACATCTGTGCAAACCCAAGCTATGACCACCACTAACCTATACTCACAACAGCAGCAGCAGATACAGCAGCAACAGCAGTATGCAGCAAATAACATTAACCAAACACAATACATAACAACATCTCAACCCCAATCCTTCGCCCTCAGTGACGGCGTGACCACCTCTGCTACTGCTGTACAGAGGACAGTCCAGGAGAATGATGTGGACATCAGCTCAACTGGTGCCAGCCGTGCTCTGAAACCTAACTTTGTCAAAGTGCCTGGTGACAAGGAGGTCACGGAAGGCAAGATGGTCAGATTTGATCTCCGAGTCAGTGGCAGGCCATTCCCGGATGTCACGTGGTACCTCAATGGAAACCAAGTTGTGGACGATGCAACTCACAAGGTTCTGGTGAATGAGGGAGGGGTTCACGCTCTCATGATTACTACAACCAGCAGGACTGATGCCGGCACATACACATGTGTTGCTAGGAACAAAAGTGGAGAAGCAACATTTAATGTCAGTTTACATGTTATAGGTAAAAAGAAAATTTTATGTAATTTTCAAACAGTACTTTTAAAGATTTTGAATTCTTACACTCTTTTTAAAATTATTTTACCATTAAAAATTCTAAATAATTTGTTAAAATTAGTTTGACAAATACATTTTTTTTGTAAAATTTGCAAACTAGTCTTTTTTTTTTAAAAAAAAATTTACATGAAATGATTTTGTAAGAAAATATATCAAAGAATCAGTTAAGTTCATTTATTAAGTAATTCTTCACTTACTAACGAATTGAAAATAAGTAATAAAAACTTCATATGAAACAAATATTCGCATGTTCAACTCACTGATGTTTCTGCAGGTAAAAAATCGTATTTTCACTCGCAATCTTCTCCGTGTGGCAAAACCAGTTTTTCTTTGTTGTTAGACAAAGGAAATAATCCATTGGGGAGAAACAATGTTCCAATTGTGTTCATTTGCTGTACCACTTGTAGGATTTCAAGAGGATGCCACACCATGGGAAAAACCTTTCATTGCGAATTCTCTTTCACCTTCAAAAATAATTTAAAGTATAGAAAAAGTGAGACAGACAAACTTAGAGTAAACTATGAAGTTTCAAACATTGAAAAGAATTTTTAAGAATATCAAAATGAAAATAACTTAAGATTATGCAACGGAGAAGACATCTTTCAATAATTTGTTTGCATTTTGATATTTTGAATTTTTTTCGGCAATTGGAGCTTCAGGACTTACTTTAGGTATGCTTGAACTCACTTTTTCTTTCTTTTAAATTAGTAACGAAGAGGAAAGAGAATTTTAAATGAAACGTTTCTCCCCTTGTACGTCGTCCTCTTTATGTCTTTTCTCAGCGCGGTGTCTTAGTTAATTGGGAAAATATTTAAATAAGGTTTTTATGTTTCATAATAATTAGTTACTTACTTTTTGCCTTGTAATTACTTGTTGAATGTTTACTTCGAAATTTAAAATGCTTTTATTGCCGATTCTTTAAAACAAATTTTGACTGATATCCAAACATGCAAAAAAATTTAATTCATTTTATTAGTGAAAAAAATGCATTAGTTTTTTATATGAAAATGCACCGGCAATATTGCAAAGTATAAATACTTTAGAAGCAGAATTCTACGATGTTGATCTTTCAGTACGGTAAAAACATCGTTTTTTAAAAAATAAATGTGAATTATTATACACATTTCTCATTTTTTAACAAAATATTTTATTAAATTATGTTAAATATTTTTCAATTTCTTTTTAAATTTTTATTTTTTTAAGTATTTGTGTTGCTTATTAGCACTTCTCTGCTAGCTTACACAGAGAAAAAAAAATGCTGATAAAATCAATGGGTAACTGTATAGGGATGGCTTTTCTGGTAAAAATAATAATAAAAATTATGGTTAATTAAACCAAAATATGCGGTATTTAAACCATTCATTTGGCAATTTTTCCTTCAAATGCTAACGATTTACCAGAAATTATGGTTTTCAAAATTATTGTTCTGATTACCATGTAATTCATAAAAAATACAAAGCTGGAAAATTAATTCAACCAAATAAATGGTTTTTACGCCATGCTCTAAAGTAACATGATAGAATTACCAAATTTTGTCCCAATTACCAAATTTTATCGCATATTATAAAACCATATTTTATTGTTACTTTTACCGAAATCATTATTAAAAATCTGCTGTAAAAATACCTAACTTTTTAGTGTTCCCATAGAGCCAGAAACACTGTAAATATTACTCTATTCTGGTGGTTTTAACCATACTTTTTTTCTCAGTGTTATGAAAGAGATATACAAAAAGCCATTACGGCTACCAAGTGTTATTTGAAATAAATCGTTTTTCAATCTATCGTGAGTCGTTTCAAACATTTAATCATAATTTATTTATGTCACAGAAAAGGAGCAAGTTGTATCACCAAAGTTTGTTGAAAGATTTCAAAGCTTGCACGTGCGAGATGGGGAACCAGTCACTTTGCATTGCAGGGCTATTGGCACTCCCATTCCAAATCTCACATGGCAAAGAGATGGGGTTCACGTTCAGTCTTCTCCACCCCATGTTCTAATAGGTATAAACTATTTGGAATACTTTTAAGAATGCGTAATTTATTTTATACTTTACGTTATGTTCGGTATTTCGATAGTTATGTCACTTAGCTTTTGCAAAATATTGGAGGAAAATATTTCTTTTTAAAATTATATTCCATGCAAATACAATGTAGGAAAAAATTTCTTTAAACCATAAATACTTTTAATACGTTAAATACATTTAAGTTTAATAAGTTTAAATTTGATAAATTAAAAGCCATTTTGAGGCCACGTGATACGTTTTGAGGCCAAGTAATCATAAATATTTCCTTATGAGGCAGAAATTATTAAATGTTAATACAAGAGAACCTCTAAAGACAAAATATTCAGAAATCAGCACATTTTGTGATACTGCTAATTCAAGGAAACCTCAAAGAACAAAACATTCAGAAATCAGCACATTTTTGCGATACTATGAAATGTTAATTCAACGAAACCACTAAAGACAAAATATTCAGAAATACGCATGTTTTTGTGATACTATTAAATGTTAATTCTAAAATACCTCAAAGGACAAAATATTCAGAAATCTGCACTTTTTGCGAAACTATAAAATGTTAATTCAAGGTCACCTCAAATGACATAACTTTCAGAAATCAGCAAGTTTTTGTAATACTATTAAATATTAATTCAAGGAAACCTCAAAGGTCAAAATATTCAGAAACAGACAACGTTCTGTAATATAATGAAATGTTGATTCAAGTAAATCTTCATAGACTAAATAATGAGAAACCAGTATGCTTTGTGATATAATTAATTGTTAATTCAAGCCTTAAAAGATGAAGTACTCAGAAATCAGCACGATCTGTGAAATAATGACTTGTTTCTTCGAAAAAATCACAAAAGAAAAATATTAGAAATTTTTAGGTTTTTAGGCATAAATAGTTAAATATTCAACTCAACGAAATCTCCAAGGGCAAAGTATTCAGAAATCAATACGTTTTGAGATGAAATGAGTTAGGGTTTTAAAATCTCACAAGCAAACTGTTAAAAATTGATAACTTTTATAATACATTGAAATAAAAGTTACCTTCTATCCATCAACTTTGAATAACATATATATAAATGTTTTTATAACTCAAAATAGTTATTACTGCAATTTTTTAATATTGACACTTTTAGTCAACAAAGCTTGCAAAACTTCATACACAACAAGTTATTTTTATTGAGATCTAATTTTCACAAGGTAAGGGTGATTTGGAAGGAACAATATATTTTTTCCCTATATAATATGTATTCTAATAACTTATTTGCAATTGCAAATACAGTGTACGCAACTTTTCAGTAAATACAGTGTATGCAAAGATTTCTCAAAATAGTAATTCTCACTGTTTAGTCTTAATATAATAATTTCTTAGGATTCAATTAATTTACTTTTATTTGTTTATTCATAGTTATTTTATGCTTTTTAATTTTAAATATGTTTTTCTAATATGCGTTTTTGCCTCGTTAGAAACCAATGATGGCGCTTCAACAATCTATATCAATCAAGTAAATGCATCGGATGCAGCATGGTATCAGTGCACTGCTCAAAACCAAGCTGGAAGTACAGCAACACGCGCACGACTGTATGTGGAGAGTAAGTCAATTAATTAATTACTTTTTCTTTATTTTTAAGCCTTCAATAAATATCTTCGTTACAATTGTAAATTGTATTTTAGGTGAATCTGCACCTGTTACAGAGCCATGGCGTCTTTATTTACCTAAACCACAAAAAGTTATTGAACCTCAGTAAGATCATTTGTTTATCTTCAAAATAAATGTGTCACTTAAAACTTATAGTTACTGTATTAGTAGCTTTATACCTATAATAATAAGCAAATGTATAAATCCATTAATTGAAAGTTTGTAAACGTTTTGACAGCTTTTTTAATAATGAAGTTTTTAAAAATATACTTTATAGTTCTTTAGAACTGAAGTTGCTTGGTAAACAAAGTCAAATTACAAGTTTGTTACTTTTTTTTCATCAATTTGATTTCAAAAAGTGAGAAAACTTTTTGATGTTTTCAATATATAGTCAAACCTCGATATCTTGAACTTGAAGGGAGAGGAGAAAAAATTCGAAATAACGAAAATTCGAATTATCGAAAATTGCATGTTATCGATGGTAGAATAAAGAAAGATGCTCTTTACATACCTTATTTACTATTCCATATTTATTCAAAAAGCACTTTTTACACTTTCATTTAAAAAAAGATTCAATTGTTGATTGCTTTAGAGATGTGAAAGAAAGTTTGTCTATAACACTTTCTAAGTGGACTATAGCTTTAAATGTCTCCTCTGACATATTCGGCTGCTTCTCAATAAATCTCCTTACAGTGTCCACTGCAGAAAGTGCTTGTTTGTTAGTAACATTGGGCTGTAAATCTTCGATTTTCTCATCTTCTTCTTCTGATAGTTCACAAGAAGCTTTCGTTTGAGCGATGATATCATTGTCATCCTACTGACCACACACTGTGAAATTGAGGTTCGAGTTAGCTAGGTTCGACTGCATAAAGTTTAAACTTTATTCATTTAATGTAAACTCATTAGCCGTTTAAAAAATGTAGTTATAATTTCGTTTAAATACATAGTTAATAAAACAAATATCTTTCATTGCAAATTTGTTTTTTTCTCAAAAAATTTTTTTTTTGCTTATAATTATAATTTTTTTAAACAGTATTTTTACACTGATAAGTAAATGCGACTGCTGAGAGGATTTTCAAACATTGGACAAGCACTTCAGTTTTGCTAACAATGGTGAAGGTTTGGACTAACGTAATCTTTGAAACATCCCCTAAGTTACATTTCTGTTACCTTCCTTGCAGTGGTACAATTTCCCTTGCAAGAGTGCGGAAACAATTAACGGACTTGTCATTTATTCCCTAGTACGTGTAATATACAAAATTCTAAATTTACTATGTATATAAATTTGTCATTAAAACTTATAGTTACTGTATTAGTAGTTTTATATCAGGTAGTTTTGTATTATACAGAGGTAAGTTGAGGAAAAAGCTAAAAAAAGGAGAGAAAACAGCTTAAAATAGTTATCTTAATCAGTTATTTACAAAAGGTGTTTAGCGCAGATTTTATCTTACACCTATTCTAAAAGTAAAATAAACTGTAACAATTTTGCCTTCTGTCACGTTTTGTGATATTGTGCTATAAATATTGCAGGGGTTCACCACCTCGCGAAGTAGTGTGGCTTAAACCTGTCGAGAGGGCAGCACCGAGAGCAAGAGCTCCAGAAGAAGAGAGACCACCCCAAAAGCCGGCTTTTACAACTCACATTAGAGATCTCAACCTTCAGGAAGGAGACAGAGTTCACTTCGATGCTCGACTTGTACCAATTGGCGATCCTACAATGGTCATTGAGTGGTACGTCAACGGAAAACCCGTTGAAGCCAGTAAGTGATATTGCCCACTGCGGGCTTAATTTGAACAACTCGGGGATGTTATTTAACTGGCGTTCGTTTCTATTTCGTTGAAATCAGATTTTTTCTAAAAGAAAATAACTGTTATGCAGGACATGATTTCATTGACTATCAATTAGAATATTGCTAAATGATAAAATAAAATGCACGGAACAAAAAATCGCAGCAGCAAAAATAGCCAGTAACCTCTTATGGTCTGGATTCCGATTGATGGTCTGAATTCTGATTCCATGTGCTTTTTAAATTATAAATAAAACTTTTATGCAACTATTTTTTAAATTTTAAGCAATTAGGTGGTAGAATTAAACTTACGTGAATCTTAACGACTCTATGGCGTAACTACCACTACAATTAGTAAACTGCAATTCACTAGTATATAAGATATGGTAACTTTTGATAGATGAAGGTTGACACTGCCGATAACTCCTTTCTCAACATTGGTGTCCTGCGGACGTGATATGAACTTGTTTATATAGAAAATAATGTCCACTTCGATGGATGGTTCACATTGAACAGTTGACTTGTTATTTGTGACGGCGTCATCCTCTTCCTCGCGCTGTTGCTTATCAGTCTCATTTACTCACATTAGGATCCTGCACACACTCGACTGCTAATAGCAACACAGGAGAGACCACACATATAGCCATGAACTTAATACAGCTCTCACGACAAACTCTACAAATCATATACAAATTGATAAGATGAAACATGGAGATCTTGCAACTTTAAAATTATATAAAGCAGTGTTCTTTGAACTTCCGTGCTAGAATAAATATTTAGCATTAGCCTTATTCCACAATCGTTTTATTGCAATATGTCATACGATAATGATTGTGCTACATTTTCTGCATAAAAAAATTTTTAGCGCTAGAAAACCTTGCTACTGATTTTACCTGCTGACATGATTGTTTAAAATTTGTTCAAAAGCACCAAAATAAACTATGTATTTTACGAAAACCCCTAAAAGTATATAAATTTTCGTTAAGTATCTGCCATTAAAATGTCAGGTACTATATTAAATTTTAACAAAAAACTGAGTTTTATTTTATTACGTCCTTAATGTATTTCCTAATTATTAACAAGTTGATAAAATAATTGGGAAATACCTAAATAAAGCGATATTTAATGTAAAATAATTATTTTTTTAATTCCAGGCTCAAGAGTGATGACAACTTACAATTTTGGATACGTTGCTCTGACTCTTTTACACGCATACTCGGAAGACTCTGGTGTTTATATGTGTAGGGCTATAAATGAAGCAGGAGAGGCTACAACAACTGCCACTCTGCGATGCGTTCGTAAGTACAAAACAGGACTTAATATCAGAATAAAAATAAGTTACACTTTGTGCTATATATGAATAAATCTGAAACAACGTGAATAAAGTGCAAATAAAAATCGCAGAAGCATGTGAACTTTAGTTTAGGTTCTATAAACAAAAAGCTAATTTGAGTGCTGAAACACAAAATGTGAAACACCAATTAGCGAAGCTCTCATGCTGATCTAGAAATTTCTAGAACATCCTATTTAGCACTTGTCATGGCCAATATTGTGTTATGTCAGAGAAGTACTAGTGGTCTCGATATAAGTGGTCCGGCTCCTTTATAATTTTATTTTCTTTAACATTTCTAAACTAACAATTTTGCCACTATAACAGCATGCCGTAACCGTTTGTGTTATGAACTGTTATTGGCTTTCCCCTCGCCGTTTTCTTCATTTTTTGAATGAAAAATGTATTTTGATTCTGTACGTTTTGGTCTCCAATGGCCACTAGCTGGAAAAATTGCCATGGAAATTTAAGTGGAACGTAAATTATAGTGAATGGTTCTGCACGTTTTCTACGGTAGGCTCTTGTTTATAGAACCGAAACTGAAGTATGTTTTTGTGCTACTATTTGTGCTTTAGCACTAGATTGCCCAAGGAAATAATTTTGACTGCTTTTTCATTTGCAAAAAATTTATAAATAATCATGCATAATTTTTTTTCCCAAGTGAAGTAAATTTTTTTATTAGTAGTATTTACTAATAACTTGTTATATAAGTGTAAATAATATAAAAAATAATAAAAATTATTTAAGCAAATTTTCTTTACATATTAGTTATTCCTTCACAATGCAGTCATTTTGACTGCTTTTGGGCAATATAGGTACATACTAAGTTTTCTAGTGTTAACCGCGTTGTTTGGCTTATTTTAAAGCATTTTATATTTAAGATATAAATGTCTCCTGATTTTAGTAGTCTTAAATGAATTTAAAAAATGAACTTAGGACAAAAACTATTCATTTACAGCACGAGCTAAAATTGAACGAGCTCCTCAACACCCTGAGAGTATGGACGCAATTCGCCACCTTGAAGACTATGAGAAATACCAACGCCAAGAATCTATTGAAGAACTCGTCTCTCAATTGCCTGTCTTCATTAGGCCGTTGCATTCTTTAGAAAATATTGTTGAAGGTGGTTTTGCTCACTTTGAAGCCCAAATAACACCTGTCAGTGACCCAACCATGAAAGTGGAATGGCTTTTCAACGGACAAGCTCTTACAGCAGGTACGTCATAGATTCTTACAAAAACATTGCTTGAATAGAATTAGTCTCTTTGAGTATTTCGCCCTTTTTACTAGATTATTTACCCTTTTGATAGAGTATTTAGGAAATTCAACTACATATTTTTTAAATTCTTGTTTTATTATATAAATGAATAATATCTTGCTTTTTTATTAAGTTTTATATAAGTTTTAGGATAATGTTTTTCAATGAGCCATTACTTAAACTGATTTTCGCTAATCCTACTAATGACCAAGTAATGTTTTGTTACATTCTAATGATTAAATTACATTTATTCACTTTCCAATAATTAATGAACTATAGACCCGACTTTACAGAATTAATGTTTGACATATTACTCCGAAAAAGTTGATTCATTACCTTTTTCGAAGATTTGATAGTGGGGTGGGCAGTTTGTAAAGTAATATTTTGCAGATGTGAGGAAATATTTGCAGAAATGTTAACCTCGATATTCATAACAACTACTGCATGACTGAATAAATATATTCATAATAGACTCTTGTGACCTATGAATTTGACCTATCATGGCAATATCGTAGAATAGAGCCGTGGTGACTCAGGGTATAGCGCGTTCGCCGTCCAATGAGGTGACCCGGGCTCGAATCCCAGCTATGGCTGGTTAATAGTACTCGACTTGCACCGATCACAGTGCCGACGTAAAATATTCTAAGTGGTAGACGGATCGTGGGTAGAGTTCTCTTGGTATCAGGCTAAGCATGGGAGGTTTTCGTAGTTTTCCTCTCCATTTGAAGCAAATGCTCTTTAGTTCCATCTGAAAAGTCCTCCGCGAAGACAAATTTCTCCCAATGCTTGATCTAGGAGTTTTCTTGTCTTCTGGATTGGGGTCAAAATTACAAGGCTACGGAGGTGAACATTGATAGTCATAAACGCAAAACTGGGTCGGCTGTTCTACGACGGTTATAAAATAAAAATATCATCGAATAGTATTCCTTGCATATTTTTAAGTAATTGACTTGTAAATTACATAGATATGTTATATTTTTTTAGGAACAAGAATTAGCACCACTTTCAGTTTTGGCTATGTTGCATTGAATATATCTTATGTGCGAGCTGAAGATTCAGGAGTGTATATGTGCAAAGCCTCTAATCAAAAGGGGGAAGCTATTTCAACTGCAACTCTTAAAATTAAAGGTAAAGAAATACACTTGCCTTGCTGAGTTTAAATATATTAGACAAAGCTTGTTATAAAATTCAATAAAGTCCTTTTCAAAATGAATTTTTAAACTTCTTTGTCCTTGCGAAGTTTTTGAATAACATTAAAGTTTTTTGAATCATTTAAGTGTATACGACCATTTATTAATTCATTTTTGAGGTTGTCAATAATGATAATCACGATTATAAATAATAATAATCACAAATATCATTGAAGCTTAAACAAAATATGACTTTGACTAGTTATTGCATATGATTATGAATGTGACGTAGTTATTTCAGTAGAGTACGAAAATAACTGTTTTTTAAAACATTTAATACAAACTTACGTTTCTATTTATTTACATTTTTATGCAAATCCATTTCAAATTTAATAATGTCTTAAGATTATAGAAACAAGATTTGGTTTCTACTATTATCTACGAAATATTCTCTCAATTCCAAATTTTTTATAAACGCATTTATGAATAAACTGAAATGAAAATATTCCCTTATAGTTACGGAACAAGTGACATCAAGCTTGGGCATTCCAGAGCAACAAAGCTACATCCAGAAAACTCAAGAACTTGAAGCCTATCAGATGCAGCAGCGACAAACATTTGTTGAAATCGACCAAACAATTAAGCAGAAGCCATATTTTAAAACTCAATTAATTCAAAAAATTGAACTGAATGAAGGAAAAATGGCCCATTTTGAAGCCCGATTAGAACCATGTGGTGATTCAACAATGAGAGTAGAATGGTTGAAAGATGGAAAACCTCTCGAAGCAAGTAAGTGCTTATAGTTTCAACAGATTTATAATGTGCGACAATAAACTTTCGGGATATTTTTAAGAATGTCTCACTAAGATGAATGTAGTTTGTCTTTTCCACTATTGCATTAGAATGGAAGTTGTGAAAAATAACAAATATTTCTTTTTCAACACCTAAAGTGTGATTATTTTTCTTTTTAATAAGTTTTAATACCCATTGAGCTGTATGAACTCGTGTTATGTTTTGTGAAAAGGTGGTTAAGTGAAACGTTGCGCTTTTACATCCAATGTCTTTAGATTGAATTTATCTGAATAGCTCGATGACGAGCTGCTTTCTTTCATTGCCAATTATTTTTGCGAACATTATACTACCTCATTCAGGGCTTTTGTTTTGACGCTATTGGAAATAAATTTTCTCTTTCAATTCTTACTTTGTTCATGATTATGATTCACGTTTTGAACGTTTCTATGGCATTTTTGTCTGTATTATATAGATCTTTGATTTGTAAAAACCTTCTGACGTATATCTACTTGAGTGTTATACTGCTTGTTGAATTAATAAATACCTAAGAGCCTTTTCACTCAATGTAATTTTTTTCCACCTGATATACTTAAGGGATACATTAAATGTGTGTAACACTAGTACGCAAATGCAGAATCTAATCACTTATAAGTATCTCATCAAAGTTGCTGTTAGGTAAATTCCTCTTCATTGGCTAATTAGAGAAAGGCAAGGCTTAGGATTCTAGTGCAATCCGTTTTTTGATTTGATCGACAGCTATTGACACATGGGGCGACTAACCCATGCTAATGATGGTTGATGACTTTTTGGTTATTGTTTTGTCCTGTTAATCGCTTGGCTCGAAGCGTCAGTCCGCGCGATTGCAAATCCCTCCTGAAATATAGATATCCTTTTTTATATGCACTGTCTATGTTCTTTTAATAGGATTGCATAAATGTGGTTCAATTTATAAACAGTTGTAGTTATATGAGGGTTGTCAGACATGCCACTTTTCTTTGTTTATGTAAGCATACTTGAAACCCTCTTTGGGGCTAGATTTATGGTAGTAAACTGACACAGATCTAATATTAGAAAAAAATAATAAACATGCTTATAACTACTGGGTATAACTGACAAATATTAGTAATGCAATGAAGCGAAAATACATGATAATGTTAATGAGGGTTTCATAATTTTTATAGGTTCCAGAATTTCCACATTTTTCAACTTCGGATATGTATCTTTGACAATTAGAGGTGTAGATGCCAGGGATACCGGTTCTTACACTTGTATAGCTACAAACAGTATGGGAACTGCCACAACATCTTCGCAACTAATATGTATAAGTAAGTGTTTAAATGAAATCTAGTTATATACATAAGTTTAAATAAACATTGCATTTTTATTTGTGCATGATTATTAATAAAATGATTTAATACATTTATAGTCTCTCGGAATAAAACTTCCTGAGATTGCTTGAGCCTCTTTTTGTGTATGAAAACAATATTACCAATACTGAAATCATGATCTATACAGTATTATAGTTAATTAATATCAAATTATATTGTATCATTGCGATATTTGAGACTTAATATTTTCCCTTATGATGTTCTTTCAAGCAAATAGTATTTCTTCAATCAATGTATTTCAAGAGAACATTTTTTTGCAACGGCAAAACTTTTCTTGTAAGTAGTTCGCACAGAGTAACAGCCTAATTTAGACTTTCTTTTTAATTTACTTCTTATCGTTTCTAGATAATGGATGCACTGTCGAAAATTCCGCTTTAAATTGCGGTAAAAAATATCGGCACTCATGGTGCTGATAAATTTTACCGTAAAATCCATTTTTATCGTAAAATTTTACGAAACAGATATCTGATATACCGTTATTTTTACTGTAATATTCACTGTAAAATTACTGAATCACAGTAATTAAATAAATATGACTGTAAAAATGATGCTGTAAAATTTTATAGTAAAAATTCATTTTACAGTAAAACGGATTTTATATACCGATGATGCACTCTGAGTGCAAATACTTTTTACCGTAATATGTTTTTTATGTGTAGTCGTCACAAAGCATTTTCAATTGATGGTATAATTGAAATAGGAGTTATTTTAGTTAGCCTGCAATTTATTTCAGTTATAAGAAACTTGACAATCTTTTAATTTACTTCCGAAACTACAGTATGTACATTTTATTCAATTAAGGTAAAAAGAGCATCGTTGTTGAAACTCAGCATCCAGAGGGTCTTGAAAAAATCCAACATTTGGAAGATTATTCCCGTTATCAGAGAGACACCAGGGAAGATGTAACATTCACACAAAAACCCACATTCACCTCTGAGCTTATCGGGAAGACACAGCTCATTGAGGGACAAAATGCTCACTTTGAAACAAGATTAGAACCCATGGGTGATCCAGGCATGATTGTTGAATGGTACTTTAATGGCCGCCCATTGACTACAGGTAATTCATTTCATTTTTTCAAAAATACAAAATTAGTACACTGAGAAAAAAGTATAGTCAAAACTGCCAGAATATGGTAAAATTTACCGTATTACTGGCTCCATGGACACACTAAAAAACTCGGTAATTATAACAAAGCGATTTGGTTGTAATTTTAAAAAAATTGATAAAAGTGGCACAATTTGAAAATTTTATCATAATGCCTGAAAGCAAGGCAAAAAACCCTATTTATTTGGTTAAATTTACTTTTAATTTAACCAAATTTACTTTACATTTAAAGTTTCGTATTTTTCACTAAATGTGTATTAATGAGAACTTTAATTTTTAAAAAAATGAATTTCCAGAAAGCCATATGAACAGAAAAAGTACTAAAGGAATGTCTAAAATACTGTTTATAGTTTTATGAACGAGATTTATAGATCTTTTTTACTGGAGTTGTCATTACTATATAGTACGATAATTATAGCAAATATTTTTTCTCTGTGTATTTCAAAATTTTAATTTTTTTTTTAAATAATGAGCTTTTTTATATTGCTATATCATAATTTTTTTATTAATTTGCATTTTAATCATATTTTTTTTTTGCTTTATAGGTCATCGTTTCAAAACATATTTTGACTTTGGATATGTAGCATTGGATATTTTGTACGTCTTTCCAGAAGACACAGGAACTTTTTCGGTTGTAGCTAAAAACTCTTTAGGACAAGCCCAATTAAATAAAGTGGTTCAAGTCCAAGGTAAGCCAATAATTAATTTACATTTTATTGTAGTCATTTGTCTGGAGTAAAAGGGATTTAAAAGTAATCTAAAGTAATAATTTGAGAATTTTTTTATAAAAAAGATCTAATAAAATTCAAGTTTCATTAGATAAACAGTATCAGCAGAACTTACATAGTAAATTAACACTTAAAAGAAAAAAATCTTATCGCCTTATTTATTTTTAATTGCTCTTGCTCAGTTTCTTATTTTATAGCGATAAAATTTCGCATAATATTTCGCCAAAAGAAGGAGCTGATACTTCATAAAAATTTAATTTCGCATAATGTCTCAGAAAAAAAAGGAGTTGTTACTTTTATAAAAATTACATTTCACATAATATTTCAGTAAAAAGTGGAATTGATACTTCTATAAAAATTAAATTTCACTCATTGCTTCAACAAAAAGTGGCGTTGATACTTCTATAAAAATTAAATTTCACATAATATTTCAGCAAAAAGTGGCGTTGATACTTCCATAAAAATTAAATTTCACATAAAATTTCAGCAAAAAGTGGACTTGATACTTCTATAAAAATTAAATTTTATATAATATTTCAGCAAAAAGTGGAGTTGATACTTCTACCATACATGAAATCGAAGAGAAAATCGAATACTTGGAAAGACCAGCTCATGTAGATACAGATCGATTCATTGAGGAAATTTCCAAAAGCAAACCGTTTTTCCCAATTCCTTTGCACAGTCCTAAGCCTTTGAGAGAAGGAGAACGAGTACATCTGGAATGCAGAGTGGAACCAGTAGGGGATCCAACTCTCAAAATTGAATGGTTCTTCAATGGAAAACAACTTCCCTCTGGTGAGAATAATTCTAACTAATTTACTCTTTACTTTTTAATTTATTTATTTAACGAATAAAGAGGAAAAAAATATCATTCCAAACCAGGATACCTTACTACAAGAAACAGTACTTCGTAACATAACTTGATATACATGGATAAATAAAAAATAGATATCCCAAAAATACAATATCAAAAGACAAAATTAACATAAAAATGCCCTAAAATCGAAAACTATCTTCAGTTTAATAAAATAAAGTTTAGAAAAAATGGCTATTTGTTATAGACGTCTTCATTCCAACGTTTTCGCCCATATCCTTTTAACCTTCATTTTTTGAATTATTCAATATTTAACTGCCAATTAACTCTATTCAGAAATATTTATTGCACTTTATCTATTAAATATCCCTAATTTCTAGAAACTGATTAAATTTTTCAGTTTTAAATATTTTTAAACTTCTAGAAATATGTTCGATTTTCCAGTTTTACGAAATAAACGTATTCTCAAAATTTTCGGAAATAGGGACTTACGCTTTCTTAAAGTTTTAAAGAAACGTTCCATACTAGTAAACAATGAAGTATAAAATAATTCCTTATCTTGAAAGAAATCTTTGTTTAAAATTTCAATTTAATTAAAAGGTACACAATTCGTATTTAAATTTAAATATTACTTAATATTAAAATGGAAATATTTAATGTCAGGAATTAATTGGTTTCTTTATCATTTAGGATCTCGATTCCAATCTAAGTATGAATTTGGTCATATTGTTCTTGACATCACCACAGCCTATCCGGAAGATACCGGGGAATACACTGTTCGAGCAACTAATCATCTTGGTTCTTCGCACACTAGTGCTTGTATTACAGTTATTGGTAAGTTATTACAGTAATGGGTAAAAAGAGCTACCTATGTTATACAAAAACAATATTAAATCTAGATTTTGTTATAAGAAAAATAATCATACGTTCGAAATTATTACTATGTTTTAAATTGTTTTCTTAATTGCTAACAAGTTTTATTAGCTTTCAATAAATAACAAATATTTTGATTTTAAAATTTCGATCGTAAAATACATTCTTAGTTACTGATGGCTTAAGATTTTATCGACACTTTTTTAAAGCTTTTATTTAGAAGCAAATTGTTTTTATTTAGTAGAAAAAAGTACAGATGGATATTACCATTTTTCAGTGTAAGACAATGTACCAAGAATTACATTAAAATCCGGTTTTAATTATATATATTTCTGATCAAACTGTGTACTGATAAAATGCTGATTAATTATTCTGTGATATAACAAAAAGGAGATTTTACTAGGAAAGTATTCTGTTACTGCCTATAATTCTTTTTAGAAAACTGATTTTATTTCTTTGAGCAAATCTAAGTCGAATTTAATGTTTGACAATACTGTAATAAAAAAAAAGACGCAGCTCAATTTGTGTACCATGTTTTTTAAAATAATAAACCTATCAAACTACTAGTAAATAGTTCTTAATCCTTCGACGAAAATGGAACACAGGTATCCCTTTAATACACTTTTTCTGACGCTGTAATTCCAAGTTTTTTTAAAAAAAAAAAATATATATATATATATATATATTTATATATATATATATATATATATATATATATATATATATATATATATATATATATATATATATATATATATATATATATATATATATATATATATATATATATATATATATATATATATATATATATATATATATATATATATATATATATATATATATATATATATATATATATATATATATATATATAAATTTATCAATAACTAATTTTGTGACTTACAGAAATTTCAACGAGGGAAACTATTTCTTTTCCATATAATTGACTGCAAATAAGTGCAAATTTAAAAAATATTGTTTGAAGTGAGCGGTGTTTGAAAGATACCACCTTTAACGAAGAAAAAGACATCTTTTTTTCATGTTCTATTTCATTACAATTAAATTCATTACAATTAAAATGCTAAATATAATATTTATTTAAAATCTAAATTAATACAAAATTAAAAAAACTAAGAAAACTACGTTTAATGAAATATTCTGCTTCAAAGGATTAATAAACCAATCAAACTATTTGTAACAAATTTTAACCTTTTGACGCAGATGGGACTCTGGTGTCCATTTTATGTATTTTTCTGGTGCTAATTACAAGTAAAAATATATTTTGATTTTTGTCAATTTTAAAAACAATGTAATAGTAACTAAAAAAATTTAAATTATCGAGATTGTATTTGAACTAAAAATATAAAATGCAAAAAAAGCAATTTTCAAAAATAAATTGTTGGTTCATATTCAAAACTTTACCAAAAATTGATTTTGTGAATTAAAGAAATTTCCTTCATGAATAAAGGTTTATCTTATATCTAAATGACTGCAAATTTGAAAAAAAAATTTTTTTTGGAAGTGAGCCGTATTTGAAAGAATTTACCTTTAACGCAGAAAAATGCGCCGTTGTTCCATGCTGTATTTCATAACCATAAATTATTAAAATGCAAAATATAATATCCTTCCCTTATTTTGACCTAAATTTATACAAAATAATGAAAAATTATAAAAAATATTTTTAATAAAAATTCTGCGTCAAAGGCTTAACACATAGTCCTACAAAGCTGTAAGGTGTTTTTTAGGTTTGTTTGAGGTTGTTTATAAAATGTTACGATTTATTTGAGATTTTGTTGAAAGGGACTTCCTTGACAACATTTTAAAGTTGTTAAACTTTAAAAAAATTACCTACCAAGGTAAACAATGTAGGTGTATGGAGCTGTTTTGTTCACAGTTTAGGTTGTTTTGAGGTTGGTAGAAATCTACCTTAGAGAGGTTGTTTTTGAGGTATACATTTAATTTTTCTGCACTTTAATCAAATAAGTATATTTGAGGTGTGAATAATTTCTTCCGATTTCTACTAAAAATATTGCTGAGATATATATGAGATTTATTTTATAAACTTAAAAGAAGTTGAAATTGAGGTTTATTGTTACTTTTGGTGCAAAACATAACCTCATTTTCTACCTCAGGTGAATTTTTTTTACAACTGTCAAACTCGAAACAAACTCAAACACGCTTTATCTCTTTGTAAAGATACATTTCCAAATTAATCCAATTTTTTAAACCGTGTTTTTTTTTAAAATTAAAATCTTATTTCATCTTTATCAGTTTCATGTTCAATGAAATGTTGCTTTAAGTGTTAAGCTAACGTGTCATTTGTAGGTAAGAGTGGTGTCGTCTCGGAAACTCAGCACCCTGAAGGGCTTCAGAAGATACAACACTTGGAGGACTCAAGCCGGTATAAGAGAGATCAGTTCGAAGAAACTGTTATTACGCAACTCCCCACCTTTACGAAACCCTTGCACAATATTGAAACGATTGAGGGGTCCAACATCCACTTGGAATGTCGTCTGTCTCCCGTAGGTGATCCCACTATGAAAATTGAGTGGTTTGTCAACGGAGCCCCTCTCAAAGTTGGTAAGTTTAAAATATATTGCAGAATTTGTTTGCTTACACCGAAGAGCCATTACATTATGACCACCCTGCTAATAACATGCAGGACCTCAAAACTGCTAGCACCTGTCGTGGCATTGATTCCACAACGTACTGATAGGTAGTCTGAGGTATCTGGTACCAAGTGCTCACCAACTGGTCCTGCAATTCCCTCACATTGCAAGGGGGTAGCGTGGCAGCACGAATTTAGTTTTCCAAGTAGGACCACAAATGCTCTATTGGTGAATTTGGGGGCCAAGACATGACTTGAAAGTCACTGGAATGTTCCTCTACGATTCGACCCTTAAGACATGGTGCATTATTCTGTTGGTAAACACCATCCCCCGCAGGAAAAACTGTTGCCTTGAATGGGTGAACCTGGTTTGCAATTATGTTCAAATAGCTTACAGACGTCAGGGATTGTTCTATGAGGATTATGGGTTCTAATGTGCCCCATGAAAACATTGTTCCTGGGCGAGAAACATTTCTTTTAGGATGAAAACCGATAAAATTTTTCAGTCTTTTTACGAATAGTATAGTTAGAATAGCGTGGAGTGAGCTGCAAAATTTCGTGTCACGGAGCTCACTTAATGGCTAGTTATGAAGCAAAATTGGGAAATTTTGCTACTGACCAGTTGTAGTATTTTTGACAGTGACTACCTATTAAAACATGCAGCAACTTTTTCAAAAATTGGAAATTTCGTTTTAACTTTAAAGCATTTTAAATTGCTTTAATTTCAAAATAAATCGAGTTAAATCAAATGAAGCAAGTTATTTAAAATAAAATACTTGAACTCATCTTTAGAAATATAATTTTTATACATCAAAAACTAATATTATATGGTTTAATTATTGTGACGCTTAGAAAAATAATGATAAACTTAAGTGTTAAATATTTGTATCAATGTAGTTCAAGTATTATTTCAAACTATAAATATTTCTTTATTTTTGCATCCACTTTCTTATAACTTATCCTAATAAATTTTACTTCTCATAGGACATCGATTCCGACCCGCATACGAATTCGACTATGTCGCTCTAGACATATTGAGTGTGTACCCAGAAGACAATGGTGTTTACACTTGTAAAGCAATAAGCAGTCTTGGACAAGCAGTAACTTCTTGTACTGTAAAATGTACAGGTATGTAAGAAAATTTGTAATTTGAATCAGTAAATTTGAGTGATCATGGCTTATAATGCTGTGATATAATTCAGAAGTAAAGAAAAAAAAAACAATTTTTTAATGGTAACAATAGATATGGAAAGAAATTTTCCAATTGGTTAGGTAATGAATTTAAAAGTGGAAACTGTTGTTTTCATTTGACATTTAAACTCTTTTAAAGAATTTCAGCTAAAATAATCTAATGTGTAATTTTAATCTAATGTGTAATCTAATGTTCATAAAACCCTTAAATGATAAGTGATGGGCCTTACATTCTGTTTTTTAAGTTTCGGTAAAAATGGCTTTTTCTTAAACCCCAATACCACGTATATGAAAAAGAAATAAAACCCCTGGACCTCCAAAGTATTATAAAGTGACATGTAGCATAAAAGGCAATAAAAATAATACTATACAGTCTCAAAGGAAATTTTATTTTTTTTACTATTAAAAATATTTCTGAACATAATTTGTTTAGTTTTTTTTAAAAATCAATATTTTATTAATTATTAACTTACGAAAAATATTAGTTATACAAATATTACAGTTATAGCACAATTCCTTCCTATATCATAGAATGATTTTTACTGAAAAAAAAACATAATTTTATACTGTTATCATTTACTTGCATGCATAATGGTAATTTTCTATGATATTTTTATGTGTTGTTAAAAATTTTGTACCAAGCTAAATCATAATTTTACTTAAATTTTCCTGCAACTTTAATAAGATGCCAAGTTAAACCACATTATCAAACAAGATAACCCTTCTTGGATATTATTGCACAGTACTAAAATTCAAACTTGAACAGAAACATTATTAAGTTTAATTTATTAAAATGGCAGTAATTTTGTTTAAAAGTTTCAATATCATGTTTCAACAATAAAACATTTTTTTCTGAGAGTGTATTGAATAACCATAAACTGATGTACAGGAAGAAGCCAAGTTATTTTGGAGTCCCAGCACCCAGAAGGACTTCAGCAAATTCAATATTTGGAGGATCAAAGTCGACATCATAGAGAAACTTGGATTGAAGAATCCGCTAAAATCCAACCCAAATTCTTGAGCAAGCTTAATAACCTGAATTTACATGAAGGCCAACTCGCTCATTTTGAGTGCAGACTGGAGCCAGTCAACGACTCCTCTTTAAGGGTGGAGTGGTTCAGAAACGGAAAATCCTTGCCTGTTGGTAAGTTCGATACAAAATTTAATACTCACAAATTTATCATTAATTACAGTAAAAGCACAGGTTTTTTTTAAAAAAAAATTGTTTTACCTTTTTGTAGGACATCGTTACAGACCATTCCATGATTTTGGATATGTTGCGCTGAATATTCTTTCAGTTGTTCCAGAAGATACTGCGACATATACCTGCAGAGCTGTTAACACAGTGGGAACTGCAGAAATTCAAGCTACATTAACATGCGCCGGTAAGTATATTCAAGAAGAAATATATTAAAGCAAAAAATCACATTTATGATAAATAAAGTTCCAAAATGTTATGATAATGTTGTAAATCCTGCTATTTTCTTATTTAGGAAAATCATCTATATTGTCTGAAACTCAGCATCCTGAAGGTCTTCAAAAGATTCAGCATTTGGAAGATTATTCAAGGTATTATACTTTTTTCGATAATTTTGCTTTTTTTAAAAAAAACTCAAATTGGTCAAAACTAGGTAAAAGAAATGCAGAGATAGTTAGTCTAGTTTTTATTCAATGATTTTTTTTTTATTTTCAAACAATATTTAATATTACAAATGCTGTGATTAATTTAATCTCTTGACTGTCACCACTTAAAAAAAATTAGATAAAGATTGATATTTGACCAATGTTATCATGCTTCTAAATTAGAATGCCAATTATATTTAACATGACTGTTTCAAATAAACGGATCCAGATTGTTCAGCAATAAGTTTTTTCAATCATTTCAGCTCGTTAGTACCATTTTTATCACTGATTCCGCCTAATCTTATTGTTGAAAACGACTTAAAATGTTTTAGTTCTTCACAAAATTTTTTTTAAGTGTTTTAAAAAAATCTTGTCCGACAAAAAATTTAGAAAATTCATTTTCTTTCGTGTTTGGAGGGTGTCACTACAGTATAAAATAATGTAAATGTAAAACTGTCACCACTATATAAAGTTGCCATCGAAAGTTTCCGTTGGCAACTTTACGTTTTATATTTCAAATTACTTTGTTTCTTTTCATTCACTTCTGGAAAGTCTTGAAGAATGGGTGCTCATTTTTAAGAGGTTGAAAGATATTGAATTTTATTTTCCTCTGTATATTTTTGCGGCGACTGCAGGACAGTTAAAAACATGATATGGTGTGAGTTCCACATTAGGACAGTTGCCACAGTTTTGATATTTTCTAGTCCCATCTGTAGAGATTTTCATGTTTTTATGATGTTTTGTTCTTAATCTGATGAGAGTGGTGACTGTCTTTCTGTCGATGTCAAGATTAGTTATTTGATCGTGGGCCTTGATTTTTAAGGGGGTGAATAGTCTTGACTTTGCAAAAGCATTTGCATCTGCCAGCGTAATTGGGATTGTATTTTGATTGAGATCTCTGGCATTTTTAGCCGAGGAAACAGCTATTTCATTGAACTCAAGGTTCACATGGGCGGGAATCCACTGCAAGAAGCATTTTTTCTGTAGACGTTGAATTTGTCCTAGTTGGTCTATGATATTCTAGATTAGGCTTGAGGTACCTTATCTGAGGGTCAGTAAGGCAGATCTGCAGTCGCTGAAGATGGTGATACCACTAAGCTGGTCCAAATGTTCAAGATTGATGTACGTTTCGATTGCCGTGGAAATGGCTATCAATTCTCCCGTAAAATTAGATGCGATTTTTCCAGCACCAGTTGCGATCTCTCATTTTGGATCATCAGGTAGGAGCAGTACCACTCCCGCACCTTCGTTGGTGAAAGTGGAGTCTGAAGATCCATCAGTAAAGGCCCTGATATGATTGAGGCCAGATAGAGAATCGATAGTTTTCATCATTCCTAGCTCCTTGAATTTATTCGTAGGATCTTTTTTCGAGCAGGGTTCGATGAGTTCTAGACATATTGTCGCATTATCTGGAATAACTCCAATGATTAAAGTGGTACCGAGAGCATTTGAATTGGACTGTCTCCGATTGGAGCAACGTTACGTTCTCGGACGGGTCTAGATTTGGTTTACAAGGACAATATGCACACATCAGAACATCACGCATACCACGGTGAAAGCATCATAGCCTGGTCAGAAATTTCAATGGGTATCGCACAGACCTCCACATATATAGATGGGGTTCTGTAACTGTTGTACGGTATCGGGATGAAGTCCTAGGTTTAATCGTGAAGCTGTACGCTGCAGCAGTTGGTTCTACTTTCGTTTTAATGAACGGCAACGCAAATCCTCAGAGAACTGCCACCGTCGATAACTATTTAGAGAATAAGGGGATTGCGTTTACAAAGTGGCCGGCTTACTTACTAGATCTAAATCAAATTGAAAATCTTCAGAATGTCCTAGGCTGAGTTGTTTATACTTGGTCTCTCCCTCCAACAACCCTCACAGATTTGGAAACTGATCTAAAAGAGGGAGGAATGTCGATAACTGGACTCACTGGTGATGGACCACCTTGTAACAAGCATAAATACACACTGTGTAAAAATGAAGGGAGCTGAAATATACAAATATGATGTCAGCATCTAATTTTATTTCCCAATTAAACATATTTGCTACTTTTATGCTACATTTTTTGTCAATCAAAATAATACTTGATTGTATTTTCGCATTTTATCGCTCCGTACTTAACTTTTGGAAATTAGTATAACTTACGCAATATTCCTATTAAATTGTTTTAACTGTCAATTGAAAATATCTATCAGATATTAAACACTTATTTTGCTGCTTATGATTCAACCTCTAACATTTACTGTAGTTTTTATTTGTTTTGAAATTCCCCTAAATTATATATTTTCTCTTTCCTCCAACAGATACCAACGAGATATTTACCAGGAGGAACTTACTAGCCAGTCTCCTATATTTACAAAGGCACCTCAAAACGTGGAAATCAAGGAAGGACAGAGAGTGCACTTTGAATGCAAGCTTATTCCAGTTGGAGATCCTAAACTGAAAGTTGAGTGGTTCCATAATGGAAGACCCGTTAAGCAAGGTGAATAAATACAAGTCTCTATTCATTCCCAATATAGAATTGTCCATTTAAATTACAATGAAACAAACAATCAGAAAACCAACAATAACAATGATTATTGTTTTGTTTGCAGGAACACGATTTATCCAGACATTCAATTTTGGTTTCGTGGCATTAGACATCATGTATGCTTATCCAGAAGATTGTGGCACTTATACTTGCAAAGCTGTCAATGCATTGGGGGAAGCAGTCACATCTGCTACACTCAAATGCTACAGTAAGATAGCATTTTTTTTCTAGAAATATAATCTTTCATTGACAAAATTTACATAAAACCAAAGAAAATTCATTGACGAAATTTGGCTTACATTTTATATAACACGTTTTTCTTTTTTTTTTTTTTTTGTAAAAATACCATAAGTGATATCCAAGTAAATATTATTGAATAGTTTCTTCATCCTATTTGAACAAAGTTTGTACTGGTGAAGTTTCTTTTGATTAAACACGTGTTATCTTAACTGTACGTTGTAATTTTTTCAATTATAAAAATTTGTCAGGATTATTCGTATAAAATACAGGGTGTTTATAAAGTGCCAGACCCATTTTGATGTTTAATAACTCATAAAATAATAAAGATAGATTAAAATTAATAACTTAAATGGTTAGATAAACTCAAAAAGTTTCATGGCCCTTGTCAATGAACTTCCACGTGTATCCCCTTCGTCGCAAAGAGAATATCAAGTCGAGAGTCAATTTCACGCCAGGTAGCGGCTGGCATGTCGGCATCCACAGAAGCAATTGCGGTTGTAATTCTGGCTTTTAGGTCATCAATGTTCGACACGATCCTCCTGTAAACATTGTCCTTTTTATATCCCCAAAGAAAAAAGTCCAGCGGCGTTATATCAGGTGATCTGGGTGGCCAAGGAATTGGATCTCTTTGGTAAATTCTTCTGCAATTTCTCTGTGCTTGCACTATCGACTTCGTTTCTATGAACCACCATAAAATCTGTGCTTTCTCTTGTGGTGTATGCATTCTCCTTAATATCCGCTCGAATAAAACATCACACAGAAAAGTACTACATAGAACAAACACATCAAAAGAAAACATAACATTGCAAAAGTTGCCAAAAACAAAAGAGAGAAAAATGCGCAGACGATATTAGAAAAGTACAGATATTTAGACTGGAAAATGAAATTATCTGAAATTCGCCACAATCGCACATGATATTTACAAAAGTAAAGATATTCAAACCTGAAAAGAAAAATATATGAGTTATTCCATCGATAAATGCCATAAGTTTGTGTATATCTTCATTATTTTATGAGTTATGAAACATCAAAATGTCGTTTTACGAAAAAGGAAGTAAATATAAAAGTAAAATGGTAATAGAAATGCAGAAAATTTTTCCTCTCCTGATTTTTGTATAACGCTACTTTTGATATGATAACAAATAATGGTTTTGTCATTTATCAAGTTTCTATTGTATTTTTTGATTATATTTTTTTCTATTACTTTTTTCATTTTCTTAATTTCATAACTTAATTAATAAAATAGTACAATAATAAGTAATTTTGCAAAATGGTTAACAAAATAATTTTAACACACATTATTCTTACAAAAACTACAGAAAACTGAATTAACGCTAAGAAAATACATAACTTTCGTAACAAAATCAGTTAAATTAAAATCGCAAAAACCTACACAACTTAATTAATTTTTTATCGTTAAGGTAAGAGCAGCCTAATTTTGGAGTCACAGCAACCTGACAGCCTCCAAAAGATCAAGCAACTTGAAGAGAAACATCAAAGAACTTCATACATCGAGGAAGTCACTACTCAAGCACCTGTATTTACTCAACCAATGAAAAATCTACAGTTGATGGAAAATCAAAGTGCACACTTTGAATGCCGTCTCATTCCTGTTGGTGATACCAAACTTAAAGTGGAATGGTTTCATAATGGAATTGCAATAATGCCAGGTAAACATTCTGCTCAAAAAGATAATATATATATATATTAAAAAACTTAACTGTTATAAGTATTGAGTAATCTATGGGCTTTTATAATGTATGAAATTCATTTCAGCCTCAAGAGTAACTTTAACCCACGACTTTGGATTCGTGGCTTTGGATTTGGCTTACGTCAAACCAGAAGATAGCGGAACATACACATGCAAGGCTACAAATGAACTTGGCCAAGCTGTTTGTTCAGCAACTCTAGCTGTTAGAGGTATTAAATACAAAGCATTTCGTATTGAACTGGAAAAAAAATTAACTGAATCCTTTTCCGTTATTTTTTTATTTGGGGGACTGGAAAGTAATGTCGTTTTGGGTCATTAAATATTCATTAGTCTTAAAAGCCAATTCATTTTTTTCGATCCATTTCGATTCAATTTTGATCCGGAATTCAAAGGTTGTTGCTAACGAGAATGAATACATTATTGATTAAAAATAGAATCTTGATAACAAATATCAAATGCACCAAAACGGCATTACTTTCCGGTTCCCCCAATATTTCCTTTAATTTCCTTTTAAAGAAAAAAAATTCCTTCATTTTTTTATTATTATTTTCTTGTTCTTAATATACGAACAATCTCTAAATACGAAAATGTTCTTAATATCATACATTGAATCATGATTATGTATGAACATACTGAAGGAAAAAAAAATGGTCCTAACTATTTAAAAATGATAAAATTTACAGTGCTGTCGAGGCGCCGAAAATCACAATAATTTTTACTGAAGCTCTTTGGTAATTATTTTGTTAAAATTAACAATAAAATAGGGTTTTATAATCTGTGATTAAATTCAATGAATGAGATAAAATTTGGTAATTTTATTATAAAGCTGTATATGGTATAAGAACCTTTATACGGTTCAATTTAATTTCAGTTTTGTATTTCTTACTAAATGTGTAGTGATAAAAACTATAGTTTTAAAAATCAGAATTTTCGGTAAGCCGTTACCATATGAACGGAAAATTATCAAATGAATGGTTTAAATAACGTATAATTCGGTTTTTATAATCAGAATTAGGCTGTTTTTTTTACCATAACTTTCATTACCATACAGTATTTTTCACTATAATTTCACCATATGTTTTTCTTCCATGCATGAATGTGCTCTAAAAATATTATATGTGAACAACAGAATATCATATTTTTCATAACACAACTAAGCATATCAAAAATTGTAACAAAAGCATTAATCTTCATATAATTCAAAAATGTACTTAACATTTTGTTATAAAAATCTGAATTCTCTTACATGCACTAATATTAATATGTTTTAATTAATTAGGAAGCAGCTCACTTGTATTAGAAACTCAACATCCTGAGGGACTTCAAAAGATTCAATACCTTGAGGATGCTAGTCGTCACCAACGTGTAACATTTGAAGAATCCCGTGTAACTTCCGGTCCAGTCTTCGTCACTCCTTTGTCTGGACCAAGCAAACTTGTGGAGGGTCACAGCAGTCACTTGGAATGCAGAATTGAACCATATCCTGATCCAACGATGAAAGTTGAGTGGTTCTACAACGGGAAACCTCTCCCTAGTGGTATGAAAAGTTTATATTCATTGCAATAATTACTTTCAAATTTTAATAATTTCTATTATTTTAACCCCTTAGTTGACATATATTTCAGAAAAATTGAAATTTTTTGACTGTTTAATTTTGTTCTTTATGTTATTATGAAAGTTAGAAAATAATTTTTTATCACAAAAGTAAAATTTTAAATGCAATAACTATTGTATTTGTAATTTTTACATACACATATAAAAGTAAACACATCTTATTCAATTAGAGCAAATTAAACGATATTTTGAAGCTAAATATAATATAACTAGTATAATATAATATAAAAACACAACAATATAATTTTCAATACATACATTTTACAAATCTTGTTTGCGTCTTTGTTTATCTGAGCAGCTGACAACACCCACATTTTCCCTCCCTCGACTGAAGTGAATCGGTGAAAAACTAGTACCTCTCGTAAATCGGTGAAAAACTGTGTCCACTAACGCCATCTATTAGGAAAATAGTGAATTAAGTATCCTAAAGTAGAAACGAACTCGGAACGGGGTTCACAAAATTGAAACGTTAAGTTTTCTTCTACCCGAAGTCAGTTCGGGCATCAGAAATACTGAAGGTAGTATTTGCCCAAACTGGACACAGGCAAGGGATCAATCATATTTATTTGATTATGTTTAACTTTTTCTCGCAAAGTTATGTTTTACGTTATGTATCACCAGCTGCGTAGGGGTCAGAGAACTGGCCTTGTATATGGAAGGTTCTTTGTTCGAATCTCGGAAGAGGCATGGATGTTCTTTCATTCTCTGTACTATCTGTCCTTAATGCGTGAGCAACGTTGGCCCACCCGATATGGTGTCCATGAAAGAGTGGCCAACAAATCTACTCTGTAAATGCTTGAATTAACACAGGTGGAAAATGGAAATAAAAAAAGTCAGAAAAGAAAGATGTAGCACCATTTAGATTTAATTATATAGAAGTTTATATCACACCTTTTAATCACCTTACTTAAATTTTGAAACCCCGTTTACATTTCTACACTTTATACCATCCAAATAACTATTAACTCAACATTTATCAAGATACTTAATAAATGCGTCTTTGTCATTCTTTTTTTATTTTTTGATATATAATTAAATTATTTATTAAGATCTGTAAATTTAATCCAAAAGATTTGTTAGGTTTCAACTACAAAAAATCCTTTGAAATTAAATAGAATCTGCACATTATAATGTAAAATCCTGTAGAGATATATGAAACAATGTTGAGATTATTCAGACCGTAATTGAATGAAAAAACGTAAAAAAGTAGCTATCAAATCTGGTTTATGGCTTTTGTTAAATGATATTTTCATTTTAATTCCTAGGTTCTCGATATCGCACAATGTTTGATTTTGGCTTTGCTGCTCTGGATATTTTGACTGTTAATGCAGAAGATTCTGGCGAATATACAATCAAAGCGACTAACTGCTTGGGAACTGCATCCTCATCAGCAAGAATTAATGTTGCAGGTATTTAAATACATTTTCTTCTTCAAATATATTTTGTTTATTTTAGAAACTTTCAGATATTTTTGTTTTTAGCTGAAGGGGAAAGTATCTCACTATTTGCTTAGCTTATAATCTTTACTCTTGAAATGTGTTTTTAGCCATGATTAGATGTTCTTTTTTTAATTCTTTACTAAACTTCGCTTATATCTCTTTAACTTAAAAATAAGAATTGTTTATTGATATTTTTTTAATTAATAAGGAAGTCAGAAAATGGTTTTTATTGTGTTCATGACGTATCTTAAAAATAAATTTGAACTTAGTTCATTTTTACAAGTGCCTTATATGCAATCAAACGTGTTAATTTAATACACTAATTCTGATTTTTCAACATTGTAAATTTGCTTTTGCTTGCAGCCAAGAAGAGCCTAATTCTGGAATCCCAGCAACCGGACAGCTTACAAAAGATTAGAATGCTTGAAGATCACAGCCGTTTTGCAAGACCAGAAGAACCAGAACAAATGTTTGACAAACCTAACTTTGGTAGACCTCTATATAATTTGGACAATTTAGTCGAAGGATTTAGTGCACATTTAGAGGCTACCTTAACACCAGTGAATGATCCTACCATGAAGGTTGAATGGTTCCACAACGGAATGCCAATAAAACCAGGTACTTGTCAAAAATACTTATTTTTTTACATAGTATTCACGATCATTAATGACATGACAGCTATGGGTGGGCCTTGGCATTCTTCAGAAGATTTTTCTTTTGTAAGGAATCGAAATCCTTAATTTAATTACAAGAAAGTCTTTTCTAAACAGTCTGTTCATAATTTGTTCGGCCTGTCTATTGTCATTTTGAGGAGTGAAATTGAAAACTTTAAGGGCAGTTTTGCTCCAATCCACTCTTAGCAGATGGCTTGCACATCTTGTTCTGTTCAGACTGATTGATTTTAAGATGTCATCATTTTTGTATAACGTGTATAATTCAAAATTGTATAGTTTCCTCCATACGTCATTGTCACTTCCATTAAAGGTAATTCTGATGACTTTTCCTTCAAGTATCAAGAGAGCATTTTCATTTTTTGTTGTGAGGGTTTGTTGTTTGTTGTACAGTATTAACTATGTATATATTTATGTACATAATTGGTTTAATAAACTTTTAAGAGATTGTATGGTTTCACCGAGGAATTACAATGAAACCGGGTCATTTCATTTTCACTTCTATGCATGCATTTACGACTATAAAATATGTGAAATAATAATGTATGTTTTGATAGCTAGATTAGAGAATTATTTTATAGAAAAATGAACGTTAGAATTATTTTATTGAAAAATGAACGTTAGAATTATTTTATTGAAAAATGAACGTTTTGACAGTAGAAGTTTAGTAAAACACAGTTATATTTTGTTAACTTATACGCTCATTTATAGCTGCACACAGGTTTTTGTTAGATGATTAGTTTCAATAATTAAGAACAGTCTTCAATTTCCTTACATACTTGTTTTTGTATGTTTTTAATTTTATAATCAAATTAAACAGTTCTAAATTGCTATTTTATGTTAATTTTCAGCTCATCGCTTTAAAACAACTTTTGACTTTGGTTATGTTGCTCTTGACATCTTGTACGTATTTCCCGAAGATGCTGGCACATACATGTGCAAGGCTACTAACAGAGTCGGAGAAGCCATTACTACATGCTCAATTAATGTTCAAGGTTGGTCTATTATATTTGATTTGACTACACAAATTAAATGTCTCCCCTACAGCCATATTCTTAAAAAAATATGTATATCCAAATCATAATTACTTTTCAACTTTTGATGTCTGCAGGGAGAGGAGGCAGTCTTCCCTCCAAATTTTGGAGAAATACTCTAGACGGCTTATGGACAGATTAACCTATTGATATTTTTTCGGTCGGCTTTTGTTTTTGAATTTATTTATTTCAAGGTCGATTAAAGATATATTTAGCAAACGGACGAATTTCTTTTCGCCTTTCCCAGACAAAGCTGCATTAAAACGCAAAAGTCAGCCTACTAATAGATAAATTGATGTATTTTATCAGGTAAATCGAGATGTTACTTTTAGGTAAATTGATGTATTTTTTTTTCTTCACATAGCTTTCTGGCCGACTGAAGAAAATATTTTACCATTTTTATTTTTTCTGCTACCTAGGTCTGTATTGCTATAATTTTCTTTTACTATGAAAAATTAGGCCTTATAACTTTTTTGTTTTGTTTTCATATTTAGTTGGATTGATGCGCGTAAGCGGAACTGGTGTATAAATTTTATTTTGTGTTTTAGCGAATTTGATTTTTGCGAAGGGATCGGCTTTCGTCACCCTAACTAAAACGCAGCATTTCTTTTTTCTGCTACTTAATTTTAATTCATCAAATTATATTAATTTTTGGCCGGCCAGGTGGCGAACGGTTAGCGCGCCTGACTGCGAAGCCATTGACTGCGGATTCGAATCCCGCTCTGGGCATGGATGTTTCTCTCTCTCTTTGTGCTGTCCTCTGTTGTGCGACTGAGATGTGTGAATGTGGCCCACCCTATAAACGAGTTTGTGGCAGTGTGGCGTGGGCAATGTTGCTCGCCTCCGAGACTTTGGTTCACAGGTGCCCACTAGGTGCCCACTGGGTAACGCGAAATGAGCAACAATTCTTCATCTTCATAGGCAAAGATTCAAATTCAGTGCCTGCCATTGGCAAATATTAATTTTTGATTTATTGAAAATAAAAAGTATTATTTTTTTAACTAAAAATATAAATTTTTACTTCGTTCACTGTTTATTTATTAGATAATGCATTATTTTTACGCAGATATGTTTGAAGTTTTTAAGTGATTGCAAGAGGAAAACTCGGGAGTTTTAAGATCAATATTTCTTTACTATCAATTGTAATCCATCGTTTAAATGAATTCTAAAAATTTACTTATCAAATATAAAATATGAAAAATTGAAAATATGAGAGGCTTTTCCCAACTTGAGCATTAGTTGGGTTTAAAGCGAACATGAGTCGAGTAATTTTGCATTTCCTCCTCCCAAAAAAAATCCATCATTCGCTACAGCCCTGTCTCTGAGTTTTAAAGTTCTTTTAAAAATGTATGACTTTTCGTTTTAGCCAAGGGTTCTATTTATACTGATACGCTACACGAAGAAGGTCTTGAAAAGATCCGCGCTTTGGAAGAACAATACCGTCCAGGTCCTGAAGAAATTGTCATACCTGTAACTCGACCCATCTTCATCACTCCTTTGAAGAGTCAAGAAAATATCCAGGAAGGACAACCTGTCCACCTGGAATGCAAACTTGAACCAGTTAACGATCCCAAATTACGAGTGGAGTGGTATGTCAATGGAATTGAAATTAAAGCAGGTAAGTTTGTGGAATTGTAAAAACTTATTATCCTTTATAGGGTCATTTTTTTTTCTAGTAATGTTGTGTTAAATTTCTTTTGGGATTGAGATTAATTTAAAAAAGGAATTCATTTCGATTATTTACCAAAAACTGATTTTATTTTTAAAATATTTTTTTTTGGTGGAAAAGTGAGTGGAGTTTTCAAAATTTTACCTACTGTAATAACAATTGGCCATAAATTTAATTTTTTGCTTGTACATAACGGGATTTATACTTTCTATATAGTTATTATTACAAATAAACTCGAAAAAATTAATCAAATAAATGAACGCATAACATCATATAAATGAGCAAATGAACATAATTAGATAAATGAACGTAGAGATAACGAGATTTATAAATTTTCTGTTCATAATTACAACTGACATAGCGGAAAATAATTCGATAAATGAAAGCATAACATCGCATAAATGAGCATATGAGCATAATCGAATAAATTAACGCAAAAATGAATAGATAAATGAGGGTATAAATAACGAGATTTATAAATTCCGTGTTTATACCTAAAAATGAACTTGATGAAAATAATCAATTGAATGAACGCGTAACGGGGAAGTATAAATAATAAAATGCTAAAAGAAAAATGTATTTAATTATTTTGTGAATCTTTAGCTTTTAACCAGTCTGAACAATGTTACAGGATTTTCATGAGATAAGAGGAAATTTTAGTTATTCTAAAAAAATTATTTGTGCACTAGATGGTTTAGTCCATTTCATTTCATGATAGATTAAATTAAATTTTTTGTCACAGTAATATATATATATATATATAAAATATCTCATTTTTAACTGGTAAAAATCAGATTTCTCACTAAGTTTGCTCTTAAAAGATATATAGCTTCATAGGATTTTATTCCGTATAGTATTATTTTGACTTATAAATGTGTGCTTAACACTAAAATTCTATGTTCAAAGCTAAATGCATTAATTGGTAAACTTAATTGCTATTTGTCTTTAGGTCATCGCTTTAGAACCGTTCATGATTTTGGATACGTTGCTTTGGATATCCTTTACAGTTATGCTGAAGATAGTGGAACATATATGTGCAAAGCTTTCAACGAGCTTGGAGAAGCAGTTACGACATGCTCTGTCAAAGTTGAAGGTAAGTTTGATCCATTTACGTTAATGTTTTTATTTATTTATCTTATTAAAGTATTATGAAGTTATATATTTATTTATAACTTTTTTATTGTATAGGTTCACGATAGTTAGTTTTTAAATATTTTTGGTTACTTATATATAAAAACATACATAGTTAAAAATACTTACTTTAGTTTAAGAATTAAATACAATCTTTAAAAATATATCTAAAAAAGTTTCACGAAAAATATGTTAGTAACAACTATTTTTAATTCAGTTAAAATATTTAAAAGCATGTAAAATTTTTTCGAAAAGTTCTATTTTATAAATGCACACAGAGAAAAAATTCTGGTAAAATTCCCATACTATATGTTAATGACATTTCTTTTAAAAAATCCTTAATGTTGGGAATAATATCCAATAATTACGGTATTTAAATCAGTAATTCGTAAGTTTAATGTTCATATGGTAATAATTAACTGGAAATTCTTTGTTTCAAAATTATAGTTCTTATAACCACATATTTAGTAGAAAATACAAAAATAAAAAGTAAATTTAACCGAATAAATGGTTTTAACTCGCATGCTCTAATATATATCATGATAAAATTACAAAATATTATGAAATCATGAGATTATATATTTTATTTTTATTGCTACCAAAATCATTACCAAAGTGCTTTGGTAAAAATTACCGAGTTTTGTGTTCCCATATAGCCAGAATCACGGTAAATTTTACCATATTCTGGTAGTTTTGATCACACTAAGTGTATGATAAAAATATTATTTTCTAATAAGTTTTATTAAAATTAAAATTGGATAATAATTTATTTTAAATAATTTTCGTAATTGCTTTAAAAGATTAGTACATGAAATGCTGTATACATAGTGCACTATTATTTTTTTTCTGTTAATTCAACCTTTCAACCTTTGTCTACTAAATGTCGAAATATCAATTATTATTACCAATTTCGAATTTTTAATATTTAATGCTTTAATTTTTAAAGCAAAATGTTGAAATTAATCATAATTGTTAAATTGTTTCAGCTCGCAGGAATATCTATTATGACACACAGCATCCAGAAGGATTAGAAAAAATTCGAGAACTGGAGTGCCAAACAAAATACCAACCAATTGAAGTAGATGATAAGCCAATTTGCAAACCATACTTTGTCTCAGAGTTGAGAGGATTGACAGAATACACTGAAGGTGATAGCGCTCATTTCGAATGCAGAGTTGAGCCTGCCCATGACCCCGAACTGAAAGTTGAATTCTTCCTCAATGGAAAACCTCTCGATGCAGGTTTGTGACTGTCAGATTTTGAACTGGCTTTGACATATTATGATATATTTTAATTATGATCTATTTTAATATATAATATATAATTTAATTAACGTTTAATCTTCTATTCTTGCATCTATATTTTTTAGCATCTCGTTTCCATGTCACACTGGATTTCGGTTACGTTGCATTGGATATCAGCCACATGTATCCAAAGGATGCTGGTCAACTGACATGCAAGGTTTCCAACAAACTGGGTGAGGCTACTAGCAGCCTGAACGTTCGTGTACACAGTAAGTATATAGGTTTTTGAAATCTTTAATTTTAATAAAAACTACTGTTTATGGATGTTTAAAAAAATAATGGATATTTAGTTTAATCATTATAAATATGCCCTAGAAATGTGATGTGGTTCATTTCATGACATGATAGTTCGTTTTAAAGATATCCATATAATTTATTCTCATCTGCATAGTTCATCTGTTCATATTAACTCTGTTGAGACCCCACTAAAGAAGAGAAACACCATAAAAAGAAATTTAAATATTTGTTGAATTTTTAAATAATAATTTAAAAAAAATATTTTATGGCTTACAAATTACAGAACATGGCTTTACCTCAAATGTTTTACTTTGTTCAAAAAAGTAGAAACGTCCATAAAATTTAAGAATGAAACTATAAAATATCAAAATATTTCAAAATCTATAGTTTCATTGCAAGAAATTCTCTTTTTTTCCTTAATTTTACCGTATATTTGACGGTTAGAAGCTGTTTTAGTCAGAAAACGTTTTTTTTTTTTTTTTAATTCTGATTTTCAGCTTAATCATAAACGGATTAAGACGGTTAATTCAAATTCTAGTTTTTTTTCCATGATTACCGCAAAATCAATTATTTTATGGTTTTGAACATTGAAAAAATAAAATTGCGATTCTGTTTTACTGTCAAATTTACTCTATCTGCTTACTATTTGTCTTTGGATATAATTTTTCGGTAAGCTGCCAGACACTTTTAGAAATTTGAGTCATTACAATTCTTAACGTTTTTACACTTGAATATGATTTCAATAAGTAAAAATTTTAAGTTTAAGAGTGTTTAAGGTTTTTCTTCTTAACGAAGTACTGAGAGGCTTAGGGGACGGAGAGCTGATTCCCAATAAAGTGATCCAGATTCCAACAGCACCGATGAATTCTGCTCTCGGATCACATCAACCTGAATGCTAACATGGTTATTTTATAGAGTTATTGTTTTTGTTAAAATAACAGAGTTTTGTAAAAAACAGAGTTTTTTTGTTAAAACTATAGTTTGGTTATTAAAATAACGAAGTTTATTTACTAAAAAACAGGTGTCCTTTTATAAATAATAGTATTTTTCTGTGAAATAAACGGTTTTATATTGACTAACAAGCTAGCAGATTTTTCATTAATTTTTACAGTGCAGTTATGTAAAATTTTAAAATGAATCATGCACTTGTATTTATTTAAACATTTATTGAATAAAATTAATTATAAATCTAATTATTCTATTTTAATATAATGTTTGGATAATAATCACTTTTCGTAATTAAAAATGTTTTGAAGTAGCGGAAAGTTAAATTTCTAACCTCAAAAAAATATTTCGTATTTTGTAGGCCTTCAAGAAATTATTTTGACACTTGCAATCCATAGTTGAACACAAAAATTTTAAATTTTTCTTCCCATCTAATTTTACTCATCAAGATTAAAAAATATAATTTATTCCATACTTCCAGTCTTTTACATATGTTTTTAAAGTCTTTGTCAAAATTATGCTCTAATTAAATTCTTATTAAAATTAAGCCCTTGTCATAATTAAGCCCTATTTCAATGCTTGTAAAAAATAAGCCTATTTTAAGTGTTGCATATTACAGGAAATGAAAACAGTAGGCGAAAAATTCTCTCTGATTAGGAAAATCTATTAGCCTAAACTTGAAGGAAAATCTATTATAATAAACTTGTTTCGATTATTTCATCACCAGCGTTTTTGTAAGTAACATCGATACCGGTTTGTTTATATTTAAGATAATAGCATAAATACTTAAGAAATAAATATAAAAAAAAAATAGACCGTTATTTATTTTGTTAGATTTTAAATGTAACAAAATATAAGATTATTACAAATAGAATGTATGATTTTATATTTCGGTTGAATTTCGTGTAATAAATACGTCTAAAGCCTCAAAACTCTCCCTGATTATTATGATTCATTCATTTCAGGTCGATCGGGTGTCATATCAGATACCCATCATCCTGATGGTCTCGCTAAAATTCAAGCTTTAGAAGACTTATCCAAGCAGAGGCCTCCTGATTATGTTGAAACTAGGACCTTCCAAAGACCAGTATTCACTGTTCCTCTTCAAAATCTTGAACTGGTTGAGGGTCAAAGTGCCCACTTAGAATGTAGGCTAATCCCTGTTGGAGATCCAAACCTCAAAGTCGAATGGTTTATCAACGAAAAGCCATTACAGCCAAGTATGTATTACTTTAAATTACTTAATTTGAAAGTGGTTTATTGAATATTTGTCAGTAGTATTTCTAATAAATAAATATCATAATACAGATGGATCACATAAAATTAGTCTTAAGAACTATTCGTTATTTGCCAATTTAGTGCAACTGCTGCTAACTTTAAGATATTCAAGATTTTTTTTTAATTATAATTTAAAAAATACAAACTATTTCTCAAGAAAATATCTATTAAAGTGTATAAATTATCATTACTAAGCACTTCTCTGTAAATAGTTTTTACTTTCGAACACAACTAGCACACCTTACTATTTTTTTTTAATTTTGTGTACATTGAATTTAGTTGCAAATGCTTATATGTATTTTATGTAATTAGTACATCATATTAAAATCATCTCATAAATTGTTTTAAAAATTTATTTGTATCACAATTTTGAAGTACAGAATCTAATTTAAAATCTGCTTCTAAATTTTCTTATAAACCATTAACCAATGATAAAAATAATTTATTAATCTATCTGACCATTATCATTCGTTACATGAATGTTATATCATATTAAAACTTTTTCTAGGTTCCCGACATCAAACCACTCACGACTTTGGCTACGTTGCCTTGGATATTCAATACGTTCGTCCTGATGACAACGGTATCTACACTTGCCGAGCCCATAACGAATTAGGGGAAGCAGTGACAACTGCATCAGTAAAAGTGCAAAGTAAGTATAAATCTTCAAAAGTACAAAAAGATTGATGATTATAGCGTTTTCTATATAACGGTACATTGTAAATATATTGAATAATAATGAATAAAACAATTATGAATAATGTTAAAAATAATCTTATAATACTAATCTTAATAATCCTAAAACCAATTTCATGATGCCAATCTCGATAATCTTAAAAAGAATCTAATAATGTTAAAACAATCTAATAATTTTAATCTCAATATTCTTAGCAATAAAACGATGAAATCTCAATCCCCCCCCCCCCTTGGATACATTAAAAAAAATTGAGTATACTTTCTCTGATATTTTGTTTCCTTCTTTATCTATTCAAAAAATTTTTACATTTCTTTAACAAATTAAAAATTGCGATTGATTTTTTTAAAAAAGATACACGACGCATGAAGATATTTTTTTATTTAATAATTATCTCATTTTAAAAATTTATGTGTTTTTAATTGCTGAATATTACAGAATTGTATTTGGTAAACTCTGCAATAAAATGTTTGTAGTTGTCTTTATACCTTCTTAGATAATTCTAAATAGAATTTATTCATGTTAATCATAATAATGTTTCTAATTTTGATAATCTCAATATTAATCAGAATAATCTTAAAAACTATCTTATGATGTTAATTTTAATAAAGTTGAAAATAGTCCAATAATATTAATAAAACAATCAGATTTTTTAAAGCTTAATTTGAATAAATATTCCGCCATTAATTTGCATTAAGGAAGATTTATTTTTACTTTCAGTTATTTTTAGTTATTTTTACTTCTTTAAATCTTTGTATCTAATTTATTATTTTATATTTGGCTTTCACTGTTGTTTTGTCTGAATTCAAACGTAGCTAAAAAAAAAAAGCACTATTTTTTAGCCTTCTTATTAAATGTTGACACAGGAACAATCCTTTTTGAATGAATACTTGTTAAACTATCTGAATTCATTTTCAGCAAAAGCTTTCATTGAACTTCAAAGTCATCACCCTGAAGGCTATGAGAAAATACAGGAGATGGAAAATTACAAACAAGCACCACTTCCAGAAGCACCAGAAAAGGCTTTCGAGAAGCCTGTGTTCATCAAGCCACTCTATGGACCAGCTGAGGTGGGTGAGGGAATGCCAGCTCATTTTGAAGCACGGGTTGTACCCATTGGTGATCCTGATCTCAAAATCCAATGGTTCGTGAATGGAGTTGCTCTTAAACAAGGTGAGTTTTATAAAACAAATTACTCTGACTGGCCCAGGGCATTGCAATGATTAGTCACATTTTAAGGTTTAAGAGCAGTTTTGGGGAAAACACAATGATTTTCATGTAAATTATCAGATATTTCTATGTCTGTAGTTATAAATTAAAAATTCCGGAAACGCATTGCTTTTATTTGGATACAATATCAATGCAAAATTATCTCCTTTGGAAAAATCTGGATTATCTCTATATTGCTCCAAATCATTCATCGATTTTTTGTCTAGCATATTAAAAAAAAAATTCGAGAAGTATATAATTTTTTTTCATATAAATATAGCAAAACTTTAGTCATCATTAATAATATTTTATCTTTAAGTAGTTGACAAATATTGATATTTACCAGTTTCATCATAACATATACATTTCATCATAACATATACATTTCATCATAACATATACAATTCATCATAACATATACATTTCATCATAACATATACATGTTTCATTAAAAAAGCAATCTTTAGCTAATGTGTAGTTCCATTTCTTATAAAATTCCCTAGAATAAAATATTTTGACTTGTGCCCAAAATTCTCATTGCTGAACAAAAACGTTATGTTTTTCTACAACAAAAGAAATAATGTCCTGGAGTTTAAAGAATTAAAAGTTCAATTAAGACACTTTTGTTCAAGTTAGAAATAAATGTATTGCATAAAATTAATCTGAACTTGCTTGAATTTTCACTGTTATACATTTTATTTGCACTTTGAGACATTTTTAAAGTTTTTTTTTATTTCCTCTCAATCTACATGTGTCTGATATCATTCATATAAATTATTGAAAACAGGGGAAGAAAATAACTATTTTCTCAATATAGTAATTCAAATTAATACTGATTTTTTAAGTTTGCTTAATTGTAGGTTTAAAAATCATGTTTTTAATTTACAGGTTCTAGATTCAGAGATATTCATGATTTTGGAATGGTATCACTCGACATTGCCTCAACTATTGCTGAAGATTCTGGGGTATACATGTGCAAAGCTGTAAACAAGGCTGGAGAAGCTGTAACTTCAACATCAATGGTTGTAAGAGGTAATTTATTATTGCCATCCAATCCTATTACAAGTATTGTCCCTCAATCTGATTACGATTACTTTATTTCATTTTTATTACAATTATTGAACCCCAATCTCATTGCAAAGTTTTCTACAAGAAACACTTAAGGAAGGAATTTACTCTGCAAAATAGTATGTAAAAAAATCCATGTCTTCGATTTTCATTTTTGAATAAACAGTGCAAAAAGCAAAGATATCACCCTGAATTGCTTTTGTTCCAATAATCAGATTTTCACGAACTTAGTGTTAAGTCTAATAGTCCTAAGAGATGACCTCAAACATGGTAACTAATAATAATTAGAGGGGACGATATTTTAAGTTTCGAAGCTAGTCACAGAAACATTCTTTATTCATGGGGTTTTTTGGACGCCTTGGATTTTTGAGCATCAAAATATGGGGGCAGCCAGAATCTCGAAAATATGACCCTAATGATTCGAAAATTTTTTTTCCTCTTTCTATTGAATCAAGAAGAAATTCTTATTGAGGAATTACTATAATTTATAAAGATTAGACAATTCGATGAAAATAAGACAAATGTTATCAAAAGATAAATGCTATCAATAAGACAAATGTTATCAAACGGTTAGTCTCAATGTTTAGTTGGTTACTCTAATATAATTTTTTTCCTTCCCTTTTTTTAACATTTTTAAAAATTTATTTTATTTATTTGTGTATTGTTTGCATAGCTCGAGGAGGAGTGCTGGGAGAAAGCCAACATCCGGAAGCTTACATACAGCTGAAGAAGTTTGAATTGGGTCCCGCTCCTGCTCCAGAGCCTGAACCAGCTCAACCCAGAGCTCCATTCTTTACTGAACATTTAGTCAGCCATGATAATTTGATTGAAGGACAATATATTCATTTAGAGGCTCGAGTAGAACCATCCAATGATGAAAAATTAAAAATTGAATGGTATAAGAACGGAAAGAGCTTAGTTTGTGGTAAGTTTTTTATCTAAATCTTTTTCTACTTATGACTTCCATCATTTAGTAATTTTATATTGTTTACTAAAAGTTCCGCATCAATAGAGGGCCTTACTCTGAATTCATGTAATTAGCTATAAAATATTGTAATAAGCTGTACTCTTAAGAAATCATAAAGTGCCATCTAGTTTAGGTGTTTATACACAAGGAGTTTTGGAATCACCACCCTAAATATATCTTACTTACTCCTCACCAAACATGAAGTAGAAGAAGTGGGCTTATTGGTGATCAAAATTTGCTACTTAAACAAGGAATAAAGGGATATACTACAGAAATTTAGCGAATCTTTATTGAGAAAATGGAATTAAGAGAAGCTTAACATGTTTAATTGCAAGATGAAACCAGAAGATGTTTCAAATAATCACCTTTTAACTTCTCTTCTTTTTGCTTCTGCAATCAAACTGGTTTGGATGTCTTTGAATTTTTGGTAACGATTTTTCTTGTCTAGATGTTTGGGAGGAATTCTAAAATGTATATGTATATTATGGGTAATGATTAAAGTTTTTGTCTGAATGTTAAGCATTTGCAAAAATATTAGATGTCGTGAATGACATACCGGTATTTGTACATTTTTCTTTCAAATACTTTAAACAGATTTTCGCTACTCTCTTTTGTTACAAGTCCTAATTTATAATTTCTGCTTGGTATAGTCCAATAAACGTCAATTTACACGAGGAAATTCGTTAAATTTCATCATAATTCGAGCGGAATTCAAAATTTCCACAATTTACGATTGTAAAATTCTTTAATAAGAAGGTAAAATATATAGAATAGAACTAAGATTAGCAAACAAAATTACTTCACCAATCTTGAAATCTTGCTTATTGGTAAACGCTTCTCTTTTAAACTCTTATGAAATTATGCTTTGAACTTGATTTCAATTACATATGTGTTCTCTTTACAGGCACACGAATTCGAACCACATGTGATTTTGGACTCGTATCTTTGGACATTGTCACTGTTCGACCAGATGACTCTGGTATTTACACCTGTCGAGCAGTTAATGAAGTTGGAGAAGCGATCACAACATGCTCAATGAAAGTTGAAGGTATTCGAGTTTTATAACTAGACTACGCAAATTTTAATTGCTAACATATAATATATTGAAACTTTTCAAAGAAATTCAGTATAGCCTTAAAATTGAATTAAATGTTTACTTTAATTTCGTCTCAAACTTAAAAGACAGATATTTACACAAACCTATTTTTGGTCCTTTACAGATCGCGAAAGCATCATTTATAGATCACAACATCCAGAAAGCTTGCCTAAAATCTTAGAGCTTGAATCCACACAACTTACAGGTCCAGAACAAAAAGACATTTTATATGAAAAACCCATTTTCATTAGTCCTTTGAACAACATCGAATTGAAGGAGGGTGAAGCAGCTCATTTCGAATGCAGGATTGAGCCATACAGGGATCCTACTCTTAAAATTGAGTTTCAGCTCAATGGCAAACCACTTCCGGCTGGTATGTAGCTCCAGTTGAAAGACCAATTCACACAATTATTCGTGTTTTTTCTATTAATAAAATACATTTTTCGTTTAATGCATAATTTTCGATTGATTTCTTTTCAGCTACACGATTCACAGCAAGCAAAGATTTTGGATATCTTACATTGGATATTTCTCATACCTTAGCCGAAGATGCTGGAGTTTATACTTGTAAAGCTACCAATAGTAAAGGACAAGCTGTTACGACTGGATCGTTGAAAATTATTAAAGGTACTTCATTAATTTTTGCACAAAATTTTTCTTTTCGTTTGCAGGCTGTTTATAAGCACGTTTGTGTTTTCGATGAAGAACATTTGATGTGATTATTTTAACTTGTAAAGAAGTTTTACAGCTTTGTTTTAACAAAATAAACTCTTAAGAACTTGGTTTATTTAGGATAAATACAGGATCCAAGAGGTCCACTATTAATTTTGAGTTAGACTTAATTTATACATCGATTTAACTTCATTGTCTTAAGTATATATTGTTGTTAATGCTTAACTCAAAATAGTAATAATAGTAACTAACAATAATAATAATAGTATCTCAAAATAGAGTCACTTAAGAATAGATTAAAAAAGAATCATGTTTCCTGAAAAGAAGTAGCAAATCTTTATCGGGTCACGAAAAGTAAGTCAGACTTTAGATACTTTTAAGTTCCAATAAGTCCTGTTTTCCTACTTGATATAATTTTGACATTGACTTATTCGGAAAAAAAATCCTTTTTAATTAATACAATACAATTAATGACAATATTTTAATCACATGTAATTTTAATGTATCTCATTTTAGATAATGAATATGTTATTGAAAGAACAACTCATCCTATGGGTCAAGAAGGTCTTTCTAAAGTTCGTGAAGTTGAACAAATGTACCTTTCCAAATACCAAGTAAATACGATTTCCAAAAGTTTCATTTGTTGTATTTTATCTATTACCATTTATAAATACGTATCGTGTTGTTTAAAATGAGTTGCGGTAACACAGATATTATTACTAAAAATTATCATTTCTCCTTTAGACTCATGTAGAAGATAAAGAATTGCAGTATCCAAAACCATACTTTGTCGTTCCATTACAAGAAAAGTATACGGTTAATGAAAGTGAAGGTATTAGACTAGACTGCAGAGTAGAACCTTCTGCTGATCCTAAACTTTGCATTGAATGGTTCTTTAATGGAAAATCTTTGTTCGTTGGTAAGAAGCTATCATATATATATATATATATATAGTGTACCCTGTAAATTATATGCTTTGTATAAGCTAATATGTATAAATTGATGCACAGTTAGAATATAGGTTTTACTGTGGAAATAAATGCGTAATGTTTTAAAACTTATAAATAATCAAGTTATTTCGATAAGTATCTGAATATATTGAAATGTAACTTGAAGCTTAAAGATGGGACATAGGAGATTTTAGCTAGCATTTATGATCTAAAACTAATTCAGACTATACAATTATTATATATTTAAATAGCTTAGATTTACTGTTCTTTCACACATTTACAAAATTAACTGTTTATAATTTTATAACCTAAATTTCAAGCAAAGAATTTTTCATCAATTTTTGACACATTTTCCTGAAACTTATTCTATTGGTACCCATATTTACAACATTAAATGTGTATCTTAATACAGAAACTCAATTTTTTTAATCTATTTTGAAGCACTTTTTTAAACATCAGTGGTATGCACATTTACAAAATTAATTGTTTCAATACTAAAATTTAATTTAAAAATTCATTATCAAGCTTTGGCGCATTTTCACTGAAATACATTTCATTAAAAATGAAAAGAATTATTCCATTTTCGAAATCATTAAGCACTCTACATTATTAGATATGTGAACTTAATGTAAGTCGTTGAACTTAGTTCAAAATAAATTTCAATGCTTCTTTATTCTATAAAGTTTTATACTAAAAAAAACTTATAATAAAACAACACTCTTCCATCTTTTACTTCAGGTACACGCTTCCAACTGACCAATGACTTTGGTCAAGTGGTTCTTGCATCAACCGATATGTGGGCCAGAGACAGCGGCGTTTACACATGTCGCGCATATAACGCTATGGGAGAGGCTTTCACCTCTACTACCATTCACTGTGCTGCTAAAGGAAATATTTACGAAGGCACGCTTCATCCTGAGGGTGAAAAGGGTCTGGAGAGCATTCAGACTCTCGAAGAATCTCTTCTGAGACCAACGGACTTAGCAACTACAGAAGAGCAGGGTCATCCACCTGTGTTTACATCTCGCTTCCAGAACTTGACAAACCTTACTGAAGGTGATATTGCTCACTTTGAAGCCACTCTTGCTCCTGCAGGAGATCAAACGATGGTTGTGGAGTGGTTCTTCAACAAAAAATCTATCAAAGCACGTAAGTACCACTTTTTCTTCTTCTTCGTAGTAGTAGTAGTATCATCTGACAATGTCGAAGTCATTTGGTTTCAAAAAATCTCCTTTTTAGAAACTTATTTTATCAAGCTATTTTCATTTGTATTTATGGATAAATATTTTGATGGTATTTAAATAAACCGATATAATACAATTCACTATATCTCTCTTTTTTTTCTGGGAGCATTTTTTCCCTTACATAAATTTGTACAACATGTTTTGGGGTTTACTTGATTTGGAGATAAATATTTTTCTTGCATTAATTTACACGCTAATTTGGGTTTATTTGATTTTGATGCGAGAAACAAATCGTTAATTTATCTGGGTTTCTTTTTCATTGATTTTATTTATCGAGAAAATTAGTAAATGTTACACACATTACGTGATTGAGATGTAATTTCAAAAATGTGACATATATTAAAAAAAATATCTTTCATCTTTTCTTATTCTAACAAATTAAACCAGTTTTTATTTTTATTGTTAAAAATATCCCAATTTTATTACAAAATTATAACAGAGTTTTTTTTAAGTAAAATTTATTAATTAAAACATGAATAATTTTATTTCTATAATTACAAAGAATTAAAAAGTTTTTATTTTTATTCTTAAAAGCTAAAAATATTCCACTTTCATTACAAAATTATGAAAAAGTCTTAAAAAGTTTCTTAAAAAAAACAAGAAAATATTTTTTATTGATCGAATAATAAATACTGAATGATTTCAATTTTTATTATTATAACAAATTAAAACAGTTTCTATTTTAATGACTAAAATATAAAAATATTCCAATTTCATTACGAAGTTATGAAAGAGTTTAAAAAACAGAAAACAGAAAAATATTTTTTTTCGACAGAAGAATGAATAATTTTACCTTTTAACCATAGAACAAATTAAAACAGTTTTTATTTTTATTGTTAAAAAATAAAAATCTGAAAAAATATTTTTCTTTTTTTTTAAAAGCAGAAAAATATTTTTTTGCTATAGAAGAATTATCTAATTTCATCTTTCATTATTAAAACGCATCAAGTTCGCATTTTTAGTTCTCATTTTTATTATGAAAAGATAAAAGTATTATATTTTTATTATGAAACTATGATAGAGTTTAAGAAAAAACAGAAAAATGTTATTTATCTATAGAATAATGAATAACCTGAAAATGTTTAGCTTATTTACTTTTGGTTTGTAATTTTCATTACAGTCTCCTATTTGAATTTATAATACAAAATAGAGTACCCAAACTAAAGTCTATATTACCAAAGAAAAATGCTAATCTTTCCAACTCATTTTTAACTCTATTCATTCTTCTGCTTTAAAATTTTGTTTCATTTTTAATCCTACCAATTAAGAACAATTTATAAATGTTTTAAACTTTAACAGGTCACCGTATTCGCACCGTTCATGCATTCGGGATGGTTGTGCTTGAAATACTGGGTGTTGTCATTGAAGACAGTGGTGAATACACTTGTAGAGCTACCAATAAATGGGGAAAAGCTGAAATAACTGTTAACTTAGAGTGTGTTGATAAACTGCAAGGACAGAAACCCAAATTTACTACACAATTACAAAGTTTAACAGGACTTAAAGAAGGTGAAAGTGCTCATTTTGAATGCCATCTCATACCTGTTGGAGATCCTGCCATGAGAGTAGAATGGTTCCATAATGGAGTACCTATGAGGCACAGTAAGTACCCATATATACATATATAAGTTTAAAATATCGAGAAAACATGGAAAATATTAAAGATTAATGAAAAGAGAAGAAGAAGAGAAATTATTAATATATATATAATTAATATATAGAAATATATATATATATATATATATATATATATATATATATATATATATATATATATATATATATATATATATATATATATATATATATATATATATATATATATTACATATAATGTTAAACCATTAATATATATTAATGGTTTAATTTAAATCTCAGGTTTTTTCATTTATAGTTAAATTTATTTTCTATTACATGTCAGTTTAAGTTATAAATTTTTTTTGTAAAAGCTTGTTAAATGTCATTAAATGCGTATTTAAATGTTTTTATATTTTTTTAAAAAAACTTTATTGTTTAAAACGAAAAAAAATTTTTTTTTGTCTAAGGGTTAATTTTTATTTCATAATATTTTATTGTTTAAATATTTCAATTACTAAACTAAAAATCCGTTCCTTCTACAATTTTTAAAATTGTGAATCACTTTTACATTTAAAATAACATGAAATAATAAAAGTCCCTTCTTTTTTAAGCTCTTTTTAACTTATAAATATTTTGCGTCATACTATTTTATCACTTTTAGTTAGAAATAAAATAGAAAGTACACGAAATTACCAAAAAAAATGTTCTAATAAACAGTTTTATGTAACTAAAGAACTATTCAAGAAATATGCTCGTAAATTTTATATATTTGAAATGCTGGAATAAATGAATGACCATTTTAGGTCTAAAAACTCACAGCTTTATATGCTGCAGATAATATTATTTTTTCTTAATTTTTTACTTTTTTGCTCTTTTAAACGTAAAGTGATATATCTTAGTTCATCCCTGTAACAGAAAGTAGAGTTATTAATAAATATATAGTATTGAAAAATAAATAATAATAAAAAAAATTTTTTCATTTTTTTTTATATTTTCTAAAAAAATAAATAATAAATCTTAAATAATTTCTTGTTTATAGGCTCAAGAATCAAGACCCTGAGCGATTTCGGATATGTTGTTATGGATATTTCTTTTGTACACGTAGAAGATTCTGGAGAGTATGTGTGTGTTGCAACAAATAAATTTGGATCAGATACTACCCGTTGCACGATACAGTGTACAGGTAAGTCGAAACGTCTATAAAAATATTTCAATACTAATAAACGTTGATGCATTAAAACTATACACAAAAACCCAATTATTAATAAATAAGTCACCCATCCTTGTTATTTCAATTCTTGTTTATCAATAAAAAAATGATGCTGTCAAAACAATTGCATGTTTTCTGGACTGTAATTGTACCACTTTTAACAAGTCTCTTGTGATTCGCTAGTTAGCAAAGCATATTTATAAAATTATGACCACAGATTAACATTACAGACATTAACGGATCACAAACCAAAACATTTGAAAAACACTTTTATTCCCCATTTTCAAAATGTAATATGGAGATAAAAAAATAAAATAAAATATTCAACTATAATTTCTATATTCTCTCACAAATGTCTCTATATAATGTAAATTTAAACAGTTCATAAAAGTTCTTTTTTATATTATATCATTCTAAAAACCTTTGTATATTTTTCACGATTTGTAAGATATTCGTAAACTTAAGTGAAAAGATTTAATAGTGGTTGAAAGAAATGCTGACATTTCTACATTTGAGAGAGTAAATAACAGCTTTTGTGAAATTTTTGAGACAATTATGAACATTAAAAATATTTTATAATAGGATTTTTTATTGTTTTTAAAGCATACTGTAAAAAAGTTTAATAAAATTACGTTAAAAAAATACCAAGAGTACCGGTACTTTTTTTTCCACAAAATCCATTTTACTAGAACATGATAAAGAACGAAAAATCTCATATTCCGTAATTTTTACAGTAGATTTACCATATAATCACTGAATCACTTTCATTAAATATATGATATTGTAAAGATTACGGTATGATATTTTGCGGTTAAAATGGATTTTATGAACTATGGAAAAATGGATTGTAATGGCTGGTACTTTATACCATGGAGATTTTTTACATAGTAAATAGTGATGTGTAAATACATTTTACCTTTTTAAGTCTCTATTTACTATTTAATAGGTTATGGAAAAATTTTCCGAGACACACTACAGCCTCAAAGCTTGGAAAAAATTGCAGAACTTGAAGGTTCTCATGCCCTTTACAGAAGTCAAGTGTCAATCGACGCTAAGATCACAGAGGCACCGAAATTTACAACCCACATCAAAGAAATTACAAGTCTTGTGGAGGGACAAAGTGCACACTTTGAAGGCTATTTAACTCCAATAAATGATCCTAACATGAAAATTGAATGGTACTTCAATGGAAAACTCTTGGGAGCTGGTATGTAAAAATTGCAATTTCTTATTTTGATCTAAAGCTCAGGATATTCATTTTTTTAAAAAATGGTTATTTCTACTTACAAACTTCTTGAATTCAAATCAAGCTATAGTTACTATTTTTTTTAAAGAAAATTCACAAAGGATTATTTTAAAATAGATTTAAAATTCATAACTTCGTTTTTACAGATCTTATATTTTAGAAATATTTAATTTTCCTTTAAATAATTTTCAACGTTCTTGTTTCTGTCTTAGATTTGTTTGAAACATCTGTATAATTAAATTTAAAAATTGTAAGCCTCATTAACTATGCTATATTTTATAAAAAATGTAAAATATAAAGCTTTACTTGGTATTGAACATTGTTTTGATGCTTAATATGGTTTTAATTCTGCCTACAGGTCATCGCTTTAGAACTTTCCATGATTTCGGCATTGTTATATTAGACATTCTCTACTGTTATGGAGAAGATAGTGGTGAATATATGTGCAAAGCAACAAATAAATTTGGAACCGATATCACCAAGACCACTTTGACTTGCAAATGTAAGCTTGGAAGTTAATAATTAGTCATTTAATCATCCATTTTCTTGAACAATTAATAATTCACGTTTTGGAATTTCAGCCAAGAAATCGATTATTCTGGATCCTCAAATACCAAAAGAAATGGCCGATAGCAACAGAAGAATCATGGAACTGGAAGAGCACTTATACAGATCTCGTGCCGATTACGTTGAAGATGTACATTTCGAAGCTCCACGATTCACTGTACCGCTGGAGAATGTAACGGATTTGAGGGAAGGAGAAAATGCTCATTTGGAAGCTAGACTCATTCCAACAGACGATCCTGATCTCAAAGTTGAATGGTTCAAGAACAGCAAGTCTCTCAAAGCAGGTAAACACCGCCAGCACCCTAGTGTTCGAAAATTTCTCGTCAAAAATGGTTAAATATCGATTTATTTAATTGTTATTTTATCTTATTCAACCAAAGCAGTGACATAACCATAAAAGGATGTCATTCAAAGACGTTTATTGATTGTTTTTCCGTATACGGTAGAACCAACAGGATGGATACGGTACGGAAGAACTATTCTCGCCAGTTAGGCCCACCTAATAAAGTAATTTCGTTTCGTGCATCTGGGCACATACTGTAGCTGGGAAGGGTAATCTGTAAATCTCATAACTGGCTGAACAGGGGCTCGAATCCCAGCCTTGGTATTACTATATTTCTTCCATTCCTTCAATATAAGAAGAGTTTTAAGTGTCAATACGAAACTATCATCCATGCATAAATGACGCAGCACCCACACAACTGCAATGTTCGTTTAAGTTTCATTTTTATGGTTTAGAAAGTACTATGCTAGTTATGAATGGTTACAAAATCGTATAGTTTTGTATTTAGAGATACAAATTATTACGATGCGAAATCCGCACACGGATCTCACCAACCACAGTGCTGATACAAAATATCCTAAGTGGTAGATGAATCATGGATTAGAGTCCCATGTCATCATGCTAACCATGGAAGGTATTCGTGGTTTTCCCCTCCCTGTAACACAAATGCTGGTTAGTATTATCAAAAAGGGCTCAAAGAAGGTCAATTTCTCCCAATACTTGATCCAGGAGTTCCCTTGTTTTCTGGATGGGGCTCTAAATTACAAGGCTATGAAGTTGAGCATTGATATTCGTAAACTCAAATTTGGGTCGGTTCTACAACCGGTTATAAAATAAAAGAATATGTAATGCAAACCAATTAATAAATGAAAGAAGCGATATTAAATTTTTTATACAATTTTAATTATTAAGTAGTATGAATATAGGTGATATTACTTGCCACCAATATATTTTTCATATTCCAATTTCAAATACGAATTATTACATTTTGTGAAAAATATTTTTATTCTCCTCCTTGCTTGTCATGAGTTATTGAATTTTTTTAAGTATGAATGACACTTTTTCAGCATCCACTGCTAATAACAGAGGTGAAACTAACAATAATTTATTTATTTTGTTGACTTTTTAGTTATTCATTTTGTTGAAGTTTATACCATGATGAACCATAATGTCATTCAAATTTGCTCAAATTTTCTGAGCCCTATAATCATACTTCTTAAACATGGTTAGATAATACTTTGTAAGTTGTTCACGGAAAAAAGGCTCAGTTCACATCTCAAAAAGATTGTACCAAATTTACAGCGTATTATGGGTCAAGGTACCTCGGATTAATGTTGAATTTTAGAACTTACTTCTTAGAGTGTACTTGGACATATTTTATGAAGTATTTTACTATTTTTCATAAAATGCAAAATTTTTATTAAATGGTATAATTAATAGAAAAAGTTTTTACAAAGTGATGTAGGGTTTAAAACTGAACATCATCACATATAAAAAGAATCATAGAAGCATAAGTCCTCCAATCATTTATAAAATAATTAGTGTGTTGATCTCAAAGTTTTATCCTATTACTTTTCGCCTGAATTGCAAAAACTGATATTTAAATAATTTATTCACTAAAATAAGTATCCTATGTTCGATTACTTGAAAGTTCTACAGAAAATACCTAATACGCAATAGCTAAACTATATTTAAGTTAAAACCCACGTTAGTATTATTTTGAAAACACTTATTATATAATATATTACATTTATGACACTGAACTAAAGTACGATTTTAAATATTCTTTTAATTAATATTTTTAGGAACAAGAATTCGAACAATAAATGACTTTGGGTTTGTTGTACTTGAAATCAGTCCTATCTATCCTGAAGACAGTGGTCTTTACTCTTGCAGAGCCACTAATAAAGTTGGAGAAGCTGTAACAACATGCACACTTAAATGCTCCGGTAAGTGTTCATTGGTATTCATTGATTTTATTTGTCATATAAAGAGAAGTTTTAAAATATGATATTAGCTGACGGTTGGCGTAAATATTTAATTCATTACCCTTTGTTTTTAACTTCTTTTAGGAAAGCGTAGTATCATTATGGACACACAACTTCCTGCGGGAATGGAGAGCATGGAAAAAATAGCAAGATTCGAAGATATTTCTTCAGCTCGTATCGCCGAACAATGGATGGACATTGACATACAACAGCCACCCAAGTTCATCTCAAAACCACAAGATCTGACCCTAGGGGAAAACTCGTTAGCTCACTTTGAGTGCAGGCTGACTCCAGTAAATGATCCCACCATGAAAGTAGAATGGTACCACAATGGAAAAACTTTAATAACAGGTGCTTGAAAGTTTCACAAAAACAACACGTTACAAAAAAACATTCATTTTCTACTGCATGTTTTTATCAAAATATTTGTTAACAATACTTTCCTTTTAATGTCTTCTAGGATCTCGAATTAAAACAATAAACGACTTTGGCTTCGTAATCTTGGAAGTGGCTGGTGTATTTGGAAGAGATGCAGGAGTTTACATGTGCAAAGCCACTAACGCTTTTGGAGAAGCCACAGTTAGTGCTAAACTGATCGTTAAAGGTAAAAATTCAAAATGTTGCTCAATTTGCGTTAGTTATTAAAGTAACTAATTATTGCAATTTTAAGAAATAAAATACTAATTATTGGTAATAAAAGAAGGTAATTAATTTTATTAATTAAAAAAATAAATTTTTATTCAATAAAACAATTCTCCATAATGCGCAAATTTTTACTTTAAACGTCAGTGAATGGAATACCTTGCAATGTTATTTAAATTAAAAAAAACACGTTAATTTTGTAAATACTGGATAATCACCATTTACCTTAAAGTAGCAATGTGAAGTAACCTGAAACTAACAAAACATCTATTATTTTCTCGTTAAAGAGAAAACAAAATAAAATTTAAACCCACACATATATCTATTTTTTACACATATATCAAAGCGCAGTGGATCAAATGTTTACGCCAATCAATCGAGAAGCGAACAAATCGAATAAAATACCATAGAATTTTGATGATCGAGTCCCTAAGGTATATTTATTAAATTAATAATTAGATTTTAAGATTTTGGATGTCAAAATGATCTACACGAACAACCTGGGAAAGCCCACACTAGATCTTCAGACTTTTTGGGTACATAGCAATATTCAGTCTTTCTAGCGTTAATCAAGCAGTAATATACAAATTTCAAATTAGCTTCATTTTTATGTAATAAAAAATGTTGTACACTCTTAGAAATTTGAATCACGTTGATTTTAATTATGGTTCAAAAGTCCTACAAACTTAATATAATGTTGATTCCTTTTGAATTTGAAAACACTATAGTATAGTTCAACTTAAACAAAAATGCATTTTTTTCAATATTTCAATACTATTGCTGCAAATTTGTACAATAGTATTGCTTAAACCTTTGACGCTGATGGGAGATAGGTGTTCCTTTTGTATATTTTTTCCTTGCTCTCTAATTATAAATGAAAATGTATTTTGGTATTTATTAATTAGAAAAAACAGTCTAATAGTTACTTAAATATCTAATCGAATATCGGAATTATTTTTACTAAATTATAAAACCCAGAAAAGCTAGTTAGATATTGTTTTCACTCACATTCAAAAATTCATCTATAAATGATTTTGAAAATTAAAGATATTTCATTGATAAAGATCTACATAACTGCATCTAAGTGCTATGTGAAAAAAATATTGCTTGGAAGTGGACCGTATTTGGAAGATTTTACTTTTAGTGTAAAAAAAGATACCAATGTTTCATGCTGTATTTCATAACCATTAATTATTAAAATGCCTAAGTATAATATATTTCACTTATATTGATCTAAATTAAAACAAAATAATGAAAAATATATTTAACAAAAATTCTGCGTCAAAGGGTTAAGAGCTGATAATAAAGTTGATAGTTGAATGTTACATCCAATACTCTTTTTGTAAATACAGCTAAAGGATCAATCATAATGGAGCCACAATTACCAACTGAATGGCGTTCCGGTACCGAGAGTTTGCAAAGACTTGAAGAAGCAATGCACAGAACCGAAGAAGTAATAATTGACGATGACAGAAAATTACCACCTAAATTCATTACTCAGATACAAAACTTGGAGAGCAAGGTAGAAGGAGAATCTGCTCACTTTGAGTGCAGACTCGAACCCGTAGGCGATCCTACGATGAGGGTTGAGTGGTACCAGAATGGAAAGCCACTCACAACAGGTAAATAATCATGTGATATTTTAGTGAAATGAGAAGGTTTTATTATTTATGAAAATTAATTGATTAATTGATTCGTGTTCTTTATTGTTAAACTAATGCTTGTTTGCTTTAAGAAAACGGATTTGAAATACTTTATTATGCAGATTTAGAGAATTTTTTAATAGGATTCCTTTTGAAGCATTTAAATTTTCTTAAGTAGTATGATAATGTATGATATAATAGTATGATGTAATAGTGATAACTTAAGAACTGACAGCTAAGAAAGTGAATAACGTGATTTTAAAACACAATACTCTAAAAGAACTTTGAATTCTGTCTTATAGATGGCATTTTCTACAAAAGATACTGATTAAGTAATAATGACAGAAATCTTTCATGACTACATTTATAATATAATTCTTAGAATTAGAATATTTGTTTCAGTATTTTTACAATGATTCTTCTTTAAATTGAATGTATTTTAAGAATATTATTTTTGCAGTTTTTAATCTATATTTGAATCCCTTTCTCTGAAGCAGTTAGAATTTAAGTTGAACTTACATGACTCTTTTAACGACTTGTAAAATGTTAATAGCAAACAAAGTACGCAATTTAAAATTTTAAGAGAGTTTCATATTAAACATTTTAATGCTTTAAAATTCAAAATATTTGTTATATTGTTTTTATAATAATCCTTTTCAAAACCGCGGTGACTCAGACAATAGAGCACTCCCCCAAACGAGGCAACCCAGGTTCGAATCCAAGCATCGACTGTTCGATACGCATTCTGCTTTCGGCTCTCACCAACCACAGTGCTGACATAATATATCCTCAGTGGAAGACGAATAATGGGTTAGAATCCCTTGCCGTTGGGCTAACCATGGGAGTTTTTCGTGGTTTTCCTTTCCATGTAACGAAAATGCTAGTTAGTTCCATCAAAAATGTCCTCCAAGAAGGCTAGATTGTCTCAATGCTTAATAGTTTAAGAGTTCTCTTGTCTTCTGCATTTAGATAAAAATTTCAAGGCTACGGAACTGAACATTGATTGTGTTGGCTGTTCAAAGCAGGTTGTAAATAAATTATTGTTCTCTATTAAATTTGATTGGTTACAATTAATTGGTTACAATTACAATTAATTCACCTACATGTATCGAAATCTAAAAATAAAAAATTAATAATAATAAACACATTTTACTTTTACTTCATTGTAATTTTTCTTTTCATAGTATAGATTTTATGTACAATCATTTGAAAATTTCTTATGACAGGCACTAGAGTCCATACAGTTGATGACTTTGGCTTCGTGGTGTTAGATATCGATTGGTTGTTCCCTAGAGATGCTGGTGAATATATGTGTAAAGCAACCAACAAGTGGGGACAAGATACAACAAAAGCTGTACTGAAAATAAAAAGTACGTACATTTTAAATCGTATCATCATTTCTTTTAATTTTAGATCATTTTAACATTTTCTATTCGGTTTTATTTTTGTTTGTAATGCTGTACTGGAAAGACAATGTTTATTGATAAAACTCACTTTCTTAAAAAGTGCTATTTTTACATCTAATTAAGCCATAGTATTGTTTCTAAATATGTAATTTACAAGTTATCAAAATTTCCAGTTAATGGAAAGATCTTACCGCTTGCAAAGAAATTTTTGGATGTTTAATTTCAAATTTTCTACAGTATAATTTGAAAACAGGGCTAATCATTATGCGGCCCCAAGTCTTTCAGTTTTTTTTGTCATAAATGCCATAAACTTTATTTCACATTGAATTAAAAATTGTATTTTAAATAAAACTATTAACACGTACAAATGCCTACAATGCAATAAAATTTATTTGACTAAATAACTAGCAAACTTAAAAATTTGAAGAAAAATCTTTAAATTCAACTTAATATTTCCTTTAATTATCGTAAATTTACATAAATAATATCACATTAAAAAATTAAATCACTGTTATTTTGCAACAATTACAGAATAATTTATTGACAAAGTACAACCTTTATCAGTTGTGTTATAAAATTATACATTTTTATGCTCATAAATATTAGATAGATTCACTAAAATTTAATAATTGCTGTCATGAATTTAGGCAAGCGAGATATTATAATGGACAGTCAATTACCCGAAGGCATGTCAGCAGATAAACTGAGGGAGCTTGATTTCCCACCGCAACAAGAAGTTCCTACTGAAGAATTCGTTCCTCATCCACCAAAATTTATAACTCAGATTCAGCCTCAAGATAACTTACAAGAAGGGGACAGTGCCCACTTTGAATGTAAACTGACACCAATTAATGATCCCAAGCTCAAAGTTGAATGGTATCATAATGGAAAACCACTTAAATCAGGTAAGAGTTGCTCTGAAAAGAAGTTAGATAACGTGCTTCTTCCCCCCCTGAAAAAAATTATATATTTGTCTGTTTTGTGGCTTTATTTGTTCTTTATTCACATTGTCTAGCTTTGTTTTCCCATATTGCACAAATTCTACTTTTTTATTATTTAAAAGAATTGCTTTCCCTTTTTTGAACTTATAGCAATTTAATAATTATTTAATTTTTAATTTTGCTATTGTATTCACTATAAAAAACTCCTGATAAAGTTACTGTACCGGCACTTTTCGTGCATCATTCATAAAATCCCTTTTACCGTAAGATATCGCACCTTGAATTTTACAGTAATATTTACTTAATTAGAGATTCAGTGAGTTTACTGTAATTATTATAATAAAAATTTTAGTATATCATACTTTTTTTTCATAACAGAAATGGATTTCATGGTAAGAAATACCAACACCCTGAGTGCCGGTACTTTTTACAGTAATTTTATCCGCAAATAATTGCAGTGTACAATACTGTTGTAGTGTAATAAGCGTAAGATTTCTTATTGTAGTCCAAGGAGAATTCGGTTAAAAGAATTACCAGCCCTTTTAAAATTTTGCATGTAAACCAACTTCGTGATTATTCTAATTTGATAGAACTTGACGCAACATTTAGAACTATCGACAGATCTAAATATGTCGGACCAATTGTATTTTCGACTAAAGAAATATCAATTTTTCATGTTTGTCTCTCAATATCGTAGAAAGTCAATTCAGTTAGCAGAATTCTCTATAATTTACCATGTCAATATCAATCAAACTAAATATCGTGTGTAAAGCACGAATAACGTGACAAAATATGTAGTGACTCTTTGGTTTTAGTTATCTTTTCCCCTTTGAGTTTTTCATTTATTATAGAGACAAAAATATTTATAAAATATGAGTTAAAAGGTGTTAAAATTGAAAGTAATTAATATTAAATTATGTAAAAAAGGTTGGAACCTCATAAAAAAATCACGTCTTTAAGATTAGATTTAAGGTACTTCGATTTATAGGGAGTTGACTAGTTTAAAACGAATAGATTCTGGGGGATTAAAAAAGTAATGTGATTCAAAAGTGCATGGGACTCAAAAAGTAAATTAGTGCCGGTTACGCGTACTGATTTTTAAAATAAAATTATTAAAAAAAGTATATATAGCAAATAAATATGTAATCTTGACAATTTAAATAAAGGCTAAAATGATAAAATTGTATTGCTAGACAAGGTAAATAATGATAATTACAAAATAATAGCTCAACATTTTGCTGCTGCACTCTAACATTTGGAATTAAATGACGCGTTTACTTCTATTTTAATTTGCATCTGTAGACTAAAAATACATATAAAACGAAAGAAGTAGATTTTATTTTTACTTATTAGTGTGATTTTATATTTATATTTTTATCCTCAATTTACATTCATCGGGTTAGCATACTTTTCTTTGAATTTTTTTTTGTCTTACTGAATATATGTTCGAAATATACAATATATTAAAATGGCAGATATCTTGTAACACTACTTCTTGGAACTTGAGGTTGTATATTACTCTATTTTTATTATTTAACCAAAATAAAAACATTTTTATACAATGTTTATAAATAACTTCTTTCTTCTTGAAACTGAAACAGTTAACGTTTTCTTAAAACTTAAACGTTTTAAAAACATTCTTTAAAGCAAATTTTGGAAATATTTTAACCAAATCATAAGTTCTTCAATTTCCTAATTATCGAAATACTTTCTTCATATCATGATAGATGAGCAACTATCAAACTGAAGTAGTTTTTGTTTACTTATTCCTAGTTCCAATTATTGATATTAGTTTTTAATTATAGGTCATCGTTTTAAGACAACATATGACTTCGGCTTTGTCGCATTAGATGTTTTGTACGTTTACACTGAGGATTCTGGTGAATATACAGCACGTGCCGTGAACGACTACGGTGAAGACATAACAAAAACTACCCTCAAAGTCAAAGGTACTTCCGTACAATATTTAATGAAATTAAAACACTTTTTCTATTAAAAGCATATTTCTAAATAGTTAATTTCTCTGAAAAAGCTTTACTGATAAACATGTATTCATTTGACAGCTCAAAGATTATTGGAATATAGAACACAACTACCAAAATCTATGGAGACTGGCGTTCAGAAAATTGCTGAGATGGAAGCTTCATGGCAAAGGTAATTGTTTTTTATGGTATTGTATTTCTTATATCATGCTTATCGTGTGTTTCTTATATTGTGTTTTGTTAGTTCCCTTTTTTTTAACAAATTACACTGGGGAACAATATATTTTCTTTCGTTTCCAGTTGCATAAGGTTACAAATCTTAGATACTTTCGCATAGCTGATTTTAAATCCGAAATCTGTCTTCGAGGTATAATTTTAGTTTATTTTCAGTCGAAGAGTACAAGTTAAAAAGCATTATATAAAACGGGGGGTGACATAAATGTTGTAACAAACTTCGAGGAGAATTAGGTCGCATAATCAGGATTCCAACTATATCAGAACCAATGCTCAGAAATGTCGTCATATGACGCACGCTAGGGGCGCTTCTTTATTTATCACAAACAAGCACCCGTAGCTGGGTACGATGACATTTCCAGTAACAGATTCCTATGTAATATAAATCCTGATGATGTGTCCTAAATCTTTTAGTAGTTTGTCACAACATTTACGCGAATTCCTGAACGTTTCTCAAATTTGTACATTTTGTCAAAAATGAACTAAAATTGTTTTTAAAAATTCTGTAGCTTTAGGGATGAAACTAATTTCGAATTTGAAACTGCAACAACCGAGTTAGACAAAATTAATTCAAAACTAGACGAAAAAAATTTGTTCACCAGTGTTAGTTTTTCGTTGCTGTGACTGAATGTTGCAGCTTTAAGAAGTACTTTAAAAGTATAATTATTAAATATTACATTTACAGAGTGGTGTCTGAAGAGGAAGTTCCTCCTGAACGTTGCCGTCCCATGTTTATTATGAAACCTGAACCTCAAGTCGTAACTGAAGGCGAATGGGCCAAGTTCTGTTGTCGTGTAATTGGAAATCCCAGACCAAGGCTCATGTGGATTTTGAATGGCAACACTATCGGGCCAGTAAGTCTCTTTTTTTTCAGTTGAAATTATAGTTGGTGTCGTGAAAATAAGGACTGTAACTGGACCAAATTACGTAAAAAGTACTGGCACATACAGTTCCAGTACTTTTTACCGTAAAAACATTTTTAAGTAGAATATGTATGGAAACAAAACATCTAAACTAAACTCAGCAGCCCATAGAGGGCCTAGGCCAACTGTGCCTACTGTGTACTGATTTTACAGACGATGCACCGGTACTTTATAGTGTAGTTTGATCCGGAATTTTTTACAGTGTAGATGCGATTTTGTAATTCTGTAAACGTAATTAAAACTTCGCTGTGTTCAATATGTTCATGTGATACGTTATGTAAAGGTAAAATATAAATATCTAAACAGTCACTGTTCCATTAATTAGTGCCAAGATCGAAGGTTTTGACAAATTAAATTAGTTGATAAAATATGGGGTCATTTATGGAATTCTAGGAAACGCCTAACCGGGCTGTTGTACCAGTTATGATGATAATTGTAGTCCGTACTCCCTTATTATACTTCTATATTGCTATATTTCATCTAATGGGAGCAAAAATGAATCTTTCTAATTTTACATCACTTAACATGAACATATCCATTTTTTAAAAAATTGTGTGTACACGAAATTGTTTATTCTTTTTGGTGCATCCCACTTTTTTTTAACGAATCAAAATTTAGATTGGAATAAATTTTATACTATAAACTCGTTTGTACTCTAAACTCGCTTAAGAAAATTTAATTGACTTAAATAATTTTTTCTAGGGATCTCGCTATAAATTGACTTATGATGGAATATATCATTTGGACATTCCTAAGAGCAGGCAGTATGACCAAGGCAAGGTTGAAGTTTTTGCACGAAATGGCATGGGTGAGGCTTACTGTTGGACAACATTGGAAGTAAGACCAAGGCATGATGATTACAGGGTAGTTCTGAAAAATTCACCTAGGCGTAAGTATATTTGAAAGAATATAAATAGCAGCAGTAATAGCATGCTATGCTTCTACTAAAAACGAAGTTAACTTACCTCAAATCTGAAATTGATGATTTTTAAATTTTATTTAAAAATGGTAGATTTTATCTCTACGTTAAAAATAAAATATAATTGAAGAAATAAATGATAGATTTTTTTATTGATGTAATTTAATTAGAGTTTATAATTGGAAAACTAAAAAAAAAGTATATTAGAGGATTTTTGATTTTATATTTTTAATCTTTTATTTTTAATAACAAACATAATGTAATATATTCTTAGTGAAATTTTTTTTATATTTATAAGCATTGGTTTTTTTCATGTCTTAAAAATTAAAATTTATAAATGTATGATTTTGTTTTGAAAATTTTGCAAATTTATGTATTTTATTGTTATGATTTATATTATGTGCCTCAGACCTGTAGCAATGCGTATTAGTAAACCATGAGCTTTTAACTTCACTAATTTAAAAATATTATGCTCATGCGTTTTTTAATATTTTTCTAATATTGAATAAACAGCTTTTCAACTAATGCCAAAACTAACCAAATAAGATTTTACGCTCAATAATTTTTTTAATCAAATAAACCACTGATCTTGTGTCAATGGATTTGCTACGTTGACACTACATTTCATAACTGGAAACACAACTACTGCAGCATCTCTAAAACCTGGGCAGATATCTAATAATAGGTATGGCTTTTTTATCTTACTCAGCATTAATAAACTCTAACAATAACACATTATTTTGAATAAAAAATTTAAATAGTAAAATTAAAATTGTAAAATTTTAATAACGATGCCGAATTTTTATAAAATTATTTTTCTAATATTCAGTTGTTTTGAATTATTATATAAACAGCCTAAATATTATCCTTTCGTTTTAATAACAATGCACTGTCAGAATATTCTCCCTAAAATTATGGCAAAACAACCTGTAGCAGTCTGTTTATCTAATTAACCGTAAAGTCTACGGTGAAGAACATTTTTACCTTTACGGTTTTAAAACCTTTTACAACTTGTATGGTTAAAAATCCATGAATACAAAATTATATGTTTTTTTTAACCATTTACGACTAGTATCGTTTCAAAATTGTTAAAAAGACTGAACGTGACAGGTAGTTTAGCAGCTTTATGGGGCTGTCATCTGTGCGTGAATGCGAGTAGCCTGTTTAAATATCCCAAGGTCACGAATTAGGGAGTGCAGGATACTGATAACTCTTCATGTGCTTTGGAGATTAGAGGAAACTTTGTGGTGTCAATGATGGGAATCGAATCCCCGTTCGTGTTAGGGGATAGTAGTAAATAACCGGTTTTTCTCAGAATTTACGGTTGAGTACCATCTTTTTCATGGTTATTTGACTGTTTTGTTGGAAAGTGGTAAAATAACAATTAAATAAATTGTTATTTAACCATTTTAACTGAGAAATTTCTAACTGTGTGCTTTTGGGTGAGACAAAATTAATGTAAAAATTTGAAATTAAATTAACTAATGAGAATGAAATATTGCAGTTGAAATTTATTATAAGATAAACAGTGTGCTCCGTTATCATGACCTTTATTATATTTCTTTAAGGATCTTATGAAAAATACGATATCCAACCGATAAAAACAATAGCAGGATTAAAATAATAAAGACCAGCTTGATTGCTTTAAAGCGCTTCCTGTTTTCAAAAGACCATCTTCAAAATGTCTCCAATTACCGCTTTTACTATTTTCTCAGTTTCTTTGCGCAATCAAATTGGTTTTGATATTTTTAATCACGCCCTTCTCGTTAATGATTCTCCAATGTTTTATAGCAGTTAATTAATACGTTACCTTTTACGAATATATATTTTACTTCGTGTTTAACACGGATTTCCAATTATATATAAGTCTGTAAATACGGAAGATTTAAGCATCTAGTATTCATAATGACAGTATGCAGCATATATTGCACTCGATATGCATACTTCATTTATCTAATTATTTTTTTTCAATTTTGGAAATAATGTGTTTTTGCTAGAGTTGCATGGCTTGCATGTTTTGCTTAAAATTTAATGTCTATTAAACGTTTTTTTGCCTTATTAGCAAAAGGTATTAATCTTTCAAGCTTTTTAATGCTTAACTTGCCTAAGATTAACTTTTTTTAAATTCTAATGCTTTATTTGCTTAAAATTATTAATCGATTATTCTCATATTTTAGGAAACCTAAAAACATTTTTGTCTTTATTAAACGAATAAAAAAATTTAATATATATGAAAAATTTTTTGAATTATTATCTTTAAGCTATAATTCAACAAAGTGCAAATATTATCAAACTTATATACAGTCAAACAACGCTATAGTGAACACGGTTTATAGTGTACTCCCGGACACAGTGAACGAAACGTTCACTCCCATGCCTTGCTATGCAATGTTATTTAATGTTATTTTTTGTGGATTGAGTGAACCAAAAAAGAGAGGAAGTTGGATATTATAAACTTTTTTTCTGTCTTCGACTGACTTTTTCCCTTCATTTTCTGGTAATTTTGAAATTTCTACATAACACATCGGCTGATAAGTTTCCGGTCTGACATACAGATGGCGCCCTAAATGCAGAATTAGTATTTTGTTTAGCAAGTCCTAACCTTCAAATAAAGGTGTCAAAATTTTATAACGATCTGCCGATTGATTTTAAAGTTACAGTGATTTTAATCGAACACCAATTTATATTATTGAAGCAATGGGTAAAAAAGAATTTCGTGTTCTTATTAAACATTTTTATTTCATGGGAAAAAAACACGGTAGAAACTAAAGCTTGACTCGATAAATGTTATCCGGGTTCTTCACCAGGAAAATCGACCTTTATTGACTGGTTTACTGATTTTAAACAAATGTTGAAGATGCACCACGCTACATGCAACTTCACTTTGCTTGTTATAGAAAACCGCAAAGTGAAGTTGCATGACATAGCTGATACTCTAAATATATCAAAAGAGCGTATAGGCTTTATTTTGCACGATCATTTGTTTATGAGAAAGCTGCTTTCGAAGTGGGTGGCGCGTGTGCTAACAGTTGACCAAAAACAGCAACGAATTGATGATTCCGAGAGCTATTTGACGTTGTCTCAGACACCCCCTATTCACCAGATTTGGCTCCTAGTAACTTCTACTTGTTTGCAGACTTGAAAAAAATGCTAGCGGGTAAGAGATTCAGCACGAATGAGGAAGTGATTGCCTAAACAACCGCCTATTTTGAGTTCAAAGATGGTTCTGTTTTTAAGAGTATAGAGATGTTAGAGAGGCGATGGAGTGATTGTATATCTCTTAAAGGAGACTATGTTGATGAATAAATTTGAATTTTACTAAAAAAAGTTGTGTTTACTTCATTAGACCGGGAACTTATCAGCCAAGGCGTTATAATACATATACCGGTTTTTAAAACCACCTATTGAGTGGAATGTAACAACAAGCATTTTTTTTTGTTTGCTTTTTTTATCTCAGTTTTCCAATCCCTAAATAACGGCCATCTCTAAATGTTTTGTACCCAAGGCGGACGAGTAATTAAAAATAAAATTTAACACATTTTTTGTTACTACATATTGTTTTTTAATCATTTTTGTATTTCATTTTACGGGTCATTTATTTAAATAATCTGTCATAAAAGGAAAGAGTTCAGAACCATAAGTTAAAATTGTTTGCGGTATGGATATAGTGATCTCCCGGTTATAGTGAACCGAAATTTCTGGTCCCTTGAAGGTTCACTATAGCGGGGTTTGACTGAAATTTTTTTTGGGAAATTCTTTTAAAAGATATACATGTTAACTATGTAACCTATTTTAGCTTGGTATGATGCTGAAATAAAATCATATCAAAAAGTACGAACAGCATGTGAATTAGAAAAGGTGTTTGAGGAAAAGCTCACACCAGGTGGAACTAAAATCGATGTATGGAAGACCCAAGAAGATGAGGAAGGTAAAAAAATTATTATTATGGTGAATATAATTAAATAGCATAAATGAAATCATTTGTAATTTTTATCATTAAGAAAGGCATTTTGTTAGTTACTATGCATATTTTTTGTTTAATATATAGTATTAATACTTTGACGTAATTTCAGGAGATCATGTCAAACAAATTAAAAGGCTTGAAGAAGAAGATACTAAAAAATTGATTCCAGATGTAAAACGCTATAAAACTACATCAACTTACGTATGTATCTAATATTACTTTTTCATTTTTTATAATACGTTTTGAAATTGTGTAATAATAAAGCATAGGGTCATTTAACATGCAATCGTCTTCATATAATCATTTAACGCATTGATACTTCATAAGTTGAGACGTTTAAATTTTCATTTTTGTATATTTTGTGAATTTCTTCATTTTATATCGTGATTAATAATTTGCTACATGTACTGAGAATGCATTGTATGCATTGCTCAGAGAAATTTACAAAACTTAGTTTAAAATCTACGAAGTTTACATTCAATTATCTAATTTCGGTATACAAACAAATTCTTTGTGATTCATTAAGTGTTATTCATTGTTATTCATTGACTTTTCTAAACTTACGTTAAGGTACTTACAAAATGTAGACATTTGTTTTAAAAGCAAGAATACGTGAATTTAAGTTGTGGTTACGATTAATTGTTCTCGGCTCATCAGTAGTCACTTGAAATTTGTTTTTTATTATATCCTTTCAACTCCTCTTTTTATATCCAATAAAATATGTTAAAAACAGAATGTATTGAATAAAAAAAGCAAATACACTATAATATTGTTCATTTTGTAGAGGAATTATCAAAATTTTAAAGATATCTATTTATTTCAGATTGATCCTAAAACTGGAGAAAAACGCTCAGAGGAACTATCACAAGCTCAATATATGGCTAAAACCTATGAAGCCCAAGCTCAAATGTAAATCCCCATTTCTGCATTTTTTAAAGATTGCTGCATTGATCAATTAGCAAGAGTTCATGCGAAGACGAATTTTGAATTTTTATTCATTTTTCCTTTTCATTATATTACTTGAAATTTCATAAACGAATTAAAAAATTTTGAATAACATATAAGATTATAAGATTTTCCTGTGACAATTATTAAATTCTCAAAATTGTTTATTAAAGATTTAGTTTAATTGCACCACTTTTTCTAATTAAATATATCATTTGGAATTTTATAGTATTCTACCTTGGAAAAAACAACTGACATGACGAATGTTTTTTTTGCCATAAAATAAACTAACAAAGCAAATAAAATCAAACCAGGTCGTAATATCATCCGATATAAGACCAATATATGGGAAAACAAAATTGGGCTAACTGCTTCACAACTCTCGCATCGGCGTTTCATGCTGTTTACCAGTTTACTTATCAATCCCATTAGCAACCGCAACCACTCGTGCACCAAAGCACTCCTGAGCTCATCGATGGTTGTTGGAGCTAGTCTTGGAGCTGCAGTTGACCGTCCAAGGAAATCCTATACATGTTCGATGGGATAAAGGTCAGGGGACATCGCAGGACACTACAATCGGTGAATATCCTGCTATTGCAGGTATTCTTAAATCAACTCAATCCTGTGTTGGCGGGCGTTAAAAATGAAATTTGGTTCATATGCTCCATCGAAAAGTTCACATGGGGGTAAAGATCTCGTCCCTGTACTGCTGATATGTCAAAATACCTCTATCAAGCACATGAGGGTCTGTATACTCGCCTGTTACGATGCCTGCTCTGTACAAAATCAAACCAAGCCATAGTGGTCCTTTTCGACAAAGTTAGAAGGCCTATATCGATTCACGGGTTCTCTCCCGATGACACGTCTCGAATCGCCCTCCAGACTGAATCATGACTCACAACTGAAGAGAACCTGCCCCAATCATTCTCTGCCCATGTGTTCTCGGCACCATGCTGGACGGTCCTTTTTGTGGTTCACAGTCAAGGGGGTACAGACTATGTGGTGCCTTGCATAAACACCACCGGCATTAAGTCCCTGGGAGACTTGAATAAATGGGATTGATGTTCAATGATACAGTTTTAGGGGGGAAATAAATTCGTGGTTATTCTAAAACAGTTGCAGCGAAGAGGGTTTCAAGGAATAGTTTCAAAATTTTTTATAATGACCTTTATCAATAAGTTCTTAGAAGCTACCAATTACACTAAAAAATATATTCATATGTTTAGTATTGCTACAATGCTTTATTTCGTTAAAAAGCTTTTATAGGTAGAGCGTATTTATTCTCTTTATAATCCAAAGTTCTTTTTTTAGTGATTCACAAAAAATACACATGCCCTCATCTCCACAAGAAAGCTCTATTTATGGAAAAGAAGTCCACGTTTCTAAGCAGAAACAAACACAAAAAGAACACAAGGGAGATCTTGAAATAACGAGACATAAAACTGTTACTGAAACTAGAGAACAGGAACACAAAGCTGTAACCAAAGAACGCAAAGTTATGGGAGTAGTTGTAAGTTTCAGAATACTTTCATCAAAGTACCAAAATACGTATTTAAAGTTATATTTTGGTGATTCTTTTTTTAAATTTTTAGCCTGAGACAAAACCTCCAATGTTCACAAAGAAAATTGAACCCTGCCGAGCATTTGAAGGAGAATCTGGCAAATTTACTTGCACATTTACTGGATCTCCAACTCCACATATTACTTGGTTTAGAGAAAATTTCCCAATCAAAGATTCTCAAGATTTCCAGGTATTTTATACGTTTTTTTATGATCTATCTGCTTCGATTCACTTTTCATTAACTAACTATTTATTTCATATTTACCTTTCTATTTTTATGTGTCTATCTGTTTTTTTATTACTTAACTGTTTAATAACTGTTAAGTAATTTCTAAAAAAAGTTAAATATATCAATCAGCTGTTTTTATTCAAAAGATAATGAGGGCAAAACTGACATAGATTGTCTTATAAGTTTTTTTTCTTTTTTTAATAATTTCTGAAATGATTTTTTGCTTGAAATAAAGATTTTGATTTTGCTCTTTCTTTAGATTGAAACCACGGAGACAACCTCTACTATAGTCATCAAAGAAGTATATCTAGAAGATAGTGGTGTGTTTAGTGTCAAAGCTGAAAATAGAGGAGGCACAGCAAAGAGCTCAGCTAACTTAGTGGTTGAAGGTAAATTCGAAATAATTTTTGATTTTTACTCTTTATTGCTTAAAATTTACCAATTGCGCAGTTGTTTCAGTCATGTACGTGTATTTTATCAGTATTTGAATCGATATTTTTTTTTGTCCATAAGCTCTATTTTTACAAATAAAAACATGTTAATTAATGATAATGGAAGCAAAACAACACACATTTATAACAAAATACATTTTAATGAAAAAAAATCTCTCAAAGCATCATTACAAACGTCAACTTAATAAAGAAACAATATTCATATAATTCTTTATTGGTCTATATCAGTGGTTACCAACTGGCAGCCCGCGAACTTAAGTATATTATTTGTCATTTTTTGTTCGTAAAACTTTGTATGGGCTTAAAATACTTTTCCTTCGTTAAAAAATAACCTAATTTCTTCGTTTCAGTGAAATTTAACATACCAATGGTGCAAAAAAATTTATTTCTCAGGTTTTGCGTCCAAGAAATTATTTATTCAATTACAAAAATAATCGTGTATGTTGCTCTTTTTTTGTATTTTGAGAATATAATTTAGCATATGCGTGTCAGAAATTTTCTCGAAGAAATTCTCCGATTTAACTTTTTGAAATTACTCATTTTGGACGAAATTATTTACATTTGTAAATTTTGTGGCCAGAATTTTTTTAATATGCAATAAAATATTTTTTAAAATCTACTTCTTTTTCTAATTTGTAATTCCACAATTTTTCTTTGTACAATTTGATAAAAATCTGACAGTAATATTTAATGTTCCTTCAAACATAGAAGAGTCCTATATAAAATTTTGATAAAACTGCGGCCTTCCATTTAACTAGTGTTTTTAATTGCAACCCCCGGCCTTATGTAAGTTGGAAACCCCTGTTTTATATGAAAGAAGTAGTAGCCTTCATCTGTCTGAAGCGGTCCATGATATTTCGGTCACTTTGTTTCAGGCCACTGTTTCGGTCACGCCATTTCGGTTTCATTGCGCTTTCAAGCCCGTGCTCATTCAGTCTGTTACTAATTTGATTCATGTATTTTGACGCAGACATTCCATCACATTTCTTACTTTTTTTATTACAATGGTTATGTTTCAATGGCCCTAAATACAATTTTTATATTCTATTATATTATTTATTTATTATTTTCAATGACGAAAAAAAATCGAGATTTGTAAATTTCACTTCCTCATTCTAGAAACTCTTTTCAAATAATTCCTACCTTATAAAAAGGAAATGTGTGAAAATAAGCTTAAATGTTATTAAGCCAAAAACAATTAAAATAGAAATACGGATCAATATAATTATATTGAAATCTTTTGCCTAGTTGGTGAAACTTTTAAAATTTCAATATCTTGAAGAGAAAAATAAAAATGGCAAGAAAAGGAACGCTAACGGAACCAAAACGTCCCACTTCGATTCGAAGAGAACCTTTAAATGAAATACACGCAGACAGTCATAAAATAATTTAAAATACATATTTAAAACAAAACTGTTTACCTTAGACAAAAGGAGAATGGGCTGGTTAATTTAAAAAATCTTTTTTAAAACTTCCTTCCACCAATAAATTTCATTAAAAACTAAAACTCAATTATATTTTATTTTTTAGCTGTGTTATTCGATTTTAAATAAACAGATAAACTTTAATTATTACTTAAATATTTTTAAATATTATTATAGCTTTTTTCCCGAAAAAAACAAATATATTTTCAAACATTTTGTAACAGTCATCTGTCATCACAGTATTTTGAAATATATTTTTTAATTACTTCAGAACGAAAAGAACAAGTGAGAGGCGCTATACCACCAAGTTTCGTCACGACAGCTCAAGATTCAACTGCTAAAGTAGGTCAGCTGGTGCGTCTGGATGTTGTGATTGCTGGTTCAAAACCCCTTGATGTTTATTGGCTTAAAAACGGAAAGAAAGTAATACAAGATATTACACACAAAACTATTGAAGAAGAAGATCAGTACACACTAATGGTATTAGAAGCAACTCAAGAGGATGTTGGGGCATATGAATGTGTTGCAATCAATAAAGTTGGAGAGGCGAGGTGCCAAGCAAACATTCAAGTACAAGGTGAGTGTTTTTGCATAATTTGTCGCTCTAAAATATTTTCCTAAAAGAATATATTAAAGTTCTCCCACGAAAGAAAAATATTCTAGTAAAATTACCATGCTGTATGGAAATGACATTTCTGGTAAAAAGAAACTATAATTCTGATTAGTAAAACCAAAACATACGGTATTTGAATCAATCATTTGGTAAATTTATTTCGTATGGTAACGGTTTCTCTGAAAATTTTGGTTTTCAAAATTATAGTTTTTATATAACCACACATTTTGTAAAAAATACAATGCTGAATAGTAAATTTAACCGAATAAATGGTTTTTATGATAAGCGTTAAGGCAATATGATAAAATTGCGAACTTTTACCAGATTTACCAAATTTTATAACATGTTTTATGGTTAATTATCCATTACCCTAGCGCTTCTGCAAAAATCACCGATATTTTTGATGTTCTAACAGAGCAAGAATCACGGTAATTTTTACCATGTTCTGGTAGTTTTGACCCTACTTTTTAGTATATGATTATATTTTTAAAACTCTTATTAAATATAAAACATGCAGAAATCATTCTACAAGTAGGAAATCAATATTAAGATGCGAAAAAAAATTAAAAAATTAACGAAGCTAGAAGAATTATTTTCGAAGATAACTATTAAAATTGGTACAAAAATTATCTAAAGAGAGAGATTAGTACAACAAAAATATACGGTATTTAAACTATTTATTGAGTAAAAAATAGAAAACTGAAAAGTAAGTTTAACCAAATAAATGTTTTTTATGCCAT